>NC_065539.1:18430833-19101666 GCF_932294415.1 Quercus robur | reverse complement strand
AGGGCAAATGTACCTTTAGCAGCGCTTTTTTGGGCTTTAGCTGTGCTTTTGGCTCTCCGCAATAGCCCGTTTTTCTTGTAGTGTCTTCACATACCACCACATCTATTTATAGTAGGTGTATGTTGGTTAGGAAACCAACTTGAAGCTTCTAGCATCTTCCTATTCTATAAACATGTGGTTGAGTTTTACTTCCACATAGAAGTCTCTAGAGAACTAAAGAGAGGCATCTCATAGAGAAACCCGAAATGCAAGAGAATGTTCTAGAGAATGTGTGAGATGTTCTAGGAGTTTCTAGAAGTTTCTAGAAATTTCTAGAGACAAGAGAGTTATTGTTGATTTCTAACACTCCCCCTTAACATTGACTGTCTTCCCATTTTGCCATTGTCGTCATACCATTCCCTCGGCGCTAGTTTCAACCCGTAAAGTGTTCTTCATAGCTTGCAGACATTGTCTGGCAGGGCTTTGCCCTCAAATCTCTTTGGTTGCTTCATGTAAACTTCTTGATCCAACTCTCCATGCAGGAAAGCATTCTTTACATCATCTATTTGCCATAACTTCCATGATTTAATGGGTTTCATATCCTTAGGCTTTGGCACCTGCTTTAATGCGTGAATCTCTTCTTTAATTCTTGGTCGATCCTCTTCTAATGTCCTATGGTGAACACTAGTTTGCCAAGGATGGGTTACTTCTCTAGACTCTGGCTCACCTTCATCATTAGTTACCGTGAACTAATCTTTCCTACATTGCTCTCCCATGATCTCAAGCATTTTCTCTTCAATTTCCTTTGAGACTGTTAGCATTGCTTCCTCTTCCACTGCTTCTTCAATTGGCTCTATCACAGCCAGACACGATTCAACAGCCCATTCTTCTTCGCTACCATCTTCTAGGTTGCTTAATGTCGCTGTATTTCCTTGAGCTGTTCTCCACTTAAATCGACAGTCTCGTGCAAAGTGGCCCATTTTTCCACACTTAAAACACTTGACATTACAGTTTTTGGGACTAATGGATCATCGATCGTTATTGTCGCGACTTCCTCGAGCTCCTCCATCTTGAAAGACCTATTTATCTTCTCTATCTTCATTATTTCTATTCTTAGAACCTGCATTAAATCTTTTCTTGGGTCAGTCTTTATAGTGACCACGAAAGAGTACCTCCTTGTCACTCTTTAGTAAGACCCCAACCATTTGCTTGACCAATGCTTCTTGGTCAGCTAGCAAATTTTCCAATTCTACTAATGATGGTTGGATAGGCCAACCTTGAATGGCAGCTACAAAACTTCTATATTCGGGTCTCAACCCATGAATAATTATCCTTCTCATTCTTGAATCAGAAATGTTTGATGTAGGATCTAATTCAGAGATTTCGTGACAAAGAGACTTTACCTTGGTGAAGTATTGCGTAATTGTCATATCTTGTTGTGCCACTGACATTAGCTCGTTCTTAAGCAATCGTAGCCTTACATTATTCTTCTTTGAAAATAGTGTTGAAAAGGTGTCCCGTGCAGCCTTTGGTGTGTTTACATGTCTGATGTTCTCCAGCATCTCTTCCTCGATGCTTGTCTTGATTACAAACAAAGCCTTCCCGGCTTTAATCTTCCACTTTCACAAAGCTTTGACATTCTCAGGGGGTGTGGTTTCACCACCAACCACGATCTCCCACAAATCTTACCCCTGCAAGTATGACTCCATACAAGTCGACCATGTGTTGTAATTCTGGTTATTGAGCCTTCTAATGCTGCCAACAGCTTGGAGGTCCGCCATCACAAATTGGTAAAATCTCTCGCTCTACCAAATAAGCTTGGTCCTAGACCATGAGCTTCACAGTCCTAGACTATACACAAGCAGAACGAACACCTCCAAAAAATACTGTCCTAGACACCACAAACACAATCCCTGACCGCCTCGCTCTGATACCAGATTGTTAAGTTAGCGAAAGCTCTGACACTAGATTATTGAACAAATGACTAAACAAGAGAGCTTTTATTAAAAACTTGACTCTTTGAATTACAACACTTAAGACTTATGGAAAGCCTAATGTGGCTCCACGTATAACACAACTAAGCCTAATGTGGCTCCACGTATAACACAATTACAAGACTCACTAACACTACACAGCAAAGCTACTCTAGCACACTTTGCTTTTACAAGACACACACCAACTCTCTAGAAACCTATGTATTGGCACTACACAATGTCTCTTACTTATTTCTCCACGTCACACATCTCTCACTTTATGCTTTATGACACTCTTCACTTCACAAGTCTCTCACTGATCTCACACACTTTGCTTTCACAAGTCTCTCACTGATCTCACTAACACTACACAGCAAAGCTACTCTAGCACACTTTGCTTTTACAAGACACACACCAACTCTCTAGAAACCTATGTATTGGCACTACACAATGTCTCTTACTTATTTCTCCACTTCACACATCTCTCACTTGATGCTTTATGACACTCTTCACTTCACAAGTCTCTCACTGATCTCACATACTTCACCTCTTCACATACCACCACATCTATTTATAGTAGGTGTATGTTGGTTAGGAAACCAACTTGAAGCTTCTAGCATCTTCCTTTTTAATGGCATTAAATGAATGCCATTCTCCAACCTTCTAGACTATTCTATAAACATGTGGTTGAGTTTTACTTCCACATAGAAGTCTCTAGAGAACTAAAGAGAAACATCTCATAGAGAAACCTGAAATGCAAGAGAATGTTCTAGAGAATGTGCGAGATGTTCTAGGAGTTTCCAGAAGTTTCTAGAAATTTCTAGAGACAAGAGAGTTATTGTTGATTTCTAACACTCCCTCTCAACACTGACTCTCTCCCTATTTTGCCATTGTCATCATACCATTCCCTCGACGCTTGTTTCAACCCGTAAAGTGTTCTTCGTAGCTTGCAGACATTGTCTGGCTGGGCTTTGCCCTCAAGTCTCTTTGGCTGCTTCATGTAAACTTCTTAATCCAACTCTCCATGCAGGAAAGCATTCTTTATATCATCTATTTGCCATAACTTCCATGATTTAATGGGTTTCATATCCTTGGGCTTTGGCACCTACTTTAAAGCG
The DNA here is from genome assembly GCF_932294415.1 of Quercus robur. Classification (NCBI taxonomy): domain Eukaryota; kingdom Viridiplantae; phylum Streptophyta; class Magnoliopsida; order Fagales; family Fagaceae; genus Quercus; species Quercus robur. The sequence goes on along the minus strand of NC_065539.1, from coordinate 19,098,596 downwards.
TGAATCTCTTCTTTAATTCTTGGTCGATCCTCTTCTAATGTCCTATGGTGAACACTAGTTTGCCAAGGATGGGTTACTTCTCTAGACTCTAGCTCACCTTCATCCTTAAAAGATTGTAACTTATTAGTTACCGTGAACTGATTTTTCCTACATTGCTCCCCCATGATCTCAGGCATTTTCTCTTCAATTTCCTTTGAGACTGTTAGCATTGCTTCCTCTTCCACTGCTTCTTCAACTGGCTCAATCACAGCTAGACACGATTCAACATCCCATTCTTTTTCGCTATCATCTTCTAGGTTTCTTAATGTCACTTTATTTCCTTGAGCTGTTCTCCACTTGAATTGATAGTCTCGTGCAAAGTGGCCCATTTTTCCACACTTGAAACACTTGACATTACGGTTTTTGGGACTAGTGGATCATCGATCGTTATTGTCGCAACTTCCTCGAGCTCCTCCATCTTGAAAGATCTCTTTATCTTCTCTATCTTCATTATTTCTATTCTTAGAACCTGCATTAAATCTTTTTTTGGGGTCGGTCTTTATAGTGACCGCTAAAGAGTACCTCCTCATCACTCTTTAGTGAGACCCCAACCATTTGCTTAACCAATGCTTCTTGGTCAGCTAGCAAATTTTCCAATTCTACTAATGATGGTTGGATAGGCCAACCTTGAATGGCAACTACAAAATTTCTATATTCGGTCTCAACCCATGAATAATTATCCTTCTCATTCTTGAATCAGAAATGTTTGATGCAGGATCTAATTCATAGATTTCACAACAGAGAGACTTTACCTTGGTGAAGTATTGCGTAATCGTCATATCTCGTTGTGCCACTGACATTAGCTCATTCTCAAGCAACTGTAGCCTTACATCATTCTTCTTTGAAAATAGTGTTGAGAAGGTGTCCCATGCAGCCTTTGGTGTGTTTACATGTCTGATGTGCTCCAGCATCTCTTCCTCGATGCTTGTCTTGATTGCAAACAAAGCCTTCTTGGCTTTAATCTTCCACTTTCACAAAGTTTTGGCATTCTCAGGAGGTGTAGTTTCACCACCAACCGCGATCTCCCACAAATCTTACCCCTGCAAGTATGACTCCATACAAGTCGACCATGTGTTGTAATTCTGGTTATTGAGCCTTCTAATGCTGCCAATAGCTTGGAGGTCGGCCATCACAACTTGGTGAAATCTCTCGCTCTACCAAATGAGCTTGGTCCCAGACCATGAGCTTCACAATCCCAGACTGTACACGAGCAGAATGAACACCTCCAAAAAATACTGTCCTAGACACCACAAACACGATCCCTGACCGCCTCGCTCTGATACCAGATTGTTGAGTTTGCGGAAGCTCTGACACTAGATTATTGAACAAATGACTGAACAAGAGAGCTTTTATTAAAAACTTGACTCTTTGAATTACAACACTTAAGACTTATGGAAAGCCTAATGTGGCTCTATGTATGACACAATTACAAGACTCACTAACACTACACAGCAAAGCTACTCTAGCACACTTTGCTTTTACAAGACACACACCAACTCTCTAGACACCTATGTATTGACACTACACAATGGTTTTTACTTATTTCTCCACTTCACACATCTCTCACTTGATGCTTTATGACACTCTTCACTTCACAAGTCTCTCACTGATCTCACACACTTCACCTCTTCACATACCACCACATCTATTTATAGTAGGTGTATGTTGGTTAGGAAACCAACTTGAAGCTTCTAGCATCTTCCTTTTTATTGGCATTAAATGAATGCCATTCTCCAACCTTCTAGACTATTCTATAAACATGTGGTTGAGTTTTACTTCCACATAGAAGTCTCTAGAGAACTAAAGAGAAACATCTCATAGAGAAACCCGAAATGCAAGAGAATGTTCTAGAGAATGTGTGAGATGTTCTAGGAGTTTTTAGAAGTTTCTAGAGACAAGACAGATGGTGTTAATTTCTAACATTGTGCTATTGATGATTTGTAGAAGCCCTGCATCATTGAGAACAAGGCGATAATTAAGGCCATATCCACTTCTATATCCACCAGTTAAAGATTCCCAGTAAACTTCACTTGCATCGTCTACCGTGTTTGCCAGTTCTAGAACAAGGCTTCCATCATACTGCATCTTCAGACGATACCGTCCAGTTGAGTGGTTGGTCTCCGATGCACTAGAGAACAATTGACCACCGAAGGGCAGAATCTGCCCTTTCAAAATAGTATCAGTTGGATATCTGAAAGTTTCCCTAATGATGGAATCATTTTTGTGTTAGAGAGCAAAATTGCCAGAATCAAACATGCAGGCAAAAGAAGCAGAGTCCGACGTTGTACTGATGCTGATAGGCTTCTCCTTTCCTTGCTCATCAGTTTTCAAAAGAAGCTTACCACTCTTTGTTAAATCCAATGTTGTTGCATTTGAGGTGACCGGAGGATCATCAGGGTTTGCTGTCCACACAACTGTGATATTATTGTCTATACCCACCAACCAGATTCCAACCATAAAACCATTGCCTTCAGGATAGAATCCAAAGGCAAATTGACCAGAAGGGGAAAGCCATGACGAGGGGATAATTGTGGGATGAAGTGAAGAGCCCAGGCTTGTAGGATGACTGCATGGCATATGTTGAGGTTGAGCTCCCCCACATGTAAAGGATATAGAGAGAAGAAAGAAAACAGTATATGTGGAAGCCATGAGAGAAGGATAACAAACGACTATGACAACAAGCTTCCTACATCCACTAAGGATTGTAAGTTATGGCAGCTAGCTGGCAATTGCTAGCGCTTTTGTGTTTATTACACACAATTCTGAACAATGTTAACACGATTATTTGTAAGATTGCATTTTATTGGATGCGAAATAAATTTATCGATAGATGCAATTTTTTTAATTATATCTTCCATGTTTAATTTTTCAAGTTTTTGTAGTTCTTTCTCAAAAAAGTTTTTGTATTCTTAAATTATGTATTAAAAATATGTTTATGAATCAAAAAATAATTAACATTTAATTTGAACAAAATCTAACATAAATATTAAAAATATAAAAACATGCCATTTAATAGTTATATATATATATATATAGATAAACAGGTTGAAACTTTGTCCTTATTTGTAAGAATATAGCAATTAACTATTTGTGTGCCACTTTATGTGGAGGTCGGCAATCCGACTTCAAATCTGACTCTGGAGAATATAAATATATAAAACCTTTTTATGGCTCTTTTACTCGAGTTGCCTTCTCCATCTAATACTTAAACCTTTTGAGTCTTTAATTTGCTCTTTATTTCCCGACGTCTCCCAATAAAAATTTGTCAGATTCACTTGCTTCTCAACAATCCATGTGATTTGTTTTTCTGGATTTTTTTTTTTAATATTCTAAAAATACCGAAACAGCTTTGTTTTGGATGTTTTTATGGAAGGAAGATAACGGAAGGTAACAGGAGTCCTTGAATGAACAATTTTGAAACTTAATAAGTATAAAATTATAAGTCTGAAATTAATTATGGTCAAACTTAGAGAATGTGTTTTGCATCTTTGTTTTTGTTTTTTTTTTTTTTTTTTTTTTTTTTTTTTTCCTATTTTTAATGCTCTAAAGCTTATTAATTGTTCTTTTTTAATTATTTTTTTAATATAATTCTGTAATTAAATGTGTAGGATTTAAACTTAAATGCGTACATTGAAAACACTAGGAGATGTTAATCATTTGAACACGAAAGCTCTTGATATTGTTTGTCAATGTTAATTTCTAAGGTTTTAATGAATTAACTCCAGTGATCCAATTGTTGAATCAACTGAGACCTATAATAATTCTTAATAGAAAGAAAATGGGTGTTCCATAAAACATTGTTTATTTCGTTAATGTATTGAACCTCCCCAAAGGAGTTCTTTTAGGATTAAAATTTGTGTCTTAACTCTAACAGGGTAGGTTATAAATGATTGTCTATCACTTTTCAGTTTTTTTTTTTTTCTTTTAATTATTTTTTCCCTTTTACCCTTAGGTTTGATCATGTGAATCTATTTTTTATATGACTTCCTTTCTTTTTTTTCTTTTTCTCTCTCTAAAGCTTCACTGATTCTAAATGATTTTGATAATTAATTTTTTATTCTTTATGAATCTAGACTCTGGATCAATAGCAAGAGTGAGTGAGTGAGTGAGAGAGAGGTGAAGGTGAAAGAGAAGAAAAAAAAAAAGAAATTTAGTGGCTATAATAATTTGGTACTTATTTCTCTCACTTTTTTTTTTCAAAATTATCCTAATTATATTTAGGTTGGATGGTTTTAATCATTTTAACATTCTTGGTCAATTAATAGTTGCTCTTTGACAAATTGTGGTTGATATCAATTATGGGGAAATTGAGTTTTGGAAAAACTTTATTTTATTTGGATATGAATACTTAATTCCTAATTTCAAAAAATGAATAACTTATTTTTCTATGTTAGATTAAAATTAAAAAAAATATAAAATAAAAAAAAGATTTTTCCTTGCATATAAACGGGGGAAATAAAGGTCACCGACATTTCTTGGTCCGAGTTTGGATTTCTGCCATGCCTATGTTTTTATCTCTTTTTCATTTAATTTCCTTTGATTATTGCCAACTTAACAACAATCTCACTTTCTTATTATTTTTTCTCATTTTTTACAATTTTCTTGTTATATTCCCATTTGAAGTTTGGATTTCCCTCCTCACATTACAGTGTCAAATAGGTTGATGATTTAATTAAAGTTCATGCCTTTATATTTGTAGTTGTAAAATAAAAACCCGCTATAGTGATGAGCGCTCTCCTCTTAATCTTTCTAATTCTCCCTATCAACCTCTATGCCGGAACCATTTCTCTAAACCAAACATAAGTGTTTTTTTTTTTCAATTATTTTTAGAAAATTACGTAATTTGCACATCCCCCATATTAACTTTTCTTCTTTTAATTTGTTATGTACTTTGATTTCTTTTGCAAGGCTCTGACAAAGTTCTTGAAAAATGCAACTATCACCCAAAAAAAAAGGGGGGGGGGGGGGGGGCTAAAATACAAAATTCATCATCTAAGTTTCGGCACAGTTTATTTCAGTCTTCTAATGTTACTTTCATTCATTTTAGTCTTCTAAGTTTTGACTTTATTCAATTAAAACATCTTCATCAACTTATGTTAATTGTTGTGATTAATTATCCAAATTTTATTTTCTTTACTTCAAATTTTTTAATTAAAAAAAATCAAATAAATGTTAATGATAGAAAAATATTTTCTAGATTTTAAAGAAAAAAAAATTAATGAAAGTTGACGAAGAGGCCTTAATTTAATAAACTTAAAATTTAAGAGGCTAAAATAAATAAAAGCAAAATTAGATATCTAAAACGAATTTTGTTGAAATTTAGATGATGTGTTTTACATTTTAGCAAAAAAAAAAAGAAAAGAAAAAGGAATCAAAACGAAACAACAAAACAGTGGTAAAACTAATTACACAATGTGGCTATCTATAGAGAGAGAGAGGGAAAAAACGATGAAAGTGTTACAAAAAAGGGATCCACATTCCACGTGTTTAGAGCATTTATATTAGTTTATGTGAAAATGATAGTCTATTTAAGGATAAGAACTTCTTTTTTTTTTCTTTTTTTTTCTTTTTTTTTTTTTCTATTTTAACTAACCATTTTTTAAAACACTCACATTTGATTCACTATTTAAAATGTCAATTTTAGTTATGGTTTCTAATTGTTTTTCTCGTTTCATACATAACAATTACTATCTACTTTCTTTTTTAACCCTCAAGAAATGAAAAACAATAATAAAAAGTCGTTTTGTTTCAGTTATAATGACTTGTATATTTGCATAAATACTTTAGCAAAATCTAATTTTTCATAACTGATTCATAATCTTGTGTAAATAATTTTTGAACTTTATTAGTTATATTTTGGGCTTTATACTATTTTATATGAGTCAATGCGAACGCTTAAGAGCTGAAGGTCGAAATAAATCAATAATAAAAGAGGGGGACGTATAGGTGTATATTGTATAACGTCCAAAAAGAACCACATTTATATATATATATATATATATATATATATTTTTTTTTTTTCAATGATAAAATAAATTTTTATTTAAACAGGCATTTTTTTTTTTGAGAAACTTTTGCTAAATATTTAAACGTTAGACATTCCGTAAAATCAGAAAACAAGTAATAATAATAATAATAAAGTTTAAACATTAGACATTGACGCGGACACGTATGATAGCACTAGCAGCATTATTGTAACAAGAATAGATAAAAACTAATCTCTAATCCGTGCGATGCACGGGAAAGCTATTGATAACGTCCCCAATATGAAAAAAATAAAAAAAATAAATAAAGATCATGGTATAAATTATATACTAATTAAACCAATAAAATCAATCACATCCAATGAGATATCGTGATAACCAAGAGCTTGAGATCATATTTAGAAAATATATAATTGATATAAGTACACTCCAATACAATTAATTACACAAATATAGTTAATTCCATACTCATTCAATAAAATATCTTTTATAATTACATTAATCATTCTTGATCCAAGATGTATCTAAATTCTAACATTGCCAGTAAACAAAGACGCTAGACCTCAGTGGGATTGAAAAGGAAATATGATGCCAATTTACACAATTGTTGAAATCATCACTTTCCACTATTGAGAGAGAGAGAGAGAGAGAGAGAGGTGGTTGTTGTGTTGCATCTCTTAAAAATAATCTACCCTTTACATTTTTTTTTTTTATGTAATTGACCCATAACAAAATAGATGTACCACATTTAGAGTATGCACATTTGGGAGATTAAAAGTAAAGGAAAATGAGAAAATGAACCCACGTAAAGTTTTTTTCTCTTCCTCTTGATGTTGACTTTTCCAGCATCATCCAGAATCAAATTTAAGTACTCCTCAAAGCCCTGTAAGGCATAAAAATTAACATTTGAACAAATTTACATGTATTCACTTAAAATTGTAACAGATGCTAAAAATTAGGTTGATATCAACCTTTGAACCAAAATTTAACATTTTAATGATTGCATATCAATCAGCAATTTTGCCATTGTTAGTTGCAACATATATCTTTTTATTTGTGACAAATATGGTGCAATTTTGGCCATCAAATTTTACTCAAATTAAAGCTAAGATTAGACAACCTCCATTTTGCATTACTCTAAGAAATCTGTAGAACCCTTACCCTAAAATAAAAAAGAACATGCCACAACCATGGACAGGAGGCAGAACAAAAAAATTACATGTTCACAAAGATTTCAAAGTTCTCAAGATGTAAATTTGACAATATCACCCCTAAACTTGCTTAATATACATAACATATAGCAAAAATACTCATCATAAATGTGATTAAAAAACTCCAGCACTAAATTACAACCCTCTACATAATATTTTTTTTTAAGAAAAAACTATCCTTAACATTTTATCTTCAAAACATTATACAGGGAATGTTGCAAAAATAATACTCTATTCAGCCTTGCAGTAATAAGAGCAACAAAATATCCAATAATGAAAACCCAATATGCACTTTAAGATATTTCATCCACATAAAAGTAACATTCTAGGCAGCAAAAATCCAAACAAACATCAATTGCCTTGCCATAATTCAAAATAAGGAGTACAAGAACAAATAACCAATTGAAATTAGAAGGAAGAAAAGTTCCATGTACCTAGTATATGTCTTCTTAGTAGAAATTTCATGTCCTAAAAATATATGCATGAATTTCAAAAAATATATGCTGCAAACAAAAGCTATCTGCAAAGCAACAACTATAGCCTAACTAAAAACATAAAATTAAGACCTATAAATTACAATTTGACACAAACCAAGACAAAAATATTATATTACCCATTAAAATGTCTTTAAAATACACAAACAAATTACCCGCTATATGATAAAAATAAAAATAAAAAAAAATAAAAAAAAAAAAGAGAAAATCTTCAAGACAAAGTAAGCCTAGAGTCGTATTTATTTCATTTGTTTTTTGGGTCAGTGTCAGATTGCTAAGCTTGATATAAAACTTAGATGAAAAAAAAAAAGGTTGAAGTCACATATATGAGACAGATAACTTTTCATTAAGCAATACCCATCAAGGATTGCAGCAAATTCAGGAAATTTCATTCAAAATGAAGCAAGAACCATCCAAAATTACAATGAAAGAAGTCCACAACTCACAGAGATAAACAACAGTACAAAAACCCCAGTGAGTGGGCAGAGATTAACAAAATAAAAATAAAAAACAGAGGAAAGTAGCAAACCTATTGACAACATAAAGATGGATCATTCAATTGCGGCCCCCTGATGCAAGGAAGGACTGGTTATCTACGGCTTCTTCAGAATTAGCCTCTGTTTTACTTGAGTCATGAGCACCCTGCCAAAATTTCCAAAATTTTAATATTCTAAGATGCATAGGACCTAAACGGTTGTCAAAAAGCATAACCTGAAAGGAATATTTCAAAACTGCATGTAGGTGAATGCATTACCTAAAAGCTTGAATAATCAGAAGTTTGTAGGTAATAGATATGAAGTTTTCCCTTACAATCACCAGCACTGAGGTACTTGCAAAGATTGAGAAAATTTAAAAGCATTCTTATTAGCAATGAACATTCTCTGATTAGCTAAAATCAAGAAATTCAAAAACCTAAAATCAAAATTCTAAGTAGGAGTGGAAAAATTAAGAACCAATTGGAATCTAAATATCTACGAAAACATTCAAAAACCTAAAAATCAAAATTCTATGTAGGAGTGGAAAAATTAAGAACCAATTGGAATCCAAATATCTACCAAAACTAAAAACCCAAAGAGTGAGAGAGAAAAACTTGAATACCCAATGCTCCAAAGAGAGAAAAAAGAGAAAAGAAGTTACCTGTGAAAGAGGAGATTGGTGGTGAATCAACAGCAAAACCAGTTTTCCAAATCAAAACCCCAAAAAAAAAAAAAAAAAAAACTATGAACGCAGATATTAGGAAACAGACAATGGAGATGCAGAGAGAAATCGATGCGGTGGTGGTGATCCGTGGTGGCCACGGCGACGTCGGTGGGAGGAACTGAGTTTTGGGTTTTGATTTTGGGGAAAGGAAATGGTGAGTTTTAAGTTGGGGGGGGGGGGGGGGGTGGAGAGTTTAGCGTGACAAAGTATCGGGTGTATTTGGTGGGGGAAGAATGATATTTAGATAATGCTGAATAATTACTGTATTTTGTAATTATAATATTAATTAATTAAAATATTTAATTAATTAATGCTGATGTGGAAAATTGTGGATGTTTCAAAGGTTTCGGTTTTATATATAAATATATATATATATATATATATATATTGATTAAAGAGACATATGCCACATAATGGTTGGTTAAACATGACATGGGACAGGAATCGTGGAACATGAGGTTTTTTTCCACTTGAATTGTTGACAATATGAAAACATAAAAAGTAATAGACGTAGTAAAAATCACTTTTTAAGAGGAGAGAAATGTAGACAATTAAAAAAATATCTACTTTTCTTCCTTCTCGAAAAGGTAATGGACGTAGTAAAAAGCACTTTTTCAAGAGGGAAGAAATGTAGACAACTCAAAAATTAAATAGATGTGTGTCACATTTACTTTTTCCTTTCTTAAATTATATTTTTTCTCCATTTTTATATAAGGTTTTATTAATTTATGCTCTTAAGGCATGCATTAGTAAACTGAAACATAAAATTTATTTCCTCTTGAATTATCTACAATATGACAATATCTTCTTCTCTCTCTTTATGAAAAAATAATAGACGTAAAAATCACTTTTTAAGAGGAAAGAAATGTAAACAATTCAAAAAATATATACTTTTCTTTCCTCTCGAAAAAGTAATGGATGAAGTAAAAAATACTTTTTCAAGAGGAAAAAATGTAGACAACTCAAAAATTAAATAGATGTGTGTCACATCTACTTTTTCCTTTTTTTAATTAGCTTTTTTTTTTTTCTATTTTAATATAAGCTTTTATTAATGTGTAGTCTTAAAACATACGTTAATAAACTAAAACATAAAGTTTCTTTCCTCTTGAATTGTTGACAATAATTAAGGAGACGTGTGTCATATCTAATTTTTTCCTATTGGGTTTTATTAACGTGTACTCTTAGAGAATACATTAATAAATTATTTTAGAAATCTTTTTTATGAAAAAATGATCAATTTATATATATATATATATATATATGTTCGGTTAATATATGCCCTTAGAGTACACATTAATCATCAATTTTTGGAAACATTTCATGGGAAATTTAAAAAGCTGTAAAAAAAAGTTAATAAATTTTTCATTTTTCTATAAAAAATTTCCTATAATGATTTATTATTGTGTGCTCTAAGAGCACATATTAGTAAAATCTATATATATATATATATATATATACACACACACTAGCCTCTAAACACACACATTGCACGTGCTTAGAGACTCTTAAAACTCAAAGACTCTTAAAACATACGTTAATAAACTAAAACATAAAGTTCCTTTCCTCTTGAATTGTCGACAATATGACAACATCTACTTTTTTTTTTTTTTTTTTCCTCTCAAAACAGTAATGGAGTGTAGTAAAAAGCACTTTTTTAGAGGAAAGAAATGTAGACAATTCAAAAGATATCTATTTAAAGTAATGGACGTAGTAAAAAGCACTTTCTCAAGAGGAAAGAAACGTAGACAATTCAAAAATTAAAGAGACGTGTGTCACATCTACTTTTTTCCTTTCTTGAATTGGCTTTTTTCTATCTTTTTTTATATTGGGTTTTATTAACTTGTGCTATTAGAGAATACATTAACAAATTATTTTAGAATTTTTTTTTAATGAAAAAATGATAAATTTATATATATATATATATATATATTTATAAGGTCTGGTTAATGTATGCCCTTAGGATACACATTAATCATCAATTATTGGAAACATTTTATGGGGAATTAAAAAAACTGTAAAAAAAGTTAATAACTTTTTCATTTTTCTATAAAAAAATTTCCTATAATGATTTACAATTGTGTGCTTTAAGAGCACATGTTAGTAAAATCTATATATATATATATATATATATATATACACACACGGACTAGTCTCTAGGCACGTGCATTGCGTGTGCTCAGAGACTCTTAAAACATGATAAACTAAAACATAAAGTTTCTTTCCTCTTGAATTGTCGACAATATGACAATATCTACTTTTTTTTTTTTCCTCTCAAAAAAGTAATGGAGTGTAGTAAAAAGCACTTTTTTAGAGGAAAGAAACATAGACAATTCAAAAATTAAAGAGACGTGTGTCACATCTACTTTTTTTCCTTTCTTGAATTAGCTTTTTTCTATCTTTTTTTTATCTTATGTCTTATTAACGTGTGCTCTTAGAGAATACATTAATAAATTATTTTAAAAAAAATTATGAAAAAATGATAAATATATATATATATATATAGAGGATCTGGTTTAGGGATGACAATTTTTCCCCGCCCCGCTTAACCCGCCCCTCCTCATTTCGCCCAGCGCGGGTTTTCCTTACCCCGCAAAGGTGGTTGGGCGGGGATGGGGCAAGATTTTAGCCCCGCACTACGGGGTGGGGTGGGGATGGGTTTAGATTTTGTAGACCCACCCCGCCCCACCCCTTCCCGTCCCCACCCCGTCTTGCATTGCTAAGGGTTATAATTATAAAAATTTTCATACCCGAAAACCCTACTATTTAAACAAATATATTAATATTAGCTTATTTTATTCTACCCAATGTGGTTCTCTACCTTTATTTTGTCATGTGTTATACTATGAGATTTTTTTTTAATGATTGCCTTATTAAATACTTGGATATATTATTCAATTTTTTCTAAAAATTGATTTGATTTGATGGGATAAATTTAGTTGTAATTTCAAGTATATTTTTATTAATGAAATATGTTTCATTAAAAAAATTGTACTAGTTGTAGGGCAAATTAACAAAAAATAGAATTTTACGGGGTGGGACGGGGTTTTGCGGGGCCCCAAGGGGTGGAGATGGGGCAAGAAAATTTTCTCTGTCATGCAAGGCGGGGCGGGGATGGGGCTAGACAAAATCTTGCGGGTCGGGGGTGAATATCCCATCCTTCGGACTCGCCCTGCCCCATTGCCATCCCTACAGTCCTCAACTAGTTTTAGATGTTTGTCTATAATAATAATAATAATAATAATAATAATAATAATAATAATAATAATAAAAACTGCATTGATTAGGAGAAAGAGTCATTATAATTTAGGCTAAAATAAAAAACCCACCCCCCATGTTTCACCATAATTCATTTTAGTACTCTAACTCTACTTTTGTTCAATTCAATTCTCTAAGTTTTAAAAGTATTCAATTAAGACCTTAGTTAGTATTCCATTAAACTGTTTGTTAACTCTCATTAAAATTGCATTTGTTTTGGTCTTTCACAATATTTAATTAATAACATTATTATTTTATTATTTCTTTTGAAAAAGAAGATAGAATTTTATATATAAAAGTAAGAAAAGACTGAACAAAGAAGCCTGGACCCAGCAACTACAAATTGATAGATGATACCACAGGGTCACACTATGAATTCTCAATCCATTCCCCTAGTGCCAATAAGAGTTTGGAGCTATTATTAGAAGATACTAGTCAATAATCCAAGAACTTGAAAGTGATCTTGTTTGAAAATTGAATCATAAAGAAATATACTTTCGAATTAGTGAATCTAATTTCTGCAATGACAAAGACTGAGTAGGCCTACATCCTTGTTATTTCCTTCAACTTGCTAACAACTACCTAAATAATTTGAGTCTGAGTCAGTCAATGCTTTAATTTTCTACATTGAGGTGATTGTTGAAGAACACCGATTCATGCACATTCATATTTTGATTAGACCTTTATATTTTTTGCAATAGATGCTGAAACATTAATTCTATGAAGTAAAGATAGTTGCATACTAGAGAACGAATGCACGTGAAAGACGTAAAAGGAAAACGCAAGACTAGACTTAGCATTCGACACATGAATTTTATGTTAGGACCCTATTTCCACATTGACATGATATGGATTGATTGGAGCTATATCGTTTGCATTGCCTTGCTGAAAGCAACCAATGCATTATTGAAGGTATCTACTAAAATATCTAAATTTCCACATTCACATGAATTGGTGTACTTTTTAAAACTTTGATGGAGACATGCCGTTTAGCGTACTCAAATTGCATTTTCAAGTCTCAAGTAATAATTCATGAACAAGGATGATTGAATCTCAACAAAAATGTTTTAAAATTAGAAAATCCCTCTAAAAAGTTTGTTTCAACCATTGATTTTGGTGTTAAAATTGAACTAACCCAATCTAGCAAGTGTATCAAAAAATAAATAAATTTTAACTTGTAACTTAAAGTGAGATTAAAATGTGGGTAGACATATAGGTGTAAGCAATTTATTTTTTTATTTTTTTTTATTTTTTTAAGGAAATATTGGCAGTTGTGTTTGTGAACAATTAAAAGTCTTAAGTTTTAAAATTTTAGATAAGTTAAAACTTAAGACTTTTAAAGTTTAGTTAAGGAGTAACTGAGTAAGAGAGATTTCTAAACAATTTTAAAAGTTTTATTTTTTCAAAAAATAAAAGAAAATATAAGGATTAGAATGTGTATGTGGTGGTGGACGTTTGTACTTTGTATTTGTGTAGAAGTCGAGTATTTTAAATTTTAAATAAGTATGCTAAATTTTAGGAAAACGAGGTGAATTTTGTATTTTTAATTTTACAAAGAATTTTTTAAATAACTTTTATACCCTTATTTATTTATTAGTTTGAAATAATGTTAGGTAAAGCTTAAGCGTGATTTTGAGAATTCAGAGAACAGGTAACTAACTTTGTGAATCCACAGCTTCCTTATTTAAGGTTAATTTGCCAATCATGCATAAGTCCTACAGAAGATATATATTCTATTACCGACAATTATCTAGAAGTCTACAGAAGACCTAAATCAACGATAATGACTATTTTCAGCAGAAGTCCAGGCGTAGAAGCTGGGAAGTAGCAAATCACGTCCATAATTGATTGATTTCTTTTTTAGTTATTTCCTTATTTGTATCTTAGCAAATCACGTCCTTAATTAATTTAGCTACGCCACGAGGGCCCAACCTTCCTATGCATCATATGTAGTCCCAATGTCCCATCCCACTCTATTAACATTTATAATTTAAAAAAAAAAGGGGGGAAAATCATTGTTTTATTTAGTGATAGGCAATTTTGAAGTGATCAACAATTTTGTCTTAACGAAAGGACTTTCTTCAATAGATGACGCATGAAAGTGACCCTATTCGCAAATTGAAACTTGGAGAAATATACTTTTTTTTTTCTCCTTCAACTTGCAAAAAACGTCGTAAATAATATGGGTCAGTCATTGCATGCCTTATATTTCCACATTGAGGTGATCATTGAAGAACACCGATCCACATTCATATTTTGATCCAACATAGTTTGCACATCACAATAGAATACTTGTAGACAAGAGAAAAAATGCGCATGAAAGACTTGAAGGAAAACGCAAAACTTGAATTAGCATTTAGTGCATGAATTTAAAGCTTGGACTCTATTTCAACAATGACATGATATGGATTTAGTAGGCCTTTATTTATTGTATGTATTTCCTTGCTGAATGCAACCAATGCATTATTAGAGGTAACTAAGAAAATTTCTAAATTTCCACATTTACATGAATTGGTGTAATTTTAAACTTTGATGGAGACATGCCGTTTGAGGATGGCAATTTTGCCCCGCCCTTCCCAGCTTTGCCCCACGCGGGTTTTCCCCACCCCGCAAAGCTGGTGGGGCAGGGATGGGTTTAGACTTTTTAAACCCACCCCGCCCCGTCCCTTCCCATCCCTGTCCCACCCCGCATTACTAAGGGTTATAATTGTAAATTTTTCACACCATAGAACCCTACTATTTAAACAAATATATCAATATTAGCTTATTTTATTCTACCCAATGTGGTTCTTTGCCTTTATTTTGTTATGTGTTATACTACGAGTTTTTTTTTTTTTTTTTTTTTGGTGATTGGCTTGTTAAACACTTGAATATATTATTCAAATTTTTTTTTTTTTCTAAAAATTGATTTGATTTGATGGGATAAATTTATTTGTAATTTTAAGTATATTTTTATTAATGAAATAGGTTTCATTAAAAAAAATTGTACTAATTGTAGGGTAAATTAACAAAAAAGTAGGGTTTTACAGGGTGGGGCGGGGCTTCGCAGGGCCCCAAAAGGCGGGGATGGGGTGAGAAAGTTTTCCCCGTCATGCGAGGATGAAGACCCCATCGTTCAACCCCACCCCATTGCCATCCCTAGTCTGGTTAATGTATGCCCTTAGGGTACACATTAATCATCAATTATTGGAAACATTTTATGGAGAATTAAAAAAAGTTAATAACTTTTTCATTTTTCTATTAAAAATTTCCTATAATGATTGACTATTGTGTGCTCTAAGAGCACATGTTAGTAAAATCTATATATATATACACACACACGCACACACGCACTAGCCTTTAAGCACGCGCATTGCGAGTGCTCAGAGACTCTTTTATTTTTTTTTGAGTAAAGATTAATAATTTTCATCTATTATAATTTGGAAATATATATTTTTATTTTTCTGATAAATAAAAATGATAAACTTTACAGATAGGATAAACGTGTGAAGAAAGAAGGCTAAATTTTTGGAGTTCTCCTAGTTTTTTTTTTTTTTTTTTTTTTTTTTTAAATTGGAGGTGTTTTACTTTTATTCAAATGAAAAATGAATAAAAATGTTAAATTTTAGGGAATAAGAAAATGAGCGTGAAGAAAAAAAAAATCCTAAATTTTAAGAGTTCTTTTTTTTTTTTTTTTAAATCTAAAATGAAATTTGTTATTTGACATTTATGACATTATTTCTAAGAGAAGTCATTCTTCATTAATGAGGATATTTTTAAATCACATAAAAATTTAATTGAAAAAAAAGTATCATCTTTTATATATATATATATATATATATATATATATTGGCAAAATTGCAACAAACTCCTATATGGGCTCGAAGACAAGACACCTCAAAGGTCAGTTTTGACAAGGACATAAAGGCAACAAAAGAAGAAGAAGAAACGAATAATTTTTGTGGATTGTACAACTTTGTGAATAATTGTATAAAGTATAGGTAAAAATTAAAGAGATCTCTGTCAACAAACTCCTACATGGGCTTGGAGACAAGACCCTTCAAAAGTGAGTTTTGACAAGGACATAAAGGCAACAAAAGAAGAAGAAGAAACAAATAATTTTTATGGATCGTACAACTTTGTGAATAATTGTATAAAGTATAGGTAAAAATTAAAGAGATCTATGTCAACAAACTCCTATATGAGCTCGGAGACAAGACCCCTCAAAAGTGAGTTTTGACAAGGACATAAAGGCAACAAAAGAAGAAAAAGAAACGAATAGTTTTTTGGATCGTATAACCATATCCGTGAAAACGTGAAATGTATCTTGATTTTTAATTTTTTTCATATTGTGTATCATAAGATGCATAAATATTTATTAAAAATTATAAATATACCTAGATAAATGGTATATTCATTATAAATTTTGAATATATTTAACTAATAACTAATTTATTCATCATTTATGTAATAATATTTAACAAGTTAATTAAATAAATGAAATTAGTATGTATTTATAACATACACATTCACATTCAAAAGTGATAATATATTACAAATGACCTAAAAATAATAATTTATTTTCATTATATTCATCAAATTGCCTAATCAACCGTATCTAAGTCAATGCTATCATCATATTTATAATTTTGCAAACTTATTTCTTCATTAAAATTTTCTTCATTGTCATTCCTCATTAACATTTACTATCTCTTCTTGTTCTATTTATTTTAATAATTTTTTTATAATTTTTTTTGGCATTCTAGTTTCTTGGACTTATAACAATAATGACAAAAATAAAAAATGTATATTGTCAGTTAATATTTTATTCATAATATATAAAATAAATTTGTAAATATTAAAGTGAAGGGTAAGTGTGTACTATGTAGTCCAATTGTAAGAGAGAGAGGAAATTTTTTTATTTTTTTTTATTTTATGAATATGTTATTTTAGTAGGCTAAATTAAGTAAACTAATAATTTTGTGTTAAAAACAAGTTTAACAACTTGTTAGATTCAAATAAAAATACACATTTTAACAAAAAATATCATTTTAAAGCATTTGTCTATGTATCGTATGATACGTACAATTTTACGATTCATACGATACGCGCACTGTATTATACGATTCATGAGTACTTACGATACGCCGATACGATATGAAATTTTTTACACACAATACGATACGTATCGCGTATTGTACGATACTGACAACTATGCATACAACTTTGTGAATAATTGTATAAAAAATAGGTAAAAATTAAAGAGATCTATGTTACGATGTGGTTGATAGAACTTGACATGGGACTGGAAATGTGGAACATGGCATTTCTTTCTTTCTTTCTTCATTTTTTTTTTAATTTTTTTTTTTACTAAGGGTGTGTTTAGATACCGTTTATTTTGCTGAAATTGAAAACTTATTGCTAAAAGTACTGTAGATAAAGGTAAAAGTTAGTTGAAATAGTACAATGAGGCCCATGAATAGTACCAAAAAGTACAGTGGGGCCCATAGATAGTAGCAAAAATAAGTTAAATAATAAAATAATTTTAATTTTTAATCGGTTCCCAAACGCACACTAAAACTCCCTCCTTTTTCTAAAAAAAAAATTCTCTATACTATTTTTTGTGCACCACTTTATATTCTACCAATCATCTATACTATTATTTAAATGGCTTTTCCCTACACCCTTATGTTTAAGTAGAGACAAAATTAAAGGACCATCCGGTAAAAATACAACTTTAATTTCCACTAAAACATTGCCTAAAAAATAGGGTCACTTTTCTGTTGATTTTTAAATTGCTTTATCCACTTATAAATTAGATTCTCAAAATAAAAATTGTATATATAAAAAATAGAAGCACAGTTTTTTTCTTTTTTTTTTTACTACAAAATAAACGTGTAATGTTTGTTCATTTTTTGAAGTTAGCCTCATGACACTCCTAATTGTATTAATAATTCTAAATGAGTAATATTAATGAGAAAACGTATAAATCTCAAATTGGAATGAATGAAAAATTATTACACTATAAATAAATAAATGAAAGCCTCATTGCACACGTGAAACCCGTGTGATGAGGCTAGTAACCTATTATGTGTTTGATTTTTTTTTTTTTTTTTTAATTTCAATTATTTTATAAGAAAACTAAATCAATACATAATAAGTTTTAGGCTGTGTTTGGCAATATGTAAAATGTTTTTTGAGTGTAAAATATTTTTAGTTGAAAATATTTTACGAAAAGGAAAATATTTTCAGTTGTTTGTTTGTGTTTTGGAAAATTTGCCGGAAAAGTATTTTCAGTATTTGGTATTGCATGTAAAAACCTATTTTCAGAAAACTGAACTACCACATTCACCACCATAAACCTAGCCACCACCACCCACTATAAACCCAGCCACCATCAACTACCACATAACCACTTAACCTGAAAAATCATAATCAAAATCAAAATCCATTAATCTCAAAATCAATATCAAAACTTATCTATCAAAACCCATAAGCCACCACCCATTGAAACCCACAAACCACCCTAGCTCCCGATCCACCACCCCTAATTGGCCACCATCAACGCTTAAACTCACCCCCAACCCACCACCATTGAAACCCACGAATCACCCCAACCACCGATCCTCCAAAAACCCAAGAAAAAATGTTATTTTATGATTAAAAAAAAAAAAAAAAAACCCATTTAGGGCAATGACGGCATGGGTGGGAGATAGGTTGAGGCTATGTGATCATGCTAACCCTCATCTTCATGATCGTCGACTTGAGCATAAGACTGAGAGTGAGTGGATGAGCTCAGGGATAGAAGCTAAATGAAATGAAGGGAGGAAGAGAGATGGGTCAGGTGAGTGAAAGAGAGATGACAAAGGTGGAGTACATGAAAAACTACCTTTATCGGCAGAGGGGCTTGCAAGCACGACGACAGGGCCGTGGGTTAGGGACTGGATCTGGGCTTCACTGGCGGTAGCTCTCTTTGTCCTTCAGCTTGGGCTTGGCATGAGTGATGAGAGTGAGTGAGGAGATGAATTTTCAAAGGAGTGGAAATGGTTTGAAGGAAATATTATTGTGTAAAATATTTTCCGGGTGTGGGTGGGGTATTTTACGGTCAAACTAATGTATTTTTAGTTTGACTTTAATTTTCTGAGTTGCCAAACACCATCAATGGTGTAAAACATTTTCCAATTTACAATTACACCCAAAACAAACACAACCTCAGTCGCTAGAATATAGAGTGGTATAGAGGATTTATATCCCTTTTTCTTGCTCTTACCCACTTTATAATATCTACCTTTTCCTTTCCGAAATTCTCTTTTGTGATGGATTAGGACATCACTTTTTATGTATTTGTTTTTAGTTCTTTTCCTATCCTAATTTTACAGCAACTACTTGGATGATCTAAAAGAACAAATTAATAAATTTATCAATATGTAACTCATGCAATGTACAATTTTTTTTTTACAATATATATATATATATATATTTTTTTTTTTTTTGTGTCTAAATATGAAATTTAATAATTATGATAAGTATTATTAAGCATGTATTATTATTATTATTTTATATAAAATTATATATTCTACTATATAAAGAAAATATAACTTTGTAAGATTTTAACAGAGAGTTAAAAATAGAATATAATTTTTTTTTGAGCAAAATGTAAGCGAGATATTATTAAAAAATAAGGAAAATCAAGGTACATCCGATTGGAATACAACATTCAAATCACTAGGTAAATCTTCTACCCAAACATCAGTATCTGCAGCTAAAGCCGCTCGTCTAGCAAGGCCATGAGCCAACCTATTCCCATCCCGTTTAACATGCTTAAATTGACATCGCCGCAACAGACTTCCCAACCGTTTTGTCTCATCTATAATATGGCCATAGAGAGTATAACACCGATCAAAAGCTTGCAAAGCCTGAATAATACGAAGACAGTCACCCTCAATTGTACTTCAAAAAAACTCAGCTCCCTTGCAAAAACAACTGCTCGTCTTGCAGCCAATGCCTTTGCCATCTCCACAGACTGGACCGGCCCCACTTTCTGACTCAAGGCAGCGAACACATGACCCTGAGAGTCCCTACACACCACACCTAACCCAACTTGGTTGAAACCATCCAAAAGTGCTGCATCAAAATTTAGTTTATAGCACATAGCAGGTGGAGGAGTCCATCATATAAGAAGAGGTGGACGGACAGTGCTCGACGCCTCCTTACAGTGAACGTCCCAGAACTCCTGAACCAAGTCCAAAGCTCTAACGCCAATTTCGTGAAGCTGCCAGGTACGTTGATGAACTCTTAAACGATTCCGACGCTCCCACAAACAACAAGCAGTCATAGGAAACTGAGCACACCTGAAACTCGAACCAGCACTGAATAGAGACTCCAAAACAACCAGAAAAGACCGAAACTTCTTCTGAGTGAGAAACAAAAACCCAGGATCGGACATCCACACAGACCGAGCTTGATCACAAAGCCATAAACAATGCAAAAGAGATTCCGATTGGTCATTGCATCCCTCACACGTATCATCAAGTGGAATATGCCGAAGTCTCAGATTTAGCTTGGTAGGAAGAGAATCTTTCGCTGCTCTCCACAAGAAATGACAGACCTTTTTAGGAACTTTAAGTTTCCAAATCTTCTTCCAAATAGTATGCTCAGACAAAGGAGAAGAGGAACTTGGCAGAACAGAATTCTCAGCTTCCATTAACATACGGTATGCACTTCGCACACTATAACTCCCCGACGAGGACAGCGGCCAGATTAAAACATCCTCAACCTCATCGTCACCCACATATATCCCCCTAACCTTCTCAGCCTCCCAAGGTAAAAAACAAGCAGCCAACTTACCCGGATCCCAGACTCTAGAATTTGGATAAAACAACTCACTGACCCTATCCACAGCAGAACCCGCTCGAGGAGATATAATTCTACTACACCCCCGTTCAGGCAGCCATTGATGGTCCCAGACCTTAATTGTTTTGCCATTCCCAATCCTCCATATTGCGCCCTTATTAACTACCTCTCGTGCCTGTAGGATACTCTTCCATGCGTAAGAACTCTTCGGATGGATAGGGGCATCAAGTATACTACCAGTAGGAAAATATTTGGCACTCAAAACTTTATACAGTAGAGTATCTTTATCATGAATTAAGCGCCAAACCTGCTTGGCCAACAGAGTATTATTAAACTTTTGAAGGTCCCGAAACCCCATACCGCCAATAGATTTTGAAGAACAAAGAGAGCTCCACTTTACCCAATGAATCTTCTTAGTCTCTCCATTACCCCACCAAAACTTCCGAATCATTGCCTCAATATCCTTACATAAACCCACCGGTAATCTAAAAACATTCATAGAGTAAACTGGAATGGATTGAACCACAGCTTTAATCATGACCTCCTTGCCAGCCTGAGACAACAACTTCTCCTTCCACCCTTGCATTCAAGCCCAAATTCGTTCTTTGATCTTAGTGAAACACGCCGTCCTATTCCGACCAACAAAGGAAGGTAGCCCCAAATACTTGTCATAGTGGCGAATAGCCGGGACCTGTAAAGCAACTTGGATAGCAACCTGAGAGGACTCCTCAGTATTCTTGCTAAAGAAGAGAGTCGTTTTCTCCTTATTAATCATTTGACCTGATTCCATTTCATAGTACCCAAGCAACTCCTGAATTTTATGACATTCCTCCAAAGTAGATCTGCAAAAAATCAAGCAATCATCGGCAAAAAATAAATGGGTTAGTTTGGGACCATTCCTACAAATAGAGAACCCATGAATATCTCCCCGGGCTGCCGCAGCATATAACAAGGCATTTAAACCCTCCGCACAAAACAGGAATAAATAAGGAGAAAGGGGATCTCCCTGCCGCAAACCCCTTGATGGTGTGATCATACCCTTTGGTTCACCATTCACAAGAATAGAATATGAAACCGTTGTAATACACTCCATGATCAAGTTCACCCAAGAATCCTGGAAACCTAATTTGAGAAGAATTTGCTCAAGAAAAACCCATTCCACCCTATCATAAGTGAAAGTTCAAAAACGTGTATAAAAACACTTTTGAACGTTTAGACCCCCAAAAATCAATTTAATCAACACAGCAATATGTTAAACAACTAGTGTGCGGAAACTTAACATATGCTATAATAAGGAATTGATTAAACAACTATCTAAGCCACAACAAAATAAATCACAGCAGATAATGTAAAGGCAGAGATAGAGAGGAAGGAAGATGCAAACACAGCGATAACACCAAATATGTTATCGAAGAGGAAACCGAAGACCTCGGCGAAAAACCTCTCCGCCGCCCTCCAAGCGGTAATCAATCCACTAGAAAATACAGTTGGGATACAAGGACAGCAATAGACCCTCCAAGCCTAATCTACCCAATGCACCTAAGCCCTCCAAGCTTCTTGCTCCAACGAGGTTGCGCCGAACCTTTTTCTTTTCTAGCTTTCCGGATTCCGCTACTACACCGTAGCATCAACCAATGAATATTGGCTCCTTCCTAACTGCTTCCCAGAACTCCAAACGTCTGTCTCACAGAGATGATAATGGTGAGAACCAGGTTTGGTATAATGGCCTCTCAAGGATTTGACAATGGAGAGGAAGAGAGTGAGGGAATTTGATGAGACTCTAAGGTAGAGATTGTAGGTGAAACAATCTGGTTTTTCTTTAGGGTTTCTCTCTCAAAATTCTCTCTGGAAGCTCTCTTTCAATCGTGGGTTAAAAGGGTATTTATACTGGAGTGAAGAGGAATGCGAAACGTCAGGTTTTTCCAAAACAGGGGTGGCTCGCGGCTTGACCTCGCGGCTTGACTAAGTCGCGAGTTCTAGTCGCGAGTTAACCGTATGGCCAGTTGTCCTGTTTTGTCTTGTAGTGCTCCAGCTAGCATGACTGTTCATCTTCCAGCATGCTTGGCACGTGTGCATCTTCTGGCGGGTTGAAGCCGCGAGTCCCAGCCGCGACACTCTGTTTTCTTGCACACTCTTGAGCAATCTTCACACTATCTCACTCACTACCCTTACAACAATCCCACCTAAATACAGGGTTACTAAATGCTGAATTACAAGCAAATTTGGCACGGAATAAAGCCAATTAGATGGTTGAATAAATTCAACCTTACAATAAGCTTTACTCATATCCAACTTCATAGCCATAAATCCCTTCTTCCCTGTACAATTAGTCTTCATATGATGTAAGGATTCAAAAGCAATTAAAATATTATCTGTAATCAATCTATCTGCAATGAAGGCACTCTGTGTTTCAGAAATAATGGAATGAAGCATAGGCTTAAGGCGATTGGCTAACACCTTACTGATAATTTTGTAGATCACATTACATAGACTTATAGGCCTAAAATCAGTAACTTTCTCCGGATTTTGAACTTTAGGGATTAATGTGATAAAAGTATGATTAATAGATTTAAGAATAGACCCTGAATTTAAGCTAGATAGCACAGCCTGAGTAACATCCATACCTACATCCGTCCAGTATGTCTGATAGAACAGCGGAGGCATCCCATCCGGTCCAGGAGCTTGAAGTGGAGCCATCTGCCTTATTGCTTCGCCAACCTCCTCACTAGTATAGGGTTTATCCAACTCCGCTCTCATCTCATCAGTAACCATTGGTTGAACTCCATCCAAGATATGATCTAAATCATGTGGATTAGAAGATGTGAAAAGTTTAGAATAATACTCAATAAGGACGACCGAAACAGCCCCCTCATCTTCTTGCATTACTCCCTGATCATCCCGTAAACCCTTAATAAAATTCTGCCTCTTCCTTTGTGTTGCAGACCCATGGAAAAAACGAGTATTCTGATCACCATCCTTCAGCCATTGAATACGAGACCTTTGATGCCACATCTTTTCTTCTTTATCACATAAATCATGCAACTCCTTTTTCAAGCGATCAACCTCATCGCAATTACCTAATCTGACCGAATCCTCCTCAGCCCTCCAAAGCTGCTCCTTAGTTCGTTTTATACTGATTTGAACATGCCTAAAATGGTCTCTACTCCATGCCTTCAATCTTTGTTTACACTATTTTAGTTTCATGGCTGTAGCATACATAGGGGTACCACCGGGTGACCACCTCCATGCTCGAGAAATAGTATCTCTACACCCTGAATCTATAACCCACATGGCTTCAAATCTAAAAGGTTTTCGACGCCACTTATGACGCTCCCCACCTGCATCCAAAGACAAAAGAATGGGGCGATGATCGGATGTAAAACAGTTTAAGTGCCTTACCCTACCCGTGGGAAATTTTGTCAGCCAATCATAATTTGCTACACCTCTATCCAACCTCTCCCAAATCAGCTCACCCCTTCGTCTCCCTTTCCAAGTAAAGTTCGGACCTGAATATCCTAGATCAACAAAACCACAAACATCTAAAACCTCACAAAAATTTTCCATTAAATTATGAGCTCTTGGGACCCCACCTTTCTTATCCTGTACCTCAAGCAATTCATTAAAGTCACCAAAACAACACCAAGGAAGTTTAGGCTTTGAATTCAACATACGAAGCATGTTCCATTCGTCACTTCTACAACTTGCCTCAGGCTCCCTATAAAACCCAGTCAAACACCAAGCACACTCTGAATTACCATCAATTATAGAATCTATATGGTAACCTGAAAAACTACCACCCAAATAGCAACCCCCTTTTTCCATAGAAGGGCCAAACCCCCTCCCCTACCATCCGTAGGAACCGTAAAACGACCATCAAATTGAATACTATCCCTAACCCACAACATCCATTCTTTAGATGACCAAGTTTCAGATAAAAACACAATCATAGGATCTTGAGCTTGTACAATATCAACAAGCTCCTGAACTGCACGACGATTCTTAAGCCCTCGGCAGTTCCATGTTAAGAGTTTCATGGTTGTCGGCGGGGCTGCCCAGCAGCCTCCACCGTTAAATTATCTGAAAAAGCTACCCTCTTCCTACACCTCTCACTTCCTTCCTCCAAAACCCCATCCTCCTCTTGTCTCGAACGTTTAGACAAAACTACTCCCAAAGGGTCAAGGACCATACCAGATTGTCTAGGGATGCGAGTAAACTTAGAAGGACTTGGAGTAGGTGAAGATGACTTCTCTTGTGTAAACAAATTTTTCAAGAAAATGGCTGACCCCATCATCCTAGACCCCACACCACCCTGTAAAGAATCAGAACCATCTTCCACTCGATCAAAACGAGACAACTCACCATCAATCTCATCCAACTTTGCCTGAAAAGACAGTGAAGAAGTGCATTCGGTCAGAGATGTCTCATTGCCATGACCCGGGTCCATGTCCACCTCTGTCCAAACCTCTTGCACCACTACCAGATCACCCTGCTCATCCTTATTAGACTGAACTCGCTGTTGGTCCGTTGTCACAGTCCTCTGGTCTAATTGCACTTCAGTTTGTCCCTGCCTCTCTTGCATTCTGATAGGAGAAGTTTGTTCAACACCCCCCTTAACGTCCTCCTCATAACCAGCCACCCTAACAATCGTCCTCTTTGCCAAGTTCAGAGTACTAGCTCGCAACCACAGACCAAACTGCTGGTTTTTCGCCGGCAAGGATCCCTTTCTGTTCTGCCATAGAGAGCAGTCCCGATCTTGATGGGTAAGACAGCCACACCAATAGCATAGATTGGGCAAGCGCTCATATTTAAAACTAACCCAACTCTCTTCCCCATTCTCAAACTCAACCTTCCTGCCTCTACTCAGGGGTTTTGTAATATCAATAGATACACATACTCGCATATAATTACCCCCTTCAAACCCCTCAGCGTCACCAGATCCCGAAATCACCGTACCTACCGACGAGACGATATCAGAAGCAATACGCATGTTTAAACTACCTAATGGAAGATCATGAACCTGAATCCAGAAGCTAACCCTATCAAAATTCAACCCCCTCACCTCTGCTGGTCTCGAAACTCTCTTTAACGCAACCAGATTTTTATCAAAAGACCATGGTTCTCCCGCTAAAACTTTATCTATATCAGATTCCTCCATGAAAACAAATAACACACAGTGATTTCCCATATCCCTTACCTCAAAACCCTTCTTAACGTGCCAAAGTAGCTTAAAAGTTCTAGCAATCGCTTCCATACTAAGCACTCTACCTGTGAAAAACCAAGCCGCCAAGAGGTAAGGACCGTCCCCACTGTTTCCACACACCCTATACTTATTTCCTTCAGTTTCAGTTAAGGAGAAAGTTTCCCATATCGCCGAGAGGTTTTCCATCGTCCTCACAGTTCAACAGACCACGTCCTTCTGATCAAAACGCTGAAGAAAATCAGAAAAACAGAAGCCTAACTCTGAGAGTAGGCACTTCTTCTACTGCCGCGTAGGGTTTCACACGAGCCCTAGGGTAGAGAAACGTTAGTTATCCTCTTCTGTTCCAGTTAATCTCATTAAAATGGTCTTTCCTTCCCAAAATAGAATATAATTTTAAATCAATTAAAAATATCTAATAGAATAATAAAGTGAAAAGTTATGAGGTCTCAAAATTAAGCTTACGTGAAAAAATATTATAAGGTCAACTAAAGGTAAAATATTTTTGGTTCTATATATGTTTTAAGAGAGAGAACTGATAATGATGGAAAAATAAATAAAAAGAAGAGATAGGGTCAATAAAAGATATAATAAAATATTGATAGCTATTTTTTTTATAGGGCAAAACTTAAGTACAGTACTTAGGTACTATTCTTTAGGTTCTATTTTTAAGATTCTATCATGTAGATCTTTTTTCATGGAATGAAAGTGTATTTTTTAGTTAAGTAACCACATATCTGAATCTTAAGGGAAGAATCTAAGAAACAATATATAAGGTATTGAACTTAAGTTTTGTCCTTTTTTATATATCAAATCATTACTTGAATCTCATTAAAAAAAAATCATTACTTTCTTCTTCTTTTTTTGAGAAAGAATCATTACCAAAAGTATAATAGAACAATGAGCCAGGCTTAGTTTGTTTAAAATTTTGTTATATGTAGGGACCAATCTAGAGTTTCAATTTAGGAAGGTCGGAGTATAAACCAAAAAAAAAAAAAAAAAATTCTCCAAATAAGCATCCATATAATATTAACAAACTATTAACCAAGAAAAATACACAACTAACTTTTTTTTTTTTTTTTTCCTTTCAATTTTAGTTTTTTATTTTGTTAATTTATTTTGTTTTGTTTTTTTAATAAAATTTGTTATGCTTTTGGCTGAGGATTTACATAGATTACGGTTGGATTGATCTATGTTGGGCTGATGGTTCTGGAGGATAGGGGGGCCAAGGGGGCTTGGGCCTCTTTGAGCCCCTCCTAGGTCTGTCCCTGGCTATTTGGGATTTTTTTTTTGGCATGAATGATCCCCATTTCTTCATTAGTAGATTTATGCCTTAGGTTGTGTAAAAAAAAGAAAAAAAAAAAAGAAGATTTATGCCTTAGGTCACAGCCACAGGATAGAGACGGGTTTGGTTTGTTTTCCTTCTTAATTTATGAATGATGTTTATTTAGCAAGAAGAAGAAGAAGAAGAGCATGGGCTGTGTATCAAACTCAACCCTTGGATTTTTTTTTTTTTTTTTAAATAAACATTTGGAATTAAATCTTAGTGCATAATATGTATATATATGAATAGATTTTTCCTCTATTTAGATGAAAGTTCCTTTAATCCACTACATGGTAACTAGTAACTTAAAACTAATCATGTTTTCCAAAAAAGAGAAAAAAAGAAAAACCTAACCACGTGTGCATGTAATCGCATATCTCTCTTTATAATCATGTGACTTGTTTAAATGATTTAATAATACACATAAATAATCTTTTGAATCATCGTGTAATAGGTTTGAGAAGATTCCTCCAATCTTGCTAGTATAATTTGGAGAAAATATATATACTAGTGGATCACAGGAAAGTGTAATGTATTATAACTTTTATTCTCTTTTATTTGATTATTATAGTAGTTATTAATAAAAATTTATTATGATTGTATCTATATATAGAATTATACATTGTAGTAATGGGAATTTATTATAATTGTGCATATGAATTTATATTGAGCCTAATTTGGTAAGGATGAGATGTAAGATATGATTAAATAAAAATTGTTACATCATATTTTCACTTAAAACTCAATACATTATACCACACCTAGATAACATCTCCATAAACTCCCAATTGAGTTTGATTTTCATATGAGAATTAGAATTGATTGAGGGTATTTGTGTTTATTTTTTAATATGTGATATAATGATATAACGTGTTGGGATTGAATGGTGTAAAACTTGGGTTTTACACAACATCCTTATAAAATTTAATTTAATTTATTTTTTTGACCATTCAAAGAAGATATTATGTTTTAAGATTCTATGTTGCATTAAAATATAAAACATAATTTAAATTTAATTCATATATATTTTACAATAATGATATATACATTTATGAGACATCAAAAGTATATGTGGAACAATATTATGAAACCAAAACTCAAATATTTTGGTTTTATATATACTAGTCGTATATTCACACGATACGTGGAAATAGATAATTATTTTGTAATTGTGGTATAATGTATAATTTGTTATCTAAAATTTGTTGAAAATAATTTGTTCTCCCTAAAACTTTAAAAAAAAAATCATATTTTTATCTCTACCAATATATCATTCTATTATTTTGGGTGTGTTGATTGATATTATTCCTTTATGAGGTGGTCTATTTTCTTTGAAATTGTGTTATAGTATGCTATGTTTTTCTAATTGTTTTTAGTACAACTAAACTTTTTAAGTTTAAAATAAATTATTTAAATTCCTCATACTTATAAAAGAGATTATCATGATAATTAAAACTCATAACAAAATTACTTTTTAATATTACTCAAAAAATGATAGACATATTCAAATGCATGGCCAAAATTGTGTTTTGACATAAATAAAAATCCTCACTTCCAAAATAATTACTAAGTATTAACTAAAAAAAGAAATCAAACCAAAGTTATAAGAGAGAGAAAGATTACTTGTGATGGGAATTAAGAAATATGACACCAAAATGTATACATCCAAAATAAAATTATAAAAAAAATACAATGATCTATCAACTTAAAGTGGAGTCGAAAGAAAGAATAAAAATAAAGAGAGAGATAACAAAGGTGATAAATACCGCTGCTTTATTTAAAAAATCTATACACACCAAAAAAAAAAAAAAAAAAAAAAAACACAAACACAAACACAACTAATACATACAAAAAGTAATATACCAGAACATACGGCCACAAGCAAACTTACGAAGTAAGCTTATACATATATGTATATGATTGCAAATTTAGGGTAGACATTTTAAGAATGAGAAATAGCTGGAGATGGAGGGACTATATCCATTGTCCCCTCCAACATCAAGATTACCTTTTTCATTGGTGGACGCAAAGCTGGATCTTCTTGGATGCACCACAAGCCGACCTTCACCATTCTGTCTAGTGTCTTCATATCTACGTTTTCATCTCCCACAAGCTTATCCAACTGTCCAGCCACAAGGCAATTATATACCTAGTTAGAAAGAAGCATCTCATCTGCTGTCAAAACATTCACATCTATGTTGCGTCTACAACATACAATTTCCAAAAGCAGCACGCCAAAACTGTAAATGTCAGCTTTTACTGATATTAGAGCATTTTTCTGCCATTCAGGTGCAGAGTACTCACTTGTCGCTTCAATGCCCATTGCAGTTCTCGTTTGATTCGGCACTGATAGCCTCGCCAATCCAAAATCTGAGATCTTTGCCGTCCAAGTATCATCCATGAGTATATTTTGGGGTTTTAGATTGCAATGGATGATATGGACCTCACACTCTTGATGTAGATAGAAGACCCCTCTAGCCA
Organism: Quercus robur; assembly: GCF_932294415.1. Taxonomy (NCBI): domain Eukaryota; kingdom Viridiplantae; phylum Streptophyta; class Magnoliopsida; order Fagales; family Fagaceae; genus Quercus; species Quercus robur. The sequence continues at coordinate 19,068,579 of NC_065539.1, read as the reverse complement.
CTTCTAGTGCGATTCTCACTCTTTCCTTCCAAAGGGTTCGCTTCTTAGCCTTGAAGAGAAGATCTGCAAGTGAACCATTGCTCATGTATTCATAAACAAGAAGCTTCCTAGATCCCTCAATACAGAAACCAAGCAACTGAACTATGTTTCTATGATGAGTTCGTCCAATGGCAGTCATTTCAGCTCGAAAATCCCTTTCCCCTTCTTCCACAAATTTCTCTAGTCTCTTAACGGCCTAGGTTGCACGGACACGCCATTTTTGGCGTCGTGTCCGCATCCGACACGTGTCGGACACCGGAATGGGGACGACGTGCCAGATTCCGGTGTTCGGCGGTGTCCCTTTTCTTTTTCTTTTTTTCGCTTCTCCGACACGGCGTCGACGTGGTTCCGACGCCTCCGACACGCCACCAGTGAAAAAAAAAAAAAAAAAATCACAGATTTTGACCAGAACTTACCAATGCCATTGATTTTGTGATAACCCTAAAATAATATAGCAAGTTTAGAGTCTCTTAAACTGAAAGTTGAAACCACATCTCAAGATCTTCTCAACCCACCCTCCCTCTGTCCTTGCCGCTGCCCTCTGTCTCTCGCCGGAGTTAGATCAGACCGATCGGCGAGCTCCAACGTCGACGTCGTACCCTCTGTCCTCTATCCCTTCCGATCTCTCTCTCTCTCGACGCGGACCGATCTCTTCTCTATTCTCTCTGTATCTTTTTTTTTTTTTTTTTTTTTTTTTTTTTTTTTTTTTCGATGTTAACTTGAATTTACTGTTACTTATTATAACGCGTTTTGCTTTTGTTTTTTTTTTTTTTTTTTAATTTTTTTTTTACTGCTGCTGTGGCGTGTGGCCTGTGTGCCCTCCGTCGTTTTTTTTTTTTTTTTTTTTTAATATATATATATATATATATTTTTAATATTAGTTATAACTTATAAATTTGTTTTTGTGTATCCTGCTATAGTTTTATTTATTTATTAAAGTTAAATATTGTAGGTAATTTTACTAAAATGAATACTGAAAGTACTTGAAGATTTTGTGTATTATTGTAGTATTTTGGGTGTTAGTTTACTTATTTGTAGTTCTTACATAATTTAAATTCTAAACATAAATGTATTTTGTCTAAAAATATTAAAAAATATGCCTAAATATAAAATTTAATTAATTATTTAACCGCCGTGTCCCCGCCGTGTCGTGTCCTTATTTTTCAAAAATTGCCGTATCTCCGTGTCCGTGTCCGTGTCCGTGCAACATAGTTAACGGCAATAGTTTTGCTACCTTCAGATTCATACCCTTTATAAACTGATCCAAAAGAACCCTCACCTAATGGTTCTTTGAATCCATCTGTTGCCTTCTCGAGCTCATTGTAAGAAAATGAACGCAGAGTAAAATTTCCAGCAATTTCCACATTCACATTTTCCGGAGACAGGTTTCTGTACCTGTGAACTTGTTGCCTATATGTGAAGAAACAAGATATTGCAATTACAGAACAAATCAATGCAATGAAACCCAAAGTTAGGAAAATAATCAAGATTTTTTTGCCATCCATCAAGATTACTGGACTCGGAGGGCGAGGGTCTGAACTTACATCATTTCTCCGATTCACCTTCAAGAAAATCATAACTGATAAATTCTGACTTCTACCATATTTAAGTGGAAGCTTATATTTTTTGCAAGTGCCATTAATGTAAAATGCAGCCCTACAATTACAGTCTCCAAGGCAAGACGGGTTACAGTTTTCCTGCTTTGTACGTACCACTGAATAAGGAAAATCACCCAAGGATATATTCGGTAAAGCAATAATGTTGTACCGTACCATTTGACCTTTGCTGCAACCATCTTCACTGAAGTTATTGAAACAGCCCAAAAACTTATTTTTGGGGTTTATGAAAAGAAATCCAGGATAACAGTGACAGTCAGCTTTGGAGCCTGTACCTATGCAGTAACTGTTCAAGCCACAAAACCTTTGACTTCACATTGATCACGCAAAGCTGACCATTCCGAGTACATTTTTGAGCTAGTGTTACTACTATTGCCCCAAAAGTGGTGTGAATACAGCCTAAAAATTCCATCAGAATCAAGCATCGCACGATAGATAATAGTAGTTTCTTTCTCGCCAGGGTAAGAGTTATTCGCCGAAATGATTATGCTGGAACTGCCATAGATTAAGCGCAGAAGACCTCTTTGGTTAAGACTCAGAGTTACATCAGAGCCATAAAATGTATCCAAGGACCAATAGGCAGTTTCTGTAGCATATGTACTGTTGTCAGGGTAGGAAACAAGGTTTCCTTTTGAGTTTATTCTGAGACGATAACGTCTACCTGAGTGGTCTGATCTAGACACCAAGTCGGCATTATCATAGGAAAAATTCTGACCTCCTAATATGGTGTCAGTTGGCCTATTAAAACTTTCCCAAATAACTTCAGAAGAGTTACTGTAGACCACAAAATTACCAGAATCAAGCATAGAAGCTGAATCTGCAGGAGTTGATGAGTAATAACGTGGGAAGACAGCTATGGAAGTTTCTTCACCGTGCTCTGTGCGAAGGAGCAGCCTTTTACCATCACTTGTTAAGTTCAATGTAGCTTTTGAGGAGACAGGTTGGTTATCTGTATCTGCAGTCCAGACAATAGTGTTATTTGGTTGATTACGCAGCCATATTCCTATAGCGTAGCCTTTGTCTTGTGGGTAGAAACCAAAAGCGTAAAGGCCAGAAGGTGAGACCCAAGAAGTACGGTTGGCAATGGAGGAAAGCCAAGAACCTAAGGGTATCTTGGAATGGTTTAGTTGGGCTTTTACATCAACAGCAAGTAGAAACATGAATAGTAAGAAGAGAACAGATATAGAACCTGTTAGAGATATATATTAGACATATTAGCCCAATGTAATAGGCCCAAGCCCAGTCCTGCTTGTACTAGTAGTCTAGAGTTTAGTCGCCTATATATACTCATGTTAGGGTTCATTGTAACATAGGAAGTTATTGTACTACACTCTCATACAATAAAGATGTAGCCCTTAAGGGATTCCTCCGTGGATGTAGGCCGTAAGGCTGAACCACGTAACCCTCGTGTTCTCAGTGTTCCTCTTCTATGCTTCCTCTTCCGCATCCACTCTAGCATACACAACATGGTATAACACATCGCGTTGCTAATATATTTAACATGGTATCAGAGCCAGGTTCGTTCTTGGCATCAAACAAAACATCTCTAGCAAGCAAAGAAGATTCTCACGTGCACACCGCCAACAGAAGTCACACATGCTTGTCTGCTGGATCTAGACTCCACAGCATCTCGCAGCCGCCATGGCTCCCTGCTGTGTCCAAATCCCAAGCAATCCGTGCCTCTCCTTATCAGATTTGCGCAAATCCAAGCCTCGCCTGATGAAGCCAACACCACAGACGTGCTCCACGGCATATCGTGACCAAAACCCAGAAACCCGACCTCCAACGGCAGCCGCACGCGCCACCACGCGCCGACAATGGCTCCTGGAACACTCACACGCGCCACTGCAGATTCTCGACTCCCAACTCGGATCTCAGTCACACGCGCCACCAATCCGGCCTTGTCGTCCACCGATCCACTTGGCCTGAGAATCTGGTGGTCATACGATGCTGCACGCGCCACCACGCGCTAGCGCAGTGTCTAGCGACTTCTCCACGCGCCGCCGCCGATATCACAGGGTCAGATTCTCCGATTGTTACACGCACCGCCATGACGGCCTCGTAGCACGCCGATCTGCCAAACCACCGAAGTCCGACCATCAATCTCCCTTGCACGCGCCTCCACGCGCCTTCGGAAGTTCCAGACACGCGCCGGATGAATAGAACACGCGCCGATAAACAGCCACGCACCGAAACTGAAGCTGCTGTCACCTGATGACGTCATCAGACACGTCATCCCTAATCCACGTCAGCAGCCACGCAAGCACGTCCACGTCAGCCCTAGTCCACGTCAGCGACACGTCATCAGCCACGTCAGCAGTGTCGTCCACGTCATCACCACGTCACCTAGCTGACCGTTGACCCGGACCGACCCGACTCGGACCACCCGGATCTGACCCATGAGCACTTTGACTGTTGACTTTGACCTGGACCAGTTGACTTTGACTTTGACTTTGACTTTTGCGTTGACTTTTGACCAAAAGTCAAAATTTTCCAAAAGGGCCTATCTTGCTCAGTTTTTCGCGTAGATTCCAATTTTGGCCTCCGTTTCTTCATTTGAAGCTCCGAAATTGGACAATTGGCACATTCTTCATTGTGGTTTCTTCAAAGGCATTCTACAAGGCATCTCCAAGTGATCTTCTCATGCTTATCCAACCTCAAGCCTTCATCGAGCTTCCGCCTTGAGTTTGAGGGAGGGTGTTAGAGATATATATTAGACATATTAGCCCAATGTAATAAGCCCAAGCCCAGTCCTGCTTGTACTAGTAGTCTAGGGTTTAGTCGCCTATATATACTCATGTTAGGGTTCATTGTAACATAGGAAGTTATTGTACTACACTCTCATACAATAAAGATGTAGCCCTTAAGGGATTCCTCCGTGGATGTAGGCCGTAAGGCTGAACCACGTAACCCTCGTGTTCTCAGTGTTCCTCTTCTATGCTTCCTCTTCCGCATCCACTCTAGCATACACAACATGGTATAACACATCGTGTTGCTAATATATTTAACAGAACCCATGGGACAGAGTGAGGGAGAGAGAAAACAGGAGGAGGGGTGGTTTTTTTTTTGATGAGGAGGAGGGGTGGTTAAGTGAATTAAAAATTTGAAATGAAATACTAAAGCGATTTATCATACTTTTGGAATTAGAAAGGCCCCCCAAGTTCACTCAGAAGAAAGAAATTTCTAACCAACTTCATTTAGGGGCAATAGCCCCACTAGACTTGACTTACTTTCATTGATCAGTGACAAACAGCAGCCCCACTGGACCAACGTGAGATTTTTACTTTGCATTATTGAAGATCGGGAATCTGAAGTTTTTGGATGTATTAGAAAATTATTTATGACATTTCAGTACAAGGCTGCTCATCCGTCAATATGCGGTCATTGATCATTCAGAGAATTTGAAAATAATTTCTGACAGTTCCGAATTTCCTATCAAAGTTAAGCGTTTTCGTTTTCATAAAATTTTTTTGTAAAATGATTTAGTAACGTATGCTTTTAAAAAATATTAGTAAAATTCATATATATATATATATATATATATATCACTAGTTTGGATGGCACATGCGGCCTCTTGAGAAATTTAAAATAGAGCTTATATTTGAAAAAAAATGAAATCATATATTAAGAAATGTTTATCATTCAATACTAATATCATTTAGATAAAAATTTTGATTACATACAAACTTAGTATAGCTATTTAATATAAGAATATCTATTTTATTATGATAGTTTCTTAGAACCTATTTGTTAAAGTCTCACTAAAAATTTATAAGAATGATAATTAATATCATATTCCAACAATTAAATTAGCAATTGAGTTTTGCTAAGACATTGTCACAATATTTGAATTTCCGTAGTGAATTTGAAATTTTTCATCAAATACCTGCAATCATCCACAATGAAGATTTTTATTTATACTTCCTTCACTGTCAACTACATTTCATGCGTCTAGCTATGATGTTTAGTTTATTTAGGTTTTAATAAACACCATTTTAAGCAAGAATATATATATATATATAGATATATATTTTATTTATTTATAAAAAGAACAAGATAATAAAAGGCTTATGTGTCATCGAATTATATAAAGTTATAAATTTAGAATATTAAAACCTAATAAATCAGTATTCTCAAGGTAACAAATAAAACAACCTATATTACCATCCCAACCTTTCCAATCATGACTATCACATAAAATTTAAAATACATGAAGAAAATTTTTTAGATGTTAAAATTTAGTGGGGGCATTTTAGATATTAAAAAATAGGAATCATAAGATTCCATTAGGATTTAACTAAGAGAGTAACAATAGAGGATATTCACTTGTTTCCAAAATATAAATGAAGAAATTGCTCAGTTTTAAATTTTAGGAAGGAAATTGTGAACTAACCTAAACATAAAAGCGGAAAGTGGTTACTTTTAGCGAAACTATGTCAACGCATAAAATTAATAAAATAAATAAATAAAAAACAAAAAGGCCAGCTTAAGAAAATTGTACGTGAAACAGTGACTTTGGCTTACAAAAATTGATTAAATCAAAAAATTTTAGAGACATAACAAAATGTTATAATATTTTCACAATAATTTTATTTTTAATTGTGGTGGGTCCCGGTTTGATAATTTATTATTTTATGTTGACCTATAATAAACTTACGCTTTAGTAGTTGTGAAAAATATTGTGATAACAACAAAATCTCACAACATTTTCACAATACTTTTATTTTCAATTGTGGTGGTTCCCGATCTAATAATTTATTATTTTATTTTATTTTGACCTATAAAAAACTTACACCTTAATAATTATAAAAATATTGTGACAATAACAAAATGTCACATTTTCACAATACCTTTATTTTAAGTTGTGGTAGGTCCTGATATAATATTTTATTATTTTATTTTGATTTATAAGAAAATGATAATTCAACAGTTGTGAAAATATTGTGACAATAACAAAACCACCATCCACTCTCTTTCTTCATCATCAAAAAATGCAAAGAAATAATAAAAATTAAAAGTCACAACAACAATGCGATATATATTTGCACAATTACTATAGCTAAAATGCATTTTGCACAATAAATGCATAAGTTGATGTGGGTGTCTTTTGGGGCTGATCGGCAAAATTGGTTCTTATACCATTTTATATGAACTAATATAAATGCTCTAAGAAACTTAAATTGTTCACAAATTTCTTACACCTAATTGTGAAAATACTATGAGAACAACAAAATGTCACATTTTCATAATACCTTTGTACGGCACCGAGATCCCAAGACCCAGATGGGCCCTAGGCTCAGGCCCAATGGCACGGTCCCATCACTTTAAGTTCTACTTGAAACTTCCTTCATGAACTACGAGTTTTGAGCCTCGGCCCCTAACCTATGCTCGGCATATATTTCCCGAACAATCAATAAAACCTTGTCTGGACTTACCATAGGATGCTCGACAGTTCAGGGAACATCACTACCAAGCATACTCACCTGAGTTGGAACCAAGTTCCAAAGCCATAATCGTTACACCCCACTCTCACCTAAACATCCACTTACAACAGATAATACTGGACCTTCAATTGCACTAACAATGGCAGTAATTATGATCTCCCCACTAACTTAGAGCTATAAATAGGAGAAGTTGGGGAAGAAAAATGGGTTCAGAAAAAGGAAGAAAAAACAGTCATTGAGGAAGGAAGGAGGGATATTATCTTAAGTTTCAGTGCAGAGAACGACTCAAAATAGAAAATCCTAAAACCCATCCTATAAATAAGTTGTGAGCCCAAGTGAGGTTAAGCCCAACAGTCTCATTTCCGGTGCCCACAACCTTAATTTTTTAAATATTGAGACAACACCAAAATCTCATAATATTTTCACAAGAGTTTTATTTATTGTTGTGGTTAGTGTTGGTATGATAGTTTATTATTTTATTATATTTTATTTTGACCTATAAAAAACTAACACAATTGTGAAAATATTGTGACAATCACTATTATATAGTATAACACTCCTCCACCAAAACACTTTATCACAGTAACACTGCGTGTAAATATTTAAAAAAGAAAAATGGAAACTGGCTCAAAGGAAACTGGTATGAATGGTAATACTAATTTGTAGCACAACTACACATATAGATGTTTAAAAGAGGAAAGGGCCAGCTGTCGTGAAACTGTGAGCTTTTTACGTCAAGTTTTGTTTTGATCTATCATTGAAAGGGAGAATCTTGCTTTTTCACAACAAGACGCAACCTTTGGAGTTTGGACTCTCACAAAAAAGACAAATACTTGACCAAACCAAAGCACTACGGAAAGTACGATTGACACCTTTTATATAGATTTGTATAAGTTGTTTGAACCAAATATGATTGCATGAACGAAGCCTCATGAATAAATACAGCCACTTGAGGTATACCAGTTGCAAACCAGTCGAAACATGAAAGCATATATATATATATAGGCATAATGTGTGTTTGATCTTTAGTCAAGGGAATACAACAAATCTGTTGGTGCTCTTGAACAGCGTGGGGTTAATCTTGCCTAAGAGTTTGTCATTTTTGCGCGCGGAACCTCCTACTGATGTTATGTTTTTGCTTAATTTAGATGTTTCTTGAGTGATGTTTGATCGCTCTGTGCTTTCTGTTTCTATTGTTGGTTAGCTTTTGTATTCTTCTCCTGATTACAACCCCACACCCCCCCCCCCCCCCCCCCCAAAAAAAAAAAAGTGTGTTCGATCAAAATGTTTATAATATATTTTATTGTATCACTATTTTCTATCATTCACTAAAATTAAAAAAAAAAAACAAAATGTCTAAAGACTTAGCAATATATACTTATGTTCCTTAGAGCATTTGTAGCAGTGGAGCTAAATAGCTATAATGCTATTTTAGCTCCACCAAAATATCAAAAACAGCCATGCAGCAGTGGAGGCATTCCTATAATTTTTAGCTAAATTGCTACAGTACATTGTAGCAGACATAAAAAAAAAAAAAAAAAAAAAAAAAAAAAAAAAAAAAAAAAAAAAAAAAAAAAAATTTATTCACCCCCGAATTAAAATAACACTACTTGTTTTATTTTTTTCATTTCTTTTATTCTCATCTCACTGTGCTCAGCTCAGTGTCACTATAAAGCTCCCATCTGAAATTTCTCTCAAGCTCTCACCTCTCTATTTACCGCCGCCGGCCCTCCCCACCATCTCACCTGAAACTCAAGCTCTCATCTCTTAAGCTCACTCTCTTAAACTCTCACCTCTCTGTTTACCGCCACCAGCCGACCCACCATTTCATTTGAAACTCAAGCTCTCAAGCTCAAGCTCTCAGACCCACATCGTCCTAAGTCGCCCATCTCTCTCAACTCCGGTCTCTCAACTCCCACCGAAGTGGCTTCCCTCACCTCCACTCCGCTGTTGGGTCGTGGTTGTGCTCCGGTGTGCGTTGGTATCGGGGTTGAGATCAGTGTGCATTGGCGGTGGTTGTGCCGTGTTTTGTGGTATTGGGTTGAGATCGGATTTGCTTCGATGTGCGTTGGTATTGGGTTTGTTTTGTGTTGTTGTGTTGGCGGTGGTTGTGCCGTGTTTTGTGGTGTTGTGGGTTTTTTTTTTTTTTTTTTTTTTTTCCTGCTGTGGACTGGTGGTGATGGTGGTGGTTGTGGTTGTGGCTGATGGTAGAGTGGTTGTGGTTGGTGCTGTGGATGTTTTTTTTATAGATAATGGAATATATTATTTTATTGTAGTGCTTATATTATTTTATTGTGATGTTTATATTATTTTATTGTGTTGAATGCTAAAATAGATCCACTGCTGTAGCATGTGTGTAGGTAAAATAGATAAAGTAACTCTTAATGGAGCTAAAAAGCTAAATTTTTAACTCCACTATTGTGGATGCTCTTAGTACCATTTGCATTTGCAAAAGAACTAAGTAAAGCATTAATTAAAGCATCACCATAATCCATAAACCCTATATAAGAATTGAGTTAAATATATGTAAATAAGCATGAAGAACCATAAAATATTGGATCAAAGAGGATTAATATTTTTATATAATAGTGGATGTGAACAATATTGAAGTTTAAAAAGTTTATTTACAAAAGAAATTTTATACACTTCACGAAATATCTCCTTAAAAATTATCACAATTTATTTAAACTACATAAAAAATAAATAAATCATACTATCCATATTTTATTACAATTCAACTATCCTAAAATCCATCAAGATTTTTCCAAAATGCATAATAGTTATATGTTTATATCAAGGAATGGGAGCTTTGGGAGGAGCTTCTTAGTTAGAAACGCTTGGTACTCTTTCTTTGTAGTATTTGCGGATTCCTTTGCATCAGATAACACAATCAATTAGCATGAAACATAGTTTCTCCAAAAAAAAAAAAAAAAAAAATAGCATGAAACATTAAGTTAGGCAATGTTTGGATACACGTTGCGATTTGCTGTGTTTAGTTTCCAGCGTTTTTTCCCTTTTTTTTTTTTTTTTTTTTTTTTTTTTTTTTGCACGCGTTTTCCCAACAAGCGGCTACTATTCATGCACTGTACATAAACAATAGCCGCAACTTTTGACCAGTCTTCCATGAATCCGTGCACTTTTCATGGACCCACAAATTTCATTTTTTATCAACTTTTTCATTAAAAATGGGTCCCACGGCACTATTCATACATTTTAAAATTATTTTGCTGCAGTGTTTTCAGTTTTCAGTTTCAGCAAAATAAGTTCTATCCAAACAGACCTTTAATCTACACAATACTTTGAAAGAAGACCCATGAATAGGAATTTGAAATTTGAAAGGTTTAATTACACCTTGCCCCATGTTTCAAAATTGTATGTAATTTTTTTTTTCAAATGTTTCATTTTATTCCTTATCATTTTATATATGTGCCAAAAAGGTCCCATCAACTAGTAGATGGAAAGAGTATAAAAAAAAAAAAGAAAAAGAAAAAAAAAAAAACTAGTGGATGGAAAAGTCTTAAGTGGCAAAGGAAAGTATTAAACTAATGCACTAATACTGACTTGGAACACAGGTGGCATTTATATAAAACTGTCATGTGAGAAGCCCAAATTGAGGTTTTCAGATATGAAATCCATAGCCCAATGGCCAATCAAAGAAGATGGGTGGAGAAAAGGGAGATCAACCCAGCTCACATGGGTCGGATTGAATTAGGTGTGTTGGTGGGTTGTGCTTACATAAACTATTTTTTTTTTTTTTCAATAAATTATTAATTGTTTGAAATTTAGCTGTGAATAACTTGTGGTCAATATCTAATTACACGTTCAAAGGAACTAGGGAATTCTTGTGCGTTGATGAGGCCACATCTCCAAGGCCTAAGTAAAGAAACTTTCTTTTCACAATCTCACGATTTTGAGAACATGGTTCTAGCAACTTCAATTATGGATCTGTTCTAGCCCCTAGGCGATTATTGCAATACAATTCGATCAAATATGATCTTTGGAGTTTCACTTGTTTAGGATATGCATCCAAAGTTAAGCTGCCACACCCCTATCTAAGAGCATTAGTATTGGAAGTGTAAAAACTCCTCCATTACTATTTTAGCAATCCACCCTCTCAAATTGAGCCTTATCTAGGTGTGAGTTGCTAAAAATTTTTAGCTACCATTAACAGTAAATTTGTATTTATACAACTTACTGTTCATGGGGTTGTAAAGAAAAAATATATTAGGAGTGTGTAACCAACCCACCAAGACTGACTCAACCTAACCCAATCTGGCAGGTTTGGTCGATTTTTAGGGTTTGGTGGGTTGGGTTGAGTTACAAAAAATTTTTTGATAGCGGGTCGGGTTGGGTTTAGGTCATAAAATTCTAAACCCGCCAAACCCAACCCGACCCATCCATATATTTAATATATATATTTAAAATATATTATATTGAAAGTTCAAATATGTGTATAAACACCCTTGAACGTTTAGACCCCCAAATTACAACTTAACCAATTCAAGTAATATGTCAAACAACTAGTGTGCGGAAAATTAACATAAGCTATAATATGGAATTGGAAAAACTATCTAAGTCAAATTAAAATCACAACCCACAGCAGATAATAAAAGGCAAAGATAAAAGGGAAGGAAGATGCAAACACAAAGACAACACGCGATGTGTTATCGAAGAGGAAACCGAAGCTCTCGGCGTAAAACCTCTCCGCCGCCCTCCAAGCGGTAAACAATCCACTAGAAAATATAGTTGGGATACATGGACAGCAATAAACCCTCCAAGCCTAATCTACCCAGTGCATCTAAGCCCTCCAAGTTTCTTACTCCAACGAGATTGCGCCAAACCTTTTTCTTTTCTAGCTTCCCGGATTCCGCTACTAGACCATAGCATCAACCAATGAAGATTGGTTCCTTCCTAACTGCTTCCCAGAAATCCAAACAGCCCTCTCACAGTGATGAATATAGTGAGAACAAGGTTTGGTAAAATGCCTCTCAAGGATTTGACAATGGAGAGGAAAAGAGTTGAGGAATTTAAAGAGACTCTAATGTATAGATTGTGGGTGAAACAATCTTGTTTTTCTTTAGGGTTTCTCTCTCAAAGTTCTCTCTGGAAGCTCTCTTACATTTGTGGGTAAAAGGGGTATTTATACTGGAGTGAGAGAGGAATGTGAAACGTCAGGTTTTACAAAACAGGGGTGGCTCGCGGCTTGACCTCGCAACTTGACTAAGTCGCGAGATAACCATATGGCCAGTTGTCCTGTTTTGTCTTGTAGTGCTCCAGCTAGCATGACTGTTCATCTTCCGGCATGCTTGGCACGTGTGCTGCGTCTGGCGGCTTGCAGCCGCGAGTCACCCGCGAGGCCAAACCGCGAGTCTCTGTTTTTTTGCACACTCTTGAGTAAACTTCACTCTATCTCACTTACTACCCTTACAACAAACCCACCTAAATACAGGGTTACTAAATGCTGAAATACAAGCAAATTTGGTACGGAATAAAGCCAATTAGATGGTTGAATAAATTCAACCTTACAATCTCCCCCTTTGGCTATTCCGTGACAAAACCCTAAAACAGACTCTAGACTTAACATGTGAGTTGGGAACAGTTGAACAAAACTCACTCACACCTAACTCTAGAAGCTGTGAAGCACTAGAATCATATAAACATAGGACTCCTGAAACACAACAATACACCATGATCATTGTAAGCAGAAAATCGTGAAATGCATATGAAACAGACAATATGTGATCAAGCAAAGATGGAGTTAAGAAACAAACCATGACTTGATCAATCAAGTAATCACTACAAGGTAGTGACCACAATGCTCATTCACACTTGGAATGAACACAAGGACATACAAGCTAACAAGCACAAGGCAAGATACTTGTATGCTCAACACTCAACCAATGCATAATACACAAAGTATATGCATCTAGGAACAATCCTACAAGGGCACAAGAGTGACAGTACATAAATCAAAATGCAAGACATTTAGATATAAGTACTGATTTCAACATAGCATAAAAGGCTGCATTAAGCAATGTACAAACCATAAAGCCTACAGATTATGCATAAAAACATTAACCCTAAAAGCTTACATAAGCACATGGGTACAAACAACAATATATCCTAAAAAACATCAACAATATATATAAAAGATTAAACCAAGATTATAAACAATGTCTCTGATTTTGACAACTCCCCCTCAACACATTACTCCCCCTTAAGAGCTGCTTTTCTGCTTCTCATCAACAATCTCATCAACAACAGAAAGAACATCTCCCCCTTTTTGACCGGAATGGCCAAAGGGTCACTGTCCATGCTGGGTGGTGAAGCTGTCAAGTTTTGCGGACAAAATATCAATCTGGTCCTGCATGGCTCTCATCCTCTCAGAGTGCTCAGTCTGGACTCCTCTGATCCCATCAAGTCGTTCCAGAATGATTTGAAAAGCATCTGGAGGTGTATCTGAAGAAGTTGATGCTCTAGTCCTTTTGTCACTCCTCCTGGGTGTTGAGGTTGATGCATGCCCTGCTGCCTCTGTCTCAGTCTCCATTGGGACACCCTCTCCTTCATCACCTTCATCTTCTTCTCCTGGAAGCCTAACACTTATCTTTTTGCAGGTAAGCTTGTTAATTGCAGAGGGTGTGGACATGGGACTGATGTCTTGAAGGATTGGAACACCCTTCTTTCTAAAGATCCTCATTAGCAAACTAGGAAAGATCAGTTTTGGCCTAGAAGTTGTTCTAGTCTCATCCACAATAGTGTCATATATGTGGGAACTGATGTCAATGAATATCTTTTCTTTGAGATCTATCAGAAAGATTGCTCTTGCATAGTTGATTGTAGTCAACTTCTTTATGGGATATAGGTTAAGCATTATGATTATTGTTAGACACCTCATGTCCACTGGAAAAGCTGTAGTATTCAGACATTTTCCTTCTCTCTGTCCACCTATCCTTTGTTGAACAGTTTCAATAAATACAATCCTATCTTTGTAATTGACAAACTCCTGATCTTCTAATCCTTCAAGCCCTAGCACATCATCAATGACATGTGCATCCAAAGTGAATTCTTTACCTCTAACCCAGCAGCTTAAATCATTCTCCCTTATCACAGCATTTGAATAAAATTCTCTAATCAGGGGTTTACACACTACAGGGAGATCACTCAGAAGTTTTTCCCATCCTCTCCCTTCAAAACAGCTAGGAATAAAGGAGTTTCTTAAATCCTCCAAATTTACAAATCTTTCTTGAATAATTCCTGCTTTCAAGAAGAAATCTTTGTATCTCTCAAAGTGTTGAACCGACCTAAACAGATTAGAATCCATTTTCAATTGTTTGTCAGCCTTCTTTGCAGGAGTTTTCTTCTTCGGAGGTGAGGGAGCCATCTGTGAACAATCAGAAGAGGCCACAACAACATAGTACAAAACATGTGTAGAACAAAACAGAACTTTGTTAGTGACAAGGACAAAAATGCCTCCACTCAGATGAACAAAAACAATTAAACCTCATGCTACTGAAATCCACCACACAGATGAACAGGCTTAAAAAGTGGACACACAAGAACAACAGGGAGAATGCAGGGGAGAAATAAAGCAGCAGAGATAGAAAAAAATTCTAAAGACAATGTCAAGAGAAAGACATGACTCATAAATAGCATAGTAAAACACACAGATGCTCTCAATAGATTCACACAATAGAACATGCAAATTTAGCACAGTAAACTTCACATCCACAATAGGAACATTTTGAATCAACTCATCAGCACAAGTTCAGATAAAATAAAAAGAAACACTTAGCTAAGCACATGATGAAGACCAGAAAGGAAACAACTAAAATAATTTCAAACTCAAGCAACAGCATCCACAAGCTAAGCATGAACATAAAGCAATAGCCGAAACACAAACCCATCTCAAAATCATAAACAAATGCGAAAAATCAAGGGGGAAAAACACAAAATCAAGTAAAAAGGAGTTCAAGAATGAAAACCCATACCTGTTAATTGAAGATTTTGAGTAGAAAATACGCAACAATGGAGTTTGGAAATGGGAGCACGGAGTGTTTGGGAAGGAGATAGTTGAGAGAGAAGATGAACAGTCACAAAAGTTCGAGGGAAAATTGAAAAAGATTTAAAAATTGCCCCTATTTTTGCCAAACACGCATTTTTCGCGACTTAAGTGAGTCGCCACGAAGTCGCCAGTTCAAGCCGCCAAAACACTCAAAGACAAAAGTTTGAAAAATTTTTCTAAGTGTTTTTCGTGACTGGAAGGTCTACCTGCGAAGGAGTCGCGAGCTGAGCCGCGAAAATCTCTGAGTAACCCTCGCGATTGGACCTTCCACTCGCAAACAAGTCGCCAAAAATGACCCGCTAAGACGCGACTAAGGCTCGCGACTTGACTTACCCGCGACTGAGTCGCTAAAACAGGGCAAAACTGGATTTTTGAAATTTTCAGATTTTTCTAACAAAATACTTTCTAAAAACACCTAAAACACTCAAAAATCTTTTTGTACTTGAATTAACAAAGATTGAGCATGTGAAAACACATTTCAACAAGTACAATCACATAAATGATTATGGCATTTATTGAACATAAACTTGTGTGTTGTGTGTGGATATCAACAATGAGATAATCCTTAGTCTAATGTGAAACTTCAATGATCAATTCAACCAAGTCATACACAATTAGCACTAGATCATGTGATCTATCTCAATTATAGAAATATGTATATATGACCTCCCACAAAACTTGATAACATATCTTGGAGCTTTACATTTGACTCCACTTTCAATCATAACATTTGATCATTTTGATCTTTTGAGACAATCACCTCTCATTGTGAGAGTGATATTTGATATTTCACTTTAATGAACTAGCCTTTGACCTTTTGAATAAATAATCACTTTAATTTTAGGTCGCTTACCCTTTTTCCAAGTCGAATACTAGAGTGTGCGACAGGCTTTTGCAGCTCAATATCTCTTTTCATTTGGAGATTTACATTTGGTGAGCTCGTTTTAGCAAAAACAAAAATAAAGAGTAGGAAGATATATAGACACAAGTCTATGCATGTCTCAAGATTATCAAAACCATTCACTAATCATTCATGACAAGTTTGAAGATCTATTTACAACAGTCACATAGATTTCAAGATTTCTCCCACAGTGATATAAGTGCAAAGAAACAAGCAATGCTCGAAAATGCACAAAGCCATTAGCATAAAGGTACAAGGCAAAACAGGTTTTGAGACAAAAGCTCAACAAAGTCAATCAAACTTCTTGATTTTCTAATTTTTATGTGATTTTTGGATTTTTGACACTAGAAGAAAAAGATTGATAAAAAAAAAAAAAAAAAAAAAATTAAAAGAATGCACAAGTAGACAAGCAAACAACCAACAGCAAAAACAACAAACAAACAAACAAACATCGTCGCAAAGCATAAGAAGTATTAATGCATGGACATGTTGTAATGCTTATGCATGAGTACCATTTTTCACTCACACGTCACTTGCGTTTAGGGTGATTTCCTTGTAGGATTGGGTACGGGAGTTAGGGCTTTCAAACCTTCGCGAGAAGCTTTCCAAGCAGTTGGTGAATGCACCAATCATCTCTATCACGTTCATCATTCCGGGATCACCATTTTGATCTCTAGATTGTTCACCTGCCCAATTTCTTCTATCATTTCTAGGTCCTCGTGACCTTTGAGGAGTTGCACTATTCTTTACTCTCAACTTTTGGCAATTTGGTCGAGTATGCCCTTGAAGTCCACAATGATGACACATATAAGTTGATCTAGGACCTCTTTGTGGTCGTGGACGAGACTTGGCACGAGATTCAGACTTGCCCACATACTGATTGCGGGGATTCAACAATTTTTGGTTCTCCACATTCTTCTTCTCCTCCATCTTGAGCTTCTCAGCAGTAAGGTCAACTTCAACTGGATCTTTAGCCTTTACAAACTTCACTTCTTTAGTGACAGTTCCAGATGAGCTACTTCCTCCTGTATATCCCAATCCAGATTTGTTTGAAAAACTCTTTTGAGATGAAATAACATCATCTAGTTTCTTGGTGGTGACTCTCTCTATTTTAGCATTTGCTTGCACAACCTCTTGCTCAAGAAATCTCACTTTTGTGTAAGCTTCTGACAGCTCTCCATTCAGTGTCTCTATCTCACATTTGACCTCCCTATATCGGATTAGGAGACTTTTATAGTCCTCCTCTGCCTTTTTCATTTTTCTCACAGTAGCCTTGGCCACCCTTGTGTACTCACCCGACTTCTCCAGGAGTGAGTTACAATTCTCTTGAAGATTGGCTGTGCTTTCATCTTCTTCAGCATCTGATTCTTCAACAATTCCCAGTGATTCTTCATCACTATGTTCTCCAAGGTCTCGTACAGGCAGATTCAACTCGTCTGAAGACTCAACATGAGCAATGGTCATAAAAGCTGAGTAGTTCCCCTCTCCATCACAGCTTTCTTCAGATTCTGAGTCGGATGAATCTGAGTCACTCAATGTTGTGGCATACACTTTGCCTTTCGATTTCAAGTAATTCGGACATTCTTTCTTAAAGTGTCCATGCCCGTTACATTCGAAACAAGTGATACCTTGTGTAGGTTGGGATTCTTTTCCATCTTTCCTTTTGAATTCCATTTTCTCCCTTCCTGAACTTTGGAATTTTCTTTTATCACCAAATTTGCCATTATTTTTGAATTTCAAGAACTTTCTGAAATTTTTAACAAGGTATGCAACATCTTTGTCAACCACATCTTCTCCCGATGAGTCTTGATCTTCCACCTTCTCATTAATGGTCTTAAGAGCAAGAGATTTACTCTTCCATTGATTGGGCAGCGACATCTCATAAGTCTGAAGAGAACTAACCAACTCCTGGACTTTGATGTCATCAAGGTCCTTGCTCTCTTCAATCGTCGTTACTTTAGCACGAAAACTTTCCGGTAATGATCGAAGGATCTTCCTTACAATTTTAGAATCCTCCGTTTTCTCCCCCAAATTGAACTTGCTGACAATCACCTCATTTAGCTTCCCATAGAAAGAGTCAAAGGACTCATCCTCACTCATTTTGAGCTCCTCAAACCGAGTGGTCAATATTTGCAACTTGGTGTCTTTCACTTTCTTCGTGCCTTCGTAGGTGGTTTCCAAAATCTCCCATGCTTCTTTGGGAACGGTAATGTGAGAGATCCTGTGAAATTCATCTGGAGACACACCACAAAAAATAGCATTGAGTGCTTTACTGTTAGCATTAGATGCAGCGAGTGCTGCCTTATCCCATGTGGATTTGGCTGCCTCAGGTCTAGTCCAACCAATCTCAACAGCTTCCCAAACAGATTAATCAATAGAACACAGAAAAGCTCTCATGCAAACCTTCCAAAAAGCATAATTACTACCATCAAAATATGGAGGTGCATTTAGGGATTGAGACCGATCCATCTCAAAAGGGAGTCAAGGATCACACAATGGTATTAAAACCAATAAAAGTGTACCTGCACTGATACCAAATGAAAGTTCAAATATGTGTATAAACACCCTTGAACGTGTAGACCCCCAAATTACAATTTAACCAATTCAAGCAATATGTCAAACAATTAGTGTGCAGAAAATTAACATAAGCTATAATATGGAATTGGAAAAACTATCTAAGCCAAATTAAAATCACAACCCACAGCAGATAATAAAAGGTAAAGATAAAAGGGAAGGAAGATGCAAACACAAAGACAACACGCGATGTGTTATCGAAGAGGAAACTGAAACCCTCGGCGTAAAACCTTTCTGCCGCCCTCCAAGCGGTAAACAATCCACTAGAAAATATAGTTGGGATACATGGACAGCAATAGACCCTCAAAGCCTAATCTACCCAGTGCACCTAAGCCCTCCAAGCTTCTTGCTCTAACGAGGTTGCGCCGAACCTTTTTCTTTTCTAGCTTCCCGGATTCCACTACTAGACCGTAGCATCAACCAATGAAGATTAGTTCCTTCCTAACTGCTTCCCAGAAATCTAAACAGCCCTCTCACAGTGATGAATATGGTGAGAACAAGGTTTGGTAAAATACTTCTCAAGAATTTGACAATGGAGAGGAAGAGAGTTGAGGAATTTGAAGAGACTCTAATGTATAGATTGTGGGTGAAACAATCTTGTTTTTCTTTAGAGTTTCTCTCTCAAAGTTCTCTCTGGAAGCTCTCTTATATTTGTGGGTAAAATGGGTATTTATACTGGAGTGAGAGAGGAATGTGAAACGTCAGGTTTTACAAAATAGGGGTGGCTCGCGGCTTGACCTCGCGAGATCCAGTCGCGAGATAACCGTATGGCCAGTTGTCCTGTAGTGCTCCAGCTAGCATGACTGTTCACCTTCCGGCATGCTTGGCACGTGTGCTGCATCTGGCGGCTTACAGCCGCGAGTCACCTGCGAGGCCAAGCCGCAAGTCTCTGTTTTCTTGCACACTCTTGAGTAAACTTCACTCTATCTCACTCACTACCCTTACAACAAACCCACCTAAATACAGGGTTACTAAATGCTAAAATACAAGCAAATTTGACACAGAATAAAGCCAATTAGATGGTTGAATAAATTCAACCTTACATATATAATTAATAATTTTTTTTAAATAAGTAGCTCTTCCTATCTTATATAAAAGCCAATTAGTTCACACAAACCCTAGTAAATTACCATTGTTATTTAGTCATTAATGTTGTTTGCTTTAAAAGAGTTATATTGATACTAATCTTTGAGTTTTTTTAATATATTTATATTTATATTTTTTTCTATTCAATTTAATAATAATAATAAATTTGTCCAACCCATAGGTTCAACCCGACCCATGTGGGTTGGGTGGAAATTTTTTGACCCACCATGATGAGTTAGGTCAAAAAATCTCCTTAACCTGACCCATGCACACTCCTAAAATATATATTTCAATCTCTCACAATCTCTCTCTTCCTCTCACACTCTCTTTCTTTTGATAATTAGTTTTTTTTTTTTTTTTTTTTTTTTTTTTTTATATTATTTGATGATGTAATTTATATTATTTTAATAAGTTGTATGTAAAAATAGAAATTAGGATGTTGAGTGAGTTGTAAAATAGATAAGATAGATTTTGATGATGTAAAATAGATTTTCTTTTACATCCCCGAATGCTAGTACTTAACCAATTAGTCAAGTAAAGTTTGCGAGAGACAAATTAAAATATGGCACAACCAAGACCTTCCTCTAGTGACTAAAAGACTCTAATATGAACACATAATTATTAACTTGGCAGATAAGGCTGGTAGCACCCATACTTAGAGCATTCACATCCACTCAAACCCATGAACCCACCACACCACTAACCCGTTGCCACCGCCGCTACACAGATCTGACCTAGTCGCTGCTACATGGGTTGTCACAGTTGAGAAAACCCACTTCATCTTAATCGTTCTTTTGAGAGAGAAGAAAACCTACAGGTCAGAAAGAGAGAGGGAAGGGTGCATGAGAGAGGGAAAGTCAGAGAGGAGACAGAGCGAGAGTCAAAGAAAGAGGGAGGAGGGAGAATAAGAAACCAAATAAGAGTTGCTACAGCAGACTCTTATTAATAAAGAGTTCACTGTAGTTGAGTGCTAACTTTTTTTAAGATATAGAACCACGGATGTAGCATGTTTTTTTTGTGGTTTAGGGTGCTAAAAAGCATTTTAGGGGATTTACAACCCCAAATGTGAATGCTCTTAACTCACATAAGATTTAGACCAAAAACATGTAACTTCAAGAGGCAGTAATGAACAATAGTTCATTAGAAGATAAACTGGCAATGAGACAGCCCATACACACAAAAACAGATCCATTCCAGCCCCCTTCAAACTTTTAGACATCCTTTTATTCAGTTATGTCAAGTGGCAAGGTTATTTCTGGCAGCCGAAACAAGCCACTGGATATAGATGCAAGGTACAATTGTTACAATAGTCCATGAAATGAATCCTCAAAAACCAGTTTCACAATAGGTGTTAAGAATCTAAAAAAAATAAAAAATAAATAAAAATACTCAAAAAAGAAGCAAGGTACAGACAACTGAACATAACTTGCTTGGATGCATTTTTTGCAAGTGAGAGAAAATAAGGAAAGCAGTTATTACAAAAAATGACTGCACTATGAAGAAACCTAAAACTAATCTCTATGACTTGCCAGTAGTAATTCAAGTGAGATACATCAATATCGGAAGCCCTTGATGTTGACATTCCATATCATAAAGCCTCCCACTTCTTGTTTTTGATTCTCATTACCCCAGCAAGTCTAAACAAAAATAAAAACCAAGGATCAGGTATTGAAATTGCCAAGCATTACAGTAGTTCAGTAACATTGCATTAATAATAAATGTTGTTTAACATTGTTGCCTTGAAACATTAGCTGGTTATGAGGCTACTTATGTGATCCATCTAAACACATCTTCCAGGTTTAATAAAAATGACAAGTATTTGCTGCCGGATGACATGTGACAAGCAATCTATTTCCATACCAAACAGAGAATACAGACTATTAGTGCATTTTAACAATTGAAAGTGCAAGTTAATAATGATCAAATTTCCCATATTATCAGCGACTGTCCTAGTAACCCCCTGCCCATAACGTGTTTTGAGAACCGTCACATAAATCATTTTAAAAGTTGACATCCTTCTTATCAGCGACTGTCCTAGCAACCCCCTGCCCATAATTTCTCTATGGCTTTCTCTACCTCAATTCCAACATTTTCATGCTTAAAAACCCTAATATTCCAGAATTTTAAGGTTCTCTAAACAAAAATGCTGGAAGAGTTGCTTCACACTGTTTTTGGCCATGGATATGGAAAACAAAGTTTGCTTTGGATCGAAAGAAAAGATGATCACTGCCAATCAAGATTCACTTACATTCCTATCTATCCTCCAACGCCATGAACAATATCACTGAACATTGCACCTCAGTAATGCAAACTCCATCCTTGATTAGACAGGTTTACTCAATCACCACCAAACATCCATAACAAAACTACTGCCAACTTGCAATAACAAAGTTACCTGCAGCTCCCATTACCGAATTTGTTTCTGTTAAATGTTAAAACTCATTGACACAACTTTTACTTTCATTATCAGATCTAACTTCTAAGCTGTCAGGACAAATAACACAGTCCTCTTGATTTATGATATACAAATGCTTATATTCCACTTGAGAGAGTAAGTGAGAAGGTTTTACAAATTTTTTACTTAAAGAGCTTTCCATATCCTTTCCTGAGATAATTCCAATTTTTTTCAAGTTCATGATTTTCTGTATTTTCCTCATCACATTTGTAGCACCAAGCTTCTATACAGAAACACATAAGCATATAAATTATAAAGCAGAAGCAACCTTTTCACTAGAGTACCATTAAAATGTGGTATTTGGATATATCTACAAAATAGGATAGTGTGATCATAAAATTGAAGATGAACCGTTTACAAAAATTGAATTACAAACGCAGAACGGAAAGCGGAACTCAATATCAACCAACCTATGATCCATTTATTAATCAGCTTACTACCAATAAACCATCTGTTAGGCTCTCATTGCAGGAAATCTTTGGATCGCACCCTCATGTGAATGCACCTACAAATAGGTCACTATTCACTGACTACTAACAAGGGCAGAGAGTGGATTCTAGATTATATCAATTGTCATGTATTCATTCCCTCTATTGGCTCCATGCACTATACAAACCCACCCGCTAAGCTACACATCTCCCTTCTAGCCAATTAGACGCCTAGGCACCTTGCTACACTCTACAATCTCTAAAAACTCTTCCAAATTAGCAAGTAATAAATTTCTCTTAGCAGCACTGAACTTTAAGCATTAAGGCTACATATCAAGCATAAGCGTGACCTACTTTTTTTTATGAAACCAATACAATCACTGAAACACATTTCACATACCAACATACAAAAACTAAGAAATTCACAGAAATGGCAAGACTACATTACAACATTACCTCATTCCATCGAAACTTTGGCGCCAACCTCCTTCATCTTAGCAATAATCGACTCGGCCTCCTCCTTAGTCACGCCTTTCTTCAAAAGCGTAGGCGACTTCTCCACCAAATCCTTAGCTTCCTTCAACCCCAAATCGGTAAAAGTCCTCACTTCCTTGATTACCTTGATCTTTGCCGCGGCATCGAACCCTTCGAGCTTCACATCGAATACAGTCTTCTCCGCCTTCTCCTCCACCTTCTTCGCCGCACCACCGCCCTTCCCCTTCAGTCCTCCAGGGACCATCCCTGGCATCATCACCATCATCGTCGGCATCTCAGTGATCCCCAATTTATCGCGAAGAACTTCGACGAGGTCCGAGACCTCGAGAAGAGTGAGACCCGAGAGCTCATCGACGATCGCCGAGACTTGCTCTGATGGAGCTGGTGGCTTCGATTCCTGAGCAGAAGAGGTTGAGAAAGAAGATGATTTGAAAGATGGGAGCTTGGATTGGATTAGGGCTAAGAGGTTAGGATTAGGGTTTTGAGTTGTGTGGAAATTGGGGCTAGGGTTTTGGGGGAGAGATTTGTGAATGTGTGAAATGAATCGTAAATACCTCATTTTGTGGGGGCGTATTGGTAATTATGGATAAAAATGTTTATATGAGCATTGTTGGAGTCTGATGAGGTTGATAGTGATATAAAGCTTTCATGGCTTTTGAAGTTGAAGCTGAGAACTGAGAAGAAATGACTGACACTGATCTAATGCTTTAATCCTAGCCATTCAATTGATCTAATGCTCAAGAATTGGACAGCTCAATTAGACACGTCAGCCTCTCTTTCAATTTCTCCTCTCTCTCTTCTTCACGCTTACCCCTATTCAAAAATTTCAGAAACTCTCTTCCAGCCGAACATGCCTCAGAATCTCTCTCTCTCTCTCAAGCCTCAGAAAAAAGCCACCAGTGATGCTCCGGTTACCTCTCCACCGAAGAATGAATGTGAACCAACAGTGTTTCAGCTACCCACCCAAATGTGATTAGATCTGGTAATCAAATTTATAATTTTTTTTTTTTTTTTTTTTTATCTTTGTGTGATTTCTTTGCCAAAGATCATCCCTTTTGTTTCATTTATAGCACTAAAAATTATCTATTTCTTTCATTGCTTTTTTTATTTTATTTTTAAATCTGATTAATTTATTGTTGAATGTTTTTGAGATTTTTATAATGGGTATGAAGCCCAGTACCAGTAGAGTGTGCGTGTGTGTCAATGGCCAAGGACTGGCTGGTGGAGATTTTATTAGGATGTGTCCTCTGATGCCGATGTTTGGTTGCTGGGTTTATCGGTTCCTTGTGTTATGTTTTTGTTTTCATTTCATGAGTTTCAAGGGGAAAAAAAAAAATTAGTGTTTACTGTGCAATCTTGTTCATAGCCAGGGATTTAGTTGTTACAGATCAATTCTCAAACATCAGTTGAACCTTGGTGTCTCTGAATTTTATGATACTGTTACTTTTGTCCATAACAAATTGTGAAAATTCAGAAATAAAAAGCATCAGGTTGCTGGATTTACAAAAGAAAAAAAGGGTGATGGCATTTACAGACATTTTGTATGCATGCTATTCTTGTAAAACTCCCATTGAAGTAGAAAATATTTGAAATATATACATCATCTGAATTCAAATTAATATATTGGGGCCAGCTGACAATAGTGCCAATTGTAGTAGGGATGTCCATATGGTTCTCATTTCTCAGTAGATTGATAATGTTATAAATAAAAAATGATCATAATGATATCTATGCTTGGTTATTTTTCAACTACAGGTTTAAACTTTTGCTATAAAATCTTGAATGAACCATATCTAGTTGTGTTAATACCCATTGAGATCTCTATCTGCATGGTTTCTTTGTCTGGAAATTTATGAGCTAAAACATGAAATCCCTCTTGAGCTTCCTTTTTATTGAATGTAAACATCAATGTCTGTTGTGGCACACACCAATGCTAGCATTTGTATATGCATATAACAAAATTCTATTATGTTACTTGTGTGTGTGTGTGTGTTCTATTCTTACCCTAAAAAAATGATGAGAAAATTTATATTTGTGTATCAGCTTTGATCTTAAGCATGTATAATATTGTAAATTTCAATTGCTGCAGGGCATGCCAAAGAACATTGTTATTGACTCTCACGTTTGGGTTGGAGATCCAGAATTATTTTGGATTGATGGATAAATAATAAATGTAAATGGAGAGGAAGCTGAGATTCAAACTAGTAACGGGAAGATGGTAAGTTGTGTTCATAAGATGTTAAATAATCTTCCCAATCTAACAGGCATTCAATCTTATGATCATCTAGTTCAGTTTTCTATGATTACAGTGTACTTCCAATCTGTTATTCGCCGCGTTCAAGAATTTTTGAGATTTGAACTCCCTTTGCATTTTTAATTTTAGACTGGTCATTTTCTGTTTTCAAATATTTCCTAAAAAAATGGGAAACATAGAGTAAAGGAGGAATTAAAAATATTAGAAAAGCCTCGTCACATTCCCAGTGAATAGGCTGTTCGGGAAACATTTTCTTGCAAGTATGTTCCTGCAATATGTTTATTTTATATGTCAAGAAAGAAGGCTATAGTATATGAGAAGGACCAGGCATGTCCTTATCTTCCTGGAATTGTGTGCTTTAAATTGTTTGCAAATATCATGAACTTATGTGAAGGATCTTTCCTTGAAATGGCTTTTAAGTTCTTATTACCTTTTACAATTCCTTGGTGTCACTATTGGTGTTATTACATGTTAGTTTACTTAAATTGTTGGCTTGGATATCTTAATTTTTTCGTAACTTTTTTTTTTTTTTTTTTCATGTAGATACTGTTCATTGGATCACATTCCATACTTGGGAGGGCAGTTGTTGTGAATGCTAATCCCGATATGATTTGGAAGCATGAAAGGCCATTGTTTTAAAGCTACGTGTATCTCTATTGGATCTAGCCAACTTCTGTTTTTTGCTTGGAGAGGTGTGCATGCAAAAGAAGACTCAAAAAAATTTGGAAACCAACTTTGGCATATTAACTACTGTTGAAATGAAGATACAAGTCCAGAGTACAAAACGCAAAAGAAGAATGAGTGAGACTAAAGAATAAACGAGGTCGTTTTGTGTAAATGAGGACTTGATGACACTTAGTGACACAACTGTGTTTTGCAATCTCTTTAGTAATTGTTTTAGTGAAACACTTAGACAGATTAGTTCTAATTTCTGTTATGAATTAAGTCCATGTGTTAGCTTGTAATTAGTGGTTAGATTAAAATAGTTTTCTTGCATAATCAAGGAAGTTAGTTAGTTTTGCTTATTTCTTTTCCAGATTTTGTATATAAGGGATTAGATTTTTTCTATCTATTCTCAGTTGCTTGTAATCACTTTTACTCATCAATAAGAAAACTAAGTTCTATTTAGTTTTCTTCATCTTTAAAAGCTTTGAGTTTTTACAACTCTTGAATAAGCAGAGCGTTATAGCAAATTCAATTTGTAAAAGAGGCTCTACCTCTCTCTTTGCTATTTATCTTCTATTTTTGACATGGTTAATGCATATTCTACTAGTGTTTTTCTCTATGATATACTTTAATTTCAAATGCTTGGTCACATTCAATCCATGGCACTTGCAAAATGCATGAAACATGTCAAATCAAAGAATGAATGCTAGCCAAAGATGTTTACATTTTGCTTAGTGGCTGATTTCTCACTTTCCTTCACTGGGACTTTTTTATTTTTATTTTATTTTTTTAAAGATTTCCATTAATTGCTTCTCTTGGAAGATAAGTTTACATTTTAAAGATTTCCATTAATTGTACATTGTGTTTGCTGATTTGAGGGCAACTAATTCTTCTGCCTTAGATCCCAGATATGCACATGGCAATTTATTTTCTGTCTGAATCATATGGCAATTTGTTTACTTGTTAGAGTAGTGACTAGATGTGTTCTATCACCCATGGTTACCATCATCTACTGTCAACTCTTTTCTTCCTGTTTTGGTTTTTCTATACTGCCTGAGGTGCATCTTTATTTGTCGGATATATTGTATTTCTCCTGACCCAGAATTGCTATTAACTTGTTCTAGAACTTCTGATTTTGGATGTCATGACTCATTAGAAACAGTTTAGGATATGCACTTTTTCGTGCTCATCTATAACAACGAGATACTTTTCTATTGGTTTTTCATTATCATGTATGGATTAATTGGCAGGTTCTTATGGATATACCTTGTCATACAAGAGTGTTGAGCGATTGAAGCCAGTTGGAAAACATTCTCTTCTTGGTGCAAGTGGAGAAATTAGTGATTTTCAGGAGATTCTACGTTATCTTGATGAGCTAAGGTAAGCAGGTTGTTTTAAGAGGAAAAAAGTACTTGGAAAGTAGCAAAAGCTGGAACATCACAATTTTTGTCCCTTCTTTGTTATCTTTTCTGGGTATTTGTGTTTGCTTGTATTGTTTTTTACTTCTTGCTAAGTGATTGTTGGTATCGGGGATTATTTTTGCAGTCTATATGACAACATGTGGGATGACGGGAACTCTTTAGGTCCTAAAGAGGTGCACAGCTATTTAACCCGAGTGATGTATAATAGGCATAACAAGTTCAATCCACTATGGAATTCACTTATACTTGGTGGAGTGAAAAATGGACAGAAATACCTTGGCATGGTAAACCTCAACTATACCTTTTATTTGTTGCAGAACTGTAAGCAATTTGCATTTAAGGATATTAATCAATCTGTAATTTGTGATTCTTATCCAGGTCAGCATGATAGGCGTAAATTTTGAGGACAACCATGTGGCCACTGGATTTGGGAATCACCTTGCAAGGCCAATTCTTCGTGATGAGTGGCATGATAATTCGAGCTTTGAGGATGGTGTTAAGTTGCTGGAGAAATGCATGCGTGTACTCCTATATTGTGATACTACTGCTGTCAACAAGCTCCAGGTTTGGTTCCTCATTATTGTTCACTTAATGGTTTCTGTTACATACCAAAATTCTTAGTATATAAGTAGTAATGGGCTATGCAACGATATAGCATGTAACATACTCAATCTTTTTCTAGTTGTTTGACCTGTCAGCGAAGCGAAGATTGTAGTTTCACTGGTTTCCACAACTTCTCTGCATGCTTTGTTGTTTCTTTCTTATTCTTCTTCTTCTCTCTCTTTTTGGTTTATGCTCATCAAATTTTTGATCATTTTGTGTCCATTTTTTGGGTGAAATTTGTATATATTCCACACGATTTTGAATCATTTAGTTTTATTATTCTTTGAAATTGTGACTTTAACTTTGTTATTTTCTTCCTATCATTTCTATTTGTTAATTCATAAAATTGGATATCTTTGTGATTATTTTTTCTTGAAATTTTAGATTATTTTTAAATCCTGTCTCAAATACCCTCTCTGCCAGTGAGCTCTAGATCACATGGTACTTCCTTCTGCCATAAGAATGACTGAAGGGAAAGGTCATAGGTTCAAAACCCAATGGAGTGCTTTTGTAACTTACAAATAAATAAAAAATATAACCTTTCTCTCCTTTTCTTGTTGTGTTTGTCTGTATACATGTGTGCCTTCATGCGTGTAGGCAATCATGAGAATTCTGCCAACCCGAAAAAAGAGGTGCAGGGGTGGGGGGTGGGGGGAGGGGAGGTGTTTACTGAATGTTCCTCAGTGACCCCAATATGGTTCAAAACGTCCAAATTGGATTTTCAAATAGATGGTCAATAATGAGGGTAGACATTGGAATCCTCAATTCCTTCAGCCTTTCCAGGATTTGAGATTCTTTAACTTAACCTGCCTTCCTTTTCTGGAGAAATTATTGGTTCCTCCGGGAGGACCACTGATGTGGTCCTCCCTGCTCCTACCAACCAATAGGAAAGAAACACGTGTCCTTTTTGGGTGATTCAGCTCCACATTAGCTCCAAACCAATGGCTTAAATCTCATCCGTTTATTCAATCCAATGGCTCTTAAATTTGACACATCATCAAATTATAAAAAGACAATTTCACCCCCTAAAATATTTCAAACCCTGCGTCTGCTTTTATCTCCTCCTCTGGAACAAAAATCAAAATTCTTTCTCTCTCGCTCTCACAGATTGAAGCTTTCTCTCTTCACGGCACAGCCACTGGCCCAGATCTCCGGTTCCGACGATGCTGGCCTTTTTCTCATCGGAAAATCCCTAAAATCCCTGCTGGTACAGTCACCAAATTTCAAAATTTTTCTCTCTTCCACCAAACCTTGCTGTACGTGGGACATCAGCGTCGATTCTCCATGACCATGGCTACAACTGGAAGCCTCCAAGGCTCACACGACCACCACCGGCGATGCTTGCTGGCCTGACCTTCTCCTCTCTTTAGGTCTCTGTTTTTTCGCTCTCTGAAGTCCAGCCGTGGCCAAGCTTCTGCTTGCACCGCGACACCACCATTTCTGGTGATGCTTCTCACCATATATACCACCATTGGTTTAAATATAACAATAATTCATTTTCATCATTTGAGTTTGGCAGTAACTCAATGTTCTTTATTATTTTAATTTTGATTTTAGAAATACACAAAAGATGTTTGTGAAAATGTTTGATAGAAACTTTGAAGTAATGTTAAGCTCACTGATGATAAAAATAATTGGGGTTTTTGTCAATTTCTGTTGTTTTGGCATGTGGGTTTTTTTTTTCCTCTTGTTTGCTCACCGATTTTGGGTTAAAAGGATGAGATTTACTCTTCTAATAATGTGACTTCCTTTGTGCATACTTGCTGGATATGTGCATACTGGTTTATTTTCTTTTATAGAGTTCTATTATCTTTTATTGGTCTTTTTCTGTCTGAATTCTCCTTTTATTAGCTAGTATTTTTTTATTTTTTGGTAATGGTCACTTGCACAAATATTTTGTCTTTACCATTCTTGTATTTGGGTTTCCTTTAGTTGCAGAGAAAATTTATAGATGACTAGCACCTTATGCATGGTCAAATGTTAGACACTCTTTTACCTCTCAAGGATTCAATTGCTCATAAAAATTATTCAATGTTCATGTGTTTGAGATTTTGTCTATTTTTTCTGTATTGTGAAAAAGTGAGAGCAACAAGAACATTTCACTAATACCTTTGTCTTGTTATTGTTTCCTTTGTTTTCTCAATAATTTTTTCTGTTATTGATGTTTCATCTTTATATTGTACAAGGGGAAAGGAATTAGAGAAAAAAAATCAATGCTTTGGATTTTAGACTTTTCATGACTGCATAGCCTAGGAAATGAAATAAAAACTTCTTTCAGTTAGCTTATTGCTACATATATGGCCATTTTTTCTCTTGAACATGGAGTATAGGTAGGTCAAAGAGTTTCTAGATAATTTTTGCAAAATGCACCTGCAACAAATCTCTTTTAAGAACTGGAAATATTAATTCTAGTAGAACCCATGGAGGGCTGGGGGAAGTTGTAATTCCAAGATATGTTAAATATATGTAAAAGTTAAAAATAAATAAATAATGCTTTTAGATTGAAACACCGAGTGCCAAAGAGGTTATATAGGCTTCTTTAAATTTAAAAGGTTTACTTTGCTTAAGTTTATGCATGTGATGTGTGGCTTAGTTATAAACTTATAATTTCATTTGTAATGTACAGTCAAGAAGCTGGAGGCGCACCAACCATAACTTAATGAGTTGGTCATGCCATTTAAGTTTGTAGAAGAACTTGATCTTGAAGCTTACAAGACCTTCTTCTTATTTTTTTCTTTTGTGGGAATTATGTATCATGAATATATGATGATGGGAAGATTTGTTTCTTGTTAACGAAGTGTATATTTCAGCAAAACTATTGTTATATGGCCTTGTGGTCGAAGTGTACAAATAAAATTTTGTTCATTTTTAGAACAACTTCATTTCTTGTCTACTCTCTTGAATTAAATTTTGATTGTAAAATTGGCCAAGCATCCTTTGAAGACTCTTGATATGTATTCCTTGTTTTTGAAAGAATAAGAGTCATGTAAAAACTTTGATATAATTTTTGGTTTTGAGTCATCGTCAATTTTAGTACTTGCTTGGTTGCTCCAAGCAAATTCATGCACAAAAAACAATTCCATTTAGTCTAGATAAAATTCGAAATGAATTAAATAAAGCATATAACATAAACAAAATTGTATACATTAAATATATTCGTCAACACAAAATCAGCTTAGCCGCACAAAATCAACTACAACATGAAGATGCAATAAATTGCTCGGCTATTCAATTTCGTAGCAACAATAGAAGGCAAAAACACAACACCAACTGGCCAGAACAAGTCCATTCATACTCTCTTTTTTCCCCTTTACTCAAGATATATGGTGATAAATACAAGATGTTCTCATTATTGTTGACAAAGCTGTATATGGGTGATAAATACAAGATGGCCAGCAAAGGCTAAATTTTTTTCTTGTTAACAAGAATCAAACCACAGCACTTCTCTAATTTTATTAACTGCAGTCTGCAACCCCAAGAGAGAAAGCCTCTTATACAAATTAAATTTGCCATAACACTCCGCTTATTCAAGAGTTGATATGTCCAAGTTGGTTTCCAAATTGTTTTGAGGAGTCTTCTTTTGCATGCACACCTCACCAAGCAAAAAACAATTGTCGGCTAGATCCTATAGAGATACATGTAGCTTTAAACCAATGGATGTTCATGCTTCCAAATCATCCAGATTAGCATTCACCACAACTGCCCTCACAAGTATGGAATGAGATCCAATGAACGGTATCTACAGGAAAAAAAAAAAGTTTGTGAGAAAAAATTAAGATATTCAGGCCAACAGTTTAAATAAACTAACGAGTAATAACACCCATAGTGACTCCAAGGAATTCTAACAAAACACTAGCATTCTAACAAATTTGTCAAAACACTAGCATTCTAACAAATTTGTCAAAGGGTTCACACATAAAAGTCATCAATCAGTCTACTACTGATTGTGTGAAAAAGAAAAAAAAAAAATCCACAGTCCCTATTGTAAGAATGTGAGAATACCACATGAGAGAACAATTATTACCAAGAAAAAATTACCGTGAAACAAATCATATTTTTGTTATCATTTCTAGTAAATTTTGGCTATTCCAATGCTATTAGTTTACTACCAACCAAGAGGACTAATAGTTTTCAATGTCTGCTCCCATCTAAAAGCATGAAGGACTAAAGTAAAGACTCACCTTAGATATTTGCTAAAAAAGCTTAGGGCAACCAGCAGACCACTTAATGTAGTTAACAAATAAATGGTTTTTCATTTTTGTGCTATTTTGAATACAAAATCATAGCTTTTATGAGAATAATTTGTCTACTGTCTGCCTGAGATAAGTTCTAAGTGATAACACACTAACTTGAAAATCCAATTTCCATACACATAACATCACAGTTTTAGCATCACATTAACATAAAAATCCACACAAAAAGAAGGCAGAATACAAAGAGATAAACTAAAAACTCTATGAAGCATTTCAACAAACACCTTCAGTGCCCACCCAAAAACCAGCTTTAAAAATGCAATAATAACAATTATTGTTAATACCAGAAATCCAACTGCTTGTCTAAATTAGCTCATATAAAGAAGTTCTTGTACACTACAGGCTAAAAACATTAGGAACCTAGAAGCATAGGATTCGACCAATTATTTTTATCATTAGTGAGTTTAACATTACTTCAAAGTTTCTATCAAACATTTTCACAAACATCTTTTGTGTATATCTAAAATCAAAATTAAAATAATAAAGAACATTGAGTTACTGCCAAACTCAAATGATGAAAATGAATTATTGTTATATTTAAACCAATGGTGGTATATATGGTGAGAAGCATCACCAGAAATGGTGGTGTCGCGGTGCAAGCAGAAGCTTGGCCACGGCTGGACTTAAGAGAGTGAAAAAACAGAGACCTAAAGAGAGGAGAAGGTCAGGCCAGCAAGCATCGCCGGTGGTGGTCGTGTGAGTCTTGGAGGCTTCCAGTTGTAGCCATGGTCATGGAGAATCGACGCTGATGTCCCACGTACAGCAAGGTTTGGTGGAAGAGAGAAAAATTTTGAAATTTGGTGACTGTACCAGCAGGGATTTTAGGGATTTTCCGATGAGAAAAAGGCCAGCATTGTCGTAACCGGAGATCCGGGCCAGTGGCTGTGCCGTGAAGAGAGAAAGCTTCAATCTGTGAGAGCGAGAGAGAGAGAATTTTGATATTTGTTCCAGAGGAAGAGATAAAAGCAGACGCAGGGTTTGAAATATTTTAGGGGGTGAAATTGTCTTTTTATAATTTGATGATGTGTCAAATTTAAGAGCCATTGGATTGAATAAATGGATGAGATTTAAGCCATTGGTTTGGAGCTGATGTGGAGCTGAATCACCCAAAAAGGACACGTGTTTCTTTCCTATTTGTTGGCAGGAGCATGGAGGACCACATCAGTGGTCCTCCCGGAGGAACCAATAATTTCTCCCTTTTCTGGTCCCGATAGAGCAGTGTAGATGCTAGTAAAGAAATGGAGTATTTAAGGTTTGGTTGCACTATGATGCCCTTAGGAATTATACAGGAATTTGCACCCTTCCTTGGAAGAGCATCTGAAGGGACAAGGTCCATGGAAGGTGGTGTTCTTCGGGTGGACTACACAGCTCTTGGAAAAATCCCAACTGTTGACAACCTTCTAAGAGGTATAAATTGATAGTTGATTGGTGTTGTATGTGCAAGCATAGTGGGGAATTTATTGATCACCTGCTTCTTCATTGCTGTGTGGTAGGGGTGGCAAATGGGCGGGTTGGGTCATAAATGGGTTGGGTCATAGATGGGTTGGGTGTATAATTACCCATTTATCCATTTATGACCCGTTTATATATAAATTAATTATCCATTATCAACCCAACCCATTTAATTAGTA
This sequence comes from Quercus robur, assembly GCF_932294415.1. NCBI lineage: Eukaryota > Viridiplantae > Streptophyta > Magnoliopsida > Fagales > Fagaceae > Quercus > Quercus robur. The sequence goes on along the minus strand of NC_065539.1, from coordinate 19,034,651 downwards.
ACCCACCCATTTAACCTTATATGACCCAAATACCTCTAAAACTACTTGAATACCCTCTTGACCTCCAAAATACCCATAAATACCTAAAATGATGCAAATACCCCTAATCTTCCAAAATTACCAATATACCCTTGGACATCCAAAATTATCCCAAAATACCTATGAAACCTCTAAAATGACCAAAATACCCCTGATATCTCTAAAATCACCAAATATGCTTAAAAACCACTAAAATGACCAAAATACCCCCCTAAAACCCAAAAAATGACCAAAATACCCCCAAAACTCAAAAAATGACCAAAATACCCCCCGAAACCTAAAAATTACCAAAATACCCCCCAAAACCTAAAAAATGACCAAAATACCTCCAAAACCTAAAAATGACCAAAATACCATCAAAACCCAAAAAAATGACCAAAATACCATCAAAACCTAAAAATGACCAAAATACCTCCGAAACCAAAAAAATGACCGAAGTACCCCCACAACCCAAAAAATGACCAAAATACCATCAAAACCTAAAAATGATCAAAATACCTCCGAAACCAAAAAAATGACCAAAGTACCCCCACAACCCAAAAAATGACCAAAATACCCTCAAAACCTAAAAATTACCAAAATACACCTGAAACCCAAAAAATTACCAAAATACACCTGAAACCCCAAAAATTACCAAAATACCCCTGAAACCTAAAAATGACCAAAATACTTCCAAAACCCAAAAATTGGCCAAAATACCATTGAAACCCAAAAAATGACCAAAATACCCCGAAACCTAAAAAATTACCAAAATACCCCCGAAACCCAAAAACTGACCAAAATACCCCCAAAACCTAAAAATTACCAAAATATCCTCGAAACCCAAAAAATTACCAAAATACCCCCAAAACCTAAAAATGACCAAAATACCCCCAAAACCTCAAAAAATACCAAAATACCCCCGAAACTCAAAAAATACCAAGTACCCTTGAAACCCGAAAAATGACCGAAATACCCTCGAAACCTAAAATGACCAAAATACCACCGAAACTTAAAAAATTACTGAAATACCCCAAAACCTAAAAATTACCAAAATACTTTTGAACCCTAGAAATTTACCGAAATAACCCTAAAACTAAAAGACGACAGAAATGCCCTCGTAACCTAAAAAATGGCTAAAATACCCTTAGAATCTAAAAGATGATCAAAATAACCCCGAAACCTAAAAAATTACCGAAATTCCCTCGAAACCTATAAAATGAATGAAAGACTCTTAGAACCTTTAATTTGTCAAAAATATCCTTGAAACATCCAAAATACCTTGAAACCTCTATTTTGGTAATTTTAGATGTTTCAGGTTTATTTTGGTCATCCTACATGTTTAGGGGCATTTTGGTCATAATTTGGGTTTCATGGGTTTTTATCGATCAAATTTTTAGGTTTTGGGGTTATTTTGATCATTTTTTTTTAAGGTTTTTGGGGGTATTTCGATCATTTTTTAGGTTTCAGGGTATTTTGGTAATTTTTTTAGGTTTCTGGGGTATTTCAATTATTTTTTAGGTTTTAGAGGTATTTCGGTCATTTTTTAGGTTTGTGGAGTATTTTGGTAATTTTTTAGGTTTAAGGAGTATTTTGGTAATTTTTTAGGTTTAGGGCGTATTTTGGTAATTGTTAGGTTTTGGGGGTATTTTGGTCATTTTTTTAGGTTTTTGGGGTATTTTGGTCATTGTAATAGGTTTTGGGGTTATTTTAGTCATTTTTTAGGTCTTGGGGTATTTTAATCATTTTACAGGTTTCAGAGGTATTTTGGTCATTTTTTAGGTTTCAGGGGTGTTTTTGGTAATTTTAAGGTTTTAAAGGTATTTCGGTAATTTTTAAGGTTTAGGGGGTATTTTGGTCATTTTTTAGGTTTATGAAGCATTTTGGTCATTTTTTGGGTTTTTCGGGTATTTTGGTAATTTTTGGGTTTTGAGGATATTTTGGACATTTTAGAGGTTTTGGGGGGGGGGGGGGTATTTTGCTCATTTTAGAGGTTTTGGAGGTATTTTTCTCATTTTCGGGGTTTTGGGGGTATTTTGGTCATTTTTTGGGTTTTGAGGGTATTTTGGTCAATTTTTGGGTTTTGGGGATATTTTGGACATTTGAGAGGTTTTGGGGGGTATTTTGCTCATTTTAGAGATTTTGGAGGTATTTTGGTCATTTTGTGGGTTTTGGGGGTATTTTGGTCATTTTTTGGGTTTTGGGGGTATTTTGGTCATTTTTTGGGTTTTGGGGGAATTTTGGTCATTTTTTGGGTTTTGGAGGTATTTTGGTCATTTTTAGGTTTTAAGGGTATTTTGGTCATTTTTTGGGTTTTGAGAGTATTTTGGTCATTTTTTTGGGTTTTTGTGGTATTTTGGTTATTTTTTGGGTTTTGGAGGTATTTTGGTCATTTTTAGGTTTCAGGGGTATTTTGGTCAGTTTTTGGGTTTTGGTGGTATTTTAGTAATTTTTAGGTTTTAGGGGTATTTTGGTCATTTTGTGGGTTTCAGAGGTATTTTGGTCATTTTTTGGATTTTGGAGGTATTTTGGTCATATTGTGGGTTTTGGGGGTATTTTGGTCATTTTTTTGGGTTTTGGGGGAATTTTGGTCATTTTTTGGGTTTCGAGGGTATTTTGGTCATTTTTTGGGTTTTGGAGGTATTTTGGTCATTTTTAGGTTTTAGGGGTATTTTGGTCATTTTTTGGGTTTTAGATGTATTTTGTTCATTTTTTGGGTTTTGGGAGTATTTTGGTCATTTTTTTGGGTTTTAGGGGTATTTTGGTTATTTTTTGGGTTTTGGAGGTATTTTGGTCATTTTTAGGTTTCAGGGGTATTTTGGTCAGTTTTTGGGTTTTGGTGGTATTTTAGTAATTTTTAGGTTTTAGGGGTATTTTGGTCATTTTTTGGGTTTCAGAGGTATTTTGGTCATTTTTAGGTTTCGGGGGGTATTTTGGTCATTTGTTGGGTTTTGGGGGTATTTTGGTCATTTTTTGGGTTTCAATGATATTTTGGTTATTTTTTTGGTTTTGAGGGTATTTTGGTAATTTTTAGGTTTTGGGGGTATTTTGGTCATTTTTTGGGTTTTGGTAGTATTTTGGTCATTTTTTTAAGTTTCAGGGGTATTTTAGTCATTTTCTAGAAATTTAGATTTTATGTTATTTATTTAAATTTTAGATGGGTTTAGTGGATATTAGTAGGATTATCCATTTAGACCCATCTAATTAAATTACCAAATGGATCTTTACCCATTTAACCCAAATATTCAAATGGGTTGGGTTAAGACTTATCCAAATAAGGTGGGTAATGGGTGGGTTCATGGATATGGATAAAAATTGCCACCCCTACTGTGTGGCAATGGACATTTGATCTTGTGTCCTCGCTCTGTTTGAGCTAAGTCAGGTGATGCCCAAATCTGTAGCTGAGAGCTGCTGCAATTTTGGTAAGGTTAGTTTCAGCAGAATCAGCACTATAGAGCAGCTAAGGTGCAGCAAGCTTTGCCCTTATGCATCATGTGGAATCTATGGCTTGAGAGGAACAAGTGGGTCTTTGATGGAGGAGCGTCTTTATGTGCTCAGAGCATATTTTGCACACTTTGTTTGATTGGATGCTTGCCTTAGGCGGTGTCCTTTCCATTTCTTTTGTTGAATTTTTTTACTCCCTTTATTTTTTATTTGTATTCTTTGAAGTTGTACACATCATTTTATGTATCTTCCCACTTCCTTTTCTAATAAAACTTTTGCTTATCAAAAAAGGAGATGGTCAGTAATAATTTCATTGTCCTATTATCATCCAAGGCTGGTCATTTGAAGTAGGCATTCCTATCTGCTTTATTATTTCATTGTTTGATTGGATGCGTGACTTAGGCAGCGTCCTTTCCATGCCTTTTGTTGATGTTTGTTTTACTCCCTTTATATGTGATTTGTATTCTTTGAAGAGGGTTTGTACACATTGTTTTATGTGTCATTCCCTTTTCCTTTTCTAATCAAACTTGTAATTATGAAAGATGGTTAATAATAATTAATTGTCTTATTATTATCCAAGGCTGGCGACTTGAAGTAGGCATGTCCCTATTTGCTTTTTAATTTCTCATTATTCTACAAAAAAGTTTTTCATTGCTAAGACACAAAATAACAATTGTTGAAAAGGAACAATATCATGAGTGCAAGTTTTTAAGCGGCTGAGAAGTTAAGAATGGAAAAGAAAAAACAATGAACTTCTAGGAATCACACGTTAGTTTATAAACCTCTTGCTGAATGTTTTCAAGTATTTCCATATCTTACCATTCTATTTGAATTTGACAAGATTATAAGCTACTGCACAAGCAGGTGCATATATGTACCCAACATAATGTGCTTTGTGGAGGTGGCCTGAATATGAATCAGATCAGTTTGTTTCTTATAATTGCTGTACTTCAATTACCTTTTTTTTATTTTTATAATTTAGTTCTAGATGGAAGCCTGGTTTTCTAGTTTTCCATAAATAATCAATTAATATGCCTGAAATTTTGATTTCACAGATAGCAAAAGTCACTGAAGAAGGTGTAACCATTTCTCAGCCATACTCACTGAAGACTTTCTGGGGTTAACTCTGCTTTCCAGAATCCAACAGTAGGTGCTGAAGGGTCATGGTAATTGACCATGACCAAGTAGGAGTATAATTGAGATGTGATACATGTTTATGTTTGCTCAAACTATGAACTTGTTAAGGGTGTTGATAATTTTTGTTTCAGGCTTGATATGGTGACTGGTTGGGCAGTGACAACAATGGAGTAATCAAATAAATTTGAACTATACATGCCAATCACTGTTTGGTTCCCTCTTTTTTTGGTTGTTATAACATCCCCTATTAGTGTTTCTCAAAAAAAATAACATCCCCATTTAGCTCTTCGCCTTTAGGAGAGTGTTTTTTGCATGTTACCAATATTTAAATGATGGGTGTACTTTTAAGTAAATAAAACCTGTGCAAGGTGTACCATAGATGCAACTTGTTTAAGCCGAATCAGGTTAGAGATCAGATCAAGTCGAACTTGGCCCAATGTTTGAATTAAAACTCTCAGCTCTTAAGTTAACCCTGCCTATCTGTGCTTGGTCTCAAATTGGCATGTCAGGCTGGGGCAACTTAGGTGTTGTGGATCAAGTTCATGTGTTTGTATATGCTTTTATGAATGCAAGGATGTGCCTGTCTGTGTGGCTTAGAGTTTCAGGTTGGGTCCAACTTCTCAGATGACCTCTTTGATGATCATCAGGTAAGGGTAAACTCCTAACATCATACAGGAGTTTGCTTCAAAGAGTAATTAATTGCATCTGTCATCTTTCTGTGAAACACTGAATGGCTCATTGGTAGTCAATTCCAGGCCTAATTTTCTTTCTTTTTTGGGCCTCTATGAGTGATGACTCAAAAAGTATGTTCATCTAGGTTTTATATTCAGCATTGTAATTAAAAGCCATTGGAGGGTGTTGTCTTGTTCACAAAATATGTCCAATCCTCTGAAGTTATAGAAGGGGCCACATTCTAACTTCGTGTAATGTGAGAAGTGGAATTAAGAAGGAACATGTGAACGGTTTTAATTTGAGCAAGTTCATTTTATTTTGTTTTGCTTTTAGGCTAGAGAACTCTTCCCCTTCCTCACAACCCTAGCCTCCCACAGGTTGATCTTGGACCTTCCACAAGGGCTTATCATACCTTTATATTCAGGTACCTTGATATTTATTGGGCTGTCTCTTCATCCCATTTGTTCAACCATGCTGGCTCTTCCATATAGAACTTTTAGAGCTTGAGTTATATTCAGTAGTAAGTATTAAGACAGAATTTCTAGGTTAATTTTCATCCTTTTCATTGATAATTCATTAGTTACAACAATAGGCTCGAGAGATTTGAACACTAGGGACGTTTCTATTGAGTTGAGTTACAAGATTCTTGACAAAATCTTTATCATCCTTGAGCATTACTTTCTCGAGATATTGTAAACTATCATGATATGTAAGTGAGATTTAAAACCATTAAGAGGACGATTTTTGACTTGAAGAAATGTGTCATGTAATGGGCCAACAACATAGGCTCATAGAAGAGATGATCACATATTTTGGTTCTTTTCATGCTAGATGTTTTAGATGTTAAGCCTTTGATTCGAACTTACAGGCCCATGTAAACTATAACAACAAAGTGACCTTGGTTCTTGATAGGCTTTAAATTAGTACGGCCTCTAATCTAATTTAATTTTTTAGAGGTCTCTTTTCTCAAAATAAAAAAATACTGCCTCTTATTCAATTAAACAGCATAAGTTAATGTAATTTTTTTGTTCATGGATATCATTTTTCACTTTTAATTGAATTAATAATTGATTCTCAAAAAAAAAAAAAAAAAAAAAAGAAGAAGAAGATTAATACCTAAAAATTTCACCGTTAGGAATTTTTCGTTTTCACTTAGTGGGCACACCAATTTTTTTTAGAATCTATTTATTATTTAATCTATATCTTTTATGTTTTTTTTTAATCTAATTAAAAAGATCTAAAATGGTGACTATTTTAAAGAAAAAGTAGTTTTTAATCTCTAAAATTCTTGATATTTTGTAAAATGGAGGATACAATGTAATCTAGTAAAATCCACATCTAAAGGAAATTTATTCAATAGTATAACTTGAAGTTAATCCCACTATTATTATTATTATTATTAGAGTTACTCTAATTGCAAGATTTTGGGCATGGTGCATGGTTCATTTTTGCTTATTAGGCATATTAAATTTTTATTTATTATTTAATTCACAAGTTTATGTTTTTATTTAACTCAACTAGTTAGCCCTCATAGTATTTAATACAAGAAAATAATAATATAAAATCCTCATTTAAAGTAAGCTTGAACATGAACCTAACCGTTGTTATTATTATACCTAGAAGTATATACTAACAGTATTATTAGAGTTATATGATGATTGCAGCATGATAGGCCTTGGCATGAATATGGACAACAGACATGTATGGGTGAGACTATGAAACGAACCTAATATGATATGATGGCGGCTATATTGTACTCCAAATTTGTGTAAAATAAACCTATCCATTGAATATTGTACTCCAAAGTTGCATTTATCTTTGTGAATGTAAATCTTTTCCATTGAATAATTGATTTTTGGCTTTATTTGCCATGTTGTAGCTATTAGGAGAAACATGTACACCTTGCAATGAATGTTTTTAACATATTATTCTGTGGTGGGTCTTTTTGCGCTTTTGGGCTGGGCTGCCTCTTGCCACACTGAGACCCAAGTGTTCTGGAGAAGAGAGTTAGGATTGGTCCAATTGCAACTCACCTTGATCTAGTTTGTGCACAAACTATGCCCATTTTTTGCTAAAACTTTGATCACGTGCCCATGACAGGCGTAGCTGTTACAAAAGAGTTATGGTAAGCATATATAATGAGACAATAATTATGTCAACACACTTGCTATCAGACAAAACGAAAAATATTGCAACAGAGTTATGGTAGATAAATATAATAAAAACAATGATAAAAGAGATAAGCTTGCTACAAAGCAAGACAAGCATGGGATCTTTAATTAAAATAAGGAAAAGAACGATATAGCAACAAGGAACATATTATAAGTGAAATTGCAAAAGACGAGACAAGTAATGAAATCAAAGAAAGAAAAAAGGTTAGTTTGCCGTGTTTAGTTGTTCTTTATGCACTTATATCTTTGTGGGAAAAATCTTGACATCTTTGTGTGATTGTTGTAAATCGATCTTCAAGCTTGTCATGAATGATTAGTCAATAGTCATGTTTGTTTTGATACATGTGTAGACTTATGCCTATATCTCTTCCCATTTTTTTTTACTTAAAGAGCTCAACCAATGTAAATCTCAAAATAAAAAGAGATAATGAGCTGCAAAAGCCGTCGCACATGCTAGTATTCGACTAAGAAAAAGGGAAAACGACTTTTATGAAAATGTATGATGCTCCAAAAAGTCAAAGGCTTGTTCATCGAATTGAAATATCAAAAATTTCAAGCATCGATCTCAAAAAGAGATGTAAAGATAAAAAATGATCAAATGTTATAAATTGTAAAGAAGCCAAATGAAAAGCTTCAAAGATATGTAATCATTTTCTTGTGGGAGGTCATATATGTTCATTTTTATAATTGAGATAGACCACTTGACTTAGTACTAGTTATGTATGACTTGGTTGAATTGATAATTGAAGCTTCATTCTAGACTAAGGACTATTCCACATTTGATACACACACACAACACATATGTCTAATGTTCAATGAATGCCTTATTCATTTGTTCAATTATACTTGTCTAAATGTGATGTGTGTGTTCTCAACTATATATAGATTTATCTAAAAATATTTTTGATCATTTTATATGTTTTTGGAAGTGATTTTTATCACTCTTTGTGTTCATGTTTAGTGCTTACTTTGTTTTTCATTGTTTAAACATGTCCTGTTTTGAAAAACAAGTGTAAGAATTTTTGGCTACTCATTCTGGTTACTTGCACGAGTAGCGAGCAAGTTGCAAGTTTTGGCTACTCATTTTGGCTACTTGCACGAGTAGCGAGCAAGCTGCGAGTTTTGGCTACTCATTTTGGCGACTTACAAGTTGTGAGTTCAAGCCGCGAGTTCACACAGAAGGGTTTCGCAACTCACTCGCAACTCGCTAGTCGCGAAATGCCTAGAATCAACTTTTTAGGAGCTTTTTCGTGGGAAACTTGTTTTAAACCTCTCCCATCCTCTCTAAAACCCCTCTTTCAATATTTTTACATCAAAACCCAATCAATTTGAATGGTTTTTCATTCCATTAACATCTCTAAGGTAATTTTAAACTCTTTTCATTGATTTGGATCCTTGGATTATGTTTTTGTGAGTTTTTTGCTCTTGGTTGAGATTTTCATCATTGGGGTTGGGAAAACTTAATTTTTATCAAAATTTTGTATGGGATTGGTTTCTTTTGATGATTTGCTTTGTTTGTTGGCCCCTTGTGGCAAAAAGAACATGTATTAAGGGTGGATTTCTTGATGTTCATGCATTGTTTTACATTGTTGTTCATAGTGTGCACACTAAGTGTTTGATAAAATGCCTCTTAGGCATTTTCTCGCTTGTTTGGACTCCGATAAGTACCAAACTTTAAAATTTCTCATGTTTTCTCATTAGGAACATGTTTGGTTCATTGGTTGTGTATCTAACACACCTTGAACCACAAGTGCTTTTTCAATGCATTGATTATGCATTACACATAGCCACCTTTTGCACACACCTTTGCTGCCCTTGTCATGCATTGGTCTATACCTTACTTCTTCATCCTAATATGTCATGTTTACCTTAAGCTTTGTAGCATTTTACTCTGTCTTCGGTTTGAGCTTCATTTTCTTATTCATCTCGCACCCCTTATGCATCATTATCATTGTTCATATCTTCATCTCTTGCCCTCTTTTCTTCTTGACCCTTTGTCTATTCCTAACAAAAAAGGAGAGAGTATACTCTAGAGAGTATACCGGAGTGTTTTTGTCATTTCTATATGACTCTTGTGCACATCCTTAGGGGGAGAAATTCTATTTCTCATGCACATTTGTAGGAGGAGAGATATTCTATAGGGGAGATACATATACCAAGGGGGAGAAGACATTATGTTAATAAGAAAACTTTGTTGACTGTTTTGGTGTATGATCAAGTTGCTCATATGTTTCACAACATGTTTACTTGATCGCTTTTTACTTGTTACATTATACTTGTCCTTTTATTACTGGCTTTACTTTGAGGGTCTAATGTGTTTTGTGCAAATGTTTCAGGTTATAGGTATATATGTTCCAAGTGCATCACAGCTTCTCATCATTTTGAAGGGGAGAAACTTTAAGCACTTTTAGTTTATTTAAAATACTTTGATTTGTACCCATGTTGCTTTTGTAAGCTTTTAAGATTTGTTTCCTTGTGATTTGTAGGTTTTTATGGTTTGTATCATGCTTATGCAGTCTTTATGCTTTATTGCCTAGTACTTCTAGCTAAATGTTATGCATTTCCTTTAAGTACTCTCACTCTTGTGCCCTAGTAGGATCTTGTTCCTAGATGCATATACTTTCTGTATTGTGCATTGGTTGAGTGTTGGACATGAAGTAATTTGCATTAAGCTTGTTAGCTTGTATGTTCGGATGTTCATTCCAAGTGTGAATGAGCATTGTGGTCACTATTTTATAGTGATTTCTTGTATGGTCAAGCCATGGTTTATTACTTAATTCCATCTTGCTTGATCGCATTGTGCTTGCCTCATATGCATTACAAGTTTTTCTACATACAATGATCATATTGTGTTATTGTGTTTCAGGATATTCTTGTTCATATGATTCAAGAGCTACACAGATTCTAGAGTTAGGTATGAATGAGTTTTGTTCAATTGTTCCCAACTCACATGTTAAGTCTAGAGTTTGTTTTAGGGTTTTGTCACGGAATAGCCAAAGGGGGAGATTGTAAGGTTGAAATTTTATCAACCATCTTGTTGGCTTTATTCCGTGCCAAATTTGCATTTATTTTAGCAATTAGTAAACCTGTATTTATGTGGGAATTATATAAGGGTAGTGTGTGAGAGAGTGTGAAGAAATGCCTAAGATTGTGTAAAGAAGCAGGGACTCGCGACTGGATCTTGCAGGTGGCTCGCGACTTGTAAGTCGCCAGAAGTTGCACACATGCCAAGCATGCCAGAAATTGAAGTGTTATGCCAGCTGGAGCACTACAGGACAAAAAGTACAGACTGACCATTTAGATACCTCGCAGCTAGAACTCACGGCTCAATTAAGTTGTGAGGCCAAGCCGCTAGCCAGCTCTGTTTTGTAGAACCTAACTCTTTGCATTCTTTTCTCACCCTAGTATATATACCCCTTATAGCCACGAAATGTAAAGAGCTTCTAGAGAGAATTTTGAGAGAGAAACCCTAGAGAAAAACAAGATTGACTCATTTCCAATCTTTACATAGAAACTTTTCAAATTCCTCTACTCTCTTCCTCTCCATTGTTACATCCTTGAGAGGTACATTACCAAAACCTTTTCTCACCATACCCATATCTGTGAGAATGCTGTTTGGTACTTTAGGAAGTAGTTAAGAAGGGACCAATTTCATATTGGTTGATGCTATGGTCAGTAGCGGAATTTGGTAAGTTAAAGAAGAAATAGGTTCGGCGTAACCTCGTTGGAGTAGGAGCTTGGAAGACTTAGGTACACTGGGTAGATTAGGTTTGGAGGGTCTTCTGCTGTTCATGTATCCCAACTACATTCTTTAATGGATTATTTACCGCTTGGAGGGTGGCGGAGAGGTTTTACACCAAGGGTTTTGGTTTCCTCTTCGATAACACATCGTGTGTTGTCCTTGTGTTTACATCTCTCTTCCCTTAATCTTTGCCATTTAATTTCTGCTGTGAATGTGATTTTATTTGGTTTAGATTGTTTATCAATTTTGTATTAAGCTTATGTTCATATTCCGCACATTAATTATTTGATATTAAGCTTGAATTGGTAATTTGTAAATTGGGGGTCTAAACGTTCAAGGTGTTTTATATACTTATTGAACTTTCATAATCCAATGGCAAATCAAAGAAGACGGGTGGAAAAGAGGGAGATCAACCCAGCTCACATGGGTCGGATTGAATTAGGTGTGTTGGTGGGTTGTGCTTAAATCAACTATTTAATTTTTCTTTTTTCAATAAATTATTTATTTATTTTTTCAATATACTATTAATTGTTCGATATTTAGTTGTGAATAACTTGTGGTCAATATCTAATTACATGTTCAAATGAACTAGGGAATTCTTGTGCGTTGACGAGGCCACATCTCCAAGGCCGAGTAAAGAAACTTTCTTTTCACAATCTCACGATTTTGAAAATGTGATTCTGGCAGCTTCAATTATGGTTCTATTCTGGGCCCTAGGCGATTATTGCAATACAATTCAATCAAATACAATCTTCAATTCAATCAAATATGATCTTTGGAGTTTTACTTGTTTAGGATATGCATCCAAAGTTAAGCGACCACACCCCTATCTAAGAGCATCCACAGCCCAAATGGTATATCTTATATCTTGATATGTTTTACAATCACAGCCTTAAATTGTTGCTCCAGCCGGACATGCCAAATGTTACTATTGTAAAAATTTTTACAATAGTGCTACAGTACCATCTTATTTCTAAGATGGTACTGTAGCAAAATTGTATAATTAAAAATTATTATTATATTATCTCTGATTCATTCTCTCTCTTCCTTTCTCATTCTTTCATTTCCCTCTTTCTCTTGTTTGTTCTCTCCTCTTCAGACCCAAAACCATGGTGGACATCAACGCCATCACCAAGCCACCATGGCCGGACCCACTATGACAGGCCCCACCGCAAGCCACCATCCAGGCCACCGCAAGCCACCTGACCAAGCCTCTACTTTAATTTTTCTACCAAAAAAATTATTAAATAATTCCTTTAATTTTCTTTTCTCCTCCCAATGATGCACTTCAGATCATTATGGACTGTTTCAGATCATTATGAAGTCGTTGGAGACGAAATACAGAAACCAATACAAAACCGGACCGATCCCTTTGTGGGTTTCTGGGTTTCAATTTGTGGGTGTAGATATTTGGATGTATGATTGTTGACCTGCTTTTTTTGGATTTGAGGGTGTCGATCTGTGGTTGTGGGTATCAATCTGTGGCTGTGGACGTCGATCTACCGATGCACCACATCGAACCGAGTCCAAGAACCGCATTGTTGGAGGCTGGAGAACCAACCTCCGGCAGTGATGAGCGGAGCTGTTTACCTTGATGTACGGTGCGATCATGCGCCAGTTGCTTACTGATCTGGAGGAGGTTGAGGAAGTCAACAAGCAGCTTGATCAAATGTAAATTTTTATTTTTTTTTATTAGTTTCTTACGGTTTTTTTCCTTTTATATTTCATAGATTTTTGTGTCTAATTTGTGGGTTGCCGTGGTTGCCGGAGTTGGGGGTTGCTATTGCTATTGGTTTGATTTGATTTTGTTTTCTCTATGGGTTTCGATGGCCATGAGTTTGTGGCTGGGGTTTCTGGTTTTTCAAGAAAATAATCGTTTGTGTATGTTCTTCTCAGTGGTGGTGGTAGCAGGTGGTTGCAGAGTTGTTTTGGATTTTGGGATTTTGTTTTTATTTGGGTTTTGGGATATATTATTTTATTGTGTAGAAATATTATTTTAATGAGTAGAATAGGAAAATAAAAGTTGGGATGCTGGGAGTATTGTAAAATTGTATTGTATAATTGATAAAGTTGCTTTTTGGGATGGTAAAATAGGATGAGATGAGAATTCCGACTGTGGATGCTCTAAGAGCATTAGTTCTGAGAGTGTAAAAACTCCTCAGTTACTATTTTAGCAATCCATTAGCCCAAATTAAGCCTTATCTAGGTGTGAGTTGCAAAAAATTGAACAGTAAGTTTGTATTTATACAACTTACTGTTCATGGGGTTGTAAGAAAAAAATATATATTTCAATCTCTCACAATCTCACTCTTCCTCTCACACTCTCTTTCTTTTGATAATTAGTTTTTTATATTATTTGATGGTGTAGTTTATATTATTTTAATAAGTTGTATATAAAAATAGAAACTAGGATGTTAAGTGAGTTGTAAAATTGGATAGTAAAATAGATAAAATAAATTTTAAGGATGTAGAATAGATATATATATTACATCCCCGAATGCTAGTACTTAACCAAATAGTCAAGTAAAGTTTGAGCGAGACAAATTAAAATATGGCACAACCAAGACCTTCCTCTAGTGACTGAAAGACTCTAATCTGAACACACAATTATTAACTTGGCAGATAAGGCTGGTAGCACCCATACTTAGAGCATTCACATCCACTAAGACCCATGAACCCACCACATTGCAAACCTGCCACTACACAGATCCAACCTTGTCGCTGCTACATGGTTTGTCACAGTTGAGAAAACCCACTTCATCTTAATCGTTCTTTTGAGAGAGGGAAGAAAACCCATAAGTCAGAGAGAGAGAGAGGGAAGGGGGCATGAGAGAGGGAAAGTCAGAAAGAAGAGACAAAGCGAGAGTCAAAGAAAGAGAGAGGAGGGAGAATAAGAAACCAAATAAGAGTTGCTACAGTGGAGTCTTATTAATAAAGAGTTCACTGTAGTTGAGTGCTAACTTTTTTTAGATATAGAACCAATGATGTAGCAAAGGGATTTACAACCCCAAATGTGAATGCTCTCAACTCACATAAGATTTAGACCAAAAACATGTAACTTCAAGAGGCAGTAATGAACAATAGTTCATTAGAAGATAAACTGGCAATGAGACAGCCCATACACACACAAACACACCCATTCCAGTCCCCTTCAAACTTTTAGGCATCCTTTTATTCAGTTATGTCAAGTGGCAAGGTTATTTCTGGCAGCCGAAACAAGCCACTAGATATAGATGCAACGTACAATTGTTACAATAGTTCATGAAATGAATCCTAAAAAAAGACCAGTTTCACAATAGGTGTTAAGAATCTAAAAAAAAAAAAAAAAAACCCAAAAAGGAAGCAAGGTACAGACAACTGAACAAAACTTGCTTGAACGCATTTTTTGCAAGTGAGAGAAAATAAGGAAAGCAGTTATTACAAAAAATGACTGCACTATGAAGACACCTAAAACTAAAATCTATAACTTGCCAGTAGTAATTCAAGTGAGATACATCAATATCGGAAGCCCTTGATGTTGACATTCCATATCATAAAGCCTCCCACTTCTTGTTTTTGATTCTCATTACCCCAGCAAGTCTAAACAATAATAAAAACCAAGGATCAGGTATTGAAATTGCCAAGCATTACAGTAGTTCAGTAACATTCCATTAATAATAAATGTTGTTTAACATTGTTGCTTGGAAACATTAGCTGGTTATGAGGCTACTTATGTGATTCATCTAAACACATCTTCCAGGTTTAATAAAAATGACAAGTATTTGCTGCCGGATGACATGTGACAAGCAATCTATTTCCATACCAAACAGAGAATACAGACCATTAGTGTATTTTAACAATTAAACGCGCAAGTTAATAGTGATCAAATTTCCCACATTATCAGCGACTGTCCTAGTAACCACCTGCCCATAACGTGTTTTGAGAACCGTCACCTAAATCATTTTAAAAGTTGACATCCTTCTTATTAGCGACTATCCTAGTAACTCCCTGCCCATAATTTCTCTATGGCTTTCTCTACCTCAATTCCAACATTTTCATGCTTAAAAACCCTAATATTCCATAATTTTGAGGTTTTATGAAAAAAAAAAAATGCTGGAAGAGTTGCTTCACACTGTTTTTGGCCACGGATATGGGAAACAAAGTTTGCTTTGGATAGGAAGAAAAGATGATCACTACCAATTAAGATTCACTTATGTTAGGACATATGTGATTTACTTGTTAGGAACATATGTTACTATTTTATGTAATTGGCTTATCCTTTGACAAAACGCACTCTACTGTGTTTCATACTTCAAGAAACTATGTTTCAAGATCAAGTGTTGAAGACATGCAAGTTTGTCCAAGATTCAAGTTGAAGAAGTGCTGTTCATTAAAGCTCGATAGCTAGCTATCCATTGAGCTTAAGAAGCTGTTTCAGCCCTGTGGCTCGACAGCACCTTGACAGACAGCTATCTATCGAGCTTTATGAAAAACAAAATTCCAGTTCTGTTTTGACTTAATCCGTGATTATGTGTTTGGGTCTTCTTTTCTTCTAACCCTAGACATATAAAAGGATTATTTTAAGGGCCGTCAAAGTGTACACAAGTTGCACAAGTGTTGAGTAAAGTTTGTTCAAGTAATTTGTAACCGGAGACAAAGTTTTGCCCTAGTTTATCATTCTTGTGAAGAAGTTGCTGTGTATGTGTACCGTAGGGTTTTGTGACCAAGCACTTTCTTGATCTACATCGTTGGGATGAACTGAAGAATTTTGCAGCCAACAACTTTCTTTAGTTGGTGATTGAAGCCGCGTATTGGGATTTGCGCATTGGTTAGTCACGTACTTGGGAGCCGTGCATTGAAAAGGGAAATTGTCACTACAGAATAATTCCAATTGGGTATTGGGGTAAGGGTTTAACAGTAGGTTGGTATAAGGTATTGGGATTTTTTTACTTGTAATCCTTATTGTGATAATAGTGGAATTTCAGGAGTGGTGACCTGAAAATCATCCGGTGGGGTTTTTGCTGTTAGGTTTTCCCCATTCGTAAACAAATCACCGTGTCATTTATTTTCTGCTGTATAATTAGTTTATTGGTGATTTGTTTGTACTACCACACGTTTGCATGTTAATTAACTTAATTAATTCACTGGGCTAAATTAATTGGTTAATTTATCACAAGGGGTCAATTCGTTTTTGGCCTATCAAGTGGTATTAGAGTAGGCACACTCTGATTAGGGTTTAATCTTTGCTGTATTGATCCATTGACCCCTGTTGTCATGGCTGCAACCGGCTTGAAGAGATCTTTTAATTCAAATACATCTTGTTTTTCTAATCTTTGCTTTTGTAAGTGTTTTAGAAAATACAAGTCTAAAAGTTATTTGAATTCACTTATGATGACCATTGTAAAAGATCTCAATTTGCCTAAGAAAAAACTAGACTGTCTTAGAATGAAAATGTGCAAAGGAGTTCGTCTGAGAAGAGTGAAAATTAAAGGTTTAGCTCGTAAAAGGCATATGAGAGAAAGTACCATTCCTACTGATCTGTCATCTAAGCACGAAGTGTGTTTTATGATGAAGTCCGCATTTAAAGTGATGGACACGTGTTTGTGGTACCTTGACAGCAGTTGCTCAAGACACATGACTGGAGACCGATCTCTTTTCAAGGTTTTCGAGTCTAAGAAAGGTGGCAATGTCACTTTTGGTGATGGGAGCAAGTCACAGATTAAAGGAAAGGGAATCATCTCTCAACCAGGATTGCCAGACATTGCAAATGTTCTATATGTGGAAGGTCTGAGGGTGAACCTGTTGAGCATAAGTCAGATATATGATCAAGACTTTATGGTGCCATTCTCAAAAGGAAAGTGTCTTGTCATGGATGAGTCTAGAAAGAAACTCATAAGTGGTGTTCGCACTCTAGACAACTGTTATGGATTGGTTCCTGATGCTGATATTGTGTGCCATAGCATTCGTTTGCCAAACAAAGATCTATGGCATCAATGCATGGGACATGCTAGTTACAAACATCTCTCTATTGTATCTAAGCATGAATTAGTCTTGGGAATACCAAAACTTAGTAGAATAAGCAATGTAGTGTGTGGACCATGTCAGCTTGAGAAACAGACGAAAGCTAAGCATCCAAGCACTCAGACATCAGCTACATCTAAACCATTGGAGCTTTTACATCTGGATCTGATGGGTCCAACTAGAACCGAATCTCTTGGTGGTAAGAGATACATCATGGTTGTGGTAGATGACTTCACTAGGTATACTTGGGTCATTCTCCTACGATCCAAGTCTGATGCTTTTGAGCACATTGAAGCTTTGTGCACAAGACTGCAAAATGAAAAGAGTCTGAAAATTAATCAAATTCGAAGTGACCATGGTAAAGAATTCGAGAACTCGTAAATAGAGTCCTTTTGCACAAGATCAGGTATATCTTAAGAATTTTCTGCTCCTATTACTCTTCAGCAAAATGGTGTAGTAAAAAGGAAGAACAAGGTTATTTAGGAGATGGCCAGAGCCATATTACACAACAAGGATGTGCTAGAAACTTATGGGGAGAAGCTGTTAACACTGCCTGTCATACAGTTAATAGAGTATACTTCAGACCTGGTACCAAAAGGACTCTATATGAGTTATGGAAAGGAAGGAAGCCTAATGTGAAGTATTTTAGAATCTTTGGAAGTACTTGTTTCATCCTCAAGGATAGAGAGAATGTAGGAAAGTTTGATTCCTGGAGTGATGAAGGTATATTTCTGGGCTACTCCTCCACAAGCAAGGCTTATTGGGTATACAACAAAAGAACTATGAAGGTAATGGAGACAGTGAATGTTGTTATTAACAAGTCTTCAGATTCCAGTTCTGAGAAAGGTATTGATGAATTCTCCAAAGAAATCCTTCCTCCTGAGCCTAAGGAAGTTGAAGAAATTGTTGAATAAGAACCTGTATCTCCAAGTGCTCCCGGTACTCCCAGTGTTGTGGAAGATTCTGCAGATATACCCACTTCACCAAATTCTGAATCTCATGAAGAGAAAGGACCTTCATCCAAGATTAAATTAAATCATCCTCCAGAAGTTATTGTGGGAAATATGAATGAACACACATTAAGGAAACAGATAGTTGATAAATGTGTTGCTAACTTTATGTCTTATTTTTGTTATCTGTCACATTTTGAACCCACAAAAGTTGAGGAAGCTCTTCAGGATGAAATTTGGGTCAAAGCAATGCATGATGAACTCTTTCAGTTTTAAAGGAATGATGTCTGGACCTTAGTACCCAGACTAGAGGGTGAGCACATCATCGGCACAAAGTGGATATTCCGCAATAAGACTGATGAGAAGGGCAATGCGATTCGCAACAAGGCTTGGCTTGAGCTCAAGGATACTCACAATGGAAAGAGTAGACTATGATGAGACATTTGCCCTAGTTGCACGTATGGAGTCCATCAAAATTCTCCTTGCACTAGCATGTCAATTGAAGTTCAAACTTTACCAGATGGATGTAAAGACCGCTTTCTTGAATGGGCTACTTAAAGAAGATGTCTATGTGGCTCAACCAAAAGAATTCATTGATCCACACTTTCCAGATAATGTGTTGTATCTCAAGAAGGCACTCTATAGCTTAAAGTAAGCCCCTAGAGCTTGGTATGATTGACTCACTCAATACTTGGTATCACATGCGTTCACAAGAGGAAAAGCTAATCAGACTCTCTTCATCAAAAAGGAAGATGGCGAGTTGATAGTTGCTCAAGTCTATGTAGATGATATCATCTTTGGGTCAACTAAGGATGAATTTTCTCATGGCTTCTCAAAACTCGTGCAAGCAGAGTTCGAGATGAGTATGATTGAAGAGCTGACTCACATTCTTGGATTGCAGATTCGTCAACAAGATTCAGGTATATTCCTATCTCAATCTAAATATGTTAAGAATCTTGTGAAAAAATTTGGTTTGGAATCTGCTAGTTCTGTTAGAACCCCTATGAGCCCAAATGTTAAACTCATTGTGGACTTGTTAGGCAAAAGTGTAGATCCTTCTCTCTATAGAAGCATGATAGGTAGTCTTCTCTACTTTACTGCTAGTAGACATGACATTAGTTACAGTGTTGGAGTGTGTGCTAGATATCAGGCTAATCCCAAATAATCCCATATAACTTCTTTAAAAAGAATTATAAAGTATGTCAAAACCACTGTTGAGTTCGGTGTGTGGTATAGCAAGGACACAAATGATATCTTAGTTGGATATTCTGATGTTGATTGGGTTGGGAATGCTGATGATAGAAAGATTACATCGGAGGTGTGTTTTTATGTGGGTAACAATCTTGTCTCTTGGATGAGCAAAAAGCAGAACTCCATCTCATTATTCCACTGCAGAAGCTAAGTACATCGCTGCCGGTAGCTGTTGCACCCAACTCCTATGGATGCAAAAACTCCTTCATGATTATGGTATTTGTCAAGAGCATCTCACCATCTATTGTGACAATACCAGTGCCATCAACATCTCTAAGAATCCGGTTCAACATTCTCAAACCAAACACATAGAGATTTGACATCACTTCATTAGGGAGCTTGTCAAAGATGGTATTCTCACTCTTGAGTTTATTCACACCGATGATTAGATGGCTGACTTGTTCACCAAACCTCTTGACAGCAAACGTATTGAATTCCTTCATCAAAACATTGGTGTTATCTCCATGGATTGATCTCTTTCTCTCCTCCTTCCTCTTACATTTGCATCTAGTTTTTATACTTTGCATTGTTTAACTTGTTTTTGTTTGTTTTTAGTTTTGATTATTTTGTTTTTAATATAAAAATAAAAATAATTTGAAAAATCAGAAAAATACAAAAACAGTGTGTGTTATGTGTACATTGGTACTTGTGTACCTTGGATGGCCATTGAAACAAAGTTTTCTAAACTTTGTACTCTTGTAGCTTAGATGAGCATCTCTATGCACAACTAAGCAAGTGAGCTTTGTGGCTCTTGTTTGTGATGAGTAAGATTAAGTTATCTCTTGTACTTAACACTCGTATCACTCTTTTTAACGGGAATGACTAGAAAATCCAAAGAGAAAGACATAAATAATCATCTTACCACTGTTGCCCGCCAATTATAATGTGACACCTGTATGCTTCGGCATAGCAAAAGTGCAGTGTTAATGACATTTGTGTGCTTCGGCATAGCAAAATTGGAATGTCAAATGTTTATTATCACTGGGTATTTCTTTTCTCTCTCTTATATGCCCATGCATGATTTGTTTAAATAAAATATTCAAAGAAAATGAAAAGCAAAAAGATCAAAATGCTTTAAATATGATTGCAAGTGTATATTCTAAGAGATGTGGGAGTTATAGGATGTACCTCGAAGGTGATAGTCCCCATCGAATAGTTATGATTATGTATGAGTTAGAGTGATTTCTCATATCTCAAATCATCATAACATGTATACACTTATGCAATCTTGCGATATTTTTCACACACAACACGCAACATTCTTTGCTACTTTTGATACATGTGAAGGTACAATGTGATTTGGCCATCCTAAGGTTTTACATGTGTTAATGTATGCTCACTAAACTGTCTTGACCTATTTTTGAGATATAAAATTGGTTAGACTTGTTTAGTGTGTGTGTGTGTGTGTGTGTGTTTTTGGGATCATTGTGCTTAAAATTTTTGTTGAAAGATGATTTTGAGAGCTTAAAATGTTGATTGGATCTTTGGTTAAGTTGCATACTTGATTGCATTCATATTTGTGTTTTTCCTTTCTTGAAAAATGATTTTTAAGCAATCTCGACACCTCCTAGATACCTCCTCGACACCTGGCTATCTGTCGAGCTCTTAAGGTCTTTTCTTATCGCAATCTCAACAAATCCTAGACAATTGGTGGATCAATCGAGCTTGTTTTCTTGTGTCTTTGCTTTGTTTCTCGATACCCTTTCGACACCTATATCTGTCGATGTTGTCTTTCTCGACACTTACCTCGACAGATGTCTTGACACCTCTATCTGTCGAGAATTACTAAGGAGCTATATATTCTCTCTTCGCGATCTGGTTATCACTTCTTCAATCTCTCTCAATCTGTCCGCACCTGTTCCTCTCCCAAACACCATCTCTCTCACTCCAAACCTCTTCCCAAGTGTTTTTTCAAGCTTTTTCACGTTTTCCTTCACTTGGTAAGCTTCTAATCTCCTTCATTTACAAGCATTCATGTTTTGAAACCTAGGTTTTGGGGTTTTTGAAAAATTTGGGGTTTTTCAAAATTGACAAGTTATTATTGATTTAGGATGGGTTTTTCCTTAAACGAGTTTCAAATCTCATGCATTACATGACATTAGCATAATAACAGTATTATCATGCATTTAGATGTGTGCAAATTGATTATGTGCTGGTAGGATTGGATTGGGTTGAGCCCATGATGCAATTTCTTTTGCATATCATATGTTCATGCATTCCCCATGCATACGCACTTTCTTTTCAATATACTTGTTATATTTGAATTGCTTTGGAGCTTTTTTGACTGTATTTCTTTCTCTCTCCCTTCCTTCTGTTTACGTTAGTTGTGTCTATGGCACCTAAGCATAAGTTAGCTCTGTCTCAAAACCCTTTGCATCCTAGGACATCATCTTCTTCTGATCCCACTCCTTCTCATATTTGAATTCATGATGAGGATGCCCGAAAGGACTTCTCGGAGAACTTTTCTCGACGAGGTGTTCATTCGGAACACCGAGTTATTTTGGCGGACTTCGCCGACACTGACCTTCCTACTATCATTCACAGTCGGGGATGGGAGCCATTGTGTGACGTTCCGGTCACTTGTCCGACTGTGCTGATCCAAGAGTTTCACTCTAACATGCGTGGTTCCAATTTTTCAATACCTCTATTTTCTACTCGCATTTGAGGTACGTGCATTGTGGTCACACCGCAGCTTGTTGTGGATGTGCTTCATGTTCCGAGGGTAGAGCATCCTAACTACCCCAGTTGTGAGCGTTTGCGGACTGTGTCCACAGACGAGATGATTTTTTCTTTTTGTGAGCGTCCCGCATTAGAGCACCTCACTATAGATTTTTCTTCACATTTCATTCTTTCTATCTTAGATGTGTATAGGGATACAGCTACTCGTGATAAGCTCATTTTCCCTTCAGCTATCACGCGGATTCTATGCCATTTTTCTGTTCCTTTTCCCTCTTTCGACCATTTTCCTGTCATGTGTGCCATAGACTACGCTAAACGTAGCGAGGTGCAATTTCGGTCTTGGCAGTCAAATTCAATAGCTTCTCCCTCCCATTCTACTCCATCTCATTTTGCTCCATCCACATCCGCTTCCTCTTCTTCTTCGGGCGATGTGACTTTAGGAGACATCATGGCGCAGCTGCAACATATGGATGCTCGCCTTGATACACTCTCTATAGAGTTGTATTAGGTGAACATTCGTGTCGGTCATATTGCACGGCGACAGGCGACCATGGGTGGTTATGCTTTTGAGGATTTTCCTTCACCACCTCCTCTAGTGGCTTTTGAGTCTGAGGATGATGATGATGATGATGATGGTGATAATGATGATGCTTTGGATGATGATGATGGAGATGCTAGCTCTACTAATGAGATGTCTACTTGACACTCTTACCCTTTGTTACTTATTACAAAAAGGGGAAGTAGTTTTGGATATGAGAGTAGTCATTCTTAGGGGGAGAGTTAGTATAGGACATTTTGTTAGGGGGAGTGTTGATATCTGAGGGATGTAGTGAGGATTACATGTATCTTTTTCTTTTCTCTATTTTAGATACATTTCTTCTTGTACATGGGTCTTATGACCATTTCTTCTTTATATATGTTAATGTATGTTTCTTTCACCTACCCTTACATGTGTTGTTTCTTTTCTCTTTTTATGCACATGCTTCTTATTATGTGTATGCAATCTATTATTTCTATTTCACACAAAGATGCCTTGATGAGTTTTATTTAAAAGTGTTTCAGAAATACAGGTTGTCAAAGTCTACTTGCCATAAACTCTCTTCTTGCAAAGATTTTCAAGAGCTTGTGTTAGGATAGATTTTATTGTATTCAACAAGTGAATATGAGTTGAGTGAGTTATGACTTCTTTCATATGTTCATTTGTTTGTTGTGGTTTTGTCACAGATTGCCAAAGGGGGAGATTGTTAGGACATATGTGATTCACTTGTTAGGAACATATGTCACTATTTTATGTAATTGGCTTATCCTTTGACAAAATGCACTCTACTTATATTTGGGTAGATCTAGGATGTGTTTAATACTTCAAGAAACTGTGTTTCAAGATCAAGTGTTGAAGACATGCAAGTTTGTCCAAGATTAAAGTTGAAGAAGTGTTGTTCATTAAAGCTCGATAGTTAGCTATCCATCAAGCTTAAGAAGTTGTTCCAGCCCCGTGGCTCGACAGCTGCTTGACAGCACCTCGACAGACAGCTATCTGTCGAGCTTTATGAAAAACAGAATTCCAGTTCTGTTTTGACTCTAATCCGTGATTATGTGTTTGAGACTTCTTTTCTTCTAACCCTAGACATATAAAAGGATTATTGAAAGGGCTGTCAAAGTATACACAAGTTGTACAAGTGTTGAGCAAAGTTTGTTCAAGCAATTTGTAACCGGAGACAAAGTTTTGCCCTAGTTCATCATTCTTGTGAAGAAGTTGCTGTGTATGTGCACCGTAGGGTTTTGTGACCAAGCATCTTCTTGATCTTCATCACTGGGATGAACTAAAGAACTTTGCAGCCAACAACCTTTTTTAGTTGGTGATTGAAGTTGTGTACTGGGATCTGCGCATTGGTTAGTCACGTACTTGGGAGCCGTGCATCGAAAAGGGAAATTGTCACTACAGAACAAGTCTAATTGGGTATTGGGGTAAGGGTTCAACTGTAGGTTGGTATAAGGTATTGAGATTCCTTTACTTGTAACCGCTTGTTGTGATAATAGTGGAATTTCGGGAGTGGTGACCTGAAAAGCACCTATGGGGTTTTTGCTGTTAGGTTTTCCCTATTCATAAACAAATCACTGTGTCATTTATTTTCCGTTGCATAATTAGTTTATTGGTGATTTATTTGTGCCACCACGCATTTGCATGTTAATTAACTTAATTAATTCACTTGGCTAAATTAATTGGTTAATTTATTACAAGGGGTCAATTCGTTTTTGGCCTATCAACTTACATTCCTATCTATCCTCCAATGCCATGAACAATATCACTGAACATTGCACCTCAGTAATGCAAACTCCATCCTTGATTAGACAGGTTTACTTAATCACCACCAGACATCCATAGCAAAACTACTGCCAACTTGCAATAACAAAGTTACCTGTAGCCCCCATTACAGAATTCGTTTCTGTTAAATGCTAAAACTCATTGAGACAACTTTTACTTTCATTATCAAATCTAACTTCTAAGCTGTCATCACAAATAACACAGTCCTTTTGATTTATGATATTCAAATGTTTATATTCCACTTGTGAGAGTAAGTGAGAAGGTTTTACAATTTTTTTACTTAAAGATCTTTCCATATCCTTTCCTGAGATAATTCCAAATTTTTTCAAGTTCATGATTTTCTGTATTTTCCTCATCACATTTGTAGCACCAAGCTTCTATACAGAAACACATAAGCATATAAATTATAAAGCAGAAGCAACCTTTTCACTAGAGTACCATTAACATGTGGAATTTGGATATTTCTACAAAATAGGATAGTGTGATCATAAAATTGAAAATGAACTGTTTACAGAAAT
The DNA here is from genome assembly GCF_932294415.1 of Quercus robur. Classification (NCBI taxonomy): domain Eukaryota; kingdom Viridiplantae; phylum Streptophyta; class Magnoliopsida; order Fagales; family Fagaceae; genus Quercus; species Quercus robur. The sequence continues at coordinate 19,009,746 of NC_065539.1, read as the reverse complement.
TGAATCACAGATGCAGAATAGAAAGCAGGACTCAATATCAACCAACCTATGATCCATTTATTAATCAGCTTACTACCAATAAACCATCTGTTAGGTTCTCATTGCAGGAACTTGCCCTCATGTGAATGCACCTACAAATAGGTTAACAGGCCAAGAATGTATTGACCCCTTGTGATTAGGGGTGTGCATGGGTTGGGTTAGGTCGGGTTGAAAGGATTTTTTGACCTAACCCACCATGGTGGGTTAAAAAAATTCAACCCAACCCAACCCATCACATAAGTCCAACCCAACCCAACTCACATGAGTCGAGTTGGGTCAGGTTGAACCCATGGGTTAGACAATTTTTTTTTTTTTTTTTTTTTTATCACTATTATTATTAAATTGAGTAGAAAAAAAATATATCACACCTGCCACCTGAATTGATAAACAAAATATACATTAATATATGAACTAATATTCCAACTTAGTTATACATTAATATATGAACTAATATTCCAACTTAGTTATTCATTAATATATGAACTAATATACATTAATATTGGCTTTTATATATGTTAGGTTCTAAGGATTAGGAACTAATGTATTAGAACTCTAATTTGTATTGTTGTCAAACCATGATCAAAACAGGTTTTAGTCTTGTTTAGACTTGCTCAAAGTATATGCGTTTTATGTAAAATTGGAATCGAGTTATTGCATAGTTTATTGTGCAATTTTGTTTGGCTTGATCGATTGAGAATTAGACTTGATCAATTGAAACTCGGGCAAAATGTTTTTCTATAGAATTTTCCAACTCAACCCAAGCCCGTTTGACATGTAGGGTTTTATGTTTTGTCTTAAGTATAAAAGAGAAAACCCTAGCCACGTTTTGGTTGCTCCTTATGTTGTGTGTGTGAATCTTTTGTGAGATCAAGAGGTGGTTGCCTTCACACATACTTAGGGTTTCCAAGATTCAAGATTATGTGAAGAACTTGGCGATCGATTCAGTTGCTGCATTAAGAGCTTAAAGATATACAAGCGGGAATGCTTGTACTTGCTGGAGAATCCAAGAAAGAAGGAGTTCGTGGTCTCGGAGCTTGCACATGGTCATGCCAGTAAGTTTCTACTGGTGGGTAGCAATAGGATGTTAGTGGTCTAAGTCACTATTGTAAAACTTCAATTCTTTCATAGTGGATTTAGGTTTACCTTGAGGATAGTAGGTTAAATCCTCCCTAGGTTTTTACCGGTGTGGTTTCCTAGGTCATCATATCTTTGTGTTTTTTATATTCCGCACTTTATATTGATATGATTATATGATTATGTGTTAACCTAGATCTGAAATTTGGACTAAGTAATCACTTGACTAATTAACTAGGTTAATCCAATTGTGTTTTAAGGGGACTAAAAACAAACAATATAGAATAGGAGGAAGAGCTGGTTATTTAAAAAAAATTATTAATTATATAATATATTTTAAATATATGGGTGGGTCGGGTCGGGTTTGGCGGGTTTGAAATTTTATAACCCAAACCCAACCTGACCTGCTATCAAAATTTTTTTTGTAACCCAACCCAACCCACCAAGCCCTAAAAACCAACCCAACCTAGCGGGTTGGGTTGGATTGGGTCGGTTTTGGCAGGTCGGTGGGTTGGCTACACACCCCTACTTGTGATAAATTAATCAATTAATTAGCCAAGTTGATTAATTAATTAGATTAACATACAATATGCGTGGCAGCACAAACAAATCACCAATTAAACTAAATGCAGCAGAAATTAATTTGACACGGGTGATTTGTTTTCAAATGGGGAAATCTAACATGGCAAAAACCTCACCAAGTGAATTTGAAGTCACCACTCTCGAGAATTCACTATTATCACAACAAGCGGTTATAAGTAAAGAAATCCCAGTATCTTATACCAATTTACAGTTGAACCTTTACCCCAATACCCAATTGGACTTATTCTGTAGTGACAATCTCTCATTTTCAATGCACGACTCCCAGTATATGACTAACCAATAGATGTATGGATCCCAGTACACGACTTAATCACCAACTTGAGAAGGATGTTGGTTGCAAAGTTCTTCAGTTTGTCACACGATGAAGATCGAGAAGCTCCTTGGTCACAAAACCCTATGGTGCACAAACACAGAAGCTTCTTCAAGAGAAAGATGAATTAGGGCAAATTCTGTCTCTGATCACAATTTGCATGAACAAAACTTTGCTTCACACTCATGCAACTTGTGTTACCTTTGATGGCCCTCAAAATAATCCTTATATATGTTTAGGGTTGTGAGAAAAGAAAGCCTAAACACATACTCATGGATTGGATGAAAAACTAAGTTTCATAAACCTCAATAGATAGTCATCTATCGAGCTAGTTGTCGAGCCACAAGTTGAAACAACTTTTAAACCTCGATAGATGCTAGCTGTCGAGTTTTAAAATCCAATACTTTCTCACTTGATTCTTGGACAAACTTGCATGGCTTTAACACTTAATCTTGAAACCTTGTTTCTTGAAGTATTAAACTCATCCTAGATCTACTCAATTACAAGTAAAGTGCGTTTTGTTAAAAGATTAGCCAATTACATAAAATATTGACATATGTTCCTAACATTGAATCACATATGTCCTAACATAGGTCACTCACTGACTACTAAGAAGGCAAAGAGTGGATTCTACATTATATTAGTTGTCATGTATCCATTCCCTCTATTGGCTCCATGCGCTATACAAACCCACCCACTAAACCACACATCTCCCTTCTAGCCAATTAGACGCCTAGGCACCTTGCTACACTCTATAATCTCCAAGAACTCTTCCAAATTAGCAAGTAATCAATTTCTCTTAGCAGCATTGAACTTTTAAGATTAAGGCTACATATCAAGCATAGTTAACACCTACTTTTCTATGAAACCAATACAATCACTGAATCACATTTCACATACCAACATACAAAAACTCAAAAATTCACAAAAATGGCAAGACTACATTACAACATTATCTTATTCCATTGAAACTCATTCCATCAAAACTTTGGCGCCAACCTCCTTCATCTTAGCAATTATCGTCTCAGCCTCCTCCTTAGTCACGCCTTTCTTTAAAAGCGTAGGCGACTTCTCCACCAAATCCTTAGCTTCCTTCAACCCCAAATCAGTAAAACTCCTCACTTATTTGATTACCTTGATCTTGGCCATGGCATCGAACCCTTCGAGCTTCATATCAAATATAGTTTTCTCCACCTTCTCCTCCACCTTCTTCACAGCATCATTACCCTTCCCCTTTAGTCCTCTAGGGACCATCCTTGGCATCATCACCATCATCATCAGCATCTCAGTGATCCCCAATCTATCGCGAAGAATTTCGACGAAGTCCAAGACCTTGAGGAGAGTGAGACCCGAGAGCTCATCGATGATCGCTGAGACTTGCTCTGATGGAGCTGGTGGCTTCAATTCCTGAGCAGAAGAGGTTGAGAAAGAAGAGGATAAATTAGGGCTAGGGTTTTGGCGGAGGGATCTGTGAATGTGTGAAATGAATCATAAATACCTCATTTTGTGGGGGTGTTTAGGTAATTATGGATAAATGTTTATATGAGCATTGTTGGGGTCGATGAGGTTGATGGTGATAAAGCTTTCATGGCTTTTGAAGTTGAAGCTGAGAACTGAGAAGAAATGATTGACACTAACATGGTGATCGTATCCATAAACCCTACGGTGGTGAAGGAGAATTTGTTGCCTTTTTTACTTTTGTGCCCCTGAGGTTTTTACAGGCTATTGGGCCTGGAACATTGTAGAGGCCCACTTAGATCGATTTGTATGAGAATGAACTTAGCCCATTAGCCATTGGCCCACAATTTTGCCTTTCTCTCTATATGCATTTTGTTACATTTATGTTGGAAAAAGATTGGGTACAAAGTTCTCCAAAAAAAAAAAAAAAAAAAAAAATTAACATGTCTACATATTTTGAAAATTTAACTATTAAATTTCATATTCTTTATGTTCTTAATATCTATGTCAAATTTCGTATCAATCAAAATTTTATTTACTATTTTATTCATAAACTTATTTTTTGTACATAATTTTATACTACAAAAACTTGAAATTTAAATGTTTAATTGATAAAATATCTAATGATTTTTTATTTTTTTGAAAATTTTGCAAGCATGGAGAATATAAGAAAAATTGTAATCCAATAGTGGATTTGTCAAAATTCACATTCAATAAAAAAATTATTGACTATAGTGGTAATTTTAGGTTACAATTTAGTTTGTTGCTAAATTTTATCTATTTACTAGTGTGTAGCCTCGTGCATATGCACAGATACAATTAAAAATAATCACAATTATGCAGTTCAAAGTATACATGGTATTAGTTTACATTTTTTTTAACTATACATTTCTAAAATATGTAATAGTTTCTCATTATATATACTAGTGTGTAGCCCTATGCATATGCATGGGTACAATTAAAAATAAGGGATAATTACACTTTACCCACTTGTGGTTTGCCTCTAATTTGACTTGCCTACCCGTGGTTTCAATTTTGGCACTTTACCCACCTGTGATTTCCTCCATTACTGATCCGTAACCCACCTCTCCTTCAGCCGTTACTCTAACACATATTATGTCAAAAACAAAAGCCCAAACAGATTAAAACACTCCTCACATGAAGAACATACATAAACATGAAGAACATATGCCCAGAAAACTAATACAAATCAAATCAAGCAATACCATCCAACTTGCTCACCAAACTAAGATCCTAGATCCAAGGTAGTAAATCTACAAAAACAAAGCAGACTGCAACACCTCAAACTACATTATAGCATCTAGGATTTTTGTTTTGATCTATTTTCTGGGTATTCAAATTTTTACCAAGAAAATCAAGATTTTCTTTCCAAATAAAGACTAAAAAATGAAAAATCAAAACAAAAATCCAAATGAAGCCAAGCACATGGAAACAAGCACATAAATAAAGAAAAGAACTCAAATAGAAATTTCTTTCCACCATTTTTTTCTCAGTATCCAAATGAAAATCCACTAGTTTTCCAACTATGAAAATCAAGTCCAACTATGAAAACCCAGCCAAGAAAGCACCATGAAAAACCCAACCATGAAACACCATGAAAAACCTAGCTATGAAAACGAAGACCTAACCAACCCAGCAATGATCTCCGAATACACCTCACCGTTCCACTTCCTCTTCACCAATTGCTCCCCAAGGTGCACCGTAGCTTCAACCACGCTCTCCTTGCTATTGTGCGCCGCTAAGTCCACGATTCCCATCCTCACGGCCTCTTCTCCCTTAACCTTGCTCCCGGCTAGCAATATATCACGCTAAGCCGAGGCGGAGTTGATTTTTGACCTCATCAGAGCCGTGAAGTAATCTGGGAAAGTGAGGCCAATATTGACCTCGCTCATGTACAACACGCCACAATCGCGCCTCATTAGGATGTAGTCGTGGCTGAGCACGAGGAGGAATTTGGCAGCGGCGGCATGGCTGGGGAGGGCGGCGATTGTGGGCATAGGGAGGGAGAGGAGAGTGAAGACGACTGGTTTGAAGGAAGTGACCAAGTGGTGGAGTCGATCTACGGCGCCGGAGGAGGAGCCAGCGGATTGGGCCTATGCGAGGTCGAAGCTGTTGGAGAAGAATTTGCTGTGGGCGGTGGTGATAAGTGCGGAGCCATGGACAACTTGGGATTTGACTTGGGAGAGAGCGAAGATGAGAGTTTCGATGAGAGTTAGGCTGAAACAGTATTGCTTGATTTGATTTGTATTAGTTTTTTGGGTGTATGTTCTTCATGTTTGTGTATGTTCTTCATGTGAGGAGTGTTTTGATTTGTTTGGACTTTTGTTTTTGACATATTATGTGTTAAAGTAACGGTTGAAGGAGAGGTGGGTTACAGATCAGTAACGGAGGAAATCACAGGTGGGTAAAGTGTCAAAATTGAAACAACGAGTAGGCAAGTCAAATTAGAGACAAACCATAAATGGGTAAAGTGTAATTATCCCTAAAAATAATCACAATTATACAGTTCAAATTATAGCTTTTTTATTTTTATTTTTTATTTTTAAGAAGATGTTCAAATCATATATGGTATTAGCTTACACTTTTTTTAAATCATACATTTCTAAAATATGCAATGGTTTCTCATTATATATATATATATATATATAACTTATAATTTAACTAGTTTTAAACTCTTCGGTTTTTCACCAATAATTCACTTGCCACAAAAATTAAAAAATTAGATGGACAAGTGGAGGAAAATTGGACTCCAATTGAAATTTAATTTAAATCTAATTGGATTTAGACTCCTTGATTTTTATACTCAATAATTCATTTGACACAAAATTAAAAATTAAATAGGACACATGGCACAAAATTGAGAATCTAATTAAAATCTAATTGGATTTTCTTTGAGCTTTAATTATAATATATATGAAATATGTAAAGTTGAGCAAATCTTGGTTATGACCCTTCAACTGTTACACAAAGAGCTAATTTGATGATGATCCTGTTCATTTAACCTGAAGAAATAAGAGCCCCCTTCATTATATAGAGCCATGTCAGTTTTGCCATCCATTGATGTTAGTGCAAACATTGCATTATATCATTGAAGATTATAACGAAAATGCACAACTCAACAAATCTTCGAAAATGAAACACAATGACAAGCTCCCTCAACTCTTGTGTGAGCTGATGTTCCTTGGCACCATTAAACTCAATAAAGTGGGAAGTAAGAAAGTCTCAAACTTCCTCGGTTGTGTCATATCCTCTAAATTCCATGCTGACATATAGACCGGAAGTGTTGTGCAGCTAAGAAATGATTTGATGATTCATGCTCTCCTAGTCTTTAAGGTGAGATGTGAAATCATCTCTGGTCTCTTTCTCACCTTCTATAGGGGCCTTATATTTTCTAGCCATGTAGAGCCATATATATAGCTTGCAACCTTGGATGCATTAGAAATATGGAGAGATCCCTTTCAAATTCCATACAATTCATAAAAAACCAGGGGAGCTGTATATCAATTAATTCCTAAACCCTTGTGTTAATATGTATAGTAAGTTGTGTAGGACCTAAATTTTGGTGCGGTTAGAAGTTTTTGTTTTAGTTTTCGATGGACACATGGATGAAAAAGAGCTCTACAATTCGTATATGCTCTTCCAAAAGAAATTTAGAAGTGATTTATTGATAATGGACACTAAAATGGATGGTTATGGTGTGGTCCTCATATAAATTTAAACATATGCCGCAAAATTAGACTCCAATTTCATATTCTAATTGGGCTTTCTCTCAGTTTTGCCTATATATATACTAGCTTGTATCCCCATGCATATACAATAAGATACAATAAGATACATAATACTGTAAGAGCACGATTTGCTTCTCAGCCCAAGTGGATGGTCAATGACCCAATGAGCCCAAAACAATGAATTTGTTAGAGAGTGGGCTTGAAACTAAACTTTCAATGAGTAAGGTGGCTAAGGATCCCAGTGGGTTAGTTAATAATGGAAAGAATAAAACAAACAGTTTTGAACAAGAAAAGTTCTCCTCGGTCAAGTCCAAGGAAGGTCTGTTCTTATATATTTCTCTTAGACTAATATAAAAATTACAGTTCTTGGATACACAGTCATTTCTTCCTAGGCTTTTTTTTTTTTTTTTTTTTTAATGATCCTCTTTGTAATGGGGTTCTTCTCTTTTATATTCCCGCCCTTTCTTTCATCTTAGCCCTCCATGTGTAGGTCAAATTGCTAATCTTCTTGATACTTGTCCCATCAGTACCTTCCTGAAATCTTTGGGGGTAGTTGTAAGGCCAAAAGTTATTGTTCAGGTATCACTTCCACATTAATGTTGCCAGGGAATTAGATAAAGAGCATTCAATACGATGATAACAGCTTTCTTGTCAGATATTTCTCAACTCTCTTTTGTCACATCCCTCTCTGATGTTTATCCTTCCAAGCATGAATGCCTCTTGCCTTGTTTTTGATGGATGATCAAATCTTTGACCTCCACTCTACTTAGCCGAGGAAGTATTTCTCCTCGGACAACATCTCCTGCTCATTGTGACCAGACTTCTTCCATGACCCAATATCTATCTGTCTTCATTTGTACCAGTCTATCCTTGGGTTATTTGACGTTCTCGAGCGTGGCCCATGGCCCAATACTTATATTTGAGCCCTTCATCCCTACAAATACTATTGATAGTCATTTTTATATTTTTTTAACTCTTTAAAAAATTTTGTAAGGATATTATTAGGTATAAAATGTAAATTGTCCAAATTTTTTTTTTTTCCAGACTCTTTGGTTTTTGTACTTAATAAATCACTTGGATAAATATTTATGATATGGTCTCATATTTAATTCTAAAATTAAGAAATAAATTCTTTAAGAATAAATAATTTAGGATACATGGTGCAAAAATTGAAACTCTAATTTGGAATTTTAATTTAAGTTTCCTCAATTTCACCTATTATTATATATAAAGATTTGCCATTAAATTTTTTTTTTTCCCACATCAAAAAATCTATAAAATTAATAAAAATATTTTATAGATTTTCAATGTGAGAGTTTTTTTTTTTTTTTTTTTTTATTCAAATAACCTTTTTTTCTTTAGTTGATTTCACACTTAAAAACAATTTTTTAACAGAGTTGAAGAGAATGCCTGAATTGAATAAATTTAAAACTTAAAAACCTTAATTAAACAAAAGTAAGACTAAAAAACTAAAATGAATTTCAATCAAACTTAAAGGATGCATTTTGTATTTTAGCCAAAAACAAAATGTAATAAAAGGGTTAACATTGTGTATTGGCAACTACAAGTAGGTGAACTAATTATACCAAGCAGAGAGAATGGTTCTTCTACTCTCCTTAATTATGGTACTACAATTCTTCTATGTCACTTCATTTGTTACTCTTGCTATAATTTAGCGAAAAGATAAATTGTGAGTGGTAGACATAACTTTCATATAGACTTAGCGAAAAAGTGTTTCTAAAAAAAAAAAAAACACTTTTTCTTAGTCATTCACAAATTGGCAAAAATTTGTTTTCCTAGACTATCTCATTTTAATACTTTAGAAATTTTAATTATAAAGTATTATGGACGAACTGACATTCAAATATTATAAGAGTAACAAAATTGTTTTTCATTCAGAAAAAGGAAATAACAAATTAATTTTGTGCCGAACTGTAAAGGAGGTGACGATTGGGAGAATAAATGTGGTTTTTAAGGCTGAGAGTACCACCAATTTGCAACCATGGTAGGATAAGTAAGGGCTCTGTCAGACGGGCTGGTGGTGATTTGAAATATATTGATTTTTATTTTATTTTCTTATGTACCATTATATATATATATATATATTTTATAAATAATATATCATTTTTTTGAGGTTAATTGTATTATATATATATATATATATGTGTATGTATGTAATTTTTTTGGTATTTTGATTTGATGGTTTAAAATAAACAATTATGAAATGAACAACATAAATTCAAATCATATTATATTTAACTAAAAAATTAATTCAAATTATTATTTTTAAGGAAAATAAAACATAACAAATCAACAAGATTTTTGAGATAGTTTGCTAATTCCGCAATTTGAACATTTTTTCTTCTAAATCCCAAAGCAATTTGTGTGTGAAGAGACGACAATTAAGCTACAAGGCTTTAAACTAATCATGAAGTAGCTAATAAGTTATAATAATGTCTGTCATAGTATACAGTACTCATAAGATCAATTTTTAAAAGAAAACATTAGGTGGGTGATTTTAAAAGACCTCAAAACCTTGTTAGCAAGTTTGGTCCCTCTCCTAAAAAAAAAAAACATTACACTTAGGTGGGTGATTTTACACACATATACACTTAGATTAGACTAAAAAAAAAAACTCTCAAAATTTTGTGCACCAAATCTTTGCAATAAATCTCAAGAGAAGAGAGTGTAAGACCATCCACTATAATTTTATTTTTCTCACACGTTGCACTTGTATCTTGTTATAGACATTGCTTTTATTATTTCTGTAAAAACCTTTTTTTTTTCTCTCAGCGTCTTCAATTATGCAATCAATTACTGTATTATTAATAGTATCTTCTCAAAAAGAAATTATTATTATTAATGGGTGGAGTTTTGATTTAAAAAATAAAATAAAATTGATAAGAGACACAAATGTGCACACACATGCACATAGGTACACCCTTGACTAATACTAACTAATTTGTAACCCTATGCATATACATAGATATATTTAAAGATATATAATAAGATGCATAATATAATTCTTATACATATAATTTAAATACTATTGATAGTCATTTTTATATTTTGTTAACTCTTTAAAAAATTTTGTAAGGATTTTATTATGTATAAAATGTAAATTGTCCATGTTTTTTTTTTTAAATTATTGTGAAGCACTTTTTTTTTTTTAATATACGATTTATTTATTCTAGACTCTTTGGTTTTTGTACTTTTTTTTTTTTTTTTGGAAACTGGAACCAAATGCCTTTCATTAATTCAAAAGACTAGAATCCAAATACAGAGCATCCACAGCAGGGGGAGGATCCTCCTCCATCCATACAATATCATTATCAGATAACCTAGCAAATTTTGCCAAAGCAAGAGCAACACCATTGGCACTACGCCTAACACAACTAGCTGAGTCGGATCAAAAACCTGCAGCCAAGCACCAAATATCTTCATAGATCAATCCAAGCCGAGAGAAGTTTGGTTGAGCCTGTGAAATTGTCTTCATAACCAGAGCATTATCACCTTCTAGTATCACCTCCATAAAACCAGCGTCTATAACAAATTCCAAAGCTTTGCGATAGGCCATCACCTCCAATTCTTCACTATCCCTCATAGCACCACCCTTGGCAGATACAGCAGCCATAACTTCACCATTCCCATTATGAATAACAGCACCATAGCCCGAAGTCACACCATTATCAAAACTGGCTCCATCAAAATTCAGCTTGAAGAACTCTCCTTGTGGTGGCTGCCATGCTTGACTTGCAGGGACATGGACTGATACAGGTATACTCAGTTGGTCTTGAGCCTCAACAAACTCTCTCAAATAATCTGATGCACATTGGTGAGACCGTGATGGGTGTTGGAAGACACCCCCATGCACGTTGGTCTCACATTTAATTCTAAAATTAAGAAATAAAACTCTTTAAGAATAATTTAGGACACGTGGCCCAAAATTGGAATTTTAATTTGGAATTCTAATTTGAGTTTCTCTCAGCTTCACCTATTATTATTATTATTATTATTATTATTATTATTATTATATATAGATATGATTTAGTATTTAATTGATTTTAGACTTTTCGGTTTATACACCCAATAATTCACTAATCACAAAAATTAAAAACTTAGATGAACACGTGGTGGAAAATTAGACTCTAATTGAAATTCAATTTAGAATCTATTTGGATTTAGACTCTTCGATTTTTACACTTAATAATTCACTTGACACAAAATTAAAAATTAAACAGAATATGTGGCGCTAAATTAAGAATCCAATTAAAATCTAACTGGACTTTCTCTAAGCTTTGGTTATTAATATATATATATATATATATATATAGATTTTTGATCAAAGTGTAAGATCTATTCACAATTGAAAAAAGAAAATTTTCACTAAGATGGATGAGTGTAAAATTAAGTTCTTTATTAACCATCTACGTAAGCAATTACGCAATAGTGTCAGTAGTTATAATTTTATGGCTATTTTATGGAAAATGAGCATGGAATTTGACTGGCTCAATCATAGGTTGGATCATGGATGACATCTTTGAGGAAAGCAAGTCATAAGGCAATCTTTGGCGTTGAAGAGGGCCAATAATAAAATTTGTAAGTCAACAAGGAGACACAGGAAGAGTTGTTAGGCTATGAGATAGAGTTGGTAGCACTTGAAGAAATAAGTCTGTTTCATATAAGACACGTTCAATTTGATTTAGGATACTTGCTTAAAAATTTGGAACAGTGACTGAGGATATTTAACAATTTAGATCGGTTTGACCAAGTATAAGTTGGCTGTAGCATATGCTGAGGCTAATATGATTGAAGTAATGTTAAGGACATAACATCGTTCATAATTGCTAATATGACATGTTGTGATTTGAGCAACAAATTATGTTAGCCCTTTTGAAAAATATATATCATGCCCCTAAGGATATTGATAGGATTAATGCAACAGTCTTTGTTGCCAAGGCCAAGGTGAGATGCTTTTTCTGGCGGTCTTTGTTGGATCTTTCTCTCCCTCTCTCTCTCAATTGCTTTAGTTATACTTTTGTATCAACATCTTTGGAGCAACTACTGCTCTTGTGCTGAAGATTCATTGATCAAGTTGTTTTATATCAGTAGAAGTGTAGAACCACAACACAAATAATCATATAGCTTTTTTTTCTTTCTTTCTTTTCCTTTTTTTGAATCATGTTTAATCTTCAGTTAGAAATTCCTTCTTTTCAATGTAAAAAGAAATTAAAGACTTAAATAACAGCAATGTGAAATTCCTTCTGCTAGATTGATTTGCATGAGAACCAGCTTTAGCTCATTTAGCCACAATTTTGCTCATACTCTCTCTATATGTATTTTGTTATATTTGTTTTTGCTCAAGTGTAAGAGCTATTCACAGTTGAAAAAGCAAAGTTTCTTTAGGATGGATGAGTGTAAAATTAAGTTCTTTATTAACCATCTATATTAAGCATTTAAGCAATGATGTCAGTATTTATAATTTTATGGATAGTGAGCAACTGAGCATGGAAGTTGACTGGCTCAGTCATAGGTTGCGATCTTTAAGGAAGCAAGTCATAAGGCAACCTTTGATGTTGAAGGAGGCCAATAATAAAATTGTTCAGGTCAACAAGGAGACAGAGGAAGAGTTGGAAGCTATGACACTGAGTTGGTGGCACTTGAAGAAACAAGTCTGTTTGAAATAAGACAGTTCAATTTTGACTTAGGACACTTGATTAAAAATTTTGATCAGTTTGACTGAGGACACTTACTTAAAAATTTAGATCAGCTTGACCCAGGATAAGGTGGCTGTAGCAAATGCTGAGGCTAATATGATTAGACTAATATTAGGGATATGACACCTTTCATAATTGTTGGGTTGTGATTCAAGCAATAAATCATGTTAGTAGTGAAGAAAAATTTTATGACCTTAAAGATATTTATAGGATTACTGCAACAATCTCTGTTACTAACGCCAAAATAAGATTCTCTCTCTCTCTCACATATTTTCTAAAATTGCTTTAGTTAGACATTTTTGTTAACAATTTTGGAGCAACTAATGTTCTTGTCGTCTAGAAGATTCATTGATCAGGTTGTTTTATTAATATCAATAGAAGTGTGGAACCAAAGGACAAATAATCATATAGTTGTTGTTGTTGTTGGTTTTTTTATTTATTTTTTTTTAAGTTGAAGCATATTTATATTTAAAGAAATTAGAGACTTAACTATCTGCAGTGTGATTTTGCTTTCTAGTTGATATTTCATATTTGGCACTTTCAAAGTTTGCCATCAAAGACAACTTCAAAGTTACTCTAATAAAATATTTATATACTAGAGCCAATGGGCTCAGCGTGATGTCATAGAAGCCACAAGAAAACAAACATTTTGTTTTCTGAAAAAAAAAGAAAAAGAAAAAAACCTAAACACAGTAGCTTCTAAATGAAAACCTCAAATCCACGAGAGCCCCTTGAATTTACAAGGTGATAGGGTTTTGGAGTCCACCAGAGATAAATAGACAAAGTCTGTATTTTTTTTTTTTTTTTTTAAATATGAAAAATTGAAGAGGCTGCAATATATTTAAATAGTAAAAAGAAACCCTATTGTGGCTAGGAAAACACCTAGAAACCCTAATTCGTGCTAATCACGTAATTAGGTGGCAAAATAGTAATTTTTGCCAAAAATAGCAAATTTTAGATAATTAAGGAAATTGAAATACTATCTCTAAGAGACATTCCAAAACAGACGGGACCTTATTCTGACTTTTAAACTAAAAATTATCAAGAAAAAACCAATATTACTAAAAAAAGCAAAAACACTATTTTCGCGACCTTAACGAAGGAATTTGCCCAAATTTGGGCGACGCTCAAGGCAAGCATCTTGAGTCTAGATCAAAATGTTATTTCCCTTCAACTTGCCAAATTTCATGCAATTCTAACATCGTCGCCCCAATGGCCTCTACTAGCACCCCCCTTATTGCATTGTGACTTCTAGTGCCCTTACTTGCTGCTTCAAGAATGCCTGTGCTATCTGTTCTACATCAAAGCGGCACATCCAACCTCATTAGTATGGGATGATGGGCAAGTATAGCATTCCAAAATTCTCTCAAGTCTTGACCTTGTAATTTGTAAAATCACTCTACATGAAATCCAAGGCTAGCAGAGCTAGCCATAAAATGGCTTGAAAGGTAAGTCTGTTAGCATCAAAATTTAAAATTCACTTTTTTAAAGTACAAGTATACTTTAGCACATTTTAAGCAAAATGTTTTCATTAAGAAGTTAAATAAGATATTCCCAAACGGACACTAATATTTTTCTCTTGAATATTCATTGATCAAGCTGTCATATTAATATCAATAGAAGTGTGGACCACAACACAAATAATCAAGTAGTTTTTTTTTTTTTTTTTTTTTTTCATTTTTTGAAGCATATTTAATTTTTTGATAGAGATACCCTCTACTAAATGTTTAAAGAAATTAGTGTTTGAACTTGGTAAGAGAGTGTAATTAAGTATGTGTATTTAGTAGTTAGATTGTTTCTTTAAAAAAAATATATAGAAACTTAAATATCAGAAATGTGATTTCGCCTTCTAGTTGATATTTGGCACCATTACTAGAGTCAATGGCCCATGGGCCAAGTGGCACATCCAACCCCTTTAGTATGGGATTGGTGGGCAACTCCCATGTAGGGTTCCAATTCTCTCTCAAGTCTCGACCTTGTCATTTGTAAAATCACTCTACATGAAAGCCAAGGCTGGCAAAGCTAACCATAACATGGCTGGAAAGGTAGGTCTGTAAGCATCAAAATTTTAATTATGCACTTCTTCTATTCTTGACTTTTTATCCCAAAAAATAAAATGTCACATGGATTGGATTGTTGGCTTACAATGCTCTGAAGTGAAGTAAAAAGATCCGTGGACCATTTCTCAGTTACTTTGAAAATAGATATAATTGCTGCCCAATAAATTGGGAATTTAGGGTAGTTGAGCCTCATTGAGTTTTCACCAATTTAGGCTGTTTGGTAACAAACTTCTAGTAATGTTGTTTGAATTTTTTGAAAATACGAGTGGGTGAAAAAGTGTGTGAAAATACGTGTAATCTATATATTACTAAAATCTGAAGCGTAGCATTTAATGTTGCTATGCTCACGTTGAGCCACTTCAACAGCCATGTCATCACTAAAATTTGTTCATGGTACATACCATGCACAAGTTTTGGTGATATTACAATGTGAAATCACTTTCATTAATTCTAGGGACTTGGCTTATTTGATAATTTTTATATGGTGATTGGTCCTTCTAGGGTTCTATATACTTTAATTTGAATTCTATGGTTTCATGTGAAATTGTTTCGTGCATATAATGTAACAAATGAAGAGTTTTGCCTTTTTGTTTTGACTTACATTCTTAGATTTTGTTGGGTTAAGATAGCTTGACTTCAGTTAATTAATTCAATTATTCAAGTTGATTAATTAGGTCAAATTCTATGTAAATCGTGGGGGCACCAACAAATCACCAAATAAACTAATATGCAGTGGAAAAATAAATTGACACGGTAATTTGTTGACAAATGGGGAAAACCTTTCGCAAGGCAAAAACATCTACAGGTGAATTTAAGGTTACCACTTCCAAGAATCCACTAATCAATAATCAAGCGGTTACAAGTATGAGAAATCTTACCACTACTTTGGCTTATTTCAAAATACCAGCCCATAGTTGAACCTTCACTCCAATATCCAATTGGACTTGATCGTGTAGTAGCCTTCTTTCCTTTGATGCACAAATCTCCAATCTGTGACTAACTCTTTTGCATGGATCCTAGTACATAACTAACTCTACAGCAACCCTTTGATTGCTATAGTTGATTTTCAACAACTTCACATAGAAACACCTATAAGATTTTCAATGTTGGTGCTAGAAAATTTGCTTGGTTACAGAACCCAAAGGCGTACAAGAAACACAGTAAGAACTCTTTCTTCTATAGGAGGAGGCTAGGGTTTCAAAAAGAAAATCTTATGAAGCTTTCTAAGGTTAGGGTTTTCTTTCTCCACCTCCTAATTTAAATAGGAGCTTAGTGGGCCTTTTAAATAGGTACTCCTATTCCAATTAGGTTTACACAAACCTTTGGCTTTCCTAATCCTATAAGGATTATACAATCCCATAAACAGATAGCCTTTTGGAATAAAAATGTTGCACGCTATATCAAAAATCTCGTAAGCTCAATAGATTGAGAGGAATCGAGACAGGTATCGAGCTTTAATAAATCTCGATAGATTGACAGGTATCGAGCTGGTATCGAGACCTGCAGATTCAGCTTTTCTTGAGCAGTTTTTAAGTAATCTTCATGTCTTCAATGTAAACACTTGTAAGGATCATCTTAAACCTACTTAGATTTACCCAAATAGAAGTAAAGTACATTTTGTCATAGGATATGTCAATTACATAAAAATATGAACCTAACAGATTTGAAAAGGTTACTCTTAGAGAAGTATAGGGCTAACCTTACATTCCATACATATAAGTTGTTCCAACCTGTTTTGAGCTTTATTTTCTTTACCATTCTCATTTTTTTGCTTGGCTTTATTGGGCAAGTTATATATATATATATACCATAAAGGGGGAAGGGGACGCACAATTGAAGGGAAGAGACAGAAGCACAGTAATATTGTAAAGAAAATAATGTAAGTAACTTGAAAAGTAAATAACTTGAAAGTAAGAACAATAAATAGCTTGAAAGTAAGAACAATTATAAGGCAGTAGAACCAGCCAAGTATATATGAAAATAACTCAAAGTAAATGAAAACAATAGTTCAAAGTAAATGAAAGCAATTTAGAACCGTCCTATGGCGGTAATCCGTCCAAGGTGGTGGTAGCAACAAGTAAAATAATGAACATAAAACTGAAAATACTTGTTATTGAAAGTAGGATAAACACTTACAGTAGTAGTGAATACAAGATCTCAACAGTTACAGATTAACAATTACAAAGCTTGAACTAGTCCTAGTTACAAGGTTTGTAGGATTACAAAGTTTGTAGTGAACAAGGATGAACAAGGTGGTAGTAGTAGAAGTAGGGTGAGTTCTCCCTCTAAGAAGGCTAGTTCTAAGGGAAGAGAAATCAGAACATAAACATGACTTCTTTCTAAGGGACAACCCCCCTTAAATAGGCAATATTTCTGAGTAAACAGTACTTGTGAACATTAAAAGTTAACAGTGAAAAGTAAAAGTTAACAGTAATAATTTGCTGAAAGCAATCTTGGTGTGACTAAAAGTCACGGGAAACATGGAGAATCATCTTTTCAGAACATTATCATCAGAGGTGGAAATCAACAGTAGAATTTGACCAGAAAGTAAACATTGCAACATTTTTGGCCATTATGCAGGCCAGACAAACAGGGGAATCAAGCTTTCAATCAATCTTTTGCTAAGTCATCAGCATCTTCGTCATCATGACCAAACCACTCCTGATTGTAAGGGTAGTAAGGGTCTTTTGAAACAGAGGCTTGAGAGGATCGTTCATCATCTGAATCAGCAGCTTCATCTTCTTTAACCATTTTAGTGAGCAAGGCATATAAAGCATCAGGGTCCTTGCGAATTGCATCCAAAGGAGAACTCTTCTTCTTGGTCTTAACAGGTGGTTTACCACTTTTAGCAGATGAGGAAGCAGCTGCATCAGTTACAACTTTTTGCATAGAAGTAGTGATTCTTAATGGGGAAGCACTTGGGGAAGGGAAATCTCTGGCAACATTGTTAATGATGGATTGGGTGTGAGCAAACTTATCCCACCATTTAACATAACAACAGCGAGTGAGAACATCACCGTCTTTAACATACTGCCATTTTAGAATCCAAGGACCCTTATATTTTTTAGCAAAATGAAGTAGGGGAGTGAACTTAGCTCCATGATCATTAGTTCTAAACCTTAATGTAAAATTTTGGAAAGAATCCTTCAATGGCGCAGGGAATATTTCAACAATTGAACCAAATTGGGACCACCAACGGATGAACCAGAGAGGGAATTCAGAATCAAAATCTTTATCAAAATTAACAAACCATGAATGAGACATATTTTCATTTTGGTGGAGCATGAATCTGAACCAGGCAGTAACATAATCATGATATGAATAGGGAATAGGGAATTTTGGTAATATTCTTGTGGCGGCAAGGTTGGAACCCCACATTTCTTCAAAAATAATGTTTTTTATGTAAACACTGTGGTAAATAATTCTATCACTATTAGCCTTGTCAGTTATGGCTTTGATAATGATTGAATTCTCATGTCGAAGCATTTCAGAATAATATTGGACAGTCTTTTGGCTGTGTTCCGGAATCCAGTGAAATTTTGGAGGAAAATAACTAGTAGCAAGCCTAAAAGGGTTAGTAATGGAGGCCCTATTTGGCTCTACGAAGAAAAGGTTTTGGATATATTGTTTTCTAACATACTGGGAAGCATTAGGGTAAATAGTTTTAACAGGTTGGTGAACAGTGGCTAAAGCATAAGGATCATATTGTGAAGCTAAAACAGAAGAATAATTAGGTTTGGGAATGGTACCTAGGGCAAAAATATGTTTTGAAGCAATATTTTCAACATCTTTTTCAATAACATATTTAGCACTTTTGCAATCAATACGTAACAAAAACCTTTGGTTTAACAAATCACTTTGAAATTTTGAAATATATAGTACTATAATTTAACTGTGCATTATTCCAAATACCAGAATAGAAATGAACAATTTGTTTAGGTGACTCAAGAGAGACTCTTTGTTTTAGAATACCACCATAACCAACGTCAGAGGCATCAGTTTCAACAATTTTGAAGGCACCAATAGTAGGAATACCAAGACAAGGCAATGTCTTAACATGAGATTTGATTTGTTTAACAATAGAAGTATGAACATCAGACCAGGGAGGAGGATTACTTTTTAACCGATCAAACAAAAGTTTGCATTGTTTCCTCATATCTTTGTAAAAATCCGCAACATAGTTTAATGACCCAAGAAATCTTTGGAGCTGTGTTTTGTCAATAATAACATCAGGAAACTTATCAACAAATTGGATGGCTCTATCTATAGGACGAATCTATCCTTCAGAGATATCATAGCCAAGAAAATGAACTTTGGTTTGAAATAGTTTAACCTTCTTGGCTGAGACAACAAGACCATTTCTTTTAATAGTTTTTAGAAACGAATTCAAATGTTTCCAGTGTTCGTCAATGGAGCTCGAGTAAACAAGAACATCATCAATATAAACAATGGTGAAATGACTAAAAGAGTTAAAAATATCATTCATGATATTTTGAAACTCACTTGGAGCATTTTTAAGGCCAAATGGCATAACATTCCACTCATAATGTCCAAAAGGAGTGGTAAAAGCAGTTTTGTACCTATTATTCTCACTAATCTGGATTTGCCAGAACCCAGATTTCATGTCAAACTTGGAGAACACAACAGCTTCACTTAGCCTATGGACAAGGTCATTCTTATTGGGAATAGGATACCGAATCCATTTTAAAACCTTATTCAATGGTTTGTAGTTAATGACTAATCTTGGGGTTCCTCTTTCAATCTCAACATTCTTTTGGACATAAAAAGCTGAACAAGACCAAGGGGACTTGCTATTCCTAATCAATTTTTTCTGCAACAAATCATGGATTTCTTTTTTGCAAAATTCAACAGTTTCAACATTCATTTGGATAGGACGAGCTTTAGTGGGAATATTTTTCTCATCAAAATCTTTAACATATGGCAAATCAACAATATGTTTCTTCCTATGCCAGAAAGCATTAGGAACATCGAAGCAAACATCATCAATCAACATTTTCTGAAAATTATCAATTTTGGATTGCAACAATTTATCAGAAATTTGTTCAGCAATTTTCTTGTATCTAACCTCTTGCTGAAGGAATTTAAGATGTTTAATTTTAGCATGAATCATGTTTGAAGCAGTATTAGTATCAATATCAAACTTTGAAGCAAATTTGAACTTTACTTTTTGTCCAAAAGGATCAGTAGTAATTCCATCATGTTCAACAAGAAAAGGATATAAAGCATTTATAAAAGGCAAACCAAGAATCACTTTATCAGTTATATTTTTAACAAGAACAGAAGGAATCTTGAAACAGACATTAGCATGGCATACATGAGCATTATTCAATTCATACTTAATTTTCATCTGAGAACCATTAGCAGAAACCAATCTTTCAGTAGATTTTTCAAAGTATTTTGAAGGAATCAGTCCTTCTTGGATACAGTTCATATCCGCACATGAATCTATCATAGCAATAACAGTGAAATGATAATCAAGAGAAACAACAATTTTAACTTTTGTAAACCATTTTGGAGGAATTATTTTATTAACAAGAGCAAGTTGAGAATTAGCGAAAGCATCAGGAATACCTTTACCAGAAAGAAGAGCTTGTTGACTGAATTCATCTCCATCTTTATGCTCATGTCCTTGCTTAAGATTATTTTTATCACTTTTAATATCTTTAAAATCATGTTTTAATTCTCTTATCTCTTGTTTAACAATATTAATTTCACGTTGTAAATCATTAACAGTTAGTTTTTTAGATTTCTTTTTATTAAATTTCTCCAAAGTTTTATCCACTTTACTCTCGGTGAGAATATTGGTTTTAATAACATTGCAATAGGAACTTCTAGTACCAATTTTAATATCAGGAGAATCATCAATATTCAGCATGTTAAGTTTGTTTTTTAAGTTACCAGGTTTTTCTCTACAGTCTTTACTAAAATGTCCAGATTTACCACAATTAAAACATTTACCTTTACCTGACCTTTGTTTAACATATTTTTTAGAAACATTTTTCCTCTTAGCATAGAAATCATTAGGTTTAACAAAGTTATTTCTGTACTTTTTATATTTTTTATGATTTTTATTATGTTTTTTACCCTTTTGTCTGGAAGGAGCAATAGGAGGCAAACCATATTGTTCACAGAAATTTCCCATTTCATATTTAGCTTTTCTTTTATTTTTTAATTGGTGTTTTAGCAATTTTTCATCATTACACATGTTGATACCAAGTTTTTTAATAGTATTGAAAATATCACCATAGTTTATATTATTATAATCAATAGAATCATTTTTACCCATTAATTCTTGTTTTACCTTATGGGCAAAGATAGGAGGCAAACCGTCAATAAACTTTTCTTTCCAATAAGGCTTATGACAATCTTTCCGGAGCATCACACTAGAAGTAAAAAAATCTTGATACCATCTGTAATCAGACATAGTTGGACAACTCAAATTATTCAAATAATCATGAGATGAAATATTGGATGGAGTACCAACAAAATGTTTGATAATAGTATAGATCAAGGTATTAACACCATCAGGGATACCATGACCAATACTTTCATCAAAAATAGGTAAACCTTCATCATTCTTTCTAACAGCATGTTTAATAGACTCTCTGGATTCTTCAGTGATGTATGAATCCCACCATCCACGAAGAGTACCAGAAAAACCAGTAACAAGCAAATTAAATTTTAGGTTGATCAAGATTATGATTATTTTGATAAGCAATACCAACCATAGACATGTGACTCATTTTATTGATGATTTCTTGTTCAGACAAACCATCAATATTCCATTCATAAAGCTTATCAGCAGAAACAGAAAACTATGTTTGAAAAGATCTCTCTTAAATTGCATATCAGGAGGAGTGGGTTTTGAATACCAGTTTTTTGTAAAAGACATGGGTTTGGAGTTTCCAACAAATCTTTTAATTTCTGGGAAATCATCATCAAAGATTCTTTTTGCGGGAACAGAAGAAACAAAAGAAACAGTATCAGAATCTGTATTTTCTTCAGAAACAATTTCTTTTTTGGAAATAGTTCGAGCAACTGAAGTAGAAGTACCCTTAGTTTTAACCTTTAAATCAAAAAGCATTTCTTCAACAATTTCAAGAGTCTTGGACTGAGAAGTTTTAAACATAACTTTTTCTCTTTGATTGGGTAAATCAATCAAAGGTTTCTCAGTTTTAACATAAACAAATTTTTCAGAAACAGGTTTTTCAGAAACAAGTTTTTCAACAATTCTTTCTTCAATACGGTCAAGCTGTTGACCAATAATATGCAATGATTGATTAGTAAAATTGTTTTGTTCAATAAGACTAACAATGGGAGTTTTATCATCAGCAATTTTGAAAGGGGAGGCCTTCACTTCCTCTTTTGTCACTTCATCTTTCTTAGTGGTTATAAGAATTGAGTCAAGAGGAGGATGACTAGACCTAATAATGGTTTTATCTATTTTAACAAAATTTGATTTCTTTATCACATTTAAATGTTGTTTTGAAACCTCATCATTTGAAACATAATGGTTTTCAAGAAAATAAAAAAAAAAAGTTTTTTCAATTGATTAATCTTTTCCAACCATTTTCTTTTAACACGATCAGTTTCAGACTGAGCAAAATTATTTTGGAAATATTTTCTTTTGGTTCTGTTTTTTGTAAGCATAAATTCATCATATAAAGAAACCAAATCAACTTCAAAGTGTTCATCCAAAATAGTCAAAACTCATAATTGATTTTGGTAAACAGGAGGATTTTCAATAGGGGGAGAATCAAAGTCAGATGAAGTAACAGAAATAGAGTCTTCTTCATCATTAACAGCAACATTGTCATAAGGAGAGGAAGATTCAGCTTTAGTAGAATAGTAAACAGAGCTAATTTGAGATTTATCACTTGAAAAACCTTTTAGCTTTAAATCAGAGGATTTTTCCAAATTCTTTTTCAAAAAATCATTGATCTCTTGATCTCTTTTTGAAATATTTTTAGATCCAGTAAAGGAATGTCTTCCTTCGTTGATTCTCAAAGGTGGATTATTTTGAAAACTTATTTTAATAGTACCATTAAGATATTGTTGAATATGGGTGAGATCAAGTTCATTAAAAACAGGTTTAGCAGGAGGGGTTTCTTGTTCCAAGAACCAATCATTAGGGAGTTTAACATCTTGCCATTGAATCATTTTCGGAACTTGAATTTTAGCATCAGGAGTTGAATATTGAATTAACATGGTCTTACCCGAAGGTTCTCTAGGAATCCTAGCACTTGGATTCATTTGAGTACCCATTAGTTTATAATAAATGCGATAAATCAAAGCAAAAGGCTTACTTCCTTCTTCCATGTGATAACTAGATGAAGCAATATTCAATGTCAAGGCTTTAACAATATTAGGATCGTCTAAAGCAAGAGTAAGATCAGGATAATAGTTAAAATAAACAGGACCATCATACATAGAAGCAGTAATCATACCAAGAATGCTATCTTTAAAAATCTTAAATCTAGAATCTCTTAAACACATGAGAACAAAAGCATTAATACCCTTCCGGGTGAGTGGTTTAATAGCAACTTGAACCATACCAATATGCAAATAACTGAATTTTTTAACAGCAAGGAAGTCACTAATATTCCTTTTAGTAAACAAACAGCATTTTTCTTGAACTCTCGAAATAGAGAAAATTTGTTCAACGGTTCTAGCTTTGTAAGCAAAATGGAAAGCACTTTCAACAAAACTAGTTTTATAAACAGTTTTAGTATCAACTTTTGGAATAGTCCAATTACAAAAATCAGGGATCAACTCATTATCATCAATACTGTGATCTTCTTCATTTACAATATCAGGAGGACAACTAGTCCTGGAGCTGATAGAGGAGTTGGATCTCCACAACCTATCCATACTATCCTAGGTTCAACACTCAGTTATCATGTTTTTCTCACAACCGTTGCATTTCGTAACACATACCCTAACCAACCTTATACCTCTCATGCCCTACACGCCTTCTCTTGGCTCAAACGGGTCTTACAGCTAGGTCCTAGGAATTCACTTTACGACTAGGGTGGCGCCAACGACGGTAAGAAGGGAACACAACAACGGAATATCAAGCGTTCGGGTAGACACGGACAAGAAACAAAGACACAACCACACTACCACCGGCCAGAAAAGAGTGGCTCTGATACCATAAAGAGGGAAGGGGACGCACAGCTGAAGGGAAGAGACGGAAGCACAGTAATATTGTAAAGAAAATAATGTAAGTAACTTGAAAAGTAAATATCTTGAAAGTAAGAACAATAAATAGCTTGAAAGTAAGAACAATTATAAGGCGGTAGAACCAGCCAAGTGTATATGAAAATAACTCAAAGTAAATGAAAAAAATAGTTCAAAGTAAATGAAAGCAATTTAGAACCGTCCGGTATGGCGGTAATCCGTCCAAGGTGGTGGTAGCAACAAGTAAAATAATGAACATAAAACTGAAAATACTTGTTATTGAAAGTAGGATAAACACTTACAGTAGTAGTGAATACAAGATCTCAATAGTTACAGGTTAACAATTACAAAGCTTGTACTAGTCCTAGTTACGAGGTTTGTAGGATTACAAAGTTTGTAGTGAACAAGGATGAACAAGGTTGTAATAGTGGAAGTAGGGTGAGTTCTCTCTCTAAGAAGGCTAGTTCTAAGGGAAGAGAAATCAGAACTAAAACTTGACTTCTTTCTAAGGGACAACCCCCCTTAAATAGGCAATATTTTTGAGTAAACAGTACTTGTGAACAGTAAAAGTTAACAGTGAAAAGTAAAAGTTAACTGTAATAATTTGCTGAAAGTAATCTTGGTGTGACTAAAAGTCACGGGAAACATGGAGAATCATCTTTTCAGAACATTATCATCAGAGGTGGAAATCAACAGTAGAATTTGACTAGAAAGTAAACATTGCAACATTTTTGGCCATTATGCAGGCCAGACAAACAGGGGAATCAAGCTTTCAATCAATCTTTTGCTAAGTCATCAGCATCTTCGTCATCATGACCAAACCACTCCTGATTGTAAGGGTAGTAAGGGTCTTTTGAAACAGAGGCTTGAGAGGATCCTTCATCATCTGAATCAGCAGCTTCATCTTCTTTAACCATTTTAGTGAGCAGGGCATATAAAGCATCAGGGTCCTTGCGGATTGCATCCAAAGGAGAACTCTTCTTCTTGGTCTTAACAGGTGGTTTACCACTTTTAGCAGATGAGGAAGTAGGTGCATCAGTTACAGCTTTTTGCATAGAAGTAGTGATTCTTAATGGGGAAGCACTTGGGGAAGGGAAATCTCTGGCAACATTGTTAATGATGGATTAGGTGTGAGCAAACTTATCCCACCATTTAACATAACAATAGTGAGTGAGAACATCACCATCTTTAACATACTGCCATTTTAGAATCCAAGGAACCTTATATTTTTTAGCAAAATGAAGTAGGGGAGTGAACTTAGCTCCATGATCATCAGTTCTGAACCTTAATGTAAAATTTTGGAAAGAATCCTTCAATGGCACAGGGAATATTTCAACAATTGAACCAAATTCGGACCACCAACGGATGAACCAGAGAGGGAATTCAGAATCAAAATCTTTATCAAAATTAACAAACCATGAATGAGACATATTTTCATTTTGGTGGAGCATGAATCTGAACCAGGTAGTAACATAATCATGATATGAATAGGGAACAGGGAATTTTGGTAATATTCTTGTGGCGACAGGGTTGAAGCCCCACATTTCTTCAGAAATAATGTTTTTTATGTAAACACTGTGGTAAATAATTCTATTACTATTAGCCTTGTTAGTTATGGCTTTGATAGTAATTGAATTCTCATGTCGAAGCATTTCAGAATAATATTGGACAGTCTTTTGGCTGTGTTCTGGAATCCAGTGAAATTTTGGAGGAAAATAACTCGTAGCAAGCCTAAGAGGGTTAGTAATGGAGGCCCTATTTGGCTCTACGGAGAACAAGTTTTGGATATATTGTTTTCTAACATACTGGGAAGCATTGGAAGCTTTAGGGTAAATAGTTTTAACAGGTTGGTGAACAGTGGCTAAAGCATAAGGATCATATTGTGAAGCTAAAATAGAAGAATAATTAGGTAACCAGTAACAAGTAGATTAACAATTTCAGGTTGATCAAGATCATGATTATTTTGATAAGCAATACCAACCATAAACATTTGACTCATTTTATTGATGATTTCTTGTTCAGACAAACCATCAATATTCCATTCATAAAGCTTATCAGCAGAAACAGAAAACTATGTTTGAAAAGATCTCTCTTCAAACTGCATATCAGGAGGAGTGGGTTTTGAATACCAGTTTTTTGTAAAAGACATGGGTTTGGAGTTTCCAACAAATCTTTTAATTTCTGGGAAATCATCATCAAAGATCCTTTTTGCAGGAACTGAAGAAACAAAAGAAACAGTGTTAGAATCTGTATTTTCTTCATAAACAAATTCTTTTTTGGAAATAGTTCGAGAAGTTGAAGTAAAAGTACCTTCAGTTTTAACCTTTAAATCAGAAAGCATTTTTTCAACAATTTCAAGAGTCTTGGACAGAGAAGTTTTAAACATAACATTTTCTCTTTGACTGGGTAAATCAATCAAAGGTTTCTCAGTTTTAATAGAAACAGATTTTTCAGAAACAGGTTTTTCAACAATTTTTTCTTCAATGCGGTCAAGCTGTTGACCAATAATATGCAAAGATTGATTAGTAAAATTGTTTTGTTCAATAAGACTAACAATGGGAGTTTGATCATCAGAAATTTTGAAAGGGGAGGCCTTCACTTCTTCTTTTGTCACTTCATCTTTCTTAGTAGTTATCAAAATTGAGTCAAGAGGATGACTAGACCTAATAATGGTTTTATCGATTTTAACAAAATTTGATTTCTTTATCACATTTAAATGTTGTTTTGAAACCTCATCATTTGAAACATATTGGTTTTCAAGAAAATCAAAAAACAAAATATGTTTTTTCAATTGATTCATCTTTTCCAACCATTTTCTTTTAACACGGTCTTTTTCAGACTGCGCAAAATTATTTTGGAAATATTTTCTTTTGGTTCTGTTTTTTGCAAGCATAAATTCATCATACAAAGAAACCAAATCAACTTCAAAGTGTTCATCCAAAATAGTCAAAACTCGTAATTGATTTTGGTAAACTGGAGGATTTTCAATAGCAGGAGAATAAAAGTCAGATGGAGTAACAGAAACAGAGTCTTCTTCTTCATTAACAGCAACATTGTCAAAAGGAGAGGAAGATTCAGCTTTAGTAGAATAGAAAGGAGTGCTAACTTGTGAATTACTACTGGAAACTCCTTTTAGCTTTAAATCAGAGGTTTTTTCTAAATTTTTTTTAAAAAAATCAGAGGATTTTTCCAAATTCTTTTTCAAAAATTCGTTGATCTCTTGATCTCTTTTTGAAATACTTTTAGATCCAGCAAAGGAATGTCTTCCTTCATTGATTCTCAAAGGTGGATTATTTTGAAAACTTATTTTAACAATACCATTAAGATATTGTTGAATATGGGTGAGATCAAGTTCACTAAAAACAGCTTTAGCAGTAGGGGTTTCTTGTTCCAAGAACCAATCATTAGGGAGTTTACCATCTTGCCATTGAATCATTTTCGGAACTTGAATTTTAGCATCAGGAGTTGAACATTGTGTAAGGTTGAATTTATTCAACCATCTAATTGGCTTTATTCCGTGCCAAATTTGCTTGTAATTCAGCATTTAGTAACCCTGTATTTAGGTGGGATTGTTGTAAGGGTAGTGAGTGAGATAGTGTGAAGATTGCTCAAGAGTGTGCAAGAAAACAGAGTGTCGCGGCTGGGACTCGCGGCTGGCCTCGCGGCTTCAACCCGCCAGAAGATGCACACGTGCCAAGCATGCTGGAAGATGAACAGTCATGCTAGCTGGAGCACTACAGGACAAAACAGGACAACTGGCCATACGGTTAACTCGCGACTGGAACTCGCGACTTAGTCAAGCCGCGAGGTCAAGCCGCGAGCCACCCCTGTTTTGGAAAAACCTGACGTTTCGCATTCCTCTTCACTCCAGTATAAATACCCTTTTAACCCACGATTGAAAGAGAGCTTCCAGAGAGAATTTTGAGAGAGAAACCCTAAAGAAAAACCAGATTGTTTCACCCACAATCTCTACCTTAGAGTCTCATCAAAATCCCTCACTCTCTTCCTCTCCATTGTCAAATCCTTGAGAGGCTTTATACCAAACCTGGTTCTCACCATTATCATCTCTGTGAGACAGACGTTTGGAGTTCTGGGAAGCAGTTAGGAAGGAGCCAATATTCATTGGTTGATGCTACGGTGTAGTAGCGGAATCCGGAAAGCTAGAAAAGAAAAAGGTTCGGCGCAACCTCGTTGGAGCAAGAAGCTTGGAGGGCTTAGGTGCATTGGGTAGATTAGGCTTGGAGGGTCTATTGCTGTCCTTGTATCCCAACTGTATTTTCTAGTGGATTGATTACCGCTTGGAGGGCGGCGGAGAGGTTTTTCGCCGAGGTCTTCGGTTTCCTCTTCGATAACATATCTGGTGTTATCGCTGTGTTTGCATCTTCCTTCCTCTCTATCTCTGCCTTTACAATATCTGCTGTGGTTTATTTTGTTGTGGCTTAGATAGTTGTTTAATCAATTCCATGTTATAGCATATGTTAAGTTTCCGCACACTAGTTGTTTAACATATTGCTTGTGTTGATTAAATTGATTTTTGGGGGTCTAAACGTTCAAAAGTGTTTTTGTACACGTTTTTGAACTTTCAATTGGTATCAGAGCGGGTACACAGCTGTTTGGTTTCATTACCATTTGTGTGATCCTAGACCCCTGAGTGTGGTTATTGTTTTTGTTTATACCATGTTGAATTGTAGCTCAAGTGTTTGTGAAAATGTCTCTATGCATATGACTGAAAGGTGTCTTACTGATGACCTTGTAGAGTTATTAAAAACTAAGAAACATGCTAGAGTTTTTGTTCACATGCTGAAATTTCTTGAGAATCAGAATCTTGTCTTACACAGTAGCATATCTGAATCAAAATCATTGATTAAGAAATATAAAAGAAAGAATAGAATGTTGTGTGAGATGATTGAGAATCTGAAAATGAAAAATCAATCTAAAAGTAGCATGAAACCTGATGATGAGTTTGTGTTTGAAGGTCAAGATTGTCTGTCACATGTGAACCTATTTGTGCATACCTCATTAAAGGTGTTTAATGCATGTTTGTGGTATCTTGATAGTGGGTGTTCTCGCCATATGACAGGGGATAAGTCACTGTTTAAGTCACTCAAAGAAAAGGTGGGTGACTATGTGACCTTTGGGGATGGAAGCCATGCTCAAGTCCTAGGCAAAGGAACCATCGAGATACCCGGTTTGCCTCTGTTGAAAGATGTGCTGTTCATAAAAGGGCTGAAGGCGAATTTACTGAGCATCACTCAAATTTGTGATGACGACTTCCTGGTACAATTCTCCAAGAAAGGATGTTTGATCATCAATAAAGAGGGGATTCAGGTTTTGGAAGGAAATCGGACTACAGATAACTGTTATGGAATAGTTCCCACGGCACCAATATCATGTAGAAGTGCTCGGGTGGATATGTTGGAGCTGTGGCATCACAGATTTGGGCATGCCAACTTCAAACAAGTAGCCAAAGTCTCCAAACTTGAAGCAGTCGAGGGACTTCCTAAGTTTGGAAAAGTAAAGAAGACCATTTGTGGTGCATGTCAAATGGGGAAGCAAACTAAGGCAAGTCATCACAAGGTAAATGTGATAGCCACCTCTCGTTGTTTGGAGTTACTTCATGTTGATCTGATGGGGCCCACCAGAACTGAAAGCCTAGGGGGAAAAAGATATATTATGGTCATTGTGGACGACTACTCAAGATACACTTGGGTTGAATTCCTTAAAGAAAAATCAGAAGCTTGTGAGAGGCTGGAGATTCTGTGCAAGAAACTACAAAATGAAAAGGGGATTCCAATAGCCAAAATTAGAAGTGATCATGGGAGAGAATTTGAGAATGCAAGATTCGAGTCCTTCTGTGAAAAGAATGGTATTAAAAGAGAGTTTTCAGCTCCCAAAACTCCACAACAAAATGGAGTGGTAGAGAGAAAAAATCGTGTGATTCAGGAGATGGCAAGAGTCATGTTGCTTAATAAGCAAATACCTCAAAATTTTTGGGGAGAAGCTGTCAACACCTCGTGTCACA
This sequence comes from Quercus robur, assembly GCF_932294415.1. Classification (NCBI taxonomy): domain Eukaryota; kingdom Viridiplantae; phylum Streptophyta; class Magnoliopsida; order Fagales; family Fagaceae; genus Quercus; species Quercus robur. The sequence goes on along the minus strand of NC_065539.1, from coordinate 18,979,513 downwards.
TTGGCAATAGGATTTTCTTTCGAGCTGGTACAAAGAAGACTGCATATGAGATATGGAATGAGAAGAAGCCTAAAGTGAAGTATTTCCGGGTATTTGGAAGTAAATGTTATATCTTAAATGATCGAGAGAATCTTGGGAAGTTTGATGCAAGAAGTGATGAGGGTATTTTTCTTGGCTACTCTACTACAAGTCGAGCATATAGAGTGTTCAACAAGAGAACAAAGACTGTGATGGAATCCATAAATGTCAAGATTGATGATGCCTTACCTAAGGTGGAAATGATTGATGATGTAGAAGGACCGAGCACCGAAGAGCCTGATGTTGAGGTAGAAGCTTTGGATATAGAAGGTGAAGAACCTATACCAGAAGTAGAATCGACTCCCATCAACCCAAGAAGGGAAACGAGATCGATGTCTAGAACTTCAAGTCCTCTTACTCCACCAGAAGTTCATCCTCCTATCTCTCGTAGTGATGAAGTTTCCACTTCAAAAAGGCCTTCCTCAAGAATTATCAAGAATCATCCGGAAAGTAATATCATAGGATCACTTGATGACGGTCTTCGACTCAGGAAAGGAAATATTCTGCTAGCCAATCATGTAACATATCACTGTTATCTTGCACAGTTTGAACCAAAGAGGGTTGAAGAGGCTCTTCTAGATGAGAATTGGGTTAAATCAATGCATGACGAGCTGAATCAGTTTGTGAGGAATGACGTGTGGGAACTTGCTCCACGGCCTGAGAACGTTCATGTTATAGGCACAAAGTGGATTTTTAAAAACAAAACTGATGAAGATGGAGAGATAATTCGAAACAAGTCTCGGTTGGTGGCTCAAGGCTACACACAAGTAGAAGGGGTGGATTTTGATGAATCATTTGCTCCGGTGGCAAGACTCGAATCCATTCGAATCCTCATGTCCATTGCGTGCACTTTGAAGTTCAAACTTTATCAAATGGATGTTAAGTGTGCTTTTCTGAATGGATATCTAAATGAAGAGGTTTTTGTTGAGCAACCAAAAGGATTTGAGGATCCTCATTTTCCAGATCATGTATTAAGATTGAAGAAAGCACTGTATGGTTTAAAACAAGCGCCTAGAGCCTGGTATGATCGTCTTACACATTATCTTCTAGATAGAGGTTTCAAGAGAGGGTATGCTGATCGAACTCTATTTGTCAAAAATGATGAAGATTATCTCCTTGTGGCACAAGTCTATGTTGATGACATAGTGTTTGGAGCAACTATCGAAGATCATGCTACTGAATTTTCTGAGGAGATGAAGAAGGAGTTTGAGATGAGCATGGTGGGGGAGCTCACATTCTTTTTGGGTCTTCAAGTCAAACAACAGAAGGAGGGTATATTTGTATCTCAAGAGAAGTATGCCAGAAATATTGTCAAGAAGTTTGGCCTAGACTCCAAAAAACATGCCTCCACTCCCATGAGCTCTGCCACTAAACTGAATGTGGATTCATCAGGAGTTGAAGTAAGTCCCACATTGTATAGGAGCATCATTGGAAGTTTGCTCTACCTTACAACAAGTAGACCGGACATTGCTTTCAGTGTGGGCGTTTGTGCTAGGTACCAAGCTAATCCGAAGGAATCTCATCTGACTGCTGCTAAACGAATCATTCGATATGTGAATGGTACTGCAAACTATGGTCTGTGGTATTCAAAAGACTCAAATGCGTGTCTTGCTGGGTATTCGGATGCTGACTGGGCTGGCAGTGTAGACGATCGGAAAAGCACTTCAGGCGGCTGTTTTTATCTTGGTAACAATCTTGTTTCATGGATGAGCAAGAAGCAGAATTCAGTGTCTCTATCTATTGCAGAAGCAGAGTACATCGCTGCTGGAAGTTGCTGCACTCAGCTTCTTTGGATGAAGAAATTACTTCATGACTATGGAATTCCTCAAGAAACAATGTGTGTCTTCTGTGACAACACCAGTGCCATCAATCTTTCCAAAAATCCTGTTCAGCATTCAAAATCCAAACACATAGAGATACGTTACCATTTCATTCGGGATTTGGTAGAGGAAAGAGTTGTGTGTCTTGAGTTCATACACACTGACAATCAAAAGGCGGATATCTTCACCAAGCCTCTCGATGGTCCACGGTTTGAATCACTCCGTAAGACCATTGGTGTCGGTACAATTCCTTGACTCTCTTGTGTGTTGTGTGTTTTTTTTTTTTCTTCTGTCTATGTTGGAGCACACATTTTTTTTGCAACCTGTTTCTTGTTTGCTTGTTCTTTTGTGTTTACTGCTGGTTATGTCTGTATTTTATCAAACTTTTTGTTTCTTGAGTCAAAAATCCAAAAATTACATAAAAATTTTGAAAATCAAAAAGCTTGTTTGACTTTGTTGAGTTTTTGTCTTAAAACTCGTTTTTGCCTTGTACCTTTGTGCTAATGGCTTTGTGCATTTTCGAGCATTGCTCGTTTTCATGCACTCATATCACCATGGGAAAAATCTTGAAATCTATGTGATTGTTGTAAATAGATCTTCAAACTTGTCATGAATGATTAGTGAATGGTTATGTTGATCTTGAAACATGCATAGACTTGTGTCTATATCTCTTCTCACTTTTTTTTTTTTTTTTTTTTTTTTTTTTTTTTTTTTTTTTTTGCTAAAAAGAGCTCACCAAATGTAAATCTCCAAATGAAAAGAGATATTGAGCTGCAAAAGCCTGTCGCACATTCTAGTATTTGACTAGGAAAAAGGGTAAGCGACCTTATATTAAAAGTGAAATTTCTTTCAAAAAGGCCAAAGGCCTGTTCTTCAAAAGTGAACTGTTATATATCCCTCTCACAATGAGAGATGATTGCCTCAAAAGATAAAATGTTAAGGCTGAAAGTGGAGTCAAATGAAAAACTCCAAGTTATGATTATCAAGTTATGTGGGAGGTCATATATTCATATTTCTATAATTGAGATTGGTCACATGATCTAGTGTTAATTGTGTATGCCTTGGTTGAATTGATCATTGAAGCTTCACATTAGACAAAGGACTATTTCATTGTTGATATCCACACACAACACACAAGTTTATGTTCTATAAATGCCATATTCATTTGTGTGATTGTACTTGATAAAATGTGTTTTCACATGCTCAATATTTGTTCATTCAAGCACAAAAAGATTTTTGAGTGTTTTAGGTGTTTTTGGAAAGTATTTTGTTGAAAAATCTGAAAATTTCAAAAATACAGTTTTGCCCTGTTTTGGCGGCTCAGTCGCGGGTATGACAAGTCGCGAGCCTCAGTCGCATCTTCGCTGGTCATGTTTGGCGACTTGTTCGTGAGTGGAAGGTCTAGTCGCGAGATTCACTCAGAGATTTTCGCGGCTCAGCTTGCGACTCAGTCGCGGGTAGACCTTCCAGTCGCGAAAAACACTTAGAAAAATTTTTCAAAATTTTGTTTTTGTGTTCTTTGGCGGCTTAATCCGGCGACTGTGTGGCAACTTGTCTCAGTCGCGAAAAACGCGTGTTTTGGACATACAGGGGCAGTTTTTAAAATTTTCTGTTTTCCCTCGATCTTTTTGTGACTGTTCATTGTCTTTTTCTTCTGCACTTTCCCTTTCTCACCGTGCCTTCATTGTCGATCTCCATTGTTTGCTTCTTCTCAGCTAAAAATCGTCGACTCACAGGTATGGTTCTTTGTCTTGCACTCTAATTTTCCTGTTGTTATGGTTTTCCCTCTGGATTATTCACTTTTGAGTGTGGGTTTTGTGATGGGTTTTTGATGTCATCGTTGTCCTTTCTTAGCTTATGGTAACCTGTGCTTCTGGTTTTGAGCTAATTTATTTTGTTGGCTGTGTTCTTCATCATATGCTTAGCTAGGGTTAGCTAATTTTTGTCTGATCTGTTGTTGCTATCATGTTTCACTTTGATCTTGTGTGGTATCTTGTTGATGTGGTGTTGATTTTGGTCCTTTTACAGCTGTCTTTGTGGTTATATTTGATCTCTCTTCTGTGTAGTTCTAATTTGGGCCTTTAGTGTCCCTCATTGCTACTTTCTGACCATACTCATCCAGCTGTTAGGGTTTCTTCATTGTTCTTACATTTTCACTAACCCACTGCTGATATAGTCTGTTGGATTGTGTTTGGTCATTTCCCTTGTTTATAATACAGACTGGTCATGTCTCCATTCAAAAAGGCTGCTGTGAAAGGAGGTTCTTCCAAAGGGAAGGAACCCGTAATTGATGTTGATGAAGACACACCTCTCCCGAAAGTGACTCGCTCTTCATCACAGCGATTCGATCCCAATAAGTTCAGATCCTATTCAGCATATCAGTCATATGAGAATTTCTTTCTTCATGCCACACCACTACTAGAGAGAGCTGTGGATCTGCCTTCACTTCATAACACTGACATTCCGATATGTTTTGCTCACAAGGATTGGAATTACCTTCTCTCAGATCCGGATATCGTGTATGAAGAGTTGGTTAAAGAATTTTATGCTAATGCAATTGTGGAAGGAGATGAACTTAAGTGCTGGGTTCGGCAAAAGAGTTTTTCTGTCTCTCCTACATACCTGGCAGAAATTCTTCACATCAACAGACCCATTTTTCGTCATTCACCCGTCTATGATGATCTATGTCCTGATGAGGAGCTTCTCAAACAAAGTCTTGGTCCAGACTTGGAGTTCTCACCCAATGGCAAATCCATCAGTGTTTCCTCCCTTTCTCCGAAACTGCGAGTGCTTACAATTGTAATGTTTCACAATTTGTACCCTTTATCAAGTACTGGGTATATGAATCTCGGACGTGCTTTGTTTCTTCATGATTTAATCTCTGATGAAGAAATCGACATTTGTGCTCACATCTTTCATGTTCTGCGCAAAACGGTTCTTCGCAGTGAGTCTCGGATCTGCATTCCTTTCTGCAGTCTCATTTCACGGATCTTGAAGCTCAAGGGGATTTATCCAACGACTGATGAGTCTCCTATCCCCAAGCCGAGTCCGATCAACATGCGTACATACAATGCAAGTGTTGGACATAGTCGGAAGAGAGCCAAACCAGAAACTTCTGCCTCTCACTGTGACTCTCAGTTCAGCAATCTCTCCCTCATTGAGAAACTTGATCGCATTGTTTCCTCTGTCCACGAGCTGAATACAAAGATGTCTGGACTCACTGCTTCTCTACACCATCAAAGCAACCGATGGGATATGAAGTTTACTTCTCTTCAGACTCAGTTGGATCAAATTCAGAGAAAACTAGAAGAAGATGACTAGCCTATTCCATGACAAAAAGGGGGAGTGATAGGCATAATCAGAGGGGGAGGATATTACCCTAAGGGGGAGTGTCACTATCTAAGGGGGAGTGTCTTTATTTTTTGTTTTCTTCTTCTCTTTAAGTTGATATATTATGTTTTGTAAAACTGTTATTCAGGTATTTGTTGGTTTGTACCCATATGCTTTTGTAAGCTTTTAGGGTTTATGGTTTATGCATAGTTTGTAGGCCTTGTGGTATGTACCATGCTTAAGTGCAGCCTTTATGCTATGTTGAAATCAGTACTTTAATCTAAATGTTCTGCATTGTGATTGTTGTACTGTCACTCTTGTGCCCTTGTAGGATTGTTCCTAGATGCATATGCCATGTGAGCTATGCATTGGTTGAGTGTTGAACATACAAGTGTCTTGCTTTGTGCTTGTTAACTTGTATGTCCTTGTGTTCATTCCAAGTGTGAATGAACACTGTGATCACTACCTTGTGGTGTTCACTTGGTCGATCAAGCCATGGTTTGTTTATTAACTCCATCTTTGCTTGATCTCATATTGCCTGTTTCATATGCATTTATAATTTTCTGCTTACAATGATCATGGTGTATTGTTGTGTTTCAGGAGTTTATGTTCATATGATTCAAGTGCTTCACAGCTTCTAGAATTAGGTGTGAGTGAGTTTTGATCAACTGTTCCCAACTCACATGTTAAGTCTAGAGTCTGTTTTAGGGTTTTGTCACGGAATAGCCAAAGGGGGAGATTGTAAGGTTGAATTTATTCAACCATCTAATTGGCTTTATTCCGTGCCAAATTTGCTTGTAATTCAGCATTTAGTAACCCTGTATTTAGGTGGGATTGTTGTAAGGGTAGTGAGTGAGATAGTGTGAAGATTGCTCAAGAGTGTGCAAGAAAACAGAGTGTCGCGGCTGGGACTCGCGGCTGGCCTCGCGGCTTCAACCCGCCAGAAGATGCACACGTGCCAAGCATGCTGGAAGATGAACAGTCATGCTAGCTGGAGCACTACAGGACAAAACAGGACAACTGGCCATACGGTTAACTCGCGACTGGAACTCGCGACTTAGTCAAGCCGCGAGGTCAAGCCGCGAGCCACCCCTGTTTTGGAAAAACCCGACGTTTCGCATTCCTCTTCACTCCAGTATAAATACCCTTTTAACCCACGATTGAAAGAGAGCTTCCAGAGAGAATTTTGAGAGAGAAACCCTAAAGAAAAACCAGATTGTTTCACCCACAATCTCTACCTTAGAGTCTCATCAAAATCCCTCACTCTCTTCCTCTCCATTGTCAAATCCTTGAGAGGCTTTATACCAAACCTGGTTCTCACCATTATCATCTCTATGAGACAGACGTTTGGAGTTCTGGGAAGCAGTTAGGAAGGAGCCAATATTCATTGGTTGATGCTACGGTGTAGTAGCGGAATCCGGAAAGCTAGAAAAGAAAAAGGTTCGGCGCAACCTCGTTGGAGCAAGAAGCTTGGAGGGCTTAGGTGCATTGGGTAGATTAGGCTTGGAGGGTCTATTGCTGTCCTTGTATCCCAACTGTATTTTCTAGTGGATTGATTACCGCTTGGAGGGCGGCGGAGAGGTTTTTCGCCGAGGTCTTCGGTTTCCTCTTCGATAACATATCTGGTGTTATCGCTGTGTTTGCATCTTCCTTCCTCTCTATCTCTGCCTTTACAATATCTGCTGTGGTTTATTTTGTTGTGGCTTAGATAGTTGTTTAATCAATTCCATGTTATAGCATATGTTAAGTTTCCGCACACTAGTTGTTTAACATATTGCTTGTGTTGATTAAATTGATTTTTGGGGGTCTAAACGTTCAAAAGTGTTTTTGTACACGTTTTTGAACTTTCACATTGAATTAACATGGTCTTACCTGAAGGTTCTCTAGGAATCCTAGCACTTGGATTCATTTGAGTACCCATTAGTTTATAATAAATGCGATAAATCAAAGCAAAAGGCTTACTTCCTTCTTCCATGTGATAACCAGATGAAGCAATATTCAATGTCAAAGCTTTAACAATATTAGGATCGTCTAAAGCAAGTGTAAGATTAGGATAACAGTTAAAATAAACAGGACCATCATACATAGAAGCAGTAATCATACCAAGAATGCTATCTTTAAAAATCTTAAATCTAGAATCTCTTAAACACATGAGAACAAAAGCATTAATACCCTTTCGGGTGAGTGGTTTAATAGCAACTTGAACCATACCAATATGCAAATAACTGAATTTTTTAGTAGCAAGGAAGTCACTAATATTCCTTTTAGTAAACAAACGGCATTTTTCATGAACTCTCGAAATAGAGAAAATTTGTTCAACAGTTCTATCTTTGTAAGCAAAATGAAAAGCACTTTCAACAAAACTAGTTTTATAAACAGTTTTAGTATACACTTTTGGAATAGTCCAATTACGAAAATCAGGGATCAACTCATTATCATCAATAGTGTGATCTTCTTCATTTACAATATCAGGAGGACAACCCTAGAGCTGATAGAGGAGTTGGATCTCCACAACCTATCCATACTATCCTAGGTTCAACACTCAGTTATCATGTTTTTCTCACAACCGTTGCATTTCGTAACACATACCCTAACCAACCTTATACCTCTCATGCCCTACACGCCTTCTCTTGGCTCAAACGGGCCTTACAGTTAGGTTCTAGGAATTCACTTTACGACTAGGGTGGCGCCAACAACGGTAAGAAGGGAACACAACAATGGAATATCAAGCGTTCAGGTAGACACGGACAAGAAACAAAGACATAACAACACTTGAGAAACTCTGAAATTTAAGGGACAAGCCCCCTTAAGTAGGAAAAATTTCATTGTGAACAGTGACATGAACAGTAAAAGTGAGCAGTGTTAGTAAACAGTAATTCGTGAACAGTAATCCGTGAACAGTAATCTGTGAACAGTAAAAGTGAATAGTGATTTTTCCACCTTTTGAATTAAAAACTTCTAAACTTTTTGTCTTTTACTTGGTCCAACATTGTCAGGAGAAGCATGGCAAAAGGGTAAAAGGAATATCATGCATGCCACCATGTACGTAGATTCTCATTTCTTTTCTTAAAAGACTTCAATGTGACATTTTTTGTTGGCATAAATGAAGCCTTTATCAGACGCATCTTCTCATCTCTTCATATATCATCATGGCTTGTGGCTTTTCAGACGCATTTTGAATATTATAATAGTTTTGGCCGTTGTGCAGGCTAGACAAATAGGGGAATCAAAATCTTCCGTAGAATCCGGAGTATCATGAATCAGTTCCGGATTTTTAGCAACATATTCGCCAAGGACAGTGAAATATTTTAGCTTTTGTGCAAGCCAAACAAATAAAGTAGCATCAGTCTTGTAATAGTAGTGACCTCAGGAATATACTCATCAATTCGTGGAAGTAGCATTTGATGGGTAGTTATCATAAAGTTCCCATGGAGGATCATCATTACATTCATGCTCATGATAGAGAACATATTGGTTACAAAATCCACAGTATAGAAGTGGCTCAAACTCTGGAGTTTTTCCTGGAGTGAGAAAACTTCTTGGATTACAGTGATCTGCTATCCGCAAATGAGGAATGGCATTAGCATAAGGTCTCGGACCAAAAATAGAAATTCTATCTAAACTCCCCATAAAGTGATAATTCTTCCATAAATTCTGAGCAACCTCACGAATTTGATTGTTAAAATAATTACTCCAGCAGTCTTCGAGAGCCCAAGGATTTTTGAAGGATAAATAAGAATCTCCTTCATACCATTGCCCTTGGTGCATGTATCCATTAATGAGAATGAGATGTTTTGAGGGCTGGACATTCATCCAGTTATCTCTTTCCCATTGAGGCAAAGTGCTCCAGCATCTGATCGAAACAAAAGGACTTTCAAATTTTTTAATAGCAGTCTGAATGATTTGTGGGAGCTGGCTGGTTTGATCATGGCTTGTTAGTCTTATGAGCCTAATAAAGCCATACTCAAACATTTGGGAGAGCTAGTTAGGACTCCTTTTAACATCATCTGAACCATCATCATAATTGACTAGAAGGCCGGGAAACGAGTGTTTCTTTTCATACACTCTGAAACTACTCCTAAAGTGTTCTTTCCAATCAGCTTGTTGAAGAATGTCACTAAAATCATCTGAATTAGCAGGTTCAGGAATAATAGTTGTAACAAGTATCTTGAAATATTCGAACCATAAGTTAGAAGACTTAAACATAGCCTTGCTTTCCAGAATACGAGATTGTATGTCTGTTGGCAAGTTGGCAATAGCACTTTTCAACAAAGATTGGGTCTTAAGACTCAGTCTTGCGTAATTAGTGCCCATAATAGTCTTTTTATCCATTGAATGGATGTCCTCTTTGCCAAAGAGTTGACTAGTATTGGGTTCATCTGTGATATTTGGGTGGTTAATAGAATGGCTTTCAAAAGCCTCATTTTTTGAAACAATGTCGTTTTTTGAAGCAAAGTTATTTTCTAAAACAAGATCATTTTCTGAAATTGGGTTAAGTTGGTGGCTCACATAAGCTTCATTTTGAGCAATAAGGTTAACAAGATGGATTTCAAGGTTTCTGAGAGTTTTTTGGAAAAGATCATGGTGGTTTCTAATAAAAGCAAATTGAAGGCTATCAAGGATGAATTTATTAGAATTTGGTAATTCTGAACAGGTTCCATTGTGGAATTGTGAATTTCTTGACAAAGCTTCTTGTAAAGCAATTAACATATCACCATTGAAATATGTCACCGTTGCCGGGACATTTCCTTGAAGGGATGTTGCTCCACTAGGTTTTTTCCCAGAAGATGCGCCTTCGTGCTTTGCAATTTGAGAATAGTCCTGTGTAGGAGCTTTTCCCTTGTTTTTCTTTTCCATAATAATCCACTTACTAGTGGTATAAATATGAATATTATTATTATTATTCCACTTATTAATGGTATTTATCCACGCATCATTGTCCAATTCCTGCAAAGAATCATTGATAATGTTAGGATAATGGATAGTATTTAACATTTTGGTACTATGAAAATTACCTTTAAAATCATCAGTGAAATATTGGTAAGAACTCATCACTAGTTCTTGAATAAGTTCACTCATGGGAGAATCTTTCTTATAAGACAAATTATCAATATCAATTTCAAACTTTGAAGCAAATTTGAATTTTACTTTCTGTCCAAATGGACCAGTAGTAATTCCATCATGTTCAACAAGAAAGGGATACAAAGCATTAATAAATGGCAGACCAAGAATCACTTTATCAGTCATATTTTTGACAAGAATAGAAGGAATCCTGAAATAAACATTATCATGGCACACATGAGCATTATTCAATTCATACTTAATTTTCATTTGAGAACCATGACGGACTTCTCTAAAAAAAATTGGCGCGCGTGTAAACGAGGTGCTCTACCAACTGAGCTATAGCCCTTGTGCTTGTTCTAGTTATACATATTTTATCATGTAGATAATTTATTGTCAAGATGAATATTACATGATCCAACAGTCGATTTTTTGTGATTTCTTTGGTAGTAAGGGTGGGTTGATAACCCACAGCGGAAGGCATTCTACCCAATAAGGCAGATACTTCGGATCCTGCTTGAACGAAATGGAAGATATTGTCGATAAATAGAAGTACGTCTTGTCCATTAACATCTCGGAAATATTCTGCCATGGTTAAGGCAGTTAAACCAACTCTCATACAAGCTCCAGGCAGTTCCGCACGTCGATCCCTTGGATAGATAGAGAGGGGGGACAGAGGCCTTTGGTGTCCCCTCGAAACAAGAATTGGGGCCTCACAATCACAATCCAATATGCTTTTCTCTCATGCCTTTATTCGTTCTTGGTTCGATATTCTGGTGTCCTAGGCATAGAGGAACCACACCAATCCATCCCGAACTTGGTGGTTAAACTAAAAGAGATACAAGTAACTAGGAAAATTTCTTTTTATTAAAATTGAATGATTATAATTTTAAATTTATATATTATAATTTCACTATATAGTTATTGTTAACTATATATAGCATTTCTATTAGAATAATATCTAATTTTATTCTACTTCCTATTTTTTATGAAGAGAATGAATCCTTTTATCGAAGGATTAGAGAAAAATGGGTCCGGACCTCCTGCGGGAATGATTCGGAAGATCCAAAACCAAAAATAGTGGCACTTGCGCAGGAAAGGCCCAAAGCCAATCCCAGGGAACAGTGAAGCTTCATAGGGTCTTTCTGTCCAGGTGCAGGTAGTCCGCATCTTCACAGACATGTCTATTTCACCGAGTCAAGCCACTGCTACATCCATTTCATTAGGAATTGATGATCTTTTAACAATACCTTCTAAGGGATGGTTAGTCCAAGATGCGGAACAACAAAGTTTGGTTTTGGAAACCAATCTTTCAGTAGATTTTTCAAAATATTTTGAAGGAATTAATCCTTCTTGGATATAGTTCATGTCTGCACCAGAATCAATCATAGCAATAGTAGTGAAATGATAATCTGGAGAAACAAAAATTTTAACTTTTGTAAACCATTTTGGAGGAAGTATTTTATTAACAAAAGCAAGTTGAGGATCAGTGGAAGTATCAGGAATACCTTTATCAGAAAGAAGAGCCTGTTGACTGGATTCATCTCCATCATTGTGCTCATTTTGTTTATTTTGTTCATTATCGGATTTATTAAGATCTTTATCAATTTTTAACATTATCAATTCTTGTTTAAGATTATTGTTATCAGTTTTCATGCTTCTAAATTCATGTTTTAATTCATTTATCTCTTGTTTAACAATATGAATTTCATGTTGGAGATCATTAACAGTTAGTTCTTTAGTTTTCTTTTTATTAAATCTTTCCAAAGTTTCTTCAAAGCTTATAGTAGATTTTGGTTTTTTACCAGTTTCATCTCTTATCAAATTTTTCTTAAACCTATCCAAATATTCTTTCTGGAGTTCAGGGTTTTGAATTTGATTTATTAGTTGAATTATTAATTTTTCATCTTCTTCACTCTTGGTGAGAGCATTAATAGTTTTTATAATATTGCAACAAGAATCTCTACAACCAATTTTAATATTAGGAGAATCAGAAGAATCATCAGCAGATTGATAGCAGGAATTAGATGAAGAAGAAAAATCATCTTCCAAAGAATTAGACGAGTTGTTTGATTCAAGGATTCTGAATAATTCTTCTTGCTCTTTATCATCAATATTTAGCATGTTAAATTTGTTTTTTAACTTACCAGGTTTTTCCTTACAGTCTTTGCTGAAGTGCCCAGGTTTACTATAGTTAAAACATTTACCTTTACTTGATCTCTGTTTAACATGTTTTTTAGAAACATTTTTCTTCTTAGCATAGAAATCATTAGGTTTAACAAAGTTATTTCTATATTTTTTATATTTTTTATGGCTTTTATCATGTTTTTTACCTTTTTGCCTAGAAGGAGCAATAGGAGGCAATCCAAATTGTTCACAGAAATTTCCCATTTCATATTTAGCTTTTCTTTTATTCTTTAATTGGTGTTTTAGCAATTTTTTATCATTACACATATTGATACCAAGTTTTTTAATAGTACTGAAAATATCACCATAGGTTAAATTATCATAATCAATAGAATCATTTTTACCCATTAATTCTTGTTTTGCCTTATGAGCAAAGATAGGAGGCAGACCGTCAATAAACTTTTCTTTCCAATAAGGCTTATGATAATCTTTCCGGAGCATGACTCTGGAAGTAAAAATATCTTGATACCATCTGTAATCAGACATAGTAGGACAACTCAAATTATTCAAATAATCAGAAACACGAGATGAAATATTGGATGGAGTACCAATAAAATGTATGAGAACAGTATAGATCAAGGTATTAAAACCATCAGGAATACCACGACCAATACTTTCATAAAAAAATGGGCAAACCTTCACCATTCTTTTTAATAGCATGTTTAATAGACTCTCTGGATTCTTCAGTGATGTATGAATCCCACCATCCACGAAGAGTACCAGAAAAACCAGTAACAAGTAGATTAACAATTTCAGGTTGATCAAGATCATGATTATTTTGATAAGCAATACCAACCATAGACATGTGACTCATTTTATTGATGATTTCTTGTTCAGACAAACCATCAATATTCCATTCATAAAGCTTATCAGCGGAAACAGAAAACTGTGTTTGAAAAGATCTCTCTTCAAACTGCATATCAGGAGGAGTGGGTTTTGAATACCAGTTTTTAGTAAAAGACATGGGTTTGGAGTTCCCAACAAATCTTTTAATTTCTGGGAAATCATCATCAAAGATTCTTTTTGCAGAAACAGAAGAAACAGTATCAGAATCTGTATTTTCTTTAGAAACAATTTCTTTTTTGGAAATAGTTTGAGCAATTGGAGTACTTGCAGAAGTACCCTCAGTTTTAACTTTTAAATCAAAAAGCATTTTTTCAACAATTTCAAGAGTCTTGGACTGAGAAGTTTTAAACACAACTTTTTCTCTTTGACTAGTAAATCAATCAAAGGTTTCTCAGTTTTAACAGAAACAGATTTTTCAGAAACAGGTTTTTCAACAATTTTTTCTTCAATACGGTCAAGTTGTTGACCAATAATATGCAAAGATTGATTAGTAAAATTGTTTTGTTCAATAAGATTAACAATGGGAGTTTGATCATCAGTAATTTTGAAAGGGGAGGCCTTCACTTCTTCTTTTGTCACTTCATCTTTCTTAGTAGTTATCAAAATTGAGTCAAGAGGAGGATGACTAGACCTAATAACGGTTTTATCAATTTTAACAAAATTTGATTTCTTTATCACATTTAATTGTTGTTTTGAAACCTCATCATTTGAAACATAATGGTTTTCAAGAAAATAAAAAATAAAAATATATGTTTTTTCAATTGATTCATATTTTCCAACCATTTTCTTTTAACACAGTCTTTTTCAGACTGAGCAAAATTATTTTGGAAATATTTTCTTTTGGTTCTATTTTTTGCAAGCATTCATCATACAAAGAAACCAAATCAACTTCAAAGTGTTCATCCAAAATAGTCAAAACTCGTAATTGATTTTGGTAAAACGGAGGATTTTTAATAGGAGGAGAATCAAAGTCAGATGGAGTAACATAAACAGAGTCTTCTTCTTCATTAACAGCAACATTGTCATAAGGAGAGGAAGATTCAGCTTTAGTAGAATAGAAAGGAGTGCTAACTTGTGAATTACTACTGGAAACTCCTTTTAGCTTTAAATCAGAGGTTTTTTCTAAATTCTTTTTTAAAAAATCATTGATCTCTTGATCTCTTTTTGAAATACTTTCAGATCCAGCAAAGGAATGTCTTCCTTCGTTGATTCTCAAAGGTGGATTATTTTGAAAACTTATTTTAACAGTACCACCAAGATATTGTTGAATATATGTGAGTTCAAGTTCATCAAAAACAGGTTTAGCAGGAGGGGTTTCTTGTTTCAAGAACCAATCATTAGGGAGTTTAACATCTTGCCATTGAATCATTTTCGGAACTTGAATTTTAGCATCAGGAGTTGAACATTGAATTAACATGGTTTTACCCGAAGGTTCTCTAGGAATCCTAGCACTTGGATTCATTTGAGTACCCATTAGTTTATAATAAATGCGATAAATCAAAGCAAAAGGCTTACTTCCTTCTTCCATGTGATAACCAGATGAAGCAATATTCAATGTCAAAGCTTTAACAATATTAGGATCATCCAAAGCAAGAGTAAGATCAGGATAATAGTTAAAATAAACAGGACCATCATACATAGAAGCAGTAATCATACCAAGAATGCTATCTTTAAAAATCTTAAATCTACCATCTCTTAAACACATGAGAATAGAAGAATTTATACCCTTTCGAGTGAGTGGTTTAATAGCAACTTGAACCATACCAATATGCAAATAATTGAATTTTTTAGCAACAAGGAAGTCATTAATATTCATTTTAGTGAACAAACAGCATTTTTCATGAACTCTCGAAATAGAGAAAATTTGTTCAACAGTTCTAGCTTTGTAAGCAGAATGAAAAACACTTTTAACAAAACTAGTTTTATAAACAGTTTTAATATCAACTTTAGGAATAGTCCAATTACGAAAATCAGGGATCAACTCATTATCATCAATAGTGTGATCTTCTTCATTTACAATATCAGGAGGACAACTAGTCCTAAAGCTGATAGAGGAGTTGGATCTCCACAACTTATCCATAAATGAAAGCAATTTAGAACCGTCCGGTATGGCCATGAGAGGTATAAGGTTGGTTAGGGTATGTGTTACGAAATGCAACGGTTGTGAGAAAAACATGATAACTGAGTGTTGAACCTAGGATAGTATGGATAGGTTGTGGAGATCCAACTCCTCTATCAGCTCTAGGGTTGTCCTCCTAATATTGTAAATGAAGAAGATCACACTATTGATGATAATGAGTTGATCCCTGATTTTCGTAATTGGCCTATTCCTAAAGTTGATACTAAAACTATTTATAAAACTAGTTTTGTTGAAAGTGTTTTTCATTCTGCTTACAAGGCTAGAACTGTTGAACAAATTTTCTCTATTTCGAGAGTTCATGAAAAATGTTGTTTGTTCACTAAAAGGAATATTAATGACTTCCTTGCTGCTAAAAAATAAAGTTATTTGCATATTGGCATGGTTCAAGTTGCTATTAAACCACTTACCCGAAAGGATATTAATGCTTCTGTTCTCATGTGTTTAAGAGATGTAGATTTAAGATTTTTAAAGATAGCATTTTTGGTATGATTACTGCTTCTATGTATGATGGTCCTGTTTATTTTAATTGTTATCCTGATCTTACTCTTGCTTTGGATGATCCTAATATTGTTAAAGCTTTGACATTGAATATTGCTTCATCTGGTTATCACATGGAAGAAGGAAGTAAGCCTTTTGCTTTGATTTATCGCATTTATTATAGACTAATGGGTACTCAAATGAATCCTAGTGCTAGGATTCCTAGAGAACCTTCGGGTAAAACCATGTTAATTCAATGTTCAACTTCTGATGCTAAAATTCAAGTTCCAAAAATGATTCAATGGCAAGATGTTAAACTTCCTAATGATTGGTTGTTGGAACAAGAAACCCCTCCTGCTAAACCTGTTTTTGATGAACTTGATCTCACCCATATTCAACAATATCTTGATGGTACTGTTAAAATAAGTTTTCAAAACAATCCACCTTTGAGGATCAACGAAGGAAGGCATTCCTTTGCTGGATCTGAAAATATTTCAAAAGGAGATCAAGAGATCAATGATTTTTTGAAAAAGAATTTGGAAAAATCCTCTGATTTAAAGCTAAAAGGTATTTCAAGTGATAAATCTCAAATTAGCTCTGTTTACTATTCTACTAAAGCTGAATCTTCCTCTCCTTATGACAATGTTGCTGTTAATGATGAAGAAGACTCTGTTTCTGTTACTCCATCTGACTTTGATTCTCCCCCTATTGAAAATCCTCTTGTTTACCAAAATCAATTACGAGTTTTGACTATTTTGGATGAACACTTTGAAGTTGATTTGGTTTCTTTGTATGATGAATTTATGCTTGCAAAAAACAGAACCAAAAGAAAATATTTCCAAAATAATTTTGCTCAATCTGAAAAAGATCGTGTTAAAAGAAAATGGTTGAGAAAGATGAATCAATTGAAAAAACATATTTTGTTTTTTGATTTTCTTGAAAACCATTATGTTTCAAATGATGAGGTTTCAAAACAACAATTAAATGTGATAAAGAAATCAAATTTTGTTAAAATTGATAAAACCATTATTAGGTCTAGTCAT
Organism: Quercus robur; assembly: GCF_932294415.1. NCBI lineage: Eukaryota > Viridiplantae > Streptophyta > Magnoliopsida > Fagales > Fagaceae > Quercus > Quercus robur. The sequence goes on along the minus strand of NC_065539.1, from coordinate 18,962,531 downwards.
CCTCCTCTTGACTCAATTTTGATAACTACTAAGAAAGATGAAGTGACAAAAGAAGAAGTGAAGGCCTCCCCTTTCAAAATTGCTGATGATCAAACTCCCATTGTTAGTCTTATTGAACAAAACAATTTTACTAATCAATCTTTGCATATTATTGGTCAACAGCTTGACCGCATTGAAGAAAAAATTGTGGAAAAACCTGTTTCTAAAAAACCTGTTTCTGAAAAATCTGTTTCTATTAAAACTAAGAAACCTTTGATTGATTTACCCAGTCAAAGAGAAAAGGTTATGTTTAAAACTTCTTAGTCCAAGACTCTTGAAATTGTTGAAAAAATGCTTTCTGATTTAAAGGTTAAAACTGAAGGTACTTATACTTCAACTGCTCGAACTATTTCCAAAAAAGAATTTGTTTCTGAAGAAAATACAGATTTTGATACTGTTTCTTCTATTCCTGCAAAAAGGATCTTTGATGATGATTTCCCAGAAATTAAAAGATTTGTTGGAAACTCCAAACCCTTGTCTTTTACAAAAAACTGGTATTCAAAACCCACTCCTCCTGATAAGCAGTTTGAAGAGAGATCTTTTCAAACACTGTTTTTTGTTTCTGCTGATAAGCTTTATGACTGGAATATTGATGGTTTGTCTGAACAAGAAATCATCAATAAAATGAGTCACATGTCTATGGTTGGTATTGCTTATCAAAATAATCATGATCTTGATCAACCTAAAATTGTTAATCTACTTGTTACTGGCTTTTCTGGTACTCTTCGTGGATGGTGGGATTCATACGTCACTGAAGAATCCAGAGAATCTATTAAACATGCTGTTAAAAAGAATGATGAAGGTTTGCCTATTTTTGATGAAAGTATTGGTCGTGGTATTCCTGATGGTGTTAATACCTTGATCTATACTATTCTCAAACATTTTGTTGGTACTCAATCCAATATTTCATCTCGTGTTTCTGATTATTTGAATAATTTGAGTTGTCCTACTATGTCTAATTACAGATGGTATCAAGATGTTTTTACTTTCAGAGTGATGCTCCGGAAAGATTGTCATAAGCCTTATTGGAAAGAAAAGTTTATTGACGGTCTACCTCCTATCTTTGCTCATAAGGTTAAACAAGAATTAATGGGTAAAAATGATTCTATTGATTATGATAATTTGACTTATGGTGATATTTTCAGTACTATTAAAAAACTTGGTATCAATATGTGTAATGATAAAAAATTGCTAAAACACCAATTAAAGAATAAAAGAAAAGCTAAATATGAAATGGGAAATTTCTGTGAACAATATGGTTTGCCTCCTATTGCTCCTTCTAGGCAAAAAAGTAAAAAACATGATAAAAGCCATAAAAAACATAAAAAACACAGAAATAACTTTGTTAAACCTAATGAATTTTATGCTAAGAAGAAAAATGTTTCTAAAAAATATGTTAAACAAAGATCAGGTAAAGGTAAATGTTTTAATTGTGGTAAATCTGAACACTTCAGTAAAGATTGTAAAGAAAAACCCGGTAAGTTGAAAAACAAATTTAACATGCTAAATATTGATGATAAAGAGCAAGAAGAGTTATTTAGAATCCTTGAATCAAACAACTTGTCTGATTCTTTGGAAGATGATTTTTCTTCTTCATCTGATTCTTGCTATCAATCTGCTGATGATTCTTCTAATTCTCCTAATATTAAAATTGGTTGTAGAGATTCTTGTTACAATGTTATAAAAATTAGTAATGCTCTCACCAAGAGTGAAGAAGATGAAAAATTAATAATTCAACTAATAAATCAAATTCAAAACCCTGAACTACAAAAAGAATATTTGGATAGGTTTAAGAAAAATTTGATAAGAGATGAAACTAGTAAAAAACCAAAATCTACTATAAGCTTTGAAGAAACTTTGGAAAGATTTAATAAAAAGAAATCTAAAGAACTCTCTGTTAATGATCTCCAACACGAAATTAATATTGTTAAACAAGAGATAGATGAACTAAAACATGAATTTAAAAGCATGAAAAATGATAACAATAATCTCAAACAAGAATTGATAATGTTAAAAATTGATAAAGATAAATCCAGTAATAAACAAGATAAACAAAATGAGCACAACGATGGAGATGAATCCAGTTAACAGGCTCTTCTTTCTGATAAAGGTATTCCTGATACTTTCATTGATCCTCAACTTGCTTTTGTTAATAAAATACTTCCTCCAAAATGGTTTACAAAAGTTAAAATTGTTGTTTCTCCTGATTATCATTTCACTGTTATTGCTATGATTGATTCTGGTGCAGATATGAACCGTATCCAAGAAGGATTAATTCCTTCAAAATATTTTGAAAAATCTACTGAAAGATTGGTTTCTGCTAATGGTTCTCAAATGAAAATTAAGTATGAATTGAATAATGCTCATGTGTGCCATGATAATGTTTGTTTCAAGATTCCTCCTGTTCTTGTCAAAAATATGACTGATAAAGTGATTCTTGGTCTGCCTTTTATTAATGCTTTGTATCCCTTTCTTGTTGAACATGATGGAATTACTACTGATCCATTTGGACAGAAAGTAAAATTCAAATTTGCTTCAAAGTTTGAAATTGATATTGATAATCTGTCTTATAAGAAAGATTCTCCCATGAGTGAACTTATTCAAGAACTAGTGATGAGGTCTTACCAATATTTCACTGATGATTTTAAAGGTAATTTTCATAGTACCAAAATGTTAAATACTATCCATTATCCTAACATTATCAATGATTCTTTGCAGGAATCAGACAATGATGCGCGGATAAATACCACTAATAAGTGGGATAATAATAATAATAATATTTGAAAGTTCAAAAACGTGTACAAAACACCTTTGAACGTTTAGACCCCCAAAATACAACTTAACCAATACAAGCAATATGTCAAACAACTAGTGTGCGGAAACTTAACACATGCTATAATACGAAATTGGTTAAAGACTATCTAAGCCATAACAAAATAGAACCACAACAGATAATATAAAGGCAAAGATAGAGAGGAAGGAAGATGCAACACAAAGACAACACGCGATTTGTTATCGAAGAGGAAACCGAAGTCCTTGGCGAAAAACCTCTCCGCCGCCCTCCAAGCGATAATCAATCCACTAGAAAATACAGTTGGGATACAAGGACAGCAATAGACCCTCCAAGCCTAATCTACCCAGTGCACCTAAGCCCTCCAAGCTTCTTGCTCCAATGAGGTTGCGCCGAACCTTTTTCTTTTCTAGCTTCCCGAATTCCGCTACTAGACCATAGCATCAACCAATGAAGATTGGCTCCTTCCTAACTGCTTCCCAGAAATCCAAACAACTGTCTCACAGTGATGATGATGGTGAGAACCAGGTTTGGTATAATGCCTCTTAAGGATTTTACAATGGAGAGGAAGAGAGTAGGGGAATTTGAAGAGACTCTAAGGTATAGATTGTGGGTGAAACAATCTTGTTTTTCTTTAGGGTTTCTCTCTCAAAATTCTCTTTGGAAGCTCTCTTTCAATCGTGGGTAAAAGGGGTATTTATACTGGAGTGGGAGAGGAATGTGAAACGTCAGGTTTTACAAAACAGGGGTGGCTCGCGGCTTGACCTCGCGGCTTGACTAAGTCGCGAGATCCAGTTGCGAGTTAACCGTATGGCCAGTTGTCCTGTAGTGCTCCAGCTAGCATGACTGTTCATCTTCCAGCATGCTTGGCACGTGTGCTGCTTCTGGTGGCTTGCAGCCGTGAGTCACCCGCGAGTCCCAGCCGCGAGTCTCTGTTTTCTTGCACACTCTTGAGCAATCTTCACTCTATCTCACTCACTACCCTTACAACAAACCCACCTAAATACAGGGTTACTAAATGCTGAATTACAAGAAAATTTGGCATGGAATAAAGCCAATTAGATGGTTGAATAAATTCAACCTTACAATCTCCCCCTTTGGCTATTCCGTGACAAAACCCTAAAACAGACTCTAGACTTAACATGTGAGTTGGGAACAGTTGAACAAAACTCACTCACACCTAACTCTAGAAGCTGTGAAGCACTTGAATCATATGAACATAATACTCCTGAAACACAACAATACACCATGATCATTGTAAGCAGAAAATTATAAATGCATATGAAACAGGCAATATGTGATCAAGCAAAGATGGAGTTAATAAACAAACCATGGCTTGATCAACCAAGTGAACACCACAAGGTAGTGATCACAGTGCTCATTCACACTTGGAAAGAACACAAGGACATACAAGTTAACAAGCACAAGGCAAGACACTTGTATGCTCAACACTCAACCAATGCATAACACACAAGGCATATGCATCTAGGAACAATCCTACAAGGGCACAAGAGTGACAGTACATAAACCAAAATGCAGAACATTTAGATTAAAGTACTGATTTCAACAAAGCATAAAGGTTGCATTAAGCAAGGTACATACCATAAAGCCTACAAACTATGCATAAAACATTAACCCTAAAAGCTTACAAAAGCACATGGGTACAAAACACAAAAGCATTCTGAATAACATCATCAAAATATATTAAAGTTTAAACCAAGAGTATAAGTAAAGAGTTAGAAACAACTATACACCAAAACACAATGTATCAAAACCATAAAAACACTAAAAGTACCCAACAAACATAAACCTAAAACCATAAGTTTAGAGGATCAGACTAAAAACAAAAGTATGACAAAAGTATGTGTGTACTCCCCCTATCACTATGCACACTTCCCTTTGAACTTTTCTCCCCCTTACTGAATGCTCTCCCCTTTTTGTCACGAATAGCTAAAGACTCTCGTCCAACTTTCGTTGAATCTCATCTAGCTGATTCTCCATAGTCTCGAGACGCATTTGGACATGGTTGTTTATGGAGTAGAGAAGTGCCACAAGCTCATCAACGCGTTTCTGAATATGCTCAAGTACACTGTCGACTCTATTAGTATGAGGAGCAGTCTGTGCTTGCGGAATACTAGCCGGTGAAGCTTCAGGAACAGCACATGATGTAGATGTGGTATGTGCAGGTGTCTCTGAGTCAGGGGCAGATGGAGTAACCAGAGAGATGTGAGCACTTCTTGGTGATTTAGAGGAGTGACTTCTGCTAGCTTGAAGAGTGAACAAGGAAATGGGACGTTGACGAGTCAACATTTTTCCATCTGCAGGAGGAATAATGCCTGCACGAAGAATGAGCTTCATGATGAGACTGCAAAATGGAATAATTCCTCGAGCTGCAGATCGACACGCGGTCTTCCTCAAGGTGTAGTAGATGTGAGCACATATATCAATGGGGGCTCCTGTAATGAGGTCACAAAGAAATAGAGCTCTCCCAAGATTGATGAATGTAGTGTTGGACAGTGGGTAGAGATTGGTGAACATGATCAACTTCAGTGTGGTCAGCTCAGGTGCAAACTTTGCGGTACTGATGGATGTTCCTGCACTGGATACTTCATGATCATATCCTAGGATTTGTAAAATTTCTCCAACTTCTGGATTTCGTTCATCATAAGGAGTTATATTCACATTCTGAGGTCTGGTGATGCTGAGAAGATCTGCGATGGAGTCTGGGGTCACACTAAACTCTGTTCCTCTAACCCAGAAAATGAGTTGAGGTCCAAGATCAGTTGCATTGGAGAAGCATTCTTTGACCAGCTCATCCATTGGATCATCGAAGTTCCCGAACAAGTTTGCCCAATCTCGTTTCTCAAAGATTCGAGGGATGAAAGTGGTCCCTAAGGTGTTGAACTCTACCACCCGTTCCACTATAGTGGTTGACTTGTCAAACACATTTGAGTAGGCATGTGAGTTAAGCGGAAGTCTGAACCTATCCTCATTGGGATATTGAGATGCCTGAGATGATAGACGAGTCCTTTTAGCAACTGGTGTTGCTGGTTCGTCAGCAACAATGTCTTTACCCCTGGAAGATCGACGAGACATCTGCAAGAGAACATGCCCACAGCAAAGAACCAAACAACAATACCACACAAGATAATTGTCAACAAGATTCAGTGTAAACAAAATTTCAATATGTAAACACAAACTGAAGATAGTGCAGACCCAGCCAAACTTCCAACAATACAAAGAAGCACAAAATAACAGGTGCAGCAAAATGGTGATAGTGCACCAAGACATAGATAGACAACACAACTGACAAAACTGTCAATGAGACAGGTTATCATGACCATGATATGCAAACAGATACATCATTCGAACATTTAGAGCAGATAACATAAATCACTCCATCAGAGATATGAACAAGGGAAAATATTTCAACATGAAGAAACGAATCATCCACACTAGAGCACATGGTTTAGAGACATACATTATGTTATCAGAAAAAAACTCAGTAACCAATACCGAACACCAACATCAATACTTAAGCAAGTGAAATGAGTAAGTCAAATAGACACCAAACCCATTTAAGAAAAGATTTTCAGACTCAATAATAGGCAAAAATCAGAACAATGAAAAACACATTGTGACCGCTCAGCATGAAAACAGGAGAGAACAATATCAAACAAGACACTCCATATCCATTACACAAAGAGAGAAGTATTTCGAACATACTAACAGTCCAAACAGTAACAAAAATATGCAGGAAGAAGAAAATGAGATTGAGAAAGCAAAACCCATACCTTTTCTTGATGATTTGGATAAGAAATGAAGCACCAATGAGGTTTGAAAATGGATTCACGAAGTATTTGGAAGGAAGATAGTTTAGAGAGAAGATGAACAGTTCCAAAAGTTCGAGGGAAAACTGAAAAGAGGTTTAAAAACTACTCCTGTTTCTGCAAAACACGCGATTTTCGCGACTTGATTAAGTCGCCACACAGTCGCCAGCTCAAGCCGCCAAAGCACTCAAGAACAAAAATTTGAAAATTTTTCTAAGTGTTTTTCGCGACTGGAAGGTCTACCCGCGAGTGAGTCGCGAGCTGAGCCGCGAAAATCTCTGAGTGAACCTCGCGACTGGACCTTCCACTCGCGAACAAGTCGCCAAAAATGACCAGCGAAGATGCGACTTAGGCTCGCGACTTGACATACCCGCGATTGAGCCGCCAAAACAGGGCAAAACTGGATTTTTGAAATTTTCAGATTTTTCAAATAAAATACTTTCCAAAAACACCTAAAACACTCAAAAATCTTTTTGTGCTTGAATTAACAAAGATTGAGCATGTGAAAACACATTTCATCAAGTACAATCACACAAATGAATATGGCATTTATTGAACATAAACTTGTGTGTTGTGTGTGGATATCAACAATGAGATAGTCCTTTGTCTAATGTGAAGCTTCAATGATCAATTCAACCAAGGCATACACAATTAGCACTAGATCATGTGACCTATCTCAATTATAGAAATATGTATATATGACCTCTCACAAAACTTGATAACATGACTTGGAGCTTAATATTTTACTCTACTTTTAATCATAACATTTGATCTTTTTGATCCTTTGAGGCAATCACCTCTCATTGTGAGAGTGATATTTGACATTTCACCTTAATGAACAAGCCTTTGGCTTTTTGAAAAAAAAAAAAACATTCACTTTAATATAAGGTCGCTTACCCTTTTTCCTAGTCGAATACTAGAATGTGCGACAGGCTTTTGCAGCTCAATATCTCTTTTCATTTGGAGATTTACATTTGGTGAGCTCTTTATAGCAAAACAAAAATAAAGAGTGGGAAGATATATAGACACAAGTCTATGCATGTCTCAAGATCAACATAACCATTCACTAATCATTCATGACAAGTTTGAAGATCTATTTACAACAATCACATAGATTTCAAGATTTTTCCCACAGTGATATAAGTGCATGAAAACAAGCAATGCTCGAAAATGCACAAAGCCATTAGCACAAAGGTACAAGGCAAAACAAGTTTTGAGACAAAACTCAACAAAGTCAATCAAGCTTTTTGATTTTCTAATTTTTATGTGTTTTTTTGGATATTTGACACAAGAAACAAAAAGATTGATAAAACAAAATTAAAAATATTCACAAGTAGACAAGCAAACAACCAACATCAAAAACAGCAAACAAACCAAACAAACATCGTCGCAAAGCATAGGAAGTATTAATGCATGGACATGTTGTAATGCTTATGCATGAGTACCCTTTTTCACCCACACGTCACTTGCGTTTGGGGTGATTTCCTTATAGGATTGGGTACGGGAGTTAGGGCTTTCAAACCTTCGTGAGAAGCTTTCCAAGCAGTTGGTGAATGCACCAATCATCTTCATCACGTTCATCATTCCGGGATCTCCATTTTGATCTCTAGATTGATCACCTGCCCAAATTCTCCTATCATTTCTGGGTCCTCCTGACCTTTGAGGAGTTGCACTGTTCTTTGCTCTTAGCTTTTGGCAATTTGGTCGAGTATGCCCTTGAAGTCCGCAATAATGGCACACATAAGTTCCTCTAGGACCTCTTTGTGGTCGTGGATGTGACTTGGCACGAGATTCAGACTTGCCCACAGACTGATTACGGGGATTCAGCATTCGTTGGTTCACCACATTCTTCTTCTCCTCCACCTCGAGCTTCTCACCAGTAAGGTCAGCTACAACTGGATCTTTGGCCTTTACAAACTTCACTTCTTTAGTGACATTTCCAGATGAACTACTTCCTCCGGTATATCCCAATCCGGATTTGTCTGAAAAGCTCTTTTGAGATGATATAACATCATCTAGCTTCTTGGTGGTGACCCTCTCTATTTTAACATTCGCTTGCACAACCTCATTCTCAAGAAATCTCACTTTTGTGTAAGTTTCGGACAACTCACCATTCAGTGTTTCTATCTCACATTTGGCCTCCCTATATCGAATTAGGAGACTTTTGTAGTCCTCCTCAGCCTTCTTCATTTTTCTCACAGCAGCCTTGGCCACCCTTGTGTACTCACCCGACTTCTCCAAGAGTGAGTTATAATTCTCTTGAAGATTTGCTGTGCTTTCATCTTCTTCAGCATCTGATTCTTCAACAATTCCTAGTGATTCATCATCACTATGTTCTCCAAGGTCTTGTACAAGCAAATTCAACTCATCTGAAGACTCAACATGAGCAATAGTCATAAAAGCTGAATAGTTCCCCTCTCCATCACAGCTCTCTTCAGATTCTGAGTCAAACGAATCTGAGTCACTCAAGGTCGTGGCATACACTTTACCTTTCGATTTCAAATAATTTGGACATTCCTTCTTAAAGTGTCCATGCCCGTTACATTCGAAACAAGTGACACCTTGTGTGGGTTGGGATTCTTTTCCATCTTTCCTTTTGAAATCCCTCTTCTCCCTTCCAAAACTTTGGAATTTTCTTTTATCATCAAATTTGCCATTATTTTTGAATTTCAAGAACTTTCTGAAATTTTTGACAAGGTAAGCTACATCTTTGTCAACCACATCTTCTCCTGATGAGTCTTGATCTTCCACCTTCTCATTAATGGTCTTTAGAGCAAGGGATTTACTCTTCCGTTGATTTACTCATCCAGCATGCTTGGCACGTGTGCTGCTTTTGGCGGCTTGTAGCCGCGAGTCACCCGCGAGTCCCAGCCGCGAGTCTCTGTTTTCTTGCACACTCTTGAGCAATCTTCACTCTATCTCACTCACTACCCTTACAACAAACCCACCTAAATATAGGGTTACTAAATGCTGAATTACAAGCAAATTTGGCACGGAATAAAGCCAATTAGATGGTTGAATAAATTCAACCTTACAATATTCATATTTATACCACTAGTAAGTGGATTATTATGGAAAAGAAAAACAAGGGAAAAGCTCATGCACAGGACTATTCTCAAAATAAAAGAATCCCAGTGGAACCTTTTGCAATGCATGAAGGCGCATCTTCTGAGATAAAACCTAGCAGATCAGCATCCCTTCAGGGATATGTCCCAGCTGAAATGACATATTCCAGTGGTGATATGATAATTGCTTTACAAGAAGTCTTATCTAGATCCTTACAATTTCATAATGGGGTCTATAGTGAATTACCAGATTCCATAAAATATATTATTGATAATCTCTATGCTGCTTTTACTAGAAGCAATCATTCCCTGTTTGAAAAAACCCTCCAAGCTCTCGAAATCCACCTTGTTAATCTTAATGCTCAGAATGAAGCCTATATAAGCTATGCTAACCTTATTTCAGAAAAAATCCTTGCTCCAGAAAATGACCTTATTTCAAACCTTGTTCCAGGAAATATTCATTTCTCCAGAAAATGAGGCTTTTAGAAGCCATCTTGTTGACCATCCATATATTCCAATTGATTCTTACATTAGTCAACTCTTTGGCAAAGAGGATATCCATTCAGAGGATATCCATTCAAAGGATAAAATGACTATAATGGGTACTGATTATGCTAGATTGAGTCTTAAGACCCAATCTATGACAAGAAGTGCTTTTGCCAACTTGCCACCAAATATACAATCTCGTATTCTGAGAAGCAAGGCTATGTTTAGGTCTTTCGACCTATGGTTCAAATGTTTTAAGAAGCTTGTCACAGCCATTATTCCTGATCCTGATGAATTGGATGAAGGTGATAATGTCTTTATTCAGCTTGATTGGGAAGAACACTTTGGGAGTACTCTTAGAGTATATGAAAAGAAACACTCATTTCCTGGCCTCTTGATAAATTATGATGATGGTGCAATTGTTGCTAATAATTCGGATGATGATGATGACAAGGACCCTAATTGGCTTTCACAAATGTTTGAATATGGCTTTATCAGATCTATAAAATTAACAAGCCATTATCAAGCCAGCCAACTCCCACAAATTATTTAGGATGCTATTAAAGAATTTAACAGTCCTTTTGCTTCCATCAGGTGTTGGAGTACGTTGCCACAATGGGAAAGAGATAATTGGATGAACGTCCAGCCTTCAAAGCATCTCATCCTCATTAATGGTCACACTCACCAAGGACCATGGTTTGAAGGAAATTCTCAATTATCTTTTGATAATCCTCGTGGTCTTGCAAAATGTTGGAGAAATTATTTTAATAACCAAATTATTAATGTTGCTCAGAATTTATGGAAAAATTATCATTTCAGGGGAAGCACAAATAGGATTTCTGTCTTTGGTCCCAGACCATATTCTGATGCCATTGCTCATTTGCAAATTGCTGATCATTGTAATCCAAGGAGTCTTCTTATCCCGGGTAAAACTCCAACGTTTGAGCCAATTTTATATTGTGGATTCTGTAACCAGTACGCTATTTACCATGGGCATGCATGTGATTCTCCACAAGGTCCTTTTGATCCTTTTGATGGTTATCCATCCGATGCTCCCTCTACTGATTGATGAGGTCACTACTGTTACAAGACTGGTGCTACTTTATTTGTCTGGCTTGCACAAAAGCCAAAATATTTTATTATCCTTCAAGTATGTTGTGGAAAATCTGGAACTGATACTTCGAATTCTACGGAAGATTTTGATTCCCCTATTTGTCTAGCCTGCACAATGGCCACTATTTGTCTAGCCTGCATAACGGCTAAAATTATTACAATATTCAAAATGCGTCTGAAAAGCCACAAGCCATGATGATATATGAAGAGATAAGAAGATAGGTTTGACAAAGGCTTCATTTATGCCAACAAAAATGTCACATTGAAGTCTTTTAAGAAAAGGAATGAGAATCTACGTACATGGTGGCATGCATGATATTCCTTTTGCCCTTTTGCCATGCTTCTCCTGACAATGTTGGACCAAGTAAAAGACAAAAGTTCAGAAGTTTTTAATTCAAAAAGTGGAAAAATCACTATTCATTTTTACTGTTCACAGATTACTGTTCACGAATTACTGTTCACAGATTACTGTTCATTGACACTGTTCACTTTTACTGTTCATGACATTGTTCACTCCGAAATTTTGCCTATTTAAGGGGGGTTGTCCCTTAAATTTCAAGAGTTTCTCAAGTCAAGTTTTAGTTCTGATTTCTCTTCCCTTAGAACTAGCCTTCTTAGAGAGAGAACTCACCCTACTTCCACTATTACTACCTTGTTCATCCTTGTTCACTACAAACTTTGTAATCCTACAAACCTTGTAACTAGGACTAGTTCAAGCTTTGTAATTGTTAACCTATAACTGTTGAGATCTTGTATTCACTACTACTGTAAGTGTTTATCCTACTTTCAATAACAAGTATTTTCAGTTTTATTTTCATTATTCTACTTGTTGCTACCGCCACCTTGGACGGATTACCGCCACCTTGGACGGATTACCGCCATACCAGACGGTTCTAAATTGCTTTCATTTACTTTGAACTATTGTTCTCATTTACTTTGAGTTATTTTCATATATACTTGGCTAGTTCTACCGCCTTATAATTGTTCTTACTTTCAAGCTATTTATTGTTCTTACTTTCAAGTTATTTACTTTTCAAGTTACTTACATTATTTTCACTACAATATTACTGTGCTTCCGTCTCTTCCCATTATATATATATATATATATATATTGAAGGAATTCTAGATTAAATAGCAAAGTTTTACCCAGCTACAATTTTGGCTTTCAATTCTGGTAGGTTAACGTGTAATCAAGAATTCTAGCTAAAGAAAATTTATCCAGACTGCTAGTTGAGATTCAACCCCATGATAACAGAGTTTGGAAGTTGATATGGGGGTAGGCCATTCCTAATAAAGTCAGGAATTTTATATGGTGCTTTTGTCGAGATGCAATTCCTACCCCCATATCATTGAAGACATTTGTGATCATTGCAAGCAGTCATCGAAATGTGTTTTACATGCTCTCTGGTGTTGCTCTGATTTATCGGCTATTTGGGATTCCATTCCTGCATTCTTGTTTCGCCAAACTCAAACCTTTTTGTTGGCTCTACAAAGCCTTGACTTAAATTTCAACAAAGTACTCACAAGAAAGAGGGGAATGAAAATTTTATTAGAGTACTTCAAACTCATAAACAAAGGGATCAGGCTACTGCCTTGAGATCTCACTACAACTTTTTCTCTCACACACTTTCACATTATACATCTATCCCCTTTTATAGGGTGAAGTTACAAGAGCTGTAATTATTGACATGACTCTTTGTTTCGTAACAGAAAATTCTAGAATGTGTAAGACTCAAAGACACAAATGTTAAGGAATGCCAATAGATACAAATGGTTATGGAAAAACAAATGACACAAACAGTTATGGAAAATCAAAAGATACAAACTGTTATGAAATATCAAGAGACATCTTTTGGTTTACCACTTCCAACACTTTTCTCCTTTCCGAGACTTAGTTCTTTTTGTTCAGAACGATAGGAAAATTTTGGAACTAATGACAATGCTCATGTGGATGATTTGGCACTGATATAATCAAATTAGAGTTAATCGCAAAAACTTCCCACTTTCCCAAGTAATTCCAGCTGCTACCTAAGCTCTGTCAGACTTTCAACGAACTGACCTTTCATCTCTAATCTGATCTTTATAGTCAACATGGCTTCACCGGATAGGTGGATTCCACATATGGTTGGTTTTTTAAAAATCAATTTCGATGAAGCAACGTTCAAAGACATAGATAAAGCGGGTATATGGGTTATGATTCGAGACAGTCATGGTCAAGCCATTGCTCCTCTCTTGGAACAGACCTCCCTATCCTTCTCTTCGGATATAGTTGAGACTGTGGCAGCTACTTGAGCCATTTCTTTTGCTTAGGAACTTGGCATAACTTCTTATATACTAGAGGGGGACTTAGAATCAATGATTAAAGCCCTTAAGACTGATGAAGAATCTGTCTCTCCCTTTGGTCATATTTTTGCTTTGGCGAAATCCACATTAGCCTCTATTAGTCGTATTTCCTTTTTCCATGTTTGCAAACTTAGTAACAATGTAGCTCATAACCTTACTAGACATGCAAGATATATTAGAGGTATCTCGGTGTGGATGGAGAATGTTCCTCCACATCTGTCTTTTATTCTGTTTGCTTATCATGGCTACTCTCTTTCCTTAATAAAATTCAGTTTTTTCCTTCTCAAAAAAGAAGAGAATTCTATTATCTAGGTTTGAACAATACTTCAGCCACCTTTGCTTTTGCAACAGAAAATTCAATTCCTACTACAATCTTTCTCATGGCTACCATATTCGGGGAAGAGAAATCATCAATCTTCTTATCTCTTCCTAAGTCTAATACCTTCAAAGAAATAGGCCATTTGTTGTGCAGATAGCACCCCAGGACTCAAATCAATAACAGTAAATGAGCGGAAATTAAATAACAAGCACACACAAAGAACACAAGAATTTACATGGTTTGGTAAACTGCCTACCTCTACAGAGACGACAGAAAAATTTCACTATAAAAATTAGGGAGATACAATAGTGCACAAGAACACTCTCAAGAAACCCAAATCCCAATACACCCTAACTCTCTCTCACCCACAAGACAAGAAAACTCTATTCTTCTTCTTATGCGGCTGCTGCTCACTAGGTTAATTAGAATAATCTCTATTGCCCCCCTTTTTTTTTAACACGAACCTAATATATATATATATATATGTCATTGGTCGGCTGTTACTAGGAATTGTATTCCTAGTTGTACTCGGTCATCCTTGACCGACTTACAAGAATGGGCCTGGTAATTCAAGCCACACGGGGCCCAACATCTACAAATCTCCACCTTGGCTTGAATTGATCAAGCTACAAGAGCAAACTCCTCCATTGCCTCCACCTTAGCCCTTAAGGGCTTACAAGCTACAAACATCAACCAAGTCCAAGTATCTCTTGAACTTATCTGTTGGAACTGACTTTGTCAACATACTAGAGAATTTCCAAGTCTTATTCTTCTGTAGTGACCCCATTTCTTCTACATCCCTGTAAGACAATGGATCTCCACTGCTAGTTATGAGAGCAAAACTAACCATGTCTTCAAAGCCATATCTCTGTGGTGCTTTGTGAACCCGCTTCTCTCTACCTTTAGCAATTGAATAAGACTCTTCTTGTTGCTGCTGTGGATCAATCTCAACATCGCCCTTATCACTGGGTGAACTATTCTTGTCAAGCTCCACCTCAAAAGTTAATTTCTCCTGTGGACTATCATCATATGTCACTGCTTCATTCTGTTTCAACATAAAGGCTACATCAAATATGACATCTCTACTGGTCACCGTTTTCTTTGAGATTGGATCCCAAAGCCTGTAGCCTTTAACACCTTTTTCAAAACCAAGAAATACACATTTTCTTGACTTTGAATCCAATTTAGAATGCTCTCCACTCTGCACATGCACATAAGCTGGACAACCAAAAATTTTAAGACTCAAATAATCAACTGGTCTACCTAACCAAACCTCTTCTAGAATCTTGAAATCAATGGCTGATGATGGAGATCTATTAATAATGAAGCTTGTTGTCTTAATTGTCTCTGCCCAGAACACCTTAGGCAACCCTGTATTCAATCTCATGCATTTGGCTCTTTCTGCTAAGGTTCTGTTTATTCTCTCTGCAACCCCATTCTGCTGTGGAGTTCCTTTAACTATGAAGTGACGAGTAATGCATTCTAATTCACAAAATCTTATGAATTATTTATCTCTATACTCTAGTCCATTATCTGTTCTAAGGTATTTTATTTTCTTGTCAGTCTGATTCTCAACCTGTGCTTTCCACTTTTTAAATATGCTAAACACATCAGACTTATGCTTCATAAAATAAATCCATACCTTTCTAGAGTAGTCATCAATGAAACTGACGAAGTACTGAGCACTGCTATGAGAAGAAACTAGGCCCCAAACATCTGAATGAGTGTAGTCAAGAACACCCTTACTTGTATGAGAGCCTGTCTTAAAACTGACTCTATGCTGCTTCCTATATACACAATACTTGCAGAAGTCTAGCTTGCATGTCTTCACCCCCTTCAATAAATTTCTCTTGTGCAACTCTAACATACCACATTCACCAAAATGGCCAAGTCGCATATGCCATAATTTTGTGTCGTCAGTGCTAGACTCCACTGGAGTGGTGATTGCAACTCTTCCTACAACTGTGTTCCCAATCAATCTGTAAAGCGTGCTTAATTTCTATCCCTTCATCACCATCAAAGCACCTTTGTTAATCTTCATGATTCCACCCTTTGATGAGTATGAATAGCCCAAATCATCCAACACTCCTAAAGAAATTAAATTCTTTCTAAGATCTAGAACATGTCTGACATTACTAAGAACTCTCACAACTTCATCAAACATCTTGATCTTCACGGTACCAATTCCAATAATCAGGCATGTAGCATCATTATCCATTTGGACCATACCACCATTGTAAGGCTTATATGTGTCAAACCAATCTTTCTTTGGAGTTATATGATATGAGCATGCTGAATCTAAAACCCAAGATTCCAGTAGAACATTGTTACCTGATGAGACTGAAAGTAAATCTGCACTAACTTCACTGTCATCTGATGTTTCTTTAGCAACACTAGCTGATTCTAAGGGCTTCTTTCCATTCTTCTTCTCATCTAAATGCTCTTTCAACTCTTTACACTGATTCTTGTAGTGCCCTTTCTTGTGACAATAAAAGCACTCTACATCTTTCTTTGCACGTGATTTAGACTGTGATCTATTCCTATTGGAGTTTCGTCCTCTTGACCTACTTCTACCCCTATTGCTCGACTCAAACTTTACAATAAGTCCATCAGCCTGAGAACCATCACTATCTTGCTTCATCTTTATGTGTGACAAGAAAGCACTAGTCACCTCCTCGAGTACTATAGTCTCTTTCCTGTACATCAATGTAGTCACTAGATGATCAAAAGAAGTAGGAAGCGACGCTAATAAGAGTAACGCTTTATCTTCATCCTCATAATTCATCCTAAAACTTGACAGTTGGGTGTTCAACATGTTAAACGTGTTGAGATGCTCCAATAGATCTGAACCTTCCTTCATATGCAAACTATATGGTTGCTTCTTCACGTACAACTTGTTCGTTAGATTCTTTCTCATATAAAGACCTTCTAGTTTTTCCCAAACCTTCTTTGTGGTCTTTGCTTCTAGGATGTTGCGAATGACCTCATTACCAAGGTTGAGGCGAATAGCACTAGCTGCTTTCTCATCCATCTCTACCCATTCTACATCCTTCATCGTTTCCGGTTTCTTCTCCTTCCCAAGCAAGGCCTTGTGAACTCCTTGTTGAATTAGGAGATCCTTCATTCGCCTTTGCCAAAGTGAAAAATTTCCCTTACCACAAAACTTCTCTACATCATACTTTGTGCTTGACATCTTTACTGTATTCAAAAGATTGAATCCTAACCTTGCTCTAAGACCACTTGTTGTGCAGATAGCACCCCAGGACTCAAATCAATAACAATAAATAAGGGAAAATTAAATAACAAGCACACACAAAGAACACAAGAATTTACGTGGTTCGGCAAACTGCCTACCTCCACGGAGACGACAGAGAAATTTCACTATAAAAATTAGGGAGATACAATAGTGCACAAAAACACTCTCAAGAAACCCAAATCCCAATACACCCTAACTCTCTCTCACCCACAAGACAAGAAAACTCTATTCTTCTTCTAATGCGGCTGCTGCTCACTAGGTTAATTAGAATAATCTCTATTGCCCCTTTTTTTTTAACACAAACCTAATATATATATATATATGTCATTGGTCGGCTGTTACTAGGAATTGTATTCCTAGTTGTACTCGGTCATCCTTGACCGACTTACAAGAATGGGCTTGGTAATTCAAGCCACACGGGCCCAACATTATCATCACTAAGCAGCAATATTGATTTTGTTGAATGGAGCAAGTACACTTGAAAAGGAAAGATGGTATAGCTAAGGTGCTTGGTACTATTTTTTCTGTTGCTGGATCTCTTGTGATTACTCTTTACAAGGGAACCAACCCTATTTGGATCAAATTAATAGTCGCACCAATCATATTTCTTAGGGATAAGTTGGACCTTAGGTTGCATCCATCTTATTGGTCACATACCAACACGATACATAGTGCAACATGATACGTAGTATGGTGAGATAGCATTTCTTGAAAAATTAGGATATGATACGTCAAAGATACGACACTTAATTAATTAATATTTATTTTTAGGTATATATATTTTATATTTGGAATAATGAAATGTTTATTTTGGATTCAAAAAGTATGTAACAAAAATGAAATGTTTGGAAATATATCTAAAATAATTTAAAGGCAATAAAATATTGTTTAAAGTACGAGCAAAATAGTTCAAATAAACTAGACACCCCATAAAATAGTTCAAATAAACAACATTCAACATAAAAATAGAACAACTGAATTAAAAAAAAAAAAAAAAAAAGATTTTTTCTTCTTGACTGCATACTTGACACATTTCTGTTCGTATCGGCTACATGTCCAACACCAATATGTTGGTAATTTTGCCATGTCAGTGCTTCCCAAGTGCTTACTTCTTAAGTATTCTTTAGTATATGGTAATAGTAGCAGTCTTTGAGAGAAACTCCCAAGCCAGGATAGTTAACTCCACTTATTAACTCCTTACTATTTTCTATACGGTTCGTAAGTCTAACTGATATCATGATTATCTGTCATTTGTATAGCTTAATAGGCAATAACCTTATTGATCAACCAAGCACATGTTTCAGTATTTTGATAATAGGTGTAATCTTAGCATGTTTCGTGACTATCATGACAATTTATGGACATTACTTTTTTCATAACAAATTTCATAATTTCTGAAGTGATGTTAGTGCATGAGTCCATGAGTCTCAGTTATGTTTATCACTCACAGTCAACCACTACTTCATCAAATATAAAATTTGTTGTAAAACAAATTGTAATTGTCGCATTATTGTGACAATTTAGAGTATGATTTTTCATTATCAGAGTAAAGCCTGATGGTATGATAGAGCAGATTGGTGGTTGCAGAATTTGAGGCTTTTGCAATGACATATGCAACACAAATATATGTAATTGACAAGGCAGGGCCGATGTTTGTTTCAATGTATCTATCTCAACAAATCTTGCTTCTTGTTATAATAAAAGCCGTTGCTTTAGGTGAAGAATTCTACTTGGGAGGGTAGGTCTCATCACTCTAGCTACAAATTAATTGAATTTTAGTATGTTATAGTTAGCTAATCAACTGGTTCAGAGATCTGGGTTTGAAACCGTCTACACCAAAAATCAGTGGGAGTCTTAAGTGCATGAATCCATGAGTCTCAGTTATGTTTATCACTCATAGTCAATCACTACTTCAAATATAAAATTTGTTGTAAAACAAATTGTACCTGTCGCATTACTGTGACAATTTAGAGTATGATTTTTCATCATCAGAGTAAAGCCTGATGGTATGACAGAGCAGATTGGTGGTTGCAGAATTTGAGGCTTTTGCAATGACATATGCAACACAAATATATGTAATTGACAAGGCAGGGCCGGTGTTTGTTTCAATGTATCTATCTCAACAAATCTTGCTTCTTGTTATAATGAAAGCCGTTGCTTTAGGTGAAGAATTCTACTTGGGAGGGTAGGTCTCATCACTCTAGCTACAAATTAATTGAATTTTAGTATGTTATAGTTAGCTAATCAACTGGTTCAGAGATCTGGCTTCGAAACCGTCTACACCAAAAATCAATGAGAGTCTTAACCTAGTGATAAAAACAATTATTATGGAGTAGACGCCATAGGTTAAAATCTTCTCTATAAAAGAAAAACTAATAATAATAATTTAATTTTTTTTCCTTGAACTTTTCCCTGTCAAAAGTTTTATTATCTAAATTTTCTTACACAGTGTCCATTATTTTTTACAAACATTGTCCATATTTTTTATGTCCACGCTTAACACATGAAATATTTGATGTATACAGCTGATATATGTTAATGAGTGTACTGTAATTAGTTCCCTTTTTAGAGTTACATACTAAAGGCTCGGGCTAAGTATAGGTAACTTGACAGTAAATATATATATATATATATATATATATTTTATAAAAGAAAAAGAAAAGAAAAAAAATCTAGGTAACATCCCTGGATCCATGTCAATATTGTTTGTTAGAATTTCTTTTTCTTTGTTCTTATGTGCAGGATTATACTATACCTTGTTGTGTGGGGCAAAAAGTGAAGAGAGAAAGTTAGATGAAGAAAAGCGCAAGGAAGAAAGTTCAAACAATATCTCAATCATCCTACCTCTAGCAATTATTTTTGTCCATCCACTAGCTTTTTATCAAACTCTTGCATTAGTAATGTACTATATTGCTTTAGCTGTCCGTCATATGCGCGGGCCGAAAATGTTGGAGATCTAGAGGACTATAATTGAGAAAGACAATGGTGTAATGGCCTATTGGGACCTAGAGTTTGGGTTGTGATAGTTTCCTCACATGAATCGGTTGTATGATTGTCGATGACAATAAGTTATAGTCCAAAAAGGACATTTGAAGATGATTATATTATTGAAGAATATGAAGATATATATATTGTGCTGATACTCATTTTGCTACACTTTTATTCTTTTTCTTTTTCTTTTCTGAGTAATGAAGGGCCATTCTTAAGATGCTTAGCCGCATCCATATTTAGAGTGTGTTTAGATATCGCTTATTTTGCTAAAACTGAAAAATTATTGTTAAAAGTACTATAGATAAAAGTAAAAGTTAGTTGAAATAGTACAGTAAGGCTCATAAATAATGCCAAAAAGTACAGTGAGACCATGAATAATAGTAAAAATAAGTAAAATAGTGAAATAATTTTAATTTATAATTCATTCCCAAATGTACGCTTAATTTCCAATCAGTTACAGTGTAGAGCATTTTTAATGGACAACTGCCATTTTCAAATTATTTCAGAAATGCTTTTCTTGATGACAAGCATTTTACTTGAACCTCCCAAAATTCAAAAAAAGTAAAGCTTACACTACATACTTGTATAACGTAGATGGCTGCTCCCAAGGATATATACTATAGTACAAAATAGTTAACATACAATTAATGCTCTTCTTTTGGATAATATATAGTATATACCTAGTATCAGTAGCAGGTAGCCATTACTAGCTTCGTTATCGTGTTTACGGTGCCAAGAAAAGTAGACATGAGTCCCATTTTTTATCTCAAGAATTGCAGATTTGCATGCCAAAACTTGCTTCTCGTTGCAGTTTGGTAAAACTGCATGAAAATGAGGCTTAACTTTGCAATGCCTTCAAGGGTGTTTGGTTCGCGGTAATGTTATATTACACCGTAATATTACATTATTTTAATTTTGCATTAATATAATCTCAATACAAGAATATAACATTATATTGTTTTGGAAGATGGTTTGATATATTTTGTAATTTTAAATTATGGTAATATTAAAAATAAATAAACCAAAAATCTTAATGTCACATTATCGTAATGTGCATCACATTAAGAGTGCATTAGAGTGAACCAAACGCTCCCTTGACGTTATCGTCATCATCAATAAATTTTGTATTAGTGCAAAAAGGTTAGTTAAGGGGTGCTGATTGCTGAGTACATCTGTCATTTTATACTTCACATTTTATACTCACAGACCACACCAAAATAAATTAAAAATTATATAGAAAATGGATTTATTACTTTATTAGCATTTGACAAAAATGTTCTAGACAAAAATTAGAACAGAAGCTTGCTAAACGTTCATAGACATGAACATGAACAAAAAAAACAATATTGAGTTTGTTTTCAACAAACCAGGATTCAAATATCACTCTCATATACTTTTTCCGTCCACATAAAGTTGTTATTATATATCATACATGATGAGTGGAGAAGAACAATAAGCCGCAGAGTCTCAGTTTGGTAAACCTTGGGGAAGTACTGTTTCAAGCCAATTATTTTGTCAAGTGTATATACCTATACAACAAAAAGTACTATCATCATGCCAACCATTTTTAAATGAAACTATTTATTATATGCTTAAAAAGAAGACAAAATAGTTTACAAATGTACTTTAATCCTTTACCAGAATCCATAAATGTACTTTGATTCCCCAAAACCAACACTGTGGATCCTTCACCATTCAAAGTCCCAACCCTTTCCAAATGGAGAAAATTCTGTCACAGAAATTCGTAAGCCCCCTTCTCACATGGGGGTGGGGACACAACTCTTCCACTGTTGTGACATTGATTTCTATGGGGCCATGGCCAGCTGTAGGCTGCATTTTCCTTGTGTATCTCACAAACAGCAGTAACCTTTTTACTTCTACATTTATTTGCAAATTCATTCAAAAAAAAAAAAAAAAAAAAATCTACTATGTACTTTAATAAACAATCTTTGGTGTAGGAAGCATTGGAGAATTATGAAGTCAAGAAAAACGCAGGCCAAACTTTTGAGAAAAACAAATTTGAAGTTCTGGATACAAAATCATTAACAAACACAAATAATGATGAAAGTAGATCAAAACAAGAACACAATAATGGTGCCATCCCATCAATGAGTTCTGCCTCTAGTGTTGAAGATGCAGAACCAAGTGACGATAACACGTTCCTTTAAGATCTAATCAATCGTCAAAAAGCTACAAAACACAAGTCATCAAAGAAGAAGAAGCTTCAAAGACGCAAATGATATTGGACTTCTATATTTTCTTGCCTTTATGAACTTATTTCAAGGTTCTATTATATCTTCATATTGTGTCAAAAAAGTCAAATAAAAGACTTTGCTTCATTAATAATAAAAGCTTTTTGGAAAATCAAATTGTTGTCCAATTATGCACTAGCACTAATAAAATCAATACCATCCAGCAACTATAGCTACTCCTAGTACATGAAATTCACTCATTTAAGTTTAATTACAAAGTGACCCGCTTTTGCACATGGAAACCTTACACTAACAAAGAAGATGCAATCAACTTTATCAATACCAAAGTTATTCCTCACCCATGGTTCAGGGCAATTTGCCTTAATGGTCAGCCCATTGGTGCCATTTCAGTGACCAAAAAAATCAGACAATGATAAGTGTAGAGGTGAACTTGGCTATGTTTTGGGCTCCAAGTACTGACGCAGAGGGATTGCAACTAAAGCAGTTAAGCAGGTGGCTAATACTATATTTGCTGAATAACCACACTTGGAAAGGCTTGAAGCTATAGTTGATGCAGAAAATGTGGGCTCCCAAAGGGTGCTAGATAAGGCTGGGTTCCAGAGGGAAGGTGTTCTAAGGAAGTATATGATTTTGAAGGGGAAAACTAGAGACCTGGTGATGTTTAGTCTTCTTTCTTCTAATCCCAAGAGCTAACTATTTGTTCAAATTTTTTGTTTTTGTTTTAATTTGTATGTGATTTATGAATCTTAAGCCACCCACTAGCAGAAAACATTAACTAAAGTTATATTCAAATATATAATAAAATGCACATATAATTGAAGATTTAATTTAATTGAGGAACCATGTGTTTATGGTATTACACTATATATAACAGCACCTAAATTAGTTCTCTTGGCTTCCCTCTACCCTTCTTTAAAAGGGGAATATCAATGCTTTCTACGTAACTAAAAGGGGAATATCAATCTATTTTGCCATGACCATCACCAAAGTCCAGTAACTGAAATGGAAATCAAAGATTTTCCAACTATCTCAAATTTATTAATAATTGATTTATATTTTTATACAACTTATCCAACTTTTTTTTTTGGACATCTCTCTTTCAGTTTCTGCTTGCAATATTTAATGATTGGACTGTCATCAACACATATGTAGAAAGCAAGCTTGTGACTGTATGGCACAGGTGAACATCTGTCTTCTCACATTCTCTATACTGCTTTAAACAACTAAAAAGCAAGCTTGTGACTGTATGGCACAGGTTTGTCAACATAAACATACGGCTATTTATTGAATAGGTTATTTTACCATTAATTAATAAAAGTAACGAACACGAGTTTTCTTAATTTCCTAGTAAGACTATGCTATTGGTTACTAAGGTTGGCAAATAGTATAACTTTATTTGGTTGAAAATTCTAAATTGTAAAAATTTGGGCTAAAAGTGTTACAATATGTCTTTTCATATGAAAGCTAACTTTTAACTCTTTTATCAGTTACAGAGTAAATTGGCTCCTATTTTAAATGATGCTAAAGCCCCACTTGATGTAATTTCCTTCACTGCACTCTCTTTGGGCTTAATATATGTGGGTTCCTGCAATAAAGAGGTTGCTTAGGCAATTATATTTGCATTAATGGATTGAAGTGAGTCAGAGTTGGGGGAGCCCTTAACTCGGCTTCTACCTATAGGCCTTAGTCTTCTATACACACACATATATATATGCCACACACAAAAAAAAAAAAATAATAATAATAATAATTAATTAATTAATTAAACCAAATGAACACTGAACAGTCAAACATAATTTACAATCTATATATTTTTATTCAATACTATAAGATTTAAGATTTATAGAGAAGTGTATATAAAAGGCTTCTATTCATTAAAAAAAAAAACCAAAAATAATTAAAAATAATTGCTAATAAATTAAACAATCACTCATCCATACAACAATCAAAACACTATAAATTACAAAACAAAACAACTTCAAAAATACACACCAAAAATATCAAAAAATACTCTCTCCACAATCACAAAAATGAGCATGCAACATGAATTACCAACAAAATTATTGCTCGAAATATTTTCCAATGTTGGAAGACAATTGCCAAAATTTTTAGGTAACATCAAAATCAGGTACACAAATTTAAATTCACATCTCATGTTTGTTACTTTCACATAAACTCCCCACTTCTTCTCTACTAATCACAATCTACCACATCCAAAATTGTGGCACAAAATATTGTAGTCCTATATTTTCTCTTTTTATTAACTTTATACCATGAAGTCATGCACAATTCTAGAGTCATTGTTACATTTATTAAAGATTTTTTTTATTTTTTATTTATTTTTAGCTTCATCAATCCAATATTGCAATTGTGATGATAATAATGTTCATGTGCAATCCTTAGTATATGATTATTGTCATGTTTTGTCACTAGTTCATTTTTTTTAACACATTAGTTTCTTAATATGTGTTTTCATTTTTAAAAAAATAGCTGCAAGCGATTCAATGGGCTAACCAAAATGAAAAAGGTTCTTCACCACATCAATCTAACTAAACTGCTCCAAAATCCTTTATTCCTTTGAAACGATGAAGAAAAATTCATTCATCAATGCTTTAGGGTTGGAAACAAACAAGCACTATTTTGGGTCTGAGCTCACAAATATTTTGTACAATATCAAACTGAAAGTTCAATAAGTGTATGAAACACCCTGAACGTTTAGACCCCCAATTTACAAATTACCAATTCAAGCTTAATATCAAACAATTAATGTGCGGAAAATGAACATAAGCTTAATACAAAATTGATAAACAATCTAAACCAAATAAAATCACATTCACAGCAGAAATTAAATGAAAAAGATTAAAGGAAGAGAGATGCAAACACAAGGACAACATTCGATGTGTTATCAAAGAAGAAACCGAAGCCCTCGGCGTAAAACCTCTCCGCCGCCCTCCAAGCGGTAAACAATCCACTAAAGAATGTAGTTGGGATACATGAACAACAGAAGACCCTCCAAGCCTAATCTACCCAATGTACCTAAGCCCTCCAAGCTCCTACTCCAATGAGGTTACGCCAAACCTATTTCTTCTTTAGCTTGCCGGATTCCGCTACTTGACCATTCCATCTACCAATATGAAATTGGTCCCTTCTTAACTACTTCCCAAACATCAAATGGCTTCCTCACAGATATAGGTATGGTGAGAAAAGGTTTTGGTAATGTATCTCTCAAGGATTTGACAATGGAGAAGAAGAGAGTAGAGGAATTTGAAGAGTCTCTATGTGAAGATTGTGGATGAATCAATCTTATTTTTCTCTAGGGTTTCTCTTTCAAAATTCTCTCTAGAAGCTCTCTAAATATCGTGGGTATAACGGTATATATATATAGTAGGTTGAGAAGGAATGTGAAAAGTCAGTTTTTCCTAAACAGGATGTTCTGGTGACTTGACCTCGTGATTGGGTTGAGTTGCGAGTTCATGCCACAAGCTAACGGTCTGGCCAGCTTGGGACTTTTGTCCTGTAGTGCAACAGCTGGCGCGACTCTTCAGCTTCTGGCATGCTTGGCACGTGTGCAACTTTCTGGTGGCTTGCAAGCCACAAGCCACCCGTGAGATCCAGTCGCGAGTCCCTGCTTCTTTGCATAATTTTGAACATTTCTTCACACTCTCTCACACACTACCCTTACATGATTCCCACCTAAATACAGGGTTACTAATTGCTAAAATACAAGCAAATTTGGCACAGAATAAAGCCAACAAGATGGTTGCTGAAATTCAACCTTACAATCTTCCCCTTTGGCTATTCCGTGACAAAACCCTAAAACAAACTCTAGACTTAATATGTGAGTTGGGAACAGTTGAACAAAACTCACTCACACCTAACTCTAGAATCTGATAAGCTCTTGAATCATATGAACAAGTAACTCCTAAAACACAACAACACAATTTGATCATTGTATGCAGAAAACTTGTAAGGCATATGAGACAAGCACAATGCAATCAAGCAAAACGGAATGAGAAATAAACCATGGCTTGACCAAACAAGCAATCACTATAAAATAGTGACCACAATGCTCATTCACACTTGGAATGAACATCCGGACATACAAGTTAATAAGCTCAATGCAAATCACTTGCATGCCCAACACATAACCAATGCACAATACTTAAAGTATATGCATCTAGGAAAAAAATCCTAGTAGGGCACAAGAGTGAGAATACTTAAATAAAATGCATAACATTTAGCTAGAAGTATTATGACAACAGAACATAAAGGTTACAAAGCATGGTACAAACCATAAAAACCTACAAAGCATGGAAACAAACCCTAAAAGCTTACAAAAGCAACATGGGCACAAACTACTATAAACATACTGAATAACAACTTTAAATATTAACAAACCAAAGTAGCATGAGTTGTATTAAAACAAATCCATGAGTTTAAAACCAAAACAATAAACTAAGTGTTTAGACACATCAAACCCATAAACTATAAAAATAAAGTAAAACCAAAGCATAAATAGCTCCCCCATAAATTGGCACTTCCCCTCAAGAGCTGTCCCTCAAAAGTTCTCCCCCTTTTTGACCGGAATGGCCAAAAGGTCACTGCTGGGTGCTGAAGCTGTCAAACTTGGCTGAAAGTATGTTGAGCTGATTCTAAAGAGCTGCCATCCTGTCAGTATGCTCATTTTGGACCTCTCTGAGTCCATCAATCCTCTCCAAAATGATCTGGAATGCATCAGGTGGTACCTTTGATGAGGTTTAAGCTTTGCTCCTCTTGCCTCGGCTTCTGGGTGTTGAAGCTTGTCCTATAGTCATTGTCTCAGTCTCCATTTGGCCACCCTCATCTTGATCACCTACCTCTTCATCACTTGGAAGATGAACTTGAATCCTGACGATGGTTAGCTTGTTGCTAGCTGAAGGTGTAGGCATAGGGTTGATATCTTAAGGGATTTCAACACCTTTTGCTCTAAAAAGCCTCATAAGAAGGCTAGGAAAGATCAGCTTGGGCCTAGAGGTGGTTATAGTCTCATCCACAATAGTGTCTGATAATTCCTTGGAGATCAGTAGGTTGATAAGTCTCGGGCGTTGATGATCTTAGGGCTAGATCCTGAAAAAAAACACTAAATCAGAAGAGACCAGTAGGGACCGGCCAAAAGTCCTCTGATGATGAAGCTAGCGAATTTGGAATTCTCAATAAGAAGGAAGTGACTTCTGAAAATAAAATGTCTGAATGCCTTACCTTCTTATCGAAGAATGCTTATATAGCATGTGTGGAGCGGTTATCTGTTTAATAACCGTTCCTAATGTCGAGGAGTCCGAAGAATTTGGAGGTAACTTCCATAACCGCCATGGAAGTTACCTCAGTTGGACGACTCGTTCCATAGTGGTTAATGGAGAATTTGGCATTTAGTAGTTCAATCCAATGAACTCATCCATCTTTCATTAAGGACGGACGAGACTATCAAAGACGGCTCGTCCTTGTCCAAATGATTAGGGATGGATAAGCTTCCTATGGGATCTCGCCCATCCAAAGACAGATGAGGTTAACAAGGACGCTTGGGACGATTACCTTGTTTGCCTGGTTCACCCTAGCTGGTCTTTCATTAGATGAGCCATATGGACGAGTTCAGGAGTTGGTGCTTTTTGTGACACCATCAGTTGCTCCCTTGTCCATATGGGTCGTCCAGTGAGTTGGGTGAGCTGCCGACACGTCCTTGGACGTACATAACTGGTCAATAGATCAATGCGCCACGTGTTATTTTTTTATTGGCGAATGATCTCGTCGATTTAGTTTTCCGAGGTAGGTGCCACGTGTCATTTTCGTATTGGTGGTGTCATTTCAAATGCCCAGATCAGCATCCTATAAATAGTGGAATGCCTCCCTTAACCCTTCTCATTTCAGAAATTTTCTTCCTTGACATCCATCGTCTAGAGCCTCGTCTAGGAGTTTCTCTGCGCCTAAAGTCCTCTTCCGTCTAGAGCTAGGTATTCTTCTTCTCTCCATCTTTAGGTTCTGAGTTTTTTTTTGTAAAAAATGTCGGTCACTTCTTCGTCTACTGATTGCCTTGATAAGGCTATAAACGAGTATTATAAGGATAGTAGTGATAGGTCTAGTCCAAGTAGTACTAGTGACGTTAGTAGAGGAAGTACATACGAGAATTATTCTTCTGGGGCCCCTGGGTTTCCTATTGAAGTCGTCCAGGAGCAACTTAGGAGAGCTTTTGGCTCTCAAGCTAGCTCCCTGTCCAGCGTCCCTCCATCTAATCCGACGGACGAGGAGGAGTCCGTCTTTAGTTGTGTAGTAGGCGTTCATTCCAAGATGGATGAACAAAGACTAAATAATCTTAAATCTTAGTATCAAATTCCGAACGAGTTTAACCCTAGGCTGCCCATCCGTGGAGAGTGGTGTTGTAATCCTCGTTTTGGAATAGGTATCTATAAAGCTTATTTCTTGGGTGACCTTAGGTTTCCATTAAATGCATTTGCTAGAGAGTTGTTAGTCAAGTTAGGTTTAGGTGTCTGTCAATTTAATCCTAATGCGGGGAGATTAGTTATCTCCATGCAAATTTTATGGAGGGAAGTTTTTGGTGGGGATCGTCCTCTCACTGTGGACGAGTTCCTTTATTATTATAAACCTTCTGAAATAAGTCAGTTTGAGGGTTTTTACCAGTTCATTGCTAGGGGGAATGATTGTAGGTTAATCAAGTCCCTAGCTTTTTCTGATAGAAAATGGAAGATAGAATACATCTTTGTCTCTGGTTTCTGGGCAAGGAACCCTGTGGACGTTGGCAGGGATCCCTTTCCTCCTTATATTGGGGACTTAGGGAACCTTCGTCCTGAAGGTACATCCCTTCCCCTTGTTTATCTTTCTCATTCTATTTGATCTGTTTGCAACTTCAAACCTTTGTTTACTCATTGTGTTGTAGCTGCCAACCGTCCGTCTTTAAGCAAATTTCATCGTGACCGTGTCCACAGGGCTCGTCTTCACACAGACAGGAGTTTTCATTCTCTAGTCACTCTTAGACGTCTTGCCAGGTGGGGTTTAGGTCCTAAGCCATCAAACAAGGCTATTGCACACGAGGTTACTGTGTGCAAAAGTAAGTTTTAAGCTAAGGGTTTTTTTTTTTTTTTTGAAAATTCTATGTTATACATTCCTGATCTGTTTATTATCTCATTTTAGGAATGTCAACAATGAAAGAAAACAAAGGGAAAGAAGTTGTGGGTGAGGGAAAACGTCCTAAGGCTTAGCCTCAAGATCGTCCTGATGTTCAAACACAAGTGCATCCTACAACTGGGGATAAGAGAAAGTTCTTGCCTAAAAACATTGATTTAGAAAGGCTCCCCAGTTGTTGAGACAAAAGAGTGAAGCACAGCTCGTCCAAGGTGGTTAAGTCTCCCCAGTCTCAACCTTCCATCCAGATAGTTGA
Organism: Quercus robur; assembly: GCF_932294415.1. NCBI lineage: Eukaryota > Viridiplantae > Streptophyta > Magnoliopsida > Fagales > Fagaceae > Quercus > Quercus robur. Next base: position 18,932,659 of record NC_065539.1, on the reverse strand, counting down.
TGTGGACTCGTCCACTCCGATTGAGTCCACCCCGTCTAAAACTCCTTAGTCCAAGATTCCTTTGTCCAAGTCAACTGTGCCTGGCTCGTTCCAGCCCTCTACAAACATCATTGAAAATGAAGATCTAGTTTGGGAGCGTTTTCAGATGGCTATCTTGGACGAAGACATAAACATGTGTTATAACATGGGTTTAAAGGAGTTTGAACACTCTGGCGTCCATGACCTCTTTAAGGTATGTTCATATTCCTTTCTTGTCCTTGTTCATTTAACAATTTTTCTTCGTTTAACCATCCTCTGTTTTTTACCTATTTATAAGCCATGTCAAAGTTTATGGCAACGTCCAGACAGGCAATAGAATTGGACAAGACGATGATCTTGTTGGAGACAAGGATTCAAGAAGTGAATGTCGTCTACAAAAAATGGGTTGGGGTTGCTGCAAAAGCTAAGGAGGAAGTCACTGAGCATAAAAAGCTGATCGAGGAGCTAAGGACTGATGCACTAGAGAAAGATACTCGTATTGACCATTTGCAAAAGATGAACGACGAGCTAAGTGCTCGTCTCTCCAAGGCAAAAGAGGACGTTGTGGCTGAATTCAAATCGTCCAAAGTGTACACGGACGCCTTGGATCGTAATTATGCAGCTGGTTTTGAGGACTTCAGAATGGATGCTATTGAGAACTTCCCTAAAGTTGACTTTAGCTCAATCAAACTTAACCTTGCTGTTGCCACTAGTTCTCTTATTCAGACCGGCTCTGATGACGTCAATGTGGAGGACAATGCCAGCACTCAGCCACCCCAAGACGACCCCAATGCCAATGCCCCCTCTTCTTAAGGACGAGACTTTCACTCTTAAACAATCTTTGTATTTTTTTTCCTTTTATTTGGTTTTTGTTTGGTCCTCTGTTTTGGGACCTTTTTATGTAACCAAAGTACACTTGCCTCGTCCATGGTTTTAGGACGGGTTTTTTAAACAATCATTTCAGTTTTTTGACTTAACAAGGGCTTTTGGACGTTGGACGTCCACCCTTCAAATGAATGAAGGTTTATTTTCTCTGTATGGACGAGTGCTGTTATGCTGTTATTTATATCAACTCCAGCTTTGGCTCGTCCATGGCGAAAATATATATATTCTTCATATTATTTTAGTTAGTCTAACTCGTATTTGCAGGTAATATTTTTATTTAGCTTTATTCGTCTCAAGACTTACAAGCTAATTCTACATACTATCCAATTTCTTTTGCCTAACTTTTCACTCGTCCAGAGGTTGGATTGTTTCAGTTGGCTTTTGATTCTCGCCTTTAAATTGGATGAAAATGCTCTATAAGGCTTTTCCTCGTCCATGAGTTGGACGAGTGTGCCTAAGTTTTTTTCCTTGTTTTACTTAGGAAAATTTAGACGTTACATCTCTGCGTCCAGAAAATTTATTCGTCTTGAATCTTTCAACCCCCTTGTGGGTTAGCTTGGACGAAAATAGCATGGAGATTTAAAATTCACACAACATTTTGTACATAACATAAATATCGTTTACAGATAAGGCACATGCATACTAATGCCTTTTTATTTAATAAGTACAAACTCAATAACTTCGTCCATAATCATGACACAACATAATAAATAATAAAGTAGTAGTATCAAACACAAACAGCATCAAACATAAGTAGAACATAAGTAGACGGACAAGGTCTAAGCTCGTCCGTAATAATACTTTGTCCAAGTTCACTTTTACTGATAGTACCTCCTCAGGTGCTCCACATTCCAAGGATATTCCAATTTTTTCCCGTCCATGGCCTCTAAGTAGTAGGATCCTTGCCTTTTACAGTTGATAACTCTATAGGGTCCTTCCCAATTTGGGCCCAATTTCCCATGTGCTGGGTTTTTGGTTAACAAAGAGACCTTTCTTAGGACAAGATCTCCTATGTTGAAATGCCTTGGCTTCACCATTACATCATACTGCCTAGCCATGAGGTTCTTGTACTTTGTTGCCCTGTGTTCTACATCTGCCCTTAGCTCGTCTATCTGATTGAGGTTCAAACGAAGTTGCTCCTCATTATCCTTGTCTTGATACATCATCACCCTGTGATTGGCCATATGTACTTCTACAGGTATGACTACTTCGCTTCCATAAGCTAGCTTGAAAGGACTCTCCACCGTAGGGGTTCTCACTGTGGTCTTGTACGCCCATAGAACACCTGGTAACTCGTCTGGCCATACTCCCTTTACCTCCTCAAGCCGTGTCTTGATGATTTTCAACAAGGATCGGTTTGCAACTTTAGCTTGGTCATTGGCTTGGGAGTGTGCAGGTGAGGAATAATGATTCTGAATTCCGAAGTGTATGTAGAAGTCCCTGAAAAGTGCATTGTCAAATTGTCGTCCGTTATCAGACACCAATACCTTGGGCACTCCAAATCTGCACACAATGTTCTTCCACATGAAATTTTTCACATTCTGTTGTGTGATATTTGCTAACGGTTCAGCTTCCACTTGTTTGGTGAAATAATAGATGCCCACCACTAGAAACTTCATCTGCCTTGTGCCTAGAGGGAAGGGACCCAAAATGTCTAGTCCCCATTGTGCAAAGGGCCATGGTGCCATAATCAGGGTGAGGTACTCTGATGGTTGCCTGGGGACGTTACTAAACCATTGGCATTGGTCACAGACCTTAACGTATGCTTTAGCATTAGCTTGCATATTTGGCCAATAATACCCTGCATGAACGACCCTGTGGACAAGTTACCTGGCTCCTGAGTGATTGCCACACACTCCTTCATGAACTTCTCTCAGTTCGTAGTTTGCTTCGTCTAGAGCCAAGCATCTAAGATAAGGTTGAGAAAAACCTCTCTTGTGTAGCACTTCGTCCATAAGAACGTACCTAGCCGATCTCACCCTCAACTTCTTGGCTTCGTCCTTCTCTTCTGGTAGTCATCCATCTTTCAAGTATGATATAATCGGGGTCATCCGATTTCTTTTGCTCTCCACCTGTTATACTTCTGGGATATCAATACTTGGCATATACTAAATTTCATCAAATTCGTCCATGGATTCATTTGCTGAGGCTTCTTTTGCTATGGTATCAGCTTCCATGTTCTCTTCCCTTGGGATTTGAACGAAGTCAGCTTTTTCAAATCTTTTCATAAGGCGCATCACTTGTGTCTTTGTTTCCCAATGAAATTATTAACAAACAACTTGCTCAACTCTTCAAAAGAACTTACCGAATTCGGGGGTATTTTGCTGAACCAAACTCGCGCTGAGCACTTGAGGGTAGTAGGAAAGGCTCTGCACATTATTTCGTCGGGAACCCCTTGAAGATGCATGGTGGTCTTAAAGGTGGCAATGTGATCAAACTGTTCTCGTGTTCCATCATACAAATCCAGAGAAGGCAACTTGAACTTTGATGGTAGAGGGTGACCGTTGATGGAAGCCGTGAAGGGGGAATCAGTTCTGTGGACCAAATCTTCTATCGAATTCGCCCTTCTCATGTTCTCTTTCATTTCCTCCATGACTTTCTTCATTTGGTCCATCTCTTCTTTCAAGTGTGGTACCGTTCGTGAAGTGGTGCCTCTTAACTAACTTCCAATTTCAGTATTCTCTCTATGATCATGACTCTGTGTTTGTCCTTCTCCTTTACGTTCTTCACGTGTCTGCCTTCTCAGATTAATCTCCCTTCTTAACTCTTGGTTTTGGCGAGTCAACTCTGCCATTGCAGCCGCCATAGATTGCACATGTTGGACAGATGATGTCTGCATGACGAGTGCAAATTGACGATCGTGGTTAGGGTTGCTTGAAGCATCTCTGCTTCCCTGATGGCCTGGGCTAGTAGCCCTCGACCTAGTCCGAACCATCAACCTTTTGTCGCGAAAAAGAAAACTGTAAAACAATTTCTCTCCCCACAGACGGCGCCAACTAATAATTCCTTGGAGATCAAGAGGTTGATAAGTCTCGAGCGCTGATGATCTTAGGGCTGGATCCTGAAAACAAACACTAAATCAGAGGAGACCGGTGGGGACTGGCCAAAAGTCCTCCGATGATGAAGTTAGCGAATTTGGAATTCTCAGTAAGAAGGAATTGACTTCTGAAAATAAAATGTCTGAATGCCGTACCTTCTCATCGAAGAATGCTTATATAGCATGTGTGGAGTGGTTATTTGTTTAATAACCGTTCCTAATGTCGAGGAGTCCGAAGAATTTGGAGGTAACTTCCATAACCGCCATGGAAGTTACCTCAATTGGACGGCTCATTCCATAGTGGTTAATGGAGAATTTGGCACTTAGTAGTTCAATCCAATGAACTTGTCCATCTTTCATTAAGGACAGACGAGACTATCAAGGACGGCTCGTCATTGTCCAAATGATTAAGGATGGATAAGCTTCCTATGGGATCTCGTTCGCCCAAAGATGGACGAGGATAACAAGGACACTTGGGACGATCACCTCGTTTGCCTGGTTTGCCCTAGCTAGTCTTTCATTGGATGAGCCATATGGACGAGTTCAAGAGTTGGTGTTTTTTGTGACACCATCAGTGTCAAAGATGTGAGAGCTGATGTTAATGAAGGTTTTCTCCTTAAGTTCCATGAGGAAGATAGCTCTAGCATTGTTGATTGTAGTCAGCTTCCACACAGGATACAGATTGAACATCATGATGATGGTTAGGCACCTCATGTCAGCTAGAAATGCGGTAGTGTTGAGGCATCTCGCTTCTTGTTGTCCACCAATGTGAGTTTGGATAGTTTCTATAGAAAGCATCCTATCCTTGTAGTTGGTGAAGTCAGAGTCCTCTAATCCTTCAAGCCCTAGCACCTCATCAATATCATGGGCATCTATGGTGAATTCCTTTCTTCTAACCCAACAACTTAACTCATCCTCCCTTATCACAGCATTTGCATAGAATTCTCTAATTAAAGGCTCACATATAGCAGGTAGGTCATTTAGTAATTTATCCCATCCTCTGCCCTCAAAGCAACTTGGAATGAAGGTGTCTCTCAAATCCCCTAAGTCAACAAATCTTTCCTAAATGATGGTACCCCTCAAGAAAGAATCCCTATATCTATCAAAGTATTGAACCGACCTAAATAGGTTATGGTCCATTTTCAACCTTTTGTCAGCTTTCTTAGTAGGAGTCTTCTTCTTTGTAGGAGAAGGTACCATATGTGAACAAGCAGAAAAGGCCACAATACAGAGCACAATAGAGGGACACTCAAAACATTAGTAACACATTATTGGCAAAAATATAGCACCAAAGCACTCAATCAAGACACAGTTCAGAGACAGGTGTAGAATGAGAAAGTTCAAAGCAGTGAGGAATAGAATAACCTATTTACACAACAACTCAAACACAAACATTCTAGGTCACAATTCCAAACACAAAATGTATCACCACTACTCAGATGAATTGAAACAAGGAATACCACATTCAAAAAATATGTCTATGAGACATATCTAAATGATTATGATATGATCAAACCAACATATAGCAACAAGCAGACAAGACATTATAACCCAACAAATAGAATTTAACCAAACTGAAACAAAAATGCACACAAATAGAGTAATTCACAAAAACAATATCATATGACAATGTGACCAATAAAAATGGGTATGAGATTTACCATACAACATAGATAAGATAATAAACTCTAATATTGAAATGGAACATGAAAGTATCCATATTTAGCAACCTAGCCCAAACAAGATCAAGCAAGCCCAAACACCCAAACTCATCAAACATATTCATCCCATAGTGGAAACTACAAATATCACAAAACTCAGTAATGAATCACAAATCCAAGAAAACAAAGCTCAAAACAAGAAATATGCAGTGAGAGAGAGAAAACCCATACCTTTTTCTTAAAGATTTGAAAGAAAAATGAAGCAAAATGCGAGTTCGTTTGAGAGAGACACAGTGAGTTTGAGAGTTTTTCAGAAAAGGAAGAAGATGAACAGTCAAAAATGTTCAAGGGAAAACTGAAAAGGTTTAAAAACTAACCCATTTTATGCAAAACATGCGATTTTCGCGACTGAGACAAGTTGCGTGCAAGTCGCCAGGACAGACCGCCAGAACACTAATAAGAAAACTTTGAAAAAACTTTCTAAGTGTTTTTTGCAACTGGAAATTCCACTCGCGAGAGAGTCACGAACTGAGCCGCGAAAATTTCTGTGTACCCCTCGTGACTGGACCTTCCACTTGTAAACAAGTCGCCAACCTGAGCCGCGAAAAGCATGAAAAACCAATTTTTTTGAAAAATATTCTAAGTTTTTTTCGCGACTGAAGCATTTACCCGCCAAGGAGTCGCCAGTGAGTCGCGAAAAATCTCTGTGATGGACTTGCAACTGGGGCATGTGACTAGTTCTACCCGTGACTGAGTCACCAGAACAGGGCAAAACAATTTTTGAAATTTTTGGATCATTTTTGCAAAAACAAAGTACTTTCCAAAAACAACTAAAACACTAAAAAATCTTTTTGTGATAGATCAACAAAGATAGAGCATGTGAAAACACATTTAATCAAGTACAATCACACAAATGAATATGACATTCATTGAACAAAGACATATGTGTTGTGTGTGAATATCAAAGATGAGATAGTCCTTAGTCTAATGTGAAGCTTCAATGATCAATTCAATTAAGACATACACAACTAGCACTAGATAATGTAATCCATCTCAATTATAGAAATATGCATATATGACCTCCCACAAAGGCTTGAGTACAATAACTTTGAAGCTTTTCATTTGGCTCCTTATTTGACATATCATTTGATCTATTTGAATCAACACATCTCATTTTGAGATCAATGTTTGAAATTTTTGATATTTCATTTTGATGAGTTAGCCTTTGGTTTTTTGGGCATCATACACTTTTAATTTTTGGTCACTTCCCTTTTTTCCTAGTCAAATACTAGTATGTGCGACAGGCTTTTGCAGCTCAATATCTCTTTTCATTTGGAGATTTACATTTGGTGAGCTCTTTTAGCAAAAACAATAAAATAAAGTGTGGGAAGATATATAGACACAAGTCTATGCATGTTTCAAGAACAACAAAACCATTCACTAATCATTCATGTCAAGGTTGAAGATCTATTTACAACAGTCACAAAGATTTCAAAATTTCTCCCATAATGATATAAGTGCATAGGGAACAAGCTATGCTCGTAGATGCATAAAGCCATTTGCATAAAGGTACAAGGTAAAACATATTTTGAGACAAAACTCAACAATGTCGATCAATATTTTTGGATTTTCTACTTTTTATGTGGTTTTTGGATTTTTGACACACACGAAGGAAAATATTGATAAGAAGCAACAATGTAAACAAAAAACAAAAAAACAAAAAAAAAAAAACAACAACAACAACAACAAAGAAATGAAACTAACAAACAATTTTCAAATCTCATAATCAATAAACAAATCAACAGTCACACAACATAGGAAGTATTAATGCATGGACATGTGGTAATGCTTATGCATGAGTACCCTTCATCACCCACATGTCACGTGCGTTTGGGTTGATATCCTTATAGGATTGGGTACGAGAGTCAGGACTTTCAAACCTTCTAGTGAAGCTTTCCAAGCAGTTGGTGAATGCACCAATTATCTTCATCACGTCCATCATTCCGGGATCAACATTTCGATCTCTTGATGACTTAACAGCCCAAGTCCTCTTGTCATTTCTTTGCCTTCTTGATCTTTGGTCACTAGCATTTCTCAATGCTCTTAGCTTATGACAATTGGGTCGGGTGTGCCCTTGAAGTCTGTAGTGATGGCACATATGGTTCGCTCTAGGACCTCTTTGCGATTGTGGAAGAGATTTTGATCTGCCTTCAAACCTGACCACAGATTTATTACGGGGCTTGTTCAACACCCGTTGGTCAGTTACATTCTTCTTCTTCTCAATATTTGCCTTTTCAACAGCAGAGGCAACTACAACTGGCTCTTTTGCCTTCACAAACTTCACTTCTTTGGAGATGTTCACAGCTGAGCTACTTTATCCGGTATATCCTAATCCGGTTTTGTTGGAGAAGGTCTTTTAAGAAGAAAGAACATCATCAAGCTTCTTTGTAGAGACTTGCTATACCTTGGCATTTGCTTGAACCACCTCAAGCTCAAGGAATTTTATCTTGGTGTAAGCTTCGGTTAGCTCGCCATTTAGTGTCTCTATTTCACACTTGGCCTCCTTATATCTCACTAGAAGACTTTTATTGTCTTCTTCATCTTTCTTCATCTTTTTCACAGCTGCCTTTGCCACCCTTGCATATTCTTCGGACTTCTCAAGTAGAGAATTGTAGTTCTCTTTAAGACCAGCTGTATCTTCATCTTCTTCAGTATCTAATTCTTCTACAATTCCCATAAATTCCTCATCACTATGCTCCCCAAGTTCTTCCACAAGCAAATTCAAGCCCTCCGAAGACTCAACATGAGCAACAGTCATGAATGCTGAGAAATTCCCTTCTTCATCACAGCTATCCTCCGAATCAGAGGTGTAGGAATCTGAGTCACTGAGAGTGGTGGCATACACCTTGCCCTTCGATCTCAGATAATTAGGACATTCCTTTTTGAAATGGCCCTGTCCATTACACTCAAAACAAGTGACTCTTTGTGTAGATTGGGACTCCTTCCCTTCTCTCTTTTTGAAGTCTTTCTTCTCCTTTCCGGAGCTCATAAATTTCCCTTTATCACCAAATTTCTCACTGTTTTTGAACTTTAGAAATTTGTGGAAATTCTTTGCAAGATAGGCAACATCCTTTTCTACTGCATCCTCATCCGATGAACCATGACCTTCTACCTTTTCATTTATTGTCTTAAGAGCTAGTGATTTGCTCTTTCTTTGATTTGGCAGTGAAAGTTCATACGTTTAGAGAGAACCGATCAGCTCTTGGACTTTGATTTCATCAAGGTCTTTGCTCTCCTCAATTGCTATCACCTTTGCACGGAAGCTCTCCGATAATGAACGAAGAATTTTTCTTACTACTTTCGAGTCCTCTGTTTTCTCTCCCAAGTTAAACTTGCCAATGACCACTTCATTTAGCTTACTATAGAAAGAGTCAAAGGACTCATCCTCGCACATCCTGAGCTCCTCAAACTGGGTAGTCAGCATCTGTAGCTTTGTGTCCTTAACTTTCTTTGTACCCTCATAAGTGGTTTCCAAAATCTGCCATGCTTCCTGGGCAACGATGATATGAGAAATCCGATGGAATTCATCAGGGGACACACCACAAAAAATTGCGTTAAGTGTTTACTATTAGCATTTAACGCCGCGAGGGCTGCCTTATCCCAAGTGGATTTGGCTGCCTCTGGCTTTGTCCAACCTATTTCAACAACATCCCAAACAACCTCATCTATAAAACACAGAAATGCTCTCATCCTTACCTTCCAAAATGCATAGTTGCTACCGTCAAAATATGATGGAGCATTTAAAGATTGAAACCGGTTCATCTCAATATGGGGTCAAGGATCACACTATGGTAATGAAACCAATAAGAGTGTACACGCTCTAATACCAATTGAAAGTTCAATAAATGTATGAAATACCCTGAACGTTTAGACCCCTAATTTACAAATTACCAATTCAAGCTTAATATCAAACAATTAATGTGCGAAAAATGAGCATAAGCTTAATACAGAATTGATAAACATTCTAAACCAAATAAAATCACATTCACATCAGAAATTAAATGGAAAAGATTAAGGGAAGAGAGATGCAAACACAAGGACAACACTCAATGTGTTATCGAAGAGGAAATCAAAGCCCTCGGCGTAAAACCTCTCCGCCGCCCTCCAAGAGGTAAACAATCCACTAAAGAATGTAATTGGGATATATGAATAGCAAAAGACCCTCCAAACCTAATCTACCCAATGTACCTAAGCCCTCCAAGCTCCTACTCCAACGAGGTTACGTTGAACCTATTTCTTCTTTAACTTGTCGGATTCCGCTACTTGACCATAGCATCTACCAATATGAAATTGTTCCCTTCTTAACTACTTCCCAAAAACCAAATGGCCTCCTCACAAATATGGGTATGGTGAGAAAAGGTTTTGGTAATGTACCTCTCAAGGATTTGACAATAGAGAGGAAGAGAGTAGAGGAATTTGAAGAGTCTCTATGTGAAGATTATGGATGAATCAATCTTGTTTTTCTCTAGGATTTCTCTCTCAAAATTCTCTCTAGAAGCTCTCTAAATATCATGGGTATAAGGGTATATATATAGTAGGGTGTGAAGGAATGTGAAAGGTTAGTTTTTCCCGAATAGGATGTTCTGGCGACTTAACCTCGCGACTGGGTTGAGTCGCGAGTTCAAGCCACGAGCTAACGGCTTGGCCAGCCTGGGACTTTTGTCCTATAATGCAACAACTGGCGCAACTCTTCAGCTTTTGGCATGCTTGACACGTGTGCAACTTTCTGGCAGCTTGCAAGCCGCGACCCACCCGCGAGATCCAGTAGTGAGTCCCTACTTCTTTGCACAATCTTGAGCATTTCTTTACACTCTCTCACACACTACCCTTACATGATTCCCACCTAAATACAAGGTTATGAATTGCTAAAATACAAGCAAATTTGGCACGAAATAAAGCCAACAAGATTGTTGATAAAATTCAACCTTACACAAACTAATGCGGGAAAAGAAATCTGTGAGAGACTGCAAAAGTGCCTCTCAAAAAAAGAGATTTTTGAGTGCTTTTTCAAGACACCTCTCTTTTTGGGTAAGTGGTGTGGAGTCGCCACTTATTTTTTTATACAAAAAAATTAGAAAAAACTAAATACAAAATACATGACTGAATTGTTTCATTCTCATTGATTGAATAAAAAAGAATACATGTTTGATAAATTGAAAATTACCTGGCTTTGGGTCCTAGTTACAAACTACCCAAAAAAAAAAAAAAAAAAAAAAAACAACAACAAAGATAAAGCCTAGGTCTATCTATCCAAAGACACTAAATTCGGAGGTTAGGTTATGGAATGAGAAGGTGTTAGGCACCCATTCCGCCCAGACAGAGTCTAGTCTTCTAGACTCTTGTGACCAATGTACCCCTTTATACATGACATGAATGATATGTTGCACACATGAACAAAACTAAATCAAATAAGTTTATTTATAAATGCATCCTCTTCTTTGTTAAAAAAAAAAAAATCAGATCTATATTGTTATAAAAAAAAAAAATTGATTTAGGTTTAGAAAAAATCAGATTTGTTTTTTTTAATGTACAGATAAAATGGTTTTTGGTAAAGAAAAGTAAGATCCATGTTTATTAAATAAAACAAAATCTTTTGGTTTAAAAAAAAAAACCAGATCTATTTTTGAGAACTAAAAAAATTGGTTTTTGTCTTATATATAAAAAAAAAAAAAAAAAAGTTAAGTTTTATAGTAATAAAAAAAAAATCAAATTTGTATTTTGGAAAAAATCAGATTTGTTTTTATATGTGTAAAAATAAGAAAAAGATTTTTTTTGAGAAGAGGGCTATATTCATGAAATAAATCTATGCTACATGCACTAAATAAACAAACAAAACTATTCATGATCCCTTTTTTATTTCGAAATCTGTTATGTTAAAAAAATCAGATCTACATCTAAAGAAAACATAGATCAGTTTTTTAAATAAGAAAAATTCAGATATGTATCTAAGGAAGATACAAATCATTTTTTTTATTGAAGAAAATTTCAGATCTGCATCTAATGAAGATGCAAATCAGTTTTTGATTTGAGAAAAAATCAAATCTACATCTAATGAAGATGCAAATCAGTTTTTTATTTGAGAAAAATTCATATCTGCATCTAATGAAGATGCAAATCAGTTTTTGATTAAGAAAAATTCTTATCTGCATCTAATGAAAATGCAAATCATTTTTTTTTTTTTTTTTTTTTTAAAGAAAAGATATGATAACAAGCAAATTTTTGAAATAAAAAATAGATTTTAACAACAAAACATCATAGACATATTATAATAAAGAAAATATTGACAACATATGAGATGAACATTAGAAAATCAAACTAAACACATTTATTCATGCATCATAAAATTAAAAGAGATAGAAGAAGAAAAGAAAAGAAAAGCTACCTCTTGCATGGACGTGTTCTTTTCTCAAAAGAATATTTTAGGGTTCAAAGAAATTTATGCAATTGTCTTTGAAACCTAAAAATCCTTCCATACAAAAAAGAAATTCTTAAGACTAAAGCCTTTAGAATCTCGTTAACGTAAGAGAGAGAATATCAGAGAGGGGAGTCAGAAAGATGAAAAAATTTGAGAGTGTGAAAAAGTTTCTCTTAGAGCGTGAAAGAGTGTGCTGAATTTTGAGATCCAGTCTCTATTTATAGAGGTTGGAATGCTTAAAATATAAGCAACGATGATTAGAATACGAACTGGGATGCATCCTCTTGCTAAAAAGTCGAAAAGGATGTGTTTTATTGTCACTCGATGATCATTGGGCCAAAGCCTTAATAGGTGCCATTCGGCACTTTGAAAGTGCTGATCGGCACTCCAAAATTGCTGAATGGCACTTGTGGATGCCAATTGCACTTTCGTGTTCGGGTGCATTTTGGACTCCTTTTTTTAGGTTTTCTTGAGCCGAGACTTGCACTTAGACGTGTTTTCAATCTGTATTCTAAGATTTTGAACTCTTTTCTGGATAATTCAGATCCTTTCAACAACAATTATCTTGTAGATAAATACTCTAAAATAAATCTTGATTAAGTCTAGATTATCCACAATTTTATTGTTATCCAATTAGCCCCTTTATTCCCATGCAAGCTATCCTATTTTTGACACTAATTATCAACTAATCACAAAATTATTTAATTAATTTTAATTGTTCAATCAATCAGAATTAATTTATATTAATCATGCATGGTCGACTCTCTCTAGACACAATACATGCTGACCGTGCAAACTTGATCATGCGATATTTTTCGATCCGATGGTCCAATTTGGAAACTGGGCATACCGTTGTGACCATTAGAACCTCAAGATCATTTTTATGATATGCAATGAACAAATTAATGCATGTAATGCAATCATAAATTTTGGGTATATATATGGTCATTCCAGTCATCTTCCTTGATTAAATCATGGGTGTAAAATCAAGAGTCTACAAAATCATTTTCAAGCAAACATAGAAGGAGACAAAAATGCAAAGTATGGACTAGAAATTGCATTGTTATGTGAATAAAATGATGAAGGAATACAACTACTATTATCAATTCTAAACCAACCAGATGGAATACAATTGCTGCAAAACTATTGAAAAATCCTTCAACATATAGTTTTTGGAATAAACACATTTCCCATCCCAAAAAACCAAGCATGCAAGAAAAATAGAGTGGGTCAATGGGATCGTGAATGCCTTTACCCTTATGGAAACGAAGAATTACATGTAACATGCAAAATGTGCTCAATTGACTTGGAAATGTACAAATTAGCCAACTGAGTTTGGTAGAAATTATGTTCCCAAAAAAAAGAATACAATAAAATTTCCTCATCCTATTCATAATACTAATCTCTATCTTCAAAAGAATAGATATTTTATTATTATTAGTATTTATTTAAAAAGACTTGTAAGGACTTTTTTCTTTTTTCTTTTTTTTCTGAGAAACAGACTTGCAAGGACTTAATTACAGTCCTCTGAAGTTTTCACCTAGCATGACTCTAACTTGAAATTTATAAAATCCTATCTATCTATTTTTAAGTGAATTAAATTTTACAAACTTGGGAAGACGGTTGATCAACTTTGGAGTGACTACAAGGCCGAGTATGGCAACTAAGTAAGGGCTATGGTTAAGAGCCTGCCGAATTGAAACGAACAAATTATAGTTGTATCCTTTCCGCATCTAATTCCAAGACCAAAACCTACTATATCATGAATTGTACATTATGTTGGTCATACATATATAATGTAGCTTAAGTAGTAATACATTGAAAAATATTCAAAATAATAACACTATCATAAAAATAAAAATAAAAAAATTATCACTCGCAACGCATGGGTTCACAACTAGTATTGTTTAAACACTGAAAACTATTGTTTAAACAACAATAACAAACAGACCCTCAATTTTGTTGAGTTTCATTTAGTGTTAGACAATGACCGAGTTAGGATTTCCGAGTTAGTGGGTCAAAAGTATAAACAAGAAATATAAGTTGATGATTGGTTGTCTATTATTTTATTTTATTTTTCCGGTAAGTCTTTTTAAAATTTTTTTGGATTATAATGATTTGTGGTTTGTTGTTGTTTATGTTAACATATGGTTATTTGGGTTGATTTGTGATATTGTTTGAAGTAATACGTGAAAGAAGAAATGTTATGTGTGCAACATTTTCACAACTTTCATAATAAATTTTAAATAATAAGTTGTTACTAGCTGTTATTGGTGAGTAAAAAAGTAATTTAAATAATGAGTTCAAATTAAAATCAGTAACAATATACTACTCATAATTTGTTGTTAAAGCGTTATAAAAATGTTGTATTCATAGCAAATAAAAGCCAACATTTTGGACCACCAAAAGGGGTGGCCTAGTGGTCAAAATGTGTGATTGCTATCATGAGGTCCCATGTTCGAATCCTAGAGGAGAATAAGGTTGCTTCTTGCAGTTAATTTCTGATTTACAAACTTTCATGTGGGGCGGGTTAGGGTTGCCCCTGCCCTTTTTATTCAGCCGAAAAAAACAAAAACCCTTTTGTAGAGAGGTGGGCCAATTAAGGTTAGGCCCTAAAAGGTATAGCTAGTGGTCCATGGTACAGGTAGTGAAGATGGTAACTTGAGGAGAAGTTTTAGCCAATCGAGGTGATAAGAATAAGATATCTGGAGTGTGTGGAGGTTGCAAGTCGGCCGTTGTAATTGATAAAATATTGCAAGAATTGTCAGCGTGTAACATTACTTATCTAGAAGAATTCATGAAAGACACCATTTTTGACAAGTGGTGACATGGAATTGTTAACCTTGAACTAATTTACAAAGGGTCCGATTAGGGCATTCGTTAAGAAGAAAATTCCAATGCAGTCCAGCTTTTTTTTTTTTTTTTTTGATCGGACAGTCCAGCTACTTTTTGATGAACAGTCAAGCGACATTTAATATAAAAATCTATATTTTTATCAATGCAGTACAGCTACTTTAATGAACAGTCAAACGACATTTAATATAACAGTCAAGCGACATTTAATATAAAAATCTATATTTTTATCAACTTTTGCTCCTTGACACTAAATTTTTTTTTTTTGATAACCAACATTCAGAAACTATCAATAAAAGGACATTAAGTCCAAACCAGATACATCTTTGAACAACTGACATTCTAGGATGGGTGGAGTATCCTCCACCCACACAATGCTGTCATTTACAAATTTAGCATTTCTTGCCATCAAATGGGCAGCACAGTTGCCGGCCCTACAAACATGAGAAATCTGCCACTTCTGGACATTATGACTCCCCCTCCAAGATCCTTCAATAATCATCTGAATCGAACTTGGAGGGGCACAGCGACCAGCCAGAGCATCTGTCACTGTCTTCGCGTCACCTTCCACTATAATGTTCCCCAAACCGAGATCACCTGCTAGCTGAAAGCCCTCTTCAAAGGCCTTCGCCTCCACTTCCAGCGCTCCCAAGGGTAAATCCAGCCTCTTGCTCATAGCTCCCATTAGAAGACCCCTTTCATTTCTTATCACAACCCCTATTCCGCAACTGCCCAACTCTTTAAACACCGCTCCGTCAACATTAACTTTAAACCATCCTTCACGAGGAGGACTCCACCCTACTAAACTCGGCTGTGCTCTCTGTTTTGGAACATCCTGCAGCCCCTTAAACTCCTCAACCAGCCCACTAACTTCCGAGACTATTTCCTTAGCTAGCCTAGTCTTGCCTTCAAACTTTGCAGTATTTCTATTCTTCCATATACCCCATGCTGTACACGCTAGACGCTCCCACTCTATCTCCTTCCCATCCACCCAAATCTTCCATATAACATCAATAAAGTCTTTACTAGGATGACTCACCTTTGGCAAAGAAAGCATTGTTTCCTTCCACACAGCCGCTGCTGCCCAACAATCCCAAAGGGCATGCCCGGAAGATTCACTCAGACCACAGAAAATGCATTTATCCTCCGTAGTCACCTTTCGCCTCCAAAGACAGTAGTTTGTAGGTAGTATGTTCTTACATGCCCTCCACATAAAGTGTTTAACTTTGTTTGGACAGTTTAAGCCCCAAATAGACTGCCAAAACTCCTTCTTTCTCCTCGGATTTGACACCTCACCCCCTGCTCCCCTACCTCTGTTTTCAACCAGCCACCTTAACGCTACCTGGTAAGCACTTTTAACCAGGAAGTTACCTTTTTTCGACCAAGCCCATATCAAAGCATCCTCCGGGAAACTAGGACTTATTGGAATACTTAAGATTGCCTCCGCTTCATGAGGTAAGAAAATATCCTTCACCGCATTGATATCCCAGCCCCCTACTTCCCGGTCAATGAGGGACTCCACAAGCTCGCCCTCAAAGTTTTGGGGTTTAGGACTAACAACCATAAAGGAATTTGGAATTGGGATCCACCTATCTGCCCATATTTTTGTTTTTTGCCCATTCCCAATATTCCATTTCAAGCCTCTTCGAAGAACCTCTTTTGCATCCATCAAACTCCTCCAAGTATACGACGGTTTCTTACCAATTTGGGCCTCTAGATAATTGGAGTTTGGGAAATACAGGAATTAGAAACTAATCCTTAATGTAACAAGAATAGAAATACTAATCCTTAATGTAACAAGAAAAACGTGATGTCAAGAAGGATCCCAGTAGCTTCCACTTTTATTTAAAACAAAATACACTAAAACTTCCATAAAATCCACATTACGAAACCAGCAATTAAACTGCACAACTGTATGTTGTCCAGAAAATAGAGGCTACATCAAGCTACCCATACATTTTTGTAGAAAACACTGGAAATAGAACAACAAAATGAAAAAGCATTTTTTTTTTTCATGAGAATCAATGAAACTGCAGTTATGTAGTACTATCAAGAGTTAACTTTCCTGCAGTTCTTTCTAATCTCTCCCCTTGCACCTGTCAATGGAGAAATATTTCCCATCTTAACCATGGACTTGGCGAATTGCTCAAAGAAAAGTTGGCTGTTCTCTGCGTATTTCTTTACCAATTCCCTTGATCCTTCATTCTTGGTTAAAAGAACTTGATCAGAGTTCAGAAGGCCTTTTGAAGCCAATATGTTCTTGTAGTAGTAGCTATCAAACTTTGTTGGGCTGACATAGTCCAAGAAAAACAGGTTCTGATCACCACCGGATTTTGGACATCGGATTTTCAATTGGGCCGCATATGATTGATCAAGTGTGTAGTCAGGCTGTCCATTTCCCGACTGGTTGTACAGTCTTTGCCTGAAGCTGGTGCACCGGGCATTTCCAATTGTATGGCTCCCTGTATAACAAAATTTAGTTCACACACAAACATTCGGGTTATGATATTGGAGAATGTGAGTTTGAGAACTTAGTATATGTATTTAACTATTTCTCTTTACAAATAAGAATAATACACAATAAAGTAGTATGTAGTATAGACATAAATTAAATCAATAATAATTTGTCATCTTGGTAGTTGGTACCTAAATAGATTATGAAAAATATCATGTCGGTAATATTAGTCTAATTTTGTCCAATCAATGTTTAGAGCAATCTCATTTGATGACAAAAGAGAGCATGTCTTAAAGTAAGGACCCTATCTGTAAGGCATAAGCAAGTGCATTAGAGCCTTTACCAGATAGGGCAACAAGATCAACAATATCAAGCCCTTGTCGCTTGAACTTAGTGAGGATGGTCTGGAATGTGTTGTTTGGAGCAGGAATATTGTTGTTAGAACCACTCAAGCTTGCACTTCTGGAGTCTCTTCTGCCTAATAGTACCTCCCAGCTGGGCCCACCTCTCTGTGTGCATCCAAAACATGATCAGATCGAATTGAGTATTGGCTATGTAAGAGTAATTTGGTCGTGCCCAATTGATACAATGCACTAAAAATGTTGGTAATACTTACCAGAACAGTGGAATCTCTTGCAGCTATGGCCAAAAGGTCAGCACAAGATACTGTACGAGGGCACTCTTTCTCCAGTGCAGATTTGATCTCATCGAGGACTTCAAAACCTCGAGCTGAATTCCTGTTAGGATTTGCCCTCTTCTCACTGGCTATGGTTCCACTGCTGTCTAACAGTAATGAAGCATCACAACCCTGCAATATAGACAACTTGTGTCAACCACACTAAGCCATCGTGATACATAATAGAGTTCTGCTTATGAAATTTACAAGCACGGGTAATAATATATAGTCCTTGTAATTATATGTTGCAATATAATTGAATTGAATTTATAAAGTTAATGTGAGCTAGTCATTGAAGTGACAAGTTATAGCAAGCTAGTAGCAAGACCTGGACAAAACAATCATGGAAATGGAGCCTGAGAATTGAAGCTGCCGTACGGGCTTCTTTGGCCACAGCCTTCGCCAGTACGGACCTTACAATCTCTTGAGCTTTTGGGCAAGAGTGGTCATAAAACTGCGGGTAAAGGTAACCACCTTTGGTCTTGCTAGAGAAGCAAAGAGGAGCAAAAGCACAAAGAAAAAGAACCAAGAGAAAACTAGTGAGCTGAGACATTATTGTCTCTCTTTTTTGTCTTACACAAGGTTCTAGACCAAGAGTACTACAAAACACTTGCAGAGAAATAACAAAACTTGATATGATGAGAGGTGGATGGCTTTTGAGCATTTATAGGGAAAACTTTGTAGACAATATTAGACGAAGTGTGTGTTTGTATAGAGCGTTGCGCGTCTACGTTTCACGTTTTCTGCGTTTTTTTTTTTTTTTTTTTTTTTTTTATATTCTCACCAGCAGCAATTGTTGACCCGGTCCTCTGTGAATAGTGCACTTGTGCACTGTTCACGGGTCCCACAAACTCCACTTTTTATCAACTTTTTCATTAAAAATGGGTCCCACAACACTATTCACACATTTAAAAATTATTTTGCTACAGTGTTTTCAGTTTTAAGTTTTCAGTTTCAGCAAAATAAGTTCTATCCAAATAGACCCGAAGTCTTAAGGAGAGAGGAAAAAAAAAAAAAAAAAAGGGAACGGAACAAAAAAGTTGGAGTTGGTATTAAGAGCACTAGCAATGGGGGTGTAAACACACCCCCCCCCCCCCCCCTCCCCCCATTGCAATTTTACCATTTTCCCAATCTGCTACAGTGAGGTTGTATATATGCAGCCTCACTGTTCACAGGTTGTATTAAAAATTAATACTATTTTAATAACACCTTTTTCTCTCTCCTCTTCTCTGACTTTCCCCTACTCTCATTTCTTTTTTCCCTTTCTCTCTCCTCCCACTCCTCTTCATCTCACTTCTCCATATCTGTCTCTTCTCTCTCTATTTCTTTATTCTTTTTTCCCCATCTAGGTCTCCCTCTCTCCGAATCGGTGATTGATTCAGTGGTGGCGCTTCGGTCGTTGTGGTTGAGGTTGTGGCTCATCGTGGGTGGGTTCAGATCGGCACAGGTAGGAGTTTTAGTTTGGGTATTTTGAGTTTTAGTATGGGTCTTAGGTTTTGTTTGAGTTTGGGTTTGACTCTCAACGGTGGGTTTTTGGTGGTAATTTGTGTTTGGTGGTGTGGGTGTTGGTGGTGGTTTTAGTTTTGATTGGTGGTGGCGGTGACGACTGAGTTTAGGTGGTTGGCTTGATCTAGTTTGGGTTTGGGTTTAGGGATGATGAAAACAAGAGATAGAGAGAGAAAAGAGACAGTAGAGAGGATAGAGAGAGGGGGCAATTTTATCTTTATTTTATTAAGAATTATATATTATTTTATTGTGATGTGTGTAAAAAAAGAAACTGAAATGTTGAGTGAGTTGTAAAATGAGATGGTAAAATAGATAAAGTAGGTTTTTGAGGATGCAAAATAGAACTTTTTTTGCATCCTCAACTGCTAATGCTCTAAGAGCATCCGCATCAACTCTTGTATACTCTTGCATAATAGAAAAAAAGGGGAATTTTACACATTTAAGCCACAAAATTTCCTACACCAATCTTTCTAAAATTGTGTATATTTACATATTTGCTACTGTAATTGTGCATATATACATGGTTACTGTAGATGTGCATCCTATTATTTTATTAATTTCACAATTTCGCACCTTTTTTTCTCTCTCTTCTCCGTGTGCAAAACGAACTCAATCTCAGACTTCTCCTCTCCTCATCTTCTTTTTCCTTAGATACACACAAACACACCCACACAAACACATACACAAAGACAAATCAACATAGAGATACACAAACACACCCACACAGACAAACCAACACAAAGAAAGAGAGATTGGTGTTGGTGTTGGTATTGGCCGCTTGGATCAATGGGTCGGTGTTGGTGGCAGAGATCAAAGTTTGTGGGTTGATGGAAATGGGTCTACATGCTTGTGAATTAGTGCTGGCGGCGGAGATCGGTGCTTGTGGGTTGACAGAAATGGGTTTTGATGCTTGTGGATCGATGCTCGCAGCGGAGATCGGTGCTTGTGGGTTGACAGAAAATGGGTTTTGATGCTTGTGGATTGGTGCTAGCAATGGAGATCGGTGCTTGTAGGTCGACGAAGTCAATGCTTGTGGGTCGGCAGAGATCAATGCTTGTGGGTTTGGATTTTTGTGGTGCTTGTGGTGGAGAGTTGATCTAATTGTGAGAGACAGAATAAGAAGAAGAAGAAGCTGCTTATGGAGGGGAGGTGATCTGACACGTGAAAGGAAGTAGAAGAAGTGGTTGTGAAAGGAAGAAGAAGAAGAAGAGGAGGAGGGAGTTTGAGAGAGATAAGGTCAAAGATAAAGATAAAAAGAAAGAGATAAGTACAAAGAAAAGATAAAGAGATAGGAATAAAAGAATAATAATAATAAATTAAAAAGATATTATTATTTAAATAGAATAAAGTGTAAAATAGATGAACTGATGTGGGTGTTTTGGAAAAATTGTAGTGTAAAATAGAAAAAGTAAGTTCTTAGTGTAAAATAAACGGAAAAATTCGGTCGGACTGATGCAATTGCTTTAACTAGGTAAAAAAAGAAACGTTGGACTGCCTAGACGCCAGAGTAGGTAGCTTTGCATACTTTGGCTTATTACTAGAAGCTCTTAGCTGATTACAGTGAAGCAACCTTTTGAATTATCATAGCAATAAATCTAGAATTACATCCAATTTCATGACATACTAAAGTTTTAATTGGTTGACTCATGACATACAAAAGTTTTAATTGGTTTTTTTTTTTTTGGGGGGGGGGGGGGGGGGGGGGGGGGTTTTAATTGGCTGACTCTATGTGATCGACACTTTTCCCCACTATTTTATGCATAAATCTACTACTAACCATCCACTACTTCAATATGTTGTGAAATTGTGTGTGTCTGTTGTATTGTTATCAAGAGACTAAAGTTATAAAATGATTTGAAACTATTAAGTTCGGTTGATAACTAAATTGATAAAGAGGTTTTTAGATTTGAGAATTGAGAAATGATAAAGAAAGACATGGTAAAAGTGTTGTTATTTTATCTTATAAATATTTAATTTCACACTTGAATTCAAATAATTCAATACTAATGATCAATGACGTTGATTTATTATTGTTATTATTATTGGCATCAACTTTGAATGTCTTTTTGATAATAAAAGGGGGGGGGGGGCATTTTCATGTTTTCACTTTTTTTTTTTTTTGGAAAAAATTTGAATAGAATTTAAAAGAAATAAAAGTTTAAAAAACTTATAGATTTCCAAAATCAACCATAGAGTGATTTCTAAAAACCCCATGAATTTGGTCTAATAGTTCCTAAAGTTCATGAGATTCATGTCATCTTAAATCCAAACTCTTAGCTAGCATCTTAAGGCCAACCATATCTTAAGTTGAAGTTGAGAACTGAGAAGAAATGACTGACACTGACACGGTGGCCATATCCATATCATAAACCCTATGGTGGTGAAGGAGATTTTGTTGACTTTTTTACTTTTGTGCCCCTAAGGTTTTATAGGCTATTTGGGCCTGGAACATTGTAAAGGCCTAGTTAGATTGATTTGCATGAGAATTAGCTTAGCCCATTAGCCATTGGCCCATAATTTTGCCTCTCTCTATATGCATTTTGTTACATTTATTTTGGAAAAAGATAGGGTAAAAAGTTCACAAAAAATAATTAACATGTCTACATATTTTGAAAATCTAACTATTAAATTTCACATTCTTTACATTTTTAACACCTATGCCAAATTTCGTATCAATCAAATTTTATTTATTATTTTATTCATAAACTTATTATATATATATATATATATATATAATTTTATACCACAAAAACATGAAATTTAAACATTTAATTGATGAAATATTTAATGATCTTTGATCTTTTTCAAATTTTGCAAGCATGGAGAAGATAAAAAATATTGTAATCCAATAGTTGATTTTTTTCAAAATTCACATTCAATAAAAAAATTATTGAGTAGAGTGGTAATTTTAGGTTACAACCAAGTTTGTCGCCAAATTTTATATATTTACTAGTGTGTAGCCCCGTGCATATTCACGAATACAATTAAAAATAACCACAATTATACAGTTCAAAGTATACATGGTATTAGCTTACACTTTTTTTAAACTATACATTTCTAAAATATGTAATGGTTTCTCATTATATATGCTAGTGTGTAACCCCCTGCATATGCACGAATATAATTAAAAATAATCACAATTATATAGTTCAAATTTATATATATATATATATATATATATATATATATAATTTAAAAATTAATTGGTTTTAAACTCTTCGTTTTTTGCACCATATAATTCACTTGCCACAAAAATTAAAAACTTAGATGGACAAGTGGTGAAAAATTGGACTCTAATTAAAATTTAATTGGTTTTAAACATAATTGGATTTAGACTCTTTGATTTTTATTCTCAATAATTCACTTGGTACAAAATTAAAAATTAAATAGGACATGTGGCACAAAATTTAAAATCCAATTAAAATCTAATTGGATTTTGCTTTAACTTTGACTATTAATACTATACGACACCTAACGTCCAAGTTCATTTAGGCCTTGGGCCATGAATTAATGATATGGGCTCGGGGTCCAACCTCCTCACTGTCAAAAGCCTCGCCCCAAGCCCACAATAACTACTAGTCTAAATTGGGTGTTGTCCGAATACTTGAAAAGCGGATTGCGGATGCCTCGCTCGCATACTGCTTGGGAAACCATTCCTGGGCAGTATACACATGCTTGGTCATATCATCATTTGAGTGCTTGACAAAACCCTAGGAAACTCCGCTGCCGAACACATTTGTTGCAGTGGGAACCGTTTCCAAAGCCCCTCATACCTAAAATTCCACTTAAATTTATCAGCATTGGACCTCTCTTTGCACTAGTTAAGAAAATAAAGATGATCACCCCATTAACAAGGGGACTATAAATAGGAGAAACGAATGAATGGAAAGGAGATGCAATTTTGGGGGGAGAAAGGAGAGAGAAAGAAAGGGTCTGAGAAGAAGAAAATGTTGAGAAAGAGAGGAAAGTGATCTCATTGGGTCCCTAAGTCTAGAACAATCCAAGGTAGGATACCCAGACCCACCATACAAATAAATTGTGAGCCTAAATAGCGGTTTGGCCCAGCAAGCCATTTTTGGTGCGTACAAATACATACATACATATATATATATATATGTGTGTGTGTGTGTGTGTGTGTGTGTGTGTGTGTGTAAAGTTGAGCAAAATATATATATGTAAAGTTGAGCAAAATGTTGGTTGTGACCCTTCAACTGTTATACAAAGAGCCAATTCGACGAGGATTCTGTCCATTTAACCTGAAGGCATAAGAGCCTCTTCCATTATATACAGTCATGTCAGTTTTGCCATCCATTGATGTTTGTGCAAACATTGCATTATATCATTGAGGATTATAACGGAAATGCACAACTTAAAAAATCTTTGAAAATTGGAGGTGCACGTTTTAACAAAGGCAAATTAAGGGTCCGTTTGGATTGAGTTTATTTTTGCTGAAATTGAAAACTGAAACTGAAAACACTGTAGCGAAATATTTTTTAAATATGTGAATAGTATCGTGGGACCCATTTTTAATAAAAAAAATTGTGAAAAGTGGAATTTGTGGGTCCGTGAACAGTGCACAAATGCACTGTTCACACTGGAAAAGTCCACATATACGGCTGCACAGTAATTGTTCACTCTTGAAACGCGAGAAAACAAAAAAAAGAAAAGAAAAAGGGAGGTGTTTGTTGTGTTACTGTAGCGTGGGTCCCATGCGGAAAACGCAAACGCGCATTAGCAAGAAAACGTCCAGCCCAAACGCCCTCTAATTACTCATTCCGAACAGTATGGAGAAAATTTTGATTATGACGATTGCTTTGACCTAACTGTCCTCTTCTCGTACCAAAAAGTGGTTTAAAAAGCACTTTTTGCACTTCAAAAGAGTAAATAAACGGGCACTTAATAGTATAACAAATTTCATCCAAATTTTTTCAGCTACTAAATTATATCAAATTTAGCATTAGCAATTTTCCTATCTAACCAAAATCAAACCAGCATTCAAATTCAGAGATCCACATGAGAAATCTCCAAAATTGGTAGAAACTGCTACTACCCATTAAAGAAAGAGCATCAAATTTGAGTTCACACTCACTTCTACACAATTAACACTCAGATCCATACACACGCACTACCACAATACAATTATCTAATAAAAATTTAAATTTGATTGTCTATATCGCCATCACCAACGAATCATATAATTGACCATTAATTAATAAGTAAATAGGCCGTTCAAATACCTGACCTTTGTTGCTAATAGACTTTCCCAATTTTATGACAATTCCCTAGTAAAAAAAAAAAAAAAATTACACCATAAACAAATACATATTAAACGGCAACACTAACATGGCCTTAGTTTTACTTCTCATACACCAGTTTTACTTCTCATACACCCACTAATATTAACTCCTTAAGATTACATTTTACTATAATTTTTATAAAGAACAAACTGTTGGGTGCACTGCACCATGATCCAGCCCACATGCTTTTTCAAGAGCTCATTTAATGAGCATGTCACTCCATGACTTGTGAGAAGTCTGACTTCTCTTAATGAGAAGTGAGCCAAAGTGTATTGGACACGCTGAAGACAAAAGAAAAGAAACTGGCAAAGACTATTCGGCCAATGAGAGCTGAAAAAGGAGATTTTGGTTGAAGCAAAGTTAAAGTAAGTGGTTTGTATTTATTGTGACTTGATGTGAAGTGTGTGGAAGAAAGAAAAGAATGAAAAGATGAAGAAATAAATAGAAAGGCCATTCGGCCAGTGAAGGTGGAGAAAAAGAGTGAAGTCCCATATTGTAAGGACTAATGCAGTCTTGAAGAGTTGCATGAGTAAGAGCAAGCAAAAGAGAAGAGAAAAACAGAGAAGGTAAAAGAAAATACACAGTGAGGAAGAGTGAAGGTGGAGAAAAAGTGTGAAGTCCCATAGTGTGAGGACTGATGCAGTCTTGAAGAGTTGTGTGAGTAAGAGCAAGCAAAAGAGAAGAGAAAAACAGAGAGGGTAAGAGAAAATACAAAGTGAGGAAGAGAGTAGTGAATGAAAAGAAAAAGAGAGTTTTTGTTTTTACTCAAGTTGTATTTCTAAGTATTGTAATCTCTATTTAATATGGTGAAATTATTCAGAATTTGTCCCATGGTTTTTCCCTTCAAAGAGAAAGGGTTTCCACGTAAATTTTTGTGTTCTTATGTGATTGTGCTTCCGCTGTACTTGCTAAAATTTATTCATAATTATAGAGAATTTTTCCCAACAAGTGGTATAAGAGCGTAAGTTCGATTGGGAGCAATGGCAAGAGAAGAAGGAAAGACGTCAGGAATTGAGAAGTTTGACGGCACAGACTTTGGCAATTGGAAGATGCAGATCGAAGATTATTTGTATGGGAAGAAATTTCATCTTCCTCTTTTGGGAAGGAAACCAGATAGTATGGAAGAAGAATAATGGAGTCTTCTTGATAGACAGGTGTTAGGAGTTATACGATTAACTCTAACAAGATCAGTTGCACACAATGTTATGAAGGAAAAGACCATAGTGGATCTGATGAAGGCTTTGTCTAGCATGTATAAATAGCCTTCGCCTAACAATAAGGTACATCTGATGAAGAAGTTGTTTAATCTGAAGATGGTGGAAGGTACTCCTGTGGCTCAGCATCTGAATGAGTTTAACACCATCACAAATCAATTGTCCTCTATGGAGATTGATTTTGATGATGAGATCCGTGTAGTAATTGTTTTGGCTTCTTTGCCAAACAGTTGGGAGGCAATGAGAATGGTCGTGAACAATTCTGCAAGGAAGAACAAACTCAAATATGATGATATTCGAGATTTAAGTCTAAGTGAGGAGGTTCGCAGAAGAGATGCTGGTATAAAAAATGCATAAGATCAAGCTCTTGTTATGGAGAATAGGGGCAGAAATAGAAGCAGAGGGCTTGATGATCGGGCCAAATCCAATGACAGGTCACAGTCAAAAGGTAGATCTCAGTTTAAAGAGATGAGAGAATGTTTACATTGTGGGAAAAAGGGTCACATAAAAAGAAACTGTTGGCATTGGAATAAAGAACAAACTGAAGAGAAAGATGAAAAGAATGATGATGAAAAGAATACTGCAGCAGTTGTGTTTTATGAGGATGTTTTGATGCTCTCTCTTGAAGAGTAAAAATGTAAGCATATTGCTAAGAATGATGTTGAGTGAGTTGTTGATTTAGCAGCCTCCCACCATGTTATCCCCACAAAAGGGTTGTTCACTACATACAAAGTAGGTGACTTTGGTGTTGTGAAGATGGGTAACTCCAGTTATTAAAAAATTGTGGGAATTGGTGATGTGTGCATCAAGACCAATGTTGGTAGCACGTTGATATTGAAGAATGTGCGGCATGTTCCAGATTTAAGGATGAATGTGTTGTCTACATTGGCTTTGGATCGAGCTGGTTATTGTAACCATCTTGGCAATGGAAGATGGAAACTTTCCAAAGGATTATTAGTTGTTGCTAGAGGGCGTGCTTATTGTGGCATGTACAAGACTCATGTGAGGGCTTGTAAGAAAAAGTCCAATGCAATTAAAGTTTTTGAGAAAACTCCACCCTTGAGAGTTGATATTAATGGTGTTGCAACCAAGAGAGTAAAATTCTCTCTACCTGACACTAGTTTAAATAAGGAAGTGATATTTGATGAAAAATATGATGATGCTAAGAAGAATGATGAAGTGAAAGATCGTGAAGGTCTTGAGCAGGGGGAGCAATATTCACCACTAGAGATTGTTGAAGAAAGGAGGTGTGTTGAAGAACATCATGCAGTTAGCTTCAAGAATATTTGTGCTTCTGATGAGGGGGAGCCAAGAAATTGGATTAAGGATATCCAAAGTGAAATAAATTCTTTGAGAAAGAAATGTATTAATTTTGATGAAATTTTCTCAGTATTAGTGAAGATAATGGAGAAGGTTGAGTCTGGTGTAGGCTTGGCCGAAATAAATTCTAACTAAAGTATTGAATTGAAGATCTCCTCCGTAGTGAGCCGGAGGATGAGATTATTGGGTGCACTGCATCATGGTCCAGCCTACATGCTTTTTCAAGAGCTCATTTAATGAGCATGTCACTCCATGACTTGTGAGAAGTCTGACTTCTCTTAATGAGAAGTGAGCCAAAGTGTGTTGGACACACTGAAGACAAAAGAAAAGAAACTAGCAAAGGCCATTCGGCCAATGAGAGCTGAAAAAGGAGATTTTGGTTAAAGCAAAGTCAAAGTAAGTGGCTTGCATTTATTGTGACTTGATGTGAAGAGTGTGGAAGGAAGAAAAGAAGGAAAAGATGAAGAAATAAATGGAAAGGCCATTCGGCCAATGAAGGTGGAGAAAAAGAGTGAAGTCCCATAGTGTGAGGACTGATGTAGTCTTGAAGAGCTGCGTGAGTAACAGCAAGCAAAAGAGAAGAGAAAAACAGAGAGGGTAAGAGAAAATACAAAGTGAGGAAGAGAGTAGTGAATGAAAAGAAAAGGAGAGTTTTTTTTTTACTCAAGTTGTATTTTTAAGTATTGTAATCTCTATTTAATATAGTGAAATTATTCGGAGTTTGTCCCATAATTTTTCCCTTCAAGGAGAAATGGTTTCCACATAAATCTTTGTGTTCTTGTGTGGTTGTGCTTCCATTGCACTTGCTAAAATTTGTTTAGAGAATTTTTCCCAACACAAACTAATAAGTAACTCATAGCAGACCAAACCTGGTTCGTGGGCGGAGGGAACAGAATTAGTTTAATAAGAAAGATCTAAGATTGTAAAGATATATTTTATATTTGTTAGTTTGGTACTGCTTTGAACCGAAACATAAACTTATACTCAACCAATAACTCATTAAAACAAAATTTTTTAGTTTGACACACACAGATCTCTTTCTATTAGTTTAACCAAACACACACAGATCTCACGATACAAATGAAACAACTTGGCTTCGAAGGAGACTTTTAAGGCTTGCTTGTAGAGGGCCAGTTGATTCTAAAGGAAACGCATTTGTTAATGAAACACAATGATGTGCTCCCTCAACTCTTGTGTGAGTTTGTAGAGAAAAACCATGAGCTGATGTTACTTGGCACCATTAAACTCAGGGGCGGAGCCAAGGGGGGGCGAGGGGGGTCAAGTGCCCCCCCTGACTCCTCTTTAAAAAGTTAGTACTGGCATGTAGAAGTCAGTAGAACTCCATCTTAAATGCTTTGCTAGTTTGCCTGTTCTGATTTAAGAAAAAAAAAGCAGAAAACAGTCTCTAAAATAGCTTTGATGCCGAATAGAAAGGATAACAGTTTCACAGCATTGAGAGATTTACGGTACTATTTAACCAACTACATCACTTTTGTTTAAAACATAAACTTTTATCATTTTCATTTAAAAAAAAAAAAAAAAAACTTTATCATTTCCCAGATTTTAACGTGTCACTATTCACGAAATTTTGATTGTTTATCCTCATTTTTATTTTTTATTTTTTAATTTCATTGAATTTCAATTGGTGGTGGGGGTTTTATATTTTATGCAATATATATATATATATATATATTAAAGCCTAACTAATTAATGTCCTTGTACCGTACTCAAATTCAAACTCTGGGTCTAGGTTTCTACTATAAAGTATAAACCCAATTTAAATACTTTGAAGAATTAATATAAAGCAAAAAGACAGAATTCTATATATTTTTTTAAAGTAATCAAGACAATATACGTATATTGTATACAACTTTAAATGTATTAACACTTTTACATTGATTATTTTTTCAATTTACTACAAGGAACTAAATTAGATATCTAAATTTATGTATTTAGATTAATATATCTTGCTTTGATTGTTACTAACTACTGTATAAATTAGTTATTTTTGTTTTGATATAAAATATATATTTGTAGTTAATTGAAATTATGGAGAATACATAGTATAATAATAAATCTTGCCCCCCCTGAATTGAAATTCTGGCTCCGCCACTGATTAAACTCAATATGGTGGGAAGTAAGAATGTCTCAAACTTCCTCGGTTGTGTCATATCCTCTAAATTCCATGCTGACATATAGACCGGAAGTGTTGTGCCGCTAAGAAATGATTTGATGATTCTTGCTCTCCCAGTCTTTAAGGTGAGATGTGAAATCATCTCTAGTCTCTTTCTCACCTTCTATGGGGGCTTTACATTTTCTAGCCATGTAGAGCCATATATATAGCTTGCAACCTTGGAAGCATTAGAAATATGGAGAGACCCCTTTCAAATTCTATAGTATTCATAAAAAACCAGGGGAGCTGTATATCAATGAATTCCTAAACCCTTGTGTTAATATGTATCGTTAGTTGTGTAGGACATAAATTTTGGCGCGGTTAGAAGTTTTGTTTTAGTTTTGGATGGACACATGGATGAAAAAGCACTCTACAATTCTTATATGCTCTTCCAAGAGAAATCTAGAAGTGATTTATTGATAATGGACACTTAAATGGATAGTTATGGTGTAGTCCCTACGTAAACTTGATAATATGACCCAAAATTGAACTCCAATTTCAAATTCTAACTGGATTTTTTCTCAGTTTTGCCAATTAATATATATATATATATATATATAGATGATTTAGTATTCATTGATTTTAGACTCTTTGGTTTATGCATTCAATAATTCATTAATCACAAAAATTAAAAATTTAGATAGACACATGGCAGAAAATTAGACTCTAATTGAAATCTAATTTATAATTGTCATATAGATACACTTGAGTGCGCTAGGCCCATGAAGATAAGAACATGAGATTCTTCAAAAATAGAGAGTGGAATGCAATTTTTTGCTGTTGCTTGGGGGGCAGAGAGAACACGTTACCATGGCAAATTGCCGTTAATTTGAAAAACTCAAACAGTTAGGAATAGGTGAATTGGATCAAGTTTATGTTTGGGATCTAGGAAAATAGCAAAAAAAAATTGTATGTCTCTTTCGCAAATAATCTAACTTTTAACATAAAAAAAAAAAAAAAAAAATAGTTAAAATTAACTTTTTATCATACATCATATCATATACTATACTATATAATAAAAGTTGGGTTTAGACACCGTGGTTGTCCCAAGTGACGGCACTAAATTGCAGAAATTTTCTTAAATTTTTAGATTTTAAGAAAAAATATATTAGTTTTCTTCAACTATAATTTCAAAGTGGATAAAAATCTTAATTTGATTAAAGTTGAATTATACTTGTGGTAAAATTCATGAAAAATCAAAGAATTTTTTAAAATAAAAATAAAAAATAAATATTATGTATATCACTATATCTTATTATAATTAGGATTTCTAATTAACGTGTTTGTTGTTATCCCATAAAAAAATAGAATAAAAAAGGTCATATTTTTATGGATAGAATGAAAAAAAAATGTTGATATCAACATAATGTATAACAAAAAAAAATAAAAAATAAAAAATAAAAACACGTGAATGAGGCAATAAGGAGATAAGATAGAGTTTACCAAACTATTAAAAAAAAGGAAAAAAAGAAAGGTCATATGAAATTATAAATAGAATGAAAGGCAAAAACCAAAAAAAAAAAAAAACATGATTGATCTATTAGGAAATAGAATATGATTTTTTTTATTAAAACCTAATTATCAAACGTAGAAATTTAAAAACAAAATAAAATAAATATACAAAGAACAAAACTAATTTATCCTAAGAAGTGATAAAACAATAGAAGAAAGGTTGATAAGAACAAATAATATGTTATATTTATCTAAAAAATCATTGTAATTAAAATAAAATAAAAACCCACTGTTAGGTTCTAAAGTCTTAGGATTTTATGTATTTAGAACTCTAATTTGTATTGTTGGCAAACCATGATCAAAACAATGTGTTTAGAAGTGTTTTAATCTAGCTCAAAGTTGTGCTTTTATGTAAAGTTGGAATCGAGTTAAAGCAGGAAAGCATTGTGCCTTTCGGCCTGGCTTGATCGATCGAAAGACAGGCTCGATCGATCGAAGCTCAGGCAGAATGATTTTCTGCAGATTTGTCCAACTCAGCCCTAAGTGTTTTAAAACGTTTTTAGGGTTTCTTATTTGTCCTAAGTATAAAAGGCAAATCCTAGCCACGTTTTAGTGTTACTCATAATTGTGGTTTGTGTAAATCTCTTGTAAGATCTAGAGGAGCTTTCCTTTACATAAACATAGGGTTTTCAAGGAGAAGATTTATCTACGCCTTGATGATCAATTCAGTTGCTGCCATTGAAGCTTAAAGAAAACACAAGCGGGTGTGCTTGTATCTGGTGGTGAATCCAAGAAAGAAGGAGTCCATGGATTCGGAGCTTACACGTGGTCGTGTCAGTAAATTCTACTGGTTGGTAGCAATAAGAAGTCGAGCGTGGGGGCTTGTAAGTCTTATTGTATGAACTTCAATTCTTTCAAGATAGTGGATTCAAGTTTACGTTGAGGATAGTTAGGTCAAATCCTCCCTTGATTTTTACCGGTTTGGTTTCCTAGGTGATCATATCTTGTGTTATTTATTTTCCGCTGCTTTGCATGATTTGATCTTTGATATTGTGATAACCTAGACTTGTTTAATTGGACTAAGTAACAACTTGGCTAATTACCTAGGTTAAATCAATTGTTTAAGGGGTCTAAAAACTATCACCCACAAAGAAGAAGAAGTTGTTATCAACATAACTTTATCGAAAGAAGTTATAAAGCAACAAAAGAAAAGTACAACTAATTTGTAATAATCTTTTCCAAAAAAATTGTATGGTTTCTTTCTATCTTAAAATTCTATATGAATTAGGTTATGTTCCATCTACTTTACATAGGAAAAAATCGTTTATTGTATCTAATGAATCTAAGATAACAGATGTTATGCCATCACGAAAGGTAGGTACAATCTAGATGCAATTTGTAACATTAAGATGGAAAGGTAAGGAAATTTGTGTTATTAATATGTTCAATCTATCACCCTATCACAATCTCAGTCCAACAACAAACGACAAAGGTTAGTGATTCTCATACTTATTTTTTTTTAATAGGAATTGAAAGCTAATTCTTAGTACTTTTGAAATAGTGTTGTTTTTCATTATGGAGTCAAATATTGTTGTTTTTCATTAGGGAATCAGATCTCTTAAAGGATAGATGAAATTCATGTCCCATTCGCTTTCTTTTATATAGTTTTAGATCTATAATTTTATTTTTATTTCAGTTTTGTCATAGGAAACTCTTAAATTGACATTAAATTTAAAGGTTGTATAAGATACAATTTCTATTTTTAATTTAGTTTAATTTTCTTTCTGATTTATATTTTCAATTTTAGCTATTGGTATATGTTTCATTTCATTTGTTATATGTTGTAATAGTTTTTTCTTAAAATTTATTTTCGATTTTTTCATAGGTGATTCCAAGCAAGCATCCTATAAAATTGTTGAAGACTCCTAAATTGACATACAATTCAAAGGTTGTAATCTGTATTATTCTATTTTTTTTTAACTTAGATTTTAATTTCTTTCTGATTTGTATTTTCAATTTTAGTTATTGCTATATAAATGTTATTTTATATTTTCTTTTCTTTTTCAATGTTGTCATAGAAGATTCCATGGGTTCTAAGATTGTTGAAGACTCTTGACACTCAATCCCAAGGATGTAATGATAAAGTTGTATAGGCTTTTAAGGTACATTCCCATTTTATCTCAATTTCATTTTTTAACTCAATTTTAATATTCTTCCTTTTACTTATTATTAATATTGGATTTTGAGGTAGATTCCCATTTTATTTCATTGGTTCTTATTTTTTATTTTTTATTTTTTATAATTCGATTACTACACCAAGGCTATTTCTTGGGTTTCATAGAATGCATTATTAACTTCTTTTTTTTTCTTTGTGACAAGTGTTTAAAATGTTTGGTTATTGAAAATTAAAAAATTACCAATAATTTACTCTAAATAAAACTCTATCATCTAAAATATAAATTCTCTTCAACTGTAATTCAATTACTAAATGTTTGTGGCAGTTTAAATAAATTTAATTCAATATATATAATAAAATTTATATACTATATACCATACTTGCACGAAGTTACATATATTATAAAATTAATCCATTTTATCATATGGCTCACTTATTATCAATATGATTATAATTTATTTCCATATAAATTTTAAATAAGTCGTGCATCACCCAAGTATGATACAATGTAGAATTTCGACTACACCATCAAGTAGTCTAAGAGTTGTGATACTCAATCAATTCACTTATATTATATTATATATATATATATATATATATAAATAGAAAATGAAAATTTTATTTTTATTTTTTTAATGCTTATACATTTGGATAGCTTATAATTTGTGAATTTTATGTTGATACTAATTTAATGCTTATAAATATTAATTTACATGGACATATTATTTTGCTAAATGTTTATATTAATTTTTATTGTTTAGTTTTATTAGACAATTGGTACTGTTGAAGAGAATTATGAATAAAAATATTTCATTTAATTTATTATTTCTCAAATGCATTATTATATATTGTATTTAATAAGTTATTGACCAAAACCGTGCAACCAGTGGCGGAGCCAGAATTTCAATTCAGGGGGGGCAAGATTTATTATTATACTATGTATTCTCCATAATTTCAATTAACTACAAATATATATTTTATATCAAAACAAAAATAACTAATTTATACAGTAGTTAGTAACAATCAAAGCAAGATATATTAATCTAAATACATAAATTTAGATATCTAATTTAGTTCCTTGTAGTAAATTGAAAAAATAATCAATGTAAAAGTGTTAATACATTTAAAGTTGTATACAATATACGTATATTGTCTTGATTACTTTAAAAAAATATATAGAATTCTGTCTTTTTGCTTTATATTAATTCTTCAAAGTATTTAAATTGGGTTTATACTTTATAGTAGAAACCTAGACCCAGAGTTTGAATTTGAGTACGGTACAAGGACATTAATTAGTTAGGCTTTAATATATATATATATATATATTGCATAAAATATAAAACCCCCACCACCAATTGAAATTCAATGAAATTAAAAAATAAAAAATAAAAATGAGGATAAACAATCAAAATTTCGTGAATAGTGACACGTTAAAATCTGGGAAATGATAAAGTTTTTTTTTTTTTTTTTTAAATGAAAATGATAAAAGTTTATGTTTTAAACAAAAGTGATGTAGTTGGTTAAATAGTACCGTAAATCTCTCAATGCTGTGAAACTGTTATCCTTTCTATTCGGCATCAAAGCTATTTTAGAGACTGTTTTCTGCTTTTTTTTTCTTAAATCAGAACAGGCAAACTAGCAAAGCATTTAAGATGGAGTTCTACTGACTTCTACATGCCAGTACTAACTTTTTAAAGAGGAGTCAGGGGGGGCACTTGACCCCCCTCGCCCCCCCTTGGCTCCGCCCCTGCGTGCAACGCATGGGCATTCAACTAGTTCAATATAAAAATGATCAAAAATCACATTTTTTTAATAAATATTACGTAAATAAGTTACCAAAAATTTCAGCACCTCGACTTACGGTCATCTTATCAAATGAATGAACACCATTACCAGTTTACCACAGTGGATATGTGACTTGCGAGTGCATGAAGAAAGCTTCCCCACGAACAACTCCAAGTTGTATAGTTGTAGAGTAGTTACGATGCTGGCCCAGCATGGGCTCTCCTCATGTAGCCCCATGTAGAAATGGGAAAGTGGCACTGGCAGGAGTAAGTCTCCTGCCGCAATAATTTTCATAACTTTGGCAGCAATTCGCCTAAATAGTGTGTTACAAGTGGTGGAAAAAAAATAGTAGGTCTATAGTGGAGAGTTGATGGTAATTATTTTAATGGAATTAGACGAAATTCCTTAATTGAACAGATTTGAAACTTAAAGAACTCAATTGAATTAAAGTTAGAAGACTGAAATGAATTTCAACTAAACTTAGAGGATGCAACTTATAATTTAGCCTTTAAAAAATGTAGTTTTTTTTTTTTTTTTAAATGGCATTACCTTTTTCGTATTGTCCAAACTCCAAACTAATTCCAGTATTGCATTCATCATATGCATTTGCCTAAGTAATCAACACCAAATTACCTTTAACATATTATAACACGTACACACAACAGAGGTCAATTTAGACATTTGATATTTGGTGGGGAAAAAAAAGTTGAGGCCAAAGGCTTCCTTATTTATCAGTTATCACTCTTTCATGATTTTATGTTAGTATCAATTACAAAAGTTCATGTAAATCAATTAAAGGATGTTTATAATTGGTGGAATTTGAATGATTTAGTAAACTATATATAGATATATATATATATATATATATATATATATATATCAAATTGTATGGACCAAGAATGCTGGCCCGTTCTCGAGCCAGCAGCCCATTCCCCAGATGGCCTCAGTCTGTTTCAACACTAAACCGAGCCCAATTAGGCGCAACCAAACACTTAGATGACGTATCCTCCAACATGCTGTGAACAAGGAATAATGGCTTAGGGAAATCCGTCTGCCAATCATTAATCGGCATTTGGTACAAGTTTTAAGGAAGTCATGTCAACAATAGGTGGTGGGTCCCATCTGGTTAGGAATATAAGGCAAAGAGACCCACTAACGTGGCAAAAAACCCCCTCATCATGACAACCCCACTAAGGGGAGATTATAAATAGGGGAAGAGGGGCAAGATGGAGGGGGTTGGAAACTTTTTGGGAAGTGAAACACAAGAGTACTGAGAAAAGACTTAACTCGGGGAGAAGGGAATCCTACTCGAATTCTAGGGTAGAAACTCAACTGTCTAGTGGTCATCTCAACTGAGCTAAGAACTAGGGAGTTTGGTGTAAAAAAAATGTTAATTTTCTCGGTTACTTAAAAAAGCACTTCTTGGACCTCCCATTGTGAAATAAGGCCAACCCTAGATACAAGTAAATTGGAGGTTAGGGCCCAAAAGCCTAAGGATGTTGGGAATAGACTACCACACAAACTATTATAAAAATTTTAAGGCAATGAACAAAAAAAAGTACGAAGCTGAGGCCAAAGGAGAGCTCTTCAAAACTGTTGAAAAGGGCTTCCATGGTGGCACATAAATCGTTGTAGTTCTTAAGAATGTTTCAGAATGAATCATCAATGAGAATGGCCATAATCCATAGGTTATAGACCACATCTGTGATTTGGGCCTTTAAAGATTGTTTATACGCCTAGGAGTCTCTGTTTTCCCCTGGTTTTGTTGTCTGGCCTGTATTGGCCTTTGTTTCGTATTGTTGGTTTTTTATCCACAAAACTTTAGTGATTTATCCATACATACAAAAAAAAAAAAAAAAAACAAAAAAAAAAAAAAAACAAACAATTGCTGACCTTCAAATGCAAAGGAGAATGGGAACTGTAAACGAAAGGGACAAATATTTGCAAGGAAAAAAAATAATAATAACAACAAATAGAGATTTTGACATTTTGTGTGTGGACTAGATTATAAGGTTTTTTTTTTTTTTTTTTTAATAGCTTTTTTATATTGTTTTTTTAAGGATGTAGCTTACCTTCATTACTTTTTTTAAAAGAATTTTTTTTTTTTTTGTTTGAATAAGAGATTGTCACATCATCCACTAACTAAATAAAAAGTGAGGATTAAAACCCAATATCATTTGTCATTGTATATTTAAAATAAATGGACATGTCAAGTTAAAAAGTACTGAAAGTAAGCCACACTCCACACTCATTTTTTAAATCGTCATTTTTTTCTTTCTTTTTCTTCTTCAAGTTACAAGTACACAATTATTTCTGACTAATCATTCGTCAATGAAAGTGAACATTTGAATTGGAAATAAATGAACTCTTTTTCTTGTTATGATTTAATAAGTAAGAAGAGGATTGAATTCACGTATCAACTGCATCGAGAAAATATGCCATTAGGTCCAATGAGTGTACGTTACATTCATTTCAGTCAAACTGCCCTCGAACCTAACATATTTGACATTAGGGACAAAATGGCCTTATGCCCTTTTCATCCAAATTATATAGCCTTATACCCCCCTTCCCAAACTAATTAGGAAAATGCCCCTCTTTTGTAACTCGATTTTCTCAAAATTGAGTTTAAAAAAAAAAAATTAAAAAAAATTCTAGAGCCCTATAGTAACGTTTTTAAGGACCTATAGTGACGTTTTAAAGACCTATAGTGAACTTTTATAACTTGATATCCATGAAATTTTGAAAAAGTCAATTTTCAAAAGAATGACATTTCCCTAATTAGTTTGAGAAGATGGGCAAAAGGCTATATAATTTGGGTGAAAAGGGCATAAGGCAATTTTCTCCTTGACATTAGTCCCAGCTATATATTGCAATGACCAGTTCTCTCATGAGTCAATATCTCTCACGATCAAGAAAATGAATAAGTGGAGCTCGGGCCTGGACATGGACATTGCATGTACACAGCATAATTTCTGATGGACCCGGCACAACTCCCTTGGGCAACCTCCTTGTCCAAAAGAGGAGCCAGTGGACAAAGGAACCATTCCATCAATCTCCGTCCTTACCCATATCCATTGGACAAAAGGACCATCAGTTCATAAATAATGGCAATGTATTACATAACTGCAATAAGTCTCCTTATCATTAGAGAGACGAAGATCCTCTCATTAACACCTCAAGGAGGCGTTACAGATGCCACATTGAAACCACCATTAAAACACCTCCAACGACTAGGAAAAGGAAGCAGGTATATATACAAGTATCTCAGGACCTAAGGAGGTACGGAATTCTAATACAGAAACTCTGATATTTTGGTATTGAAGCTTTCCTTTCTCTCTCAATTATCTGACTTGACCATCAGAGGTTCTATGGCAAGCACCACATCGGTGTTACTTCTTTTCATTCGTTCTTGTAGGGCTTTTAGGCAATCTTGGTCAGCTCTCCTACTAGATGATCATCTTGATTGACAATCTTGGCATCATCAGTTTGGAGCGGTTTATAGGGAATGACTTTCTTCTCACCTAGGTTCAAAGCGTAGTTCCATTCAACTCACAAGTCCAGATGGAGTCCAACACTAACCAAGGTCCTACAGCATTAGCTCTATAAATCCAAACGCTTGCAGCCAACGTGGAGGAGCTTACCAGACAGAACCAAGAGATGAGGCTACAACTACAACAAGAAGACAATCACTTGGAGACCAATCGGGACGATGACGGAGATAGCCAGAGGAGGTATGACCGTCAATGACCAGTTACTCCAAAAGGACTAAGCTCAAACCTTCTTAGGGAAATGAGAAAAGAGATGGACGAGTTGAGGAATGCGATCAAGGAGAAAATAGACCGGAGTTTAGATAGAATGGTCAGAAGGATAGATTCACCCTTCACCATGACAGTCCTAGAGTGCCCGGTGCCCTTGAAGTTTCATTTGTCATAGCTCAAGCCATTTGACAGGCTGAAGGATCCCTTGGATCACCTCAACACCTTCAAGACAACTATGGGCCTTTAGTAACCCCCCGACGAGATCTTATGTCATTCTTTCCCCACCACTCTTAGAGAAGCAGCCAGGGAGTGGTTCACTAAGCTATCGACATCATCCATCGACAACTTCAAGTAGATGGGCAACTCTTTCCTCCATCACTTTGTCGACGGGCAGCGTCTAAAAAGACCAGCAGACCATTTGCTTACCATCAAGCAAGGAGAAAAAGAGACCCTGAAGTCATATGTAACACGTTTCACTCGAGAAACTTTGGAGGTCGATGAAGCAGATGATAAAGTACAACTGACAACCTTCAAAGTTGGATTGAAGTTCAGGGAGTTCATGGTCTCTCTAGTGAAGAATCCTCCTAAGATGATGGCAGAAATGTTCTTGAAGGTGCAAAAGTACATGAATGCTGAGGATGCCCTGGCAACAATAGAAGGGGTAAAGAAGCCCAAGGAGAAAAGGAAAGAGAAGGAGGATGACCGAAGAGGACGAAAAAGGGAATGGACAGATCGTTAGAATATTGAAGGAAACAGACAGAGAGATGACAAAAACCCTTAGACGGTAAAATTTACTCTTTTAGTTATGCCCGTTGACCAAATTTTGGTGCAGATTAAAGATGAACACTACCTCAAATGGCCTAAGCCGTTACACTTGTCACCCAACGTGCGTGACAAGAGAAAATACTACCGTTTCCACAAGGATCATGGACATTACATAGAGGACTGCAGAGACCTGAAATAGCAGATAGAAGAACTCGTACAAAAAAGGAAGTTGCAGAAATTCATAAAGAAGGGAAATTCCAGCAAATCTAGGGACGATAACAAGGGTCAATGCGAAGCCTCTCAGAGGGACGAAGTCCACATACCCATCCGCCCATAAAGTGCCATAGGGGAGATAAAGACAATCACAGGAGGACTGTCTACAGGGGGATCATTTAAGTCCCTCAGTAAGTCATTCCAGAGACAGGTGAATAGTGTTCATAGGATGCCACCTCTGAAGCAAAGGCAGAAGGACCAAAACTCATAAGAAATCTGTTAAATTTTCATATAGAAATTTAAAAGTGTCTCTATATGACAATTTTTGAAACTATACCAAACGATTTTTGCGATGGGGAAAAGTAGAGAAAGAATGAAAAAAGCATGAAAAATTGTGACGCCACTCCCAATAGTAGGTACCGAAAATAGGAATGAGCCAACAACCATGTGTTCTAATTTCGTGTGGTGTTTGAATTCCTAAAGTTTTGCCCATGCCTAAAAAATGAGTTATATATTGGGTAATGCTAAAGACACATAAAATGGTTCAATTTTGTGTTATAACTCGTTATGTAGTAAATTGTGAGTGGTAGAACCATGTGTCTCAGATAGACCTGTCACACTTCTATTACTCGCAATTCATTACATAGCGAGTTATAGTACAAAATTATATTATTTTATGTGTCCATAGTATTACTTATTATATATAAGTGAGTGGTTTATAGAGACACAAAAGTATGGGATGAGGGCAACTGAAAAACTAGTGGGGTAGTAAGGGATGCTTTCTATAGTGGGTCTATATTTCTATATTTCTATTCGCTGTACCATATCTTCAAATTAGTTCATCAAAAAAAAAAAAAAAAAATCATCTCATATCCATAGCTCCTCAATTTGGGAAAATCAACATTAGTGCCTCACTACTACTCACTACTCACACTAGTCAACTCGGATTATTTAAGAAGGAGTTCAAAGTAAATTGAAATCAGGTACAATAGCTATAAATAACTAAGATTTAAAATTGAAAAAAGTAACTTTAAATCTTAACCATTTAAAGTATAGTCAAATTTAAGTCTTTTTGTAAATTGTAATACAAGAAATAAATATCATACAAGATATGGTTAATACGATATATATATATATATATTCAATAGTGGGGGATGCTTTCTGTAGGGATGTTAAGCCCAACGATATATATATGTCTATGTGTATATTGGGCTGGAATCTGAGGACATGGAATAGTTCGAGAAGGGGTGAACATAATTAAAGGGGTTCATGTTAGTAAGTGAAGAGGTTAGTTTTGATCATATGGGTCCATGAGGGTGGTCCAAGGATGAATCCCTCCTCAGCTAAGCGAAGCCGAGGTTCGAAGTGGTGGTCTACCATCCAAGGCAGCGCTCTAAGAGATTCTATTGATATGGATAAGCATCACAGAAGCACAGAATAGAGGAAAGCCCTAAAATATCTAAAGAGAAAGCTACTACCACCGCATTAAATGCTCTGCATCTAACCAACTGACCACATTAATGTGGAGGTAATACCTGAACAGTAATTTTTAGCCTTACAGCTACTACCAGAGACTTCAGGAAGGTGTTGATGGGACAATGATCAAATACCAGCAATCTGCCCTACACGTGGAGGGTAAAGAGAAAATAAGGAAGATAGCATAAAACAGAAAGAACACCTTGAAGAGGGGAGATCAAGAAATTAAGAGAAAAAACACTGTAGCAATTAAGAGTTGAACTTGTAATCAAACTTGAGAATCAATATATAAGAACTGATCTCCTCGGACTGTACTGAGGACGATTTTCTTTAGATTAAACCTGTTTATCTTCATTTTCTTGTCATCTGGATCCACTCTACTTGTTGTCTGACTCATTAAAGCCTAGTTTTCCAACCTACTCTCTATAAATTCATTTTATTGGGCTCTTTGGGCCTAAGTTCATACTTCCTTTGGGCTTAGGAGTCAAATTGTGTCCTTACAATTGGTGCTGTCTGTGGGAAATTATGGTGTTGGGTGAGTTAAACTTTCAAAAATGGTGGGTTCAAGTCCACACCAAGAGGAATCTATGGGGTCTCGACGTCAAGATCATTTCCTTCATCTTGAACGAAGAAGGGACTGAGAAGGAAGTGTGCATACCACCCATACTAGTAGAAGTCAATCTTGAACTGGGAGTCACACCTCTCGTGAGGAGCATGCTAGGAACATGTAGCTAGAGATTGATCATCTGAAAAGGAAGTTACGAACTCCCTCCAATTTTGACTTCTCTTCTAACGATGAAGAGGATGGTAGTTATAGACCCAGATCAAGGACTCCTCCTAGTGAATCTTTCTCGTATAATGAGGACTACCACCATGAGCGCAGAAACAGGAACTCATCTTCCAAAGGCTTGGGAAATGACGCGATGAGCAGAGTGCTCAACCAAATTTCCAAATCACATTTCACGTGCAGAATTGAGGGAGGGAGACTTCCTCGACGGTTCACTCAGCCCACTTATACCATGTATAATGGTGAAACAGACCCTGTGGAGCATATAAGCCACTTCAATCAGAGAATGGCTGTGCACTCCAAGAATGAGGCCTTGATGTGGAAGGTATTCCCATCCAGCTTGGGGCCTGTAGCGATAAGGTGGTTTGATGGCCTAGGTGCAGGTTTCATTGGTTCCTTTAAAGAGCTCACCCGGGCGTTTGTACCTTGCTTTATCACATGTAGTAGGGTTCCTCGGCCCATAGATTCCTTGTTATCTATGTCCATGCAAGAAAGGGAGATCCTGAAAACGTACTTGGACAGATACTAGGAGATGCTCAATGAGATTGATGAGAACTTTGATGAAGTAGTTATAAGGACTTTTAAGGTCGGCCTGGGTGCCTAGCACAATTTGAGAAATTCATTGATCAAGAAGCCTGTAAGGAGTGTGCGTTAGCTTATGGATCGTATTGATGAAAACAAGCGGGTTGAGGAAGACCAGCAGCAGTAAGGGAAATGAAAGGCTAAGGTTATCCCTCAAGACAGGAAAGATTTTAGGTCGGACAGATACTAGGCAATCTGGGTCTACGGCTCCTTAAGTGGTAAACACGGTGTTCCGAGAGCTAGTACATAAAGTCTTGGAAAAGATAAAAAATGAGCCATACTTCAAATAGCCAAACAAGATGGAAGGAGACCCTATGAGGTGCAACCAAAGTCTTCATTGCCAATATCACCAGGAGCGAGGGCATACCACTGAGGACTATAGAACTCTATGGAACCATTTGGAGCAATTGGTCAGAGATGGAAAGTTACAACAGTTTTTGTATCGGCCCAATAGGCAAGGAGACCAAGCAAGGTCAGGGGCTCAGGGGAATGTTTCTTCAAGGCCCCCTTTGGGCACAATTAATGTCATCTTTGCTATTCTTGGGAGAACTGGTTCTCATCTGTCCAGGGTGATGTCTGTAGCTCAGCTGCCCACCAAGGACTCTAATTTTGAGTCGAAAAGGGCTAGAGTGGAGATTGGATAAGCATTGAGTTTTTCGAGGATAAGATTGGAATCATACAGCCACAAAATGATGCTTTAGTGGTCACCCTCAAGATAGGAGGGTATAATGTGAAAAGGGTGTTGGTAGATCAAGGCAGTGGTGTAGAGATTATGTACCCTGACTTGTACAGAGGGCTGAACTTAAAGTCTGAGGATTTGATAGCCTATGATTCACCTTTGGTAAGCTTTGATGGGAAAATTGTCATCCCAAGGGGTCAAATTAGGTTGCCCGTGTAGGCAGGTTCGGAGGTAGTAGAGGTAGACTTCATTGTAGTGAATGCTTATTCCCCCTACACTGCCATTGTGGCAGATGCTTATTCTCCCTACACTACCATTGTGGTAAAAGCCGTTTTTTCAAATCTACATTTGAAGGTAAAATATCCCTCGGGGGACCAGATTGAAGAGCTTGTGGGGAGTCAATCCATGGCTAAGCAGTGCCTCGTGGCTGCAATTATGCATCAGCCTGAAGTTGAGTCCTCAGTCTCTACTGAGGGGGGTTCATAGCAATCAAGGATTCTGGTCCTATCTATGGATGTGGTTTCGGAAGAGGCAAAGTGTGAGAGGTTGGAGGAAATTGCTATAGATGGTGATTTAGAGAAGTTTTTTCAGGTCGGAGCTTAGTTGCCTCCTCGGGAGAAGGAAAAACTGTTAGTGTTTCTAAGGAAGAATATTGATGTGTTCGCATGGAATGCTATGAAACTCCTGGGGTGGATCCAAACTTCATTTTCCATCATCTAAATGTCAACCTAGCTGTTCTCCAAGGACGCAATCTGTAAGGTTGAATTTATTCAACCATCTAATTGGCTTTATTCCGTGCCAAATTTGCTTGTAATTCAGCATTTAGTAACCCTGTATTTAGGTGGGTTTGTTGTAAGGGTAGTGAGTGAGATAGAGTGAAGATTGCTCAAGAGTGTGCAAGAAAACAGAGACTCGCGGCTGGGACTCGCGGGTTACTCGCGGCTGCAAGCCGCCAGAAGCAGCACACGTGCCAAGCATGCTGGAAGATGAACAGTCATGCTAGTTGGAGCACTATAGGACAAAACAGGACAACTGGCCATACGGTTAACTCGCGACTGGATCTCGCGACTTAGTCAAGCCGCGAGCCACCTCTGTTTTGTAAAACCTGACGTTTCACATTCCTCTCCCACTCCAGTATAAATACCCCTTTTACCCACAATTGAAAGAGAGCTTCCAGAGAGAATTTTGAGAGAGAAATCCTAAAGAAAAACCAGATTGCTTCACCCACAATCTCTACCTTAGAGTCTCTTCAAATTCCTCAACTCTCTTCCTCTCCATTGTCAAATCCTTGAGAGGCATTATACCAAACCTGGTTCTCACCATCATCATCACTGTGAGACAGTTGTTTGGATTTCTGGGAAGCAGTTAGGAAGGAACCAATCTTCATTGGTTGATGCTATGGTCTAGTAGCGGAATCCGGGAAGCTAGAAAAGAAAAAGGTTCGGCGCAACCTCGTTGGAGCAAGAAGCTTGGAGGGCTTAGGTGCACTGGGTAGATTAGGCTTGGAGGGTCTATTGCTGTCCTTATATCCCAACTGTATTTTCTAGTGGATTGATTACCGCTTGGAGGGCGGCGGAGAGGTTTTTCGCCGAGGACTTCGGTTT
Source organism: Quercus robur (assembly GCF_932294415.1). Lineage (NCBI taxonomy): Eukaryota > Viridiplantae > Streptophyta > Magnoliopsida > Fagales > Fagaceae > Quercus > Quercus robur. The sequence goes on along the minus strand of NC_065539.1, from coordinate 18,887,812 downwards.
CCTCTTCGATAACACATCGCGTGTTGTCTTTGTGTTTGCATCTTCCTTCCTCTCTATCTTTGCCTTTATATTCCTGCTGTGGTTTAATTTTGTTATGGCTTAGATAGTATTTAACCAATTTCGTATTATAGCATGTGTTAAGTTTCCGCACACTAGTTGTTTGACATATTGCTTGTATTGGTTAAGTTGTATTTTGGGGGTCTAAACGTTCAAAGGTGTTTTGTACACGTTTTTGAACTTTCACAATCACCTCGGCACTCATCAAAGGAGCATTTTGATGCTGTCAAGGAAGAGGTGAACAAGCTTAAGTAGGCTGGGGCTATTAAGGAAGTTTTCTACCCTAAGTGGTTGGCCAATACAATGGTATTGAAGAAGAAGAATGGGAAGTGGCGGGTATGTGTGGACTTTATAGATCTAAATAAAGCTTGCCCCAAAGATCCTTTTCTCATGCCTCAAATAGACCAGTTGGTGAATATCACTGTGGGTCATCCTTAGATGAGTTTCCTAGATGCCTTTCAAGGGTACCATCAAATACCTTTAGTTTTGGGTGATCAGGAGAAAACAACTTTTGTCACCCTTACTGGGAATTACCACTATAAGGTAATGCCCTTTGGTTTGAAGAATGCAAGGTCTAATTATCAAAGGATGATGACCTGGATGTTTGAACCACAGCTAGGAAAAAACATTGAGATTTATATAGATTGGTAGTTAAGAGTAAGTTGGAATCCGAGCTTGTTAACGATCTCGAGAATATCTTTGAGATCTTGAGGAGACACAAGCTGTAACTTAATGCTTCTAAGTGTTCTTTTGGTGTCGGATCAAGGAAGTTCTTGGGGTACATGGTTACACACCGTGGAATTGAAGTCAACCCTAACCAGATTAAAGCAATTAACAATTTACAGCCACCATGGAATCTCAAAGAGGTCCAGAAGTTGACAGGGATGACTGCTGCTTTAAACTGATTCATCTCTTGGTCAGCAAACAGTTGAAGGAATACCTATCTCAGCCACCCAAAGAGGTGTAGACCTTTCTTCCAGTTGTTGAACAAGTGGAAGGGATTTGAATGGATCAAGGAGTGTGTCTTGGCCTTCCAACAGTTGAAGGAATACCTATCTCAGCCACCTATTATGCCCAGACCCGAGGTGGATGAGGTTTTGTTTGCCTACATTATTGTGGCTTCCCATGCAGTGAGCCTGGTGCTTGTTTGGGTTGATAATAATGTATAGAGGCCAGTTTATTATGTGAGCAAGTCACTACATGAGACCAAGGTCCGTTACCTACCACTGGAGAAGGCCATTTTGGTAGTGGTGCATGCTACGCATAAGCTCCTCCACTACTTCCAATCACACACAGTTGTCCTAACCCAACTTTCGCTTAGATCTCTACTTCGGAGTGCTGATTACATAGGGAGGATTTCCAAGTGGGGTACGATCCTAGGGGCTTTTGATATCAAGTACATGCCTCACACCTCCGTCAAGGGTCAAGTCCTCGCTGATCTAGTGGCCAAGTTTGCTGAAACCCTATTTGAAGAAAAAAGTGAGAAACCAAACATGGATGGAAAATCAGTTGGCATGGTCTCCCTACAAGAGCCTTTACCTTGGAGAGTACACATTGATGGCGTAGCAAATCAAAGAGGATTTGGAGTGGGGTTGGTTATAATTTCTCCTGAGAAGATCATCATTGAAAAATCCTTAAGATTGGGCTTCTCGGCCACCAATAATGAGGCCGAGTATGAGGCTTTATTAGTAGGGATGACTATGGTTCAGAAAATGGGTGGAAAGGCAGTGGAGATGTTTTAAGATTCGAGATTGATTGTAGGCTAGGTAGGGGGAGAGTTGGAGGCCAAAGATCTCAGAATGCAGTAATATTTGAACCAAGTTAGACACTTACAATCAAGATTTGAGTCTTTTAATTTATTACAAATCCCTAGAAGTAGAAATACACATGCTGACTCTCTTGCCATGCTCATAACCTCCTCAGCACAAAGTTTACCTCAGGTGATCCTTATGGAAGGCTTGTGTAAACCTACTGAAATATGGAGAAATGTAGTTCATGTTCATCAGATTAGGTTGGGTCCTAGCTGGATGGATTCTATTGTGCTATCCCTTAAGGAAGACATCTTGCCTGAGGGTAAGTCTGAGGCCGACAAGGTACGAAGAAAAGCTCTTCGATTTTAGCTATCCAAGGACCAAAAATTGTACAAGTGCTCTTTTTCTGGACCATATCTATTATGCATACACCTTGAAGCAGTTGAACTTCTCCTAAAAGAGTTACATGAAAGGATTTGTTGAAGCCACATAGGAGGCAGATCCTTGTCTCACAGGGCCTTCACTTAAGGATATTGGTGGCCAAATATGTAGAAGGAAGCATAAGAGTATTTGAAGAAATGCGACCAATGCCAAAGATTTGCCCCAAACATTCACCAACCAGGAGGTGTCCTTAACCCTTTGTCCAGCCCTTGGCCTTTTGCTCAATGTGGCTTGGATATTGTAGGCCCCTTCCCTAAGGCAACAGGGAATAAAAGATGGTTGCTGGTCGACACAGATTACTTTACCAAATGAGTTGAAGCTGAACCACTAGAAAATATCAAGGATATGGATGCCAAGAGATTTATCTAGAAAAAGATTGTCACTTGGTTTGGAATCCCTCGAACACTCATCTAGGATAATGGTCTTCAGTTTGATAGTAAAACCTTTAAGAGGTATTGTTGTGACCTGGGCATAACAAATAGATATTCGACTCCAACATGTCCGTAGGGGAATGGGCAGGCCGAGGCTGTCAATAAGGTCATAGTGAGTGGGCTCAAAAAGAGGCTGGATGATGCGAAGGGAAAATAGATGGAATAGTCACCACACGTCCTTTGGACATATCGGACTACACCTTGTAGGTCCACTAGGGAGACGCCCTTTTCAATGACTTATGGGGCCGAAGCTGTGATTCCTCTGGAGATAGGATTTCCAACACTGAGAACAAGCTCTTTTACTCCAAGCAGCAACGATGGGCTATTGGAGAAGAGTTTAGATTTAATTGAAGAGCGAAGAGAAAATGCTATGGTTCGCCTGTCGTACTATTAACACAAGCTCAAGCAGGAGTATGATTCAAATGTAAGGTCAAGGCCACTAGTGCTTGGAGACTTGGTATTAAGAAAGGTTTTGGGTACTTCCAAGAAGCCAGCCTGGGGAAAGTTAGGGCTTAACTGGGAAGGGCCATATCGCATCACTTCAGTGGCTGGAATAGGTGCATATTATCTTAAAGATTTAGGTGAAAATGTTGTACCATGCCCCTAGAATGTAAAAAACTTGAGAATGTATTATTATTAATGAAAGCTTTCTTTACCATATTTGGGTTTATTACATTATGCGTCATGCGTCCTACCATTTGTTTAAGTATCAAATAGAACCTTGGTCATACCTGGCTCCTTGGACCACATACCTTGAGTAAATTGATATTTTAAGTTACCTATCTGAGTATTAAACAGAACCATAGCTATGCTTGGCTCCTCAGACCACATGTTTTGGGTAAATTAATACTTCTAGTTATTTTCCTAAGTATCAAACAGAATATTGGTCATGCTTGGCCCCTCGAACCACATACTTTGGGTAAATTGATATTTTAAGTTATTTTTCTAAGTATCAAACAGAAACTTGGTCATGCTTGACTCCTCAGACCATATACCTTGGGTAAATTGATATTTTAAGTTACCTATCTAAGTATTAAACAAAATTTTAGCTATGTCTGGCTCCTCGAACCATATGTTTTGGGTAAATTAATACTTCCAGTTATTTTCCTAAGTATCAAACAGAACCTTGGTCATGCCTAACTCCTCGGACCACATATCTTGTGTAAATTGATATTTTAAGCTATTTTCCTAAGTATCAAATAGAATCTTGGTCATGCCTGGCTACTCGGACCACTTACCTTGGATAAGTTGATGACTTAAGTTATTTGTATAAGTGTTAAATAATACCCTAGTTATGCTTGGATCCTCGGACCACATACCTTGGGCAAGCTTATACTTTCCATTATTCATCTAAGTATCAAGTAGACATGATCAAATGAACACTCATTAGCATCACTTAAAGCATTTGAAAGTATATCCATGGTCCGTTTAAGAACTGGATATCATCTCCAATTCCTTAAACTTACTGATGAGTGGAGAATTAAGTAGAGTTAGACTGTGTGGATACTACACTAATGTGTATCTTTTTAAAGTTAAAGTTATACTTTGCCGAGATGGTGGACTTGGTAAGTTTAACATGTCTTGCTACTGATCATGTGATGTGTGACAACTATGCTACCACTTATGTTGATCAATAAGTCAAGTTATACCTCATTATCACATTTTATTAAGTGTTGAATGAAACAGAGATTACATTTGGATCAATATAAACAGCAAAAGTATAAAAGAAAGACTTGCAGTTTGCATTAATATTAAGCCTCTGAAAAAGGCAAGTAGATTACAAAAGGTTGACATGATTACAAAGCTTGAAAACAAAAACAACGATTAAAAAAAAAAAAAAAAAAAAAAGACAACCTATGGCTTCATTTTTATTACAAGTTTATCTTTGGGATTTTTGGAAGGCTGGGTAGAGGCTGCCATGGTGGAGGCTTGATCTTTGCCTTTGAGGTCTTCCTTTGGAGGTATAGGGAGAGTTGCTAGCACAATCTCCATGCTATGGGAAGCCTCTTTCTCCATGGAGGGGACTCTAGGAACAACTGGAGGCAAAGCGGCATCATGGGCCCCTTCTTTGGTATTGTTAGCCGCCTTTTTCGCGTCGTTGGATGACTTTGCTCCCTTGGAGGAGATGTTGGCAGCAGGAAGAGCTTTAGCTAGGCTTTCCTTGCCTTCATCTGCTCCCGAGGAGACCGGGTCAGCCTTGGAGCCCGAGGAGCCTGAGGTGTGTATGGCTTGGGGGTAGTACACATTCTCTGCTCTCCTAAAAGCAGAAGAGGCCTTAACCTCAACTTGGTTGAGGGCCTCATTCCACACTTGGAGGCAATAAAACCTGCACACCTCCGCGACCTCAACCTTGAGGGCTTCCTCGGTCTCAACCACATCCACCTCGTACCCTTCTTGCTCAGCTTGCTCTTTGGCCTTTTCGTCCTTCTCCAGTTTCTTGGTTAAGATCTTGATTTGGCTTCTAGTAGCAGAGAGATTGTCCTCGGCTTGGCGAAGCTACTTGCGTTGAGCCTCCGCCTGCCTTTCCACCACATCTAGAGCAACCTCGTACCCTTCTTGCTCAGCATCAGCTTCGACTAGCTTGGCAATAAGTTCTTGAGATTTCTTCTCTGCTAGTTCGAAGGCTTTCACGGCAGCAGTGCACCTGCCCTCCTCCTCCTTCATCATCTTGTGAGAGCTAATGACTATCTCTTCAGCTCTGTGGGCAGCCTGGACAGCCTTTTTAAATTTTTTTTTTTAAAGAGAGAATAAATTATTCAATAAATGTGCAAAATATAAGTACAAATAATAAATTAAAAAAAAAAAAAAGAAGACTATTACTATGATAAGAGAAAATAAGGGTAGGTAGTTGACTTACCATAGCAAGATCTCTCTTTAAGCTAAGAAAGACCTCATGCTTCCTCAATGACCTTAAATCGGCCATATCTTCAGGCAGCAATAGGGCCTGCTCCACTGCATCGGCCACGTAGTTGGCCTTCCCTTGCTGGAAGTTCCTAATGGAAGCATCCATAGGCAAGGGAGCACCAACAAGCACCAGAGCGGGCATCCAGGTAGGGATCCCTACCTGGACTCAACTCTTTTATCTACCAAGATCTAGGTTACCTTGGCCTGTTTACCTCCCCTCTGGTGCTCAGTCTCTATGGAGAGGGGGCCCTTCCCCCCTTCCACTATTTTAGGACCTCTCTGATCCCTTTTTCTCTTGAGATCCGCAGGGTCAGGTTGGGGAGGCAAAAAGGGGGGAGGAGGTGGGAGCTTGGCCTGAGTGGTCTTCTTGGGGCCTTGCTCCCAAAATAAGATTCCATAACATCAAGGAGACCAGCCCAAGGCTTGTGCTTTATCCCCATGGCTTCTGGGATGGAAGAATCTACTTGCGTCTAGCTTACTTCGACTATAGGTAAGTGACTAAAGTCACCAATAGAAGCCTCTGGAGATTGAGGTCGGTTAAACACCTCAAAGTCATCCTCAGAATCGGACACTTCAACCACCTCTTCTTTTTCTTTGTCTTCTTCTTCTTCTTCTTCTTCTTTGGTGGTTGGTTGAAAAGGTGTCGCTTCGTCCTTGACCTTACATGGCAAAAGTGGCTTTACTTTCAGTACCCCTTGTGGTCCCGAGCCTGGGTCGAGAAAGCCAAGCACGTCGACATTGATCAAATGAAGGCGAGGGTATCTCGCCTTTATCTGGCACTTTAGTGTTGAAAGCTGGACGAGATTGGGATGTAATCCAAGATCAGATGGGCCACTCTGAGTTAACCATTCGTGTGAACGAACACCTCGGCCTTTAATATCTTGTCCAAGCTCGACTGATTGACAAGATTGAGGTTGGGAATGGCGGCACATTTGTCTATAAAACCATTGGAAAACAAGACAAACATCGTTAAAAAAAGGAAAAGGGTATAAATCAAAAGAAGAACTCAAATCACAAGCATGAACATAAGCTAATAGGAGCAAAACATGTCAAGGGAGGAAAGGGTGATTTTCGAGTAATAAACCTAAACCTAAATTCCTACTTGGTTTCCCATCTCTTGTTGGGCAAGGGAGGCCATCGTGCCACTCCTCCGAGATGATCAAGAAATCCTTGTTCATGCCCTTGTTGGACTTGGGGAGACATGAGATAAGCTTGACCTCGAGGTGCCTAGTTTTAAGGTAGTATCCTTGTCCCTTTAGGTGGTGGAGATTGTAAACCTAATTTACTTCGTGGTGAGTGAGATTTAAGCCCATTCTCTCGTTAAGGGCATCTACACTACCTAAGATTCTGAAATGAAAAGATTTATATAAATGAAAAGATTTATGACGACTTGCGCAAAGTAGAAAACTCTTCTTAGACTGGCTCTTGGTATTTGTGAGGACACAACTAAGTTAGGGTATGTTTGCAGGTTCAGTGTATGAGTGCTAAATTGAGATGAGTGATAAATTCGGGCAGTATTTATATCAAAAGGAGAGTTATAAGTGGGAAAATTCCCGCCTGGGTTCCAACGAAATCCTCAGTCGTTGGATCCCCATCGCATCTTAGAACGTGGGGAACATAGAGCCGCAAGAATTTAATGAAGGCATGTCTCAGATATCGAAGATTTAGAAGCATGCGTTGGGCAGTCAAAAAGATGCCTGCGCAGATAGGGATGAGGTGCGATAAGGTACGGGATCATTGTGGTGACATTGAAATCCTCATTTCTTCTCGAGGAGCCAGAGAGGAGAATTTCGAAGGGCTATTGTAGGGATGTTAAGCCTAGAGATATATATGTCTATATGTATATTGGGCTGGAGGCCCAATCCGAGGACATGGAATAGTCCGAGGAGGGGCGAACATAATTAGAGGGGTTCGTGTTAGTAAGTGAAGAGATTAGTTTTAATAACATGGGTCCATGAGGGTGGTCCGAGGATGAATCCTTCCTCAGCTAAGCAAAGCCGAGGTCCAAAATGGTGGTCTACCATCCAGGGCAGTGTTCTAGGAGATTTTATTGATATGGATAAGCATCACAGAAGCACAAAATAGAGGAAATTCCTAAAATATCTAAAAAGAAAGCTACTACCACCGCATTGAATGCTTTGCACCTAACCAACTGACCGCATTAATGTGGAGGTGATACTTGAACAGTAATTTTTAGCCTTACAGCTACTACCAGAGACTTAAGGAAGGTGTTGATGGGACAATGATAAAATACTAGCAATCTGCCCTACACATGGAGAGTACAGAGAAAAGAAGAAAGATAGTATAAAACAGGAAGAACACCCTGAAGAGGGGAGATCGAGAAATTAAAAGAAAAACACTGTAGCAATTGAGAGTTGAACTTGTAATCAAACTTGAGAATCAATATATAAGAGCTGATTTCCTCAGATTGTGCCGATGACGATTTTCTTTGGATTAAACCAGTTTATCTTCATTTTCTTGTCATCTGGATCCACTCTACTTGTTGTCTGACTCATTAAAACCCATTTTTCCAACCCACTCTCTACAAATTCATTGTATTGGGCTCTTTAGGCCTAAGTTCATACTTCCTTTAGGCTTGGGAGTCAAATTGTGTCCTTACACTTTCTATAATGGGTCTCTCTTTCTATATTTCTATTCGTTGTACCATATCTTCAAATTAGTTCATCATATCATATCTGTATGGCACCGAGATCTCAAGACCCATATGGGCCCTAGGCCCAGGCCCAATGGAATGGCCCCATTGTCCTAAGCCCTTCTTGAAACTGCCTTCATGTAAAAACAAGTTTTGGGTCTCGAATCCTGAGAAGTGTTTGGCATAAGCTTTCCCGAACAAACATATGAACCCTGTCTGGGAAAATCATGAAATGCTCGAGGAACAGCATTACCGAGCACAATTGACTAAGCTGGAATCAAGTTCCAAGGCCATAATTGTTGCATCCCATTCTCACCTAAACACCCACTTAAAACAGATAATATTGGACCTTCAATAGTACTAGCGATGGCTGTAATCATAATCTCCCCACTAACCTTAGCTATAAATAGCAGAAGTTTGGGAAGAGGAAGGGGTTCAGAAAAAAGGAGAAAAAACAGTCAGTGAGGAAGAAAGGATGAATATTTCTTTGAGTCTCTTTACCGAGAAAGACCCAGAGTAGGAAATCTTGAAGCCCACTCTACAAATAAATTGTGAGCCCAAGTGAGTTCAAGCCCAACAGTCTCATCTCTGGTTCCCACAATTGGCGCCCACCGTGGGGCTCTCCTACGAAGCTGTGGTTCAACTGAGACTCAAACAAGGGAAATGTCCGAGGAGTGTTTAGGAGGGCGTGCACTGAGCAGTTCCATAGGATCTTCTCGGGGATCGACGTGGAGGGAGAGAAGGCAGAAATGACAGGAGGATAGGGAGCACCCCAGAGGAGAGGAAAGGTCTGGATTGGGAGAAGGGTCGGATCAGACCCACCGAACGGTTTCGGGTGTCTAGGCGCATAGGCAGTATGATGATAGAGACCAAGAACTGGAGCGATTACGCAGACTGGTAATGGATCTAGAACTGGAAGCAAGGGGTCGACGCCAAGAAAGGAATCGCAACCTCCGGCAAAGGAGAAATCAGGGCGAGGAGGGCTCTAGTCAATCTAGTACGCAACGATTCCAAAACCGATCACGCTTTCAAAAGTCACGCCGGCACTCCCGAGAGACACGTCATCACCGGGTCCGTTCACGGTCGCATGGATACGATGATCGAGGGTCAGAATCACCGAAGGAACGGCAGCCCCACAATGCTGCCATGGACGCCATGAGCCGAGCCCTACGAATGGCTGCCCGGTCACTGTTCTCTGACGAGATTGAACAGGCCCCTATGCCGAGTAGACTTACATGACCGCCATTCAATTCCTACGATGGGAAGACAGACCTTGATGTTAGTCATTACATCCACATGATGTCCTTGCATGCACACAATGATGCGTTGATGTGTAAGGTATTCCCCTCTAGTCTTAGCTTAACGGCCCTGAGATGGTTCAATGGGTTACGAAAAGGCTCCATTCGTAGCTTCGCCGAGCTGATTCAAGAGTTCGGCAGTAGATTCGTGACATGCAGCCGAGTGCCACAGCCAGTGGACGCGCTACTTTCCATAAAGATGAGGGTCGGAGAAACCCTTCGGAGTTATGCCAGCCGGTACTGGGAACTCTACAACGAGGTTGATAGAGGAAATGAGTAAATTGCGGCAAGCACCTTCAGGATGGGGCTCCCCAAAGACTCTGAATTACGGGAGTCATTGACGAAAAGACCTCCCGAGGATATGAGGCAACTTATGAGACGCATAGAGGAGTACAAACGCCTGGAGGATGATCGGCTGTAGAACAGGGAGAAAGCTCCGTTACTCGGGAGATCTCGGCAAGGCGTTGTGCCGGCAAGACCCAGAAAAGACTTCAGAATGCAGGAACCAGAGGTGCAAATTGAAGGAGTTAATGTGGCGTTCAAAGAGCCCGTGCACAAAATCTTAGATCGGATCAAGAACAAATCATTCTTCAGGTGGCCAAACAAAATGGGGGGCGACCCATCTCGGAGGAACCAAAACCTGTACTGCACATACCATAGAGACAAAGGGCACACCACCGAGCAGTGTCGGGTACTAAAAGATCACCTCGGGTAGCTAGTAAAGGCAAGGTACCTGAAAGAGTTTGTAGTAGACTCTACTGACCGAGAAGCCGGCCAGGGCGTTCAACAGAAAAGGAACCCTCTCCCGCCACCACTAGGGGTGATCGAAGTCATCCACATTACACCAAGAGGTACGACAGCAGCAAAAAAGGTATTGACAGTGGCTTGCACAGAAAGAGATTTAGCTGAGATGAAGAAGAAAGTTGAACGACTGAGCATCTCATTCGGAGAAGAGGATTTGGAAGGGACGGTCCAACCTCATGATGATGCGTTGGTAGTGACAGCTTGGATAAGTGGGTTCCTGGTGAAGAGGGTGATGATAGACCAAGGAAGCGAGGCTGACGTCATGTACTCAGACCTATTCGAAGGGCTCGGATTGAAGACTCAGGATTTGGTGAAATATGACACGCCCCTGGTCTTATTTGACGGGAGAGTCGTGATTCCCGAGGGACAAATCTCTCTCTCGGTGGACATGGAAGGCAAGGGAGTTATAGTGACCTTCATAGTAGTCCGATCATTCTCACCGTATACTACAATCCTAGGGAGGCCGTGGATTCACGCAATGAAGGCTATTCCGTCCACCCTCCATGTGAAAGTAAAATTTCCCACGGAGTATGGAGTCGCCAAGGTGAGAGGGAACCAACAAGTGGCGAGGCAGTGTCTTGTCGTCGCGGTCTGGTGGAAAAGTGAACAGCTCGGACAGGCGGAGCAGACCGAGAAAGAAACTTTATAGCAATTACAGAAGCCCCGAGGGGAAACGGGGGCGGACGTTGCCGAGGAGGTATTGAAGGTTAGAATTTTTCTAGATACTGACAGGTATTTCCAGATAGGTACAAGCATGAATGACCGAGAAAAGGTAGAGATGTTGTTGTTCCTTTTGCAGAACGTAGACATTTTTGCTTGAAGCCCGTATGAAGTGCCCAGCGTAGATCCCGAGTTCATTGTCCACAAACTTAACGTAGACCCATCATTTTCCCCGGAAAAGCACAAACCGAGAAGAGCATCAAAGGAACATGTCGACGCAGTAAACTTGGAGGTCCAGCGGCTGAAGGAAGCTGGAGTGATAAGAGAAATATTCTTCCCGAGATGGCTAGCGAATACAGTTGTAGTGAAGAAGAAGAGCGGTAAATGGAGAGTTTGTGTGGACTTCACAAACTTGAACAAGGCGTGTCCCAAGGATCCGTTCCCAATGCCCAAGATTGACCAACTAGTAGACGCCACGTATGGGCACCCAAGGATGAGCTTCCTGAATGCTTTCCAGGGTTACCACCAGATTGCCTTGGCGCCCGAGGATCGAGAAAAGACAGCATTTATCTCCCCGAGTGCAAACTATCACTACGAGGTCATGTTGTTTGGATTGAAGAACGCCGGAACCACGTACCAACGGATGATGACGAGAATGTTCTGAGAAAAAATTGGATGCACGGTTAAAGTATACATTGACAACATGGTGGTAAAAAGCAGAAAAGAGTCACAACATACGGAAGACCTCCGGGGAGTATTCGAGATACTCCGGTGGCATAAATTGCGCCTGAATGCCGAGAAGTGCACTTTCGGTGTGGGGGCTGGCAAGTTCCTGGGTTATCAAATATCTACTCGGGGAATAGAGGCTAACCTCGACCAAATAGAGGCCGTGAACCGTCTCAGACCACCAAGTAATCCCAAGGAAGTGCAAGTGCTTACCGGGATGTTAGCCGCCCTAAACCGATTCATCTCCAAATTCGCCGATCGCTGCCAGCCGTTTTATCAACTTCTGAAGAAATGGAAGGGGTTTCATTGGGACGAGGGATGTGATGAGGCTTTTCGAAAGCTGAAGGAATACTTGGCAAAGGCGCCAAGGTTGACGGCCCCGGAGCCCGGGGAGGATTTGTTTATGTACCTCTCAGTCACCGACCATACCGTAAGTGCTGTGTTACTAAGGGACCAAGGAGTACAGATGCTAGTGTATTACATAAGCAAAACCTTGGTAGATGCCGAGACGAGGTACCTGCCCCTGGAGAAGTTGGTTTTAGCCCTGGTACACACCACTAGGAAGTTGCCACATTACTTCCAGGCTCATACGGTGTTCATCCTCACCGAGTATCCATTGTAATCATTGTTAAAGAGATCAGACTTCACAGGCCGAATTGCCAAATGGGGGACTCAGTTGGGATTGTTTGACATAAGGTACCGACCAAGAAGTTTGGTGAAGGGACAGGTTCTTGTAGATTTCATCTCATAATTCACACCTAAGAACAACGGGAAGGTAATCTGTAATGCAAAAATTCGTCTGTGGAAGGTATTTGTAGACGATGCTTCAAATGTTATAGGGGTCGGGGCTAGTATTGTCATAATCACCCCGGAGGGCATAAGATTGGAACACTCCTTTAAATTAGGATTTAAAGCCTCAAACAATGAAGCCGAGTATGAGGCCCTACTGGCCAGTTTGAGGGCCGTATTTCATCTAGGCGCAAAAGATGTTGAGATTTATTCAGACTCTCAGCTGGTTGTTTATCAAATCATAGGAAGCTTCGAAGCTCGGGACTCTCGAATGAAAGCCTATCTAAGTGCAGCCAAGCAGATTATTGGTCAATTCGGAACGGTAAAGGTGTCCTAGGTAGGTCGGTCACAAAACAAACACGCTGACTCACTAGCCACTTTAGCTTCATCGGCTACCGAGGATACGCCATGGCTAGTCAAAATAGAGCTTATAAGGGAGCCAAGCATCAATGTGAAGAGTATTCACGACCAAACCAGAGTGGAGGTTGCCAAGGTAGCGGTGGCCAATCCGTGCTGGATGAACCCAATCATAGATTTCCTTATCGAAGATAAAGTTCCGAATGATGAAGACGAGGCCAAAAAGATTCGTCGGGTAGCTCCCCGGTACTGGCTATCTTCGGATCACAAACTGTACCGAAGGTCTTTCGCAGGCCCTTACCTTTTATGCTTGCATCCCGAGAAAGTAAGCGAGCTTCTGACCGAGCTACATGAGGGAGTGTGTAGCGGCCATGTTGGGGGATGATCTTTAGCGCACAGAGCGATGACCCAGGGGTTTTGGTGGCCACAGATGCAGAAGGATGCTGCCGAATATGTCCGGAGGTTCGAACAGTGTCAAAAGCACGCCCCTTTGATCTATTAGCCAGCAGGTCGTCTGAACTCGGTCAGCAGCCCGTGGCCGTTCGCGCAATGGGGGCTTGACATCCTCGGCCCATTCCCCCTAGCAACTGGTAATCGACATTTTGTATTAGTGGCTGTAGATTACTTCACAAAATGGGCGGAAGCCGATACCTTGGCAAACATCCGGGATACTGACGTGAAAAAGTTTGTATGGAAAAACATAGTCACAAGGTTTGGGGTACCAAATTCACTAGTAACAGACAATGGGCTATAGTTCGATAACAAAGCTTTTCGGGCCTTCTACAGCGATCTCGGAATTAGGAACAAGTATTCAACCCCGGCTTATCCACAAAGCAACGACCAAGCCGAGGCAGTGAACAAGACGATTTTGAACGAGCTCAAGAGGAGGTTGGACGGGGCAAAAGGGAGATGGGCTGAAGAGCTACCCAATGTATTATGGGCTTACCGTACGACCCCCAGAAGATCCACGGGCGAGACCCCTTTCTCTTTCACATACGGGGCGGAGGCTGTGATACCAACCGAGGTGAGCTTATGCAGTACACGAGTCATGGGGTTTGACCCCGCCCAGAATGCCGACCTGATAATGGAGCGTTTGGACTGGCTAGAAGAATGCAGGGAGGTCGCAACCATACGGCTCGCCGAGTATCAGCAGAAACTAGCCCAAAGATACAACCGAGATGTAAAGGGGAGAGAATTCAGTGCCGGAGAATTGGTGCTAAGAAAGGTCGTGGGAAACATGCGAGACGTTGCTGCTAGGAAGCTTGCTCAAACCTAGGAAGGGCCATACAGAGTTACCGCCATCGCCGACGCAGGGGCCTGCTACTTGGAAGACCTTGACGAGAGGCCGCTTCCCCGGCCGTGGAATGCCAACAACTTAAAGAAGTTTTACGCGTGACCATCCGTGTAAGCCAAAACTTGTATTTTGCTAAAATCAAGATTATGATGGAGTTGCTTGTATATGCTATTTTTGATTCCATAATTGCGCACCAAGAGAATTGCAAATAAAAAACTCTAAGGACAGAAACCTGGCCCTCGGCTCAATTAAAATCGCCAAGCAGGTGGAAACCTTATCACTGAAAACTCTAAGGATGAAAACCTGGCCCTCGGCTTGATTCAAATCGCCGAGCAGGTGGAAACCTTATCACTAAAAACTCTAAGGACAGAAACCTGGCCCTCGGCTCAATTAAAATCGTCGAACAGATGGAAACCTTATCACTAAAAACTCTAAGGACAGAAACCTGGCCCTTGGCTCGATTAAAATCGCCGAGCAGGTGGAAACCTTATCGTCACAAAGGAGTAAAAGGATAAAGGACAAAAACATCGTCCTCGATAGGATCAAAATCGCCGAACATGTGGGAACCCTAACCCTTTACAAACATTAAATCCATTGTCACTCTCGGATTATCCAAAGCACCGCGCAATAGGTTTTGGGGTATCATTCCATTTACGGCCAAAACACTGGCATAGTCCAAGCGAAACACACAAACAGATAGAAATTCATTCAACGAATTAAAACCAAAGTTAAAAAAGGAAGCTGTTTACCGATCAATCCCGCGAAATAAAGGAAATTGTTCGTTCACCACATCCTGGTGACATAGGCAAATAAACCATTAAGAAAATAAACTGAAAATGCGATAAAAATAGGTGAAAGCATAAAAAAAGAGGCTGCAGATAATTAGTTGGAGGGCCGGGTCGGATCTATCACTTCTTGCTGGTCGGTCAGGGGGTAACGCGAGTCTTCGTCGAGAAGGTCCTGTACAGTCGGGATGCTGGTGGCTTCCATGTCATCTGGCTCGGCATGAGCGTCAATCTGTTCAACCAGCTCCCTCATGCTTGTCGTTTCTTCCTCCTCAGCAGCAACCGGGGGATCTTGCATGGTAGTAACAGGGCTCGGAAAGGGAATTTGGCCGGGGTCTCTCAGGTGGGAATCCTCGGGAACTCCCAGTGCTTGAAGAGCGGTGAACCACCCGACCTCAAAACCTAGCTTCCGAGCCTAGGCCACTACCAGCTCTGCAGATTGCTCGGCATCAGCAAATCCTTCGTTGTACCACTTCTGCTCATAGGCCTCCAGGGCTGCCCTAAGGTTGGCTAGCTCCTCGGCATTGGAAGTGTTAAGGCTGATGGCTTCAGCTAGCTTCAAGTTTTTTTCGTTTTGCTTAGCCAAAAGCTTCGTACACCTCTTCTCCGCCAACGCCTTATTTTTCTCCACTGCAGCAGCCTTCTTCTCGGTGGACTCAGCTGCCTTTAGTTTTTCCTTGCTGTTTTGGCCGTTGACTCCCGCGCCCCCTTTTCACGCTCGACTTCCTCGGCAAGATCCCATGCCCAGCCAGCCATTATGTGAGCCAGTTGAGCAGCCTGGCAATCACAAAAGTTAGTAAGGAAGCAGAAGTAAATGTATGGGAAGAAATAGATAACTAAAGAATTACCGCGATAGCGTGCCACTCTAACCGGCGCCCTACAGACTCCTCAGATCCCTCCTCAAAAGCGTGCACGTCATCGGGAAGAAGAAGACCCTCGGCCAGGGTTTGGGCAATATGGCCACCCTCACCTTTTTTCCACATCCGCACACAGGCAGTCGAAGGCAAAGGCTTGCCGTCCAACAAGAACTTAGGCTTCCACGCTGGAGCCACTTGGGAGGAGGACGCAACCCCCGGACCAACCTGGGTCTGCGGCTCACGGATAACGATCCCCCCCGTTGGCTGGGGAGGAGTCTAGACAGCAGCATCTCCCAGGCCCATGGATGGTTGATCGGTGACCTTTTGTTTCTTACGAGCCCGTCCAGCTAGAGAAGAGGGTAGAGGCTGAGGCACCTGGCTCCGACCCTGAGAAGGTGGGGGCTGGTTGGGCTGCCGTGCACCGGGCACGAAGCGATCAATAGTCATAACCTTCCTTGACACCATTTTTCCGCCGGGTTGGATATCTTCAACCGACAAGGCAGCCGATTCAATCACTAGTTGTTGGGGCTCAGCAGGTGGATTATCGAGCTGCGCCTGCTCTTGAACGGGGTCCTCTTGTTGGATAGGTTCGTGGGCTAACTCTCTAAAGCACCGAGACATGCGTTCCGCGGACTTGTCTCGCAAAGGGGCTAGCTCGTCCGAGCAGGTGAAGCGCCGTCCAAACTCCCTCACCTCCCCGGTTGTAAGTTTCGGCGGCAAGAAGTTTGCTTACCGGACATCAATGTATGACAGCAGGGGGCTATCAACTAGAAGTGCCTGCTTAAAGGTCTGCTAGGTGGAGTAAATTGGCTCTACTCCGAGGATCAGGTGCGAAGCCCGGAGTTGTCCATCCCAATGCACGAATATCTCGGAACGAAGGATGAAGTTCAAATCTTTGACGTGGACGGTTTTGATGTCCGGAACAAACACTTTGCTGTTTGCAAAAGAACAAGTGTCATATTAGTATCTGACAATAAAGATTTACTTCAATAAAAAGAAAAGGAAAAAGGGAGAAAAACAATTAGATCAAGGGATTGGTACAAACCCACTTCACGCCATGAAAGGGGGCAAGGGACGTCCCCGGCAAACCAATTGCCGCGCACCCGAACGAACTCCCCGACGGAGTTCCTGTTCGAATCAGGTAGGCATGATATTAGCCATACCCAATTATCTCTTGTCTTTAGGTAATAGTTGGTAGCTTTGTTCCCACAGAGGCTATACATATGGTTAATGTCATGATAATTTAACTGTAAATCAAATGTATGGTTCAACCTACTGACGCAACTAACTACCCGGTAAAAGTTGGGGGGAAGTTGGTCGGGACACAGTCCGTAGTACCTAAGTGTATCTGTCAAAAGGGGATCCACGAGGAACCTAACCCCACCCTCTAAGATTGACATCAAAGGAAAGAAGGTTGTGCCTAGTCCTCGGTGGAGAGCAATATCATTCTCATGGCAGTAAGCCACTTCCACGTCATCGGGAATACTAAATTTGCTCCTAAAGGTGGCCAAGGTAGCCGAGGACTCTAGAAGATAAGAGTAACCCATCTATGACGCTTAATGCTATGAAAGGGAACTTGAAGAAATAAAGCTAAAGGAATAGGGATGGGAGGAACTCTGGGTAGGTGAGTAAGCGCACAGAGAGTTGGTCGGCAGAGAGTAAGCTTGAAAAATCAGAGGTGGAGAAAAAATGAAAGAATGTTCTGAGGGAAACTATTTATAGGGTCAAAAAGGGGGGCAAAGAAACGTTTAATCAAGCAATAAATGGGCACGATTTACGAATGGCCCTGAGAATACCAAAGGTAACCGATACGCGCGCCGCTTCGGTTCACGAACCGTCAGGCAATAATGACAACTGTACTTGACGCCGCAAAACGGCATGTCTTTTGAAATGAGCATTAATGAGAAACCATAACCACGAGTCCCAGGCCATAAGATCTCCGAGATCAAAAGGCTCGGCCAGCTCCTTGATTCTTCCCGACAACCGGTTGTGAATGAAGGGGGGGGCTAATGTACGGCACCGAGATCCCAAGACCTATATGGGCCCTGGGCCCAGACCCAATGGAACAACCTCATTGCCCTAAGCCCTTCTTGAAATTGCCTTCATGTAAAAACAAGTTTTGGGTCTCGAATCCTGAGAAGTGTTCGGCATAAGTTTTCCCGAACAAACATATGAACCCTGTCCGGGAAAATCATGAAATGCTCGGGGAACAGCATTACCGAGCACAATCGACTAAGCTGGAACCAAGTTCTAAGGCCATAATTGTTGCATCCCACTCTCACCTAAACACCCACTTAAAATAGATAATATTGGACCTTAAATAGCACTAGCGGTGGCTGTAATCATAATCTCCCCACTAACCTTAGCTATAAATAGCAGAAGTTTGGGAAGAGGAAGGGGTTCAGAAAAAAGGAGAAAAAACAGTCAGTGAGGAAGAGAGGATGAATATTGCTTTGAGTCTCTCTGCCGAGAACGACCCAGAGTAGGAAATCTTGAAGCCCACTCTACAAATAAATTGTGAGCCCAAGTGAGTTCAAGCCCAACAATCTTATCTCTGGTTCCCACAATATCCATAGCTCCTCAATTTGGGAAAATCATCATTAGTGCCTCACTACTACTCACTACTCACACTGGTCAACTTGGATTAATTAAGGAGTGCAAAGTAAATTGAAATTAGGCACAATAGCTATAAATAACTAAGATTTAAAATTGAAAAAAGTAACTTTAAATCTTAACCATTTAAAGTATAGTCAAATTTAAGTCTTTTTGTAAATTGTAATACAAGAAATAAATATCATACAAGATATGGTTAATACGATGATATATATATATATATATTCAATAGTTAAAGGAGAGAAGATTTGAATTTTGAATATAGTGATTTATTCTTTTAAGTATAAAATACATATACTTTGCAAATATTTTTTTTTTCAATAAATAAGTGGGTTTTTTTAATTAAAAAAAATGAATATAAGTGTAACATACGGAATAGTATGTGCATCTAATTAATTAAGCTTGAGGCGAAATGTTTTTTAACAACTTAGTGAATATATAAATATATATATAAATATATATATATATATATATATATAAAAGTTGGACTGCCTCTTAATTTATCCGACTTTGCTATAAGAACAATAATACAGTGATGTTATTCTTGAAATTTTATACTACTGCTGCCAAGGGCTTGTTCAATGTACAATTTAGATGCAAAATAATCATTAAATCTTTTAAACCTAGAGGCCTTGTTTGTTTTATTCATGGCTCATAACATTAAATAAGAAGAAAAAAAATTACAATCATACTTTATCACAATCAATAAGATTGAAATTAGCTTACAAGTTACAACATTTTTCTCCTATGATGGTCATTGTTTTCAAACATCTTCTCTATAATTTTCAAGACACAAGTCAATTACATGATTAAATATGTATTGACTTTTTTATCACATAAAAGAAAAAAAAAATCTTTTATTAAATTGTAACTTTCCTTTCTATTTACAGTTACACCTTATTCACGAGAACTTATTAGATCCGTCAAGAGAATTGTTGAAATTGTCATCCCAACCAGTGAAATAATGTCACCTATACAAGCATGTGTGAGTCAACTTCCTAATCCGCATAAGAAAATATAAAATAATAATCTACCAGATGACGTCAAGCTTGTATAAATAACAACATTTTATTTGTTGAGAGGACTAAGGAGGACCATTTTTGTAGTCCTCTGATGGACCTAATAATTTCTTCTTAATCCAACAACAGTAAAACTGGTAAAAAAATATAAATTATACATATAGTGCACAAACTCATTGTCTATATATAGTTATATACTCATTGTCTCTACTACAAACCAAAAGCCCCACTGCCTCTTGTACAATGGGGTTCTGGACAATTCCAAGAACAACTCAGGTATTTGGTCCTAGCTACAATTGTAAAGAATGCAGAGGTCCTAGCTACACTCGCATGCAAACACATGATAAAAAGGTTATTGTATACAAATCACTAATGTGTCATCATGTAGATGTAGTAGTTAGCTACACTTAAACCATATTATTTTTTAATAACCATATACTGAACTTCTTTTCAAATATAGATGCCTTGGCATTCATACAAATCCAATTGTAATATTTTAATGACTCTCTCTCTCTCTTTCTCTCTCTCTCATTTGCAAGGAGGCAAACCAATGTGCTGATGCATTGGCTAAATTTGGAGCCACCCTTTCCTCCAACTATATTAATTTTGTTAACCCACCGCTTGTGATGGAGGACTTGCTGGCCTTTAACAAGGCCGAGCTTTATTGTAATAGACTTATTAGAATATAATATATTTTAGCGTTGGTTTACCAAAAAAAATAATAATAACAACTACATTTTTAAAAATATTATAATTATAATATGAACCTAAAAATAATGAAAAAGAAAAAAAGAAAAGAAAAAGAACAACAAAAAAGAAAAGGAGAGAATATGATATACACACTTAACACGTGGGGAAGGATTCAAAATTGAAATAACATTTAGTCTGGCACTTTCAACTCCCACCTTCAATTTTCCACTATCCTTTGTCATTTCCAATGCTAGTCACATGCTTGGGTTCATAAAACTAAAAATCATTACCAAAGTAAGCAAAAAAAATAAGCAAAAGAGAAGTTAGTCATGTGAAGGTGCCTCACTTACCTCTAATTGAGGGTAGTATAAAAAACTAGTGCAATGTGTGATTACTGATTAGCCCTCATTAGAAGAGTCCTTGTTAAATCTAGGGTATGGAATATATCTGAGTCTAACTCTCTATCTATAATGGAGTCACCATTGTGAGCGCATCGCCTTGTGTCACAAGTTGTATGACGCGTTTTACTTTCATTAGGGGAATATGCCTTGGCTGGGTGGACCATTAAGGCAGATGGTTGGGAGTCATCATTTGTTTTAGGTTTAGGAACCAACTTGGGCATCTATATATTCTAGGACTAGTATTTAAAGAAGATATTATGTACCCAGATTTTAATTTCAGGTTTAACTATATAATAGAATTTAAATTCAACTATATATATATATATATTAAATAATAACGTTTAAAATTGTGAGATCTCAAGAGTTTATGTAACATAATATTATGAGGTTAATTAAAAGTCAATTTTCTTTTATATGTATATATTTATATATATATTATTAGTATTATGTTCGTGCGATGCATATTTTAATTTAAAATTATATGTCAATAAATTAAAACTATAATAATAATTAGTGAGTCTCTTGAAAGTTTGATAGAGTTTTTACCTAAAGTAAATCAACTATCTTAATAACTAATGAGTCACATGACAAAAATATATTAAGTTTACCATGCGTAATACATACATATATTAAGCCATTTCATGCAAGCACGATATGTATGCAGTGGGTAAATTTTACAATATTAATGGTTTAACCCATAAAATTACTATATAGAATCAAAATAAACATTAAATTACTGGAAACTTTGGTGATAATATTTTAGTAGAAGTAGAATTTTAAAATATTCAGAACTTTTTTTTGTAGATGAGAAATATTCGAAAGTTTATAGTAATAAAATTTTTAAATTATTGGTAATAGAATTTAATGTATGGTAAGCTTTTTTTTTTTTTTTTTTTTTGGAGACAAGTATGGGAAGCTATCTTAATAATTAATGAGTGTAAAAACTTGTCACAATGAGAGAAGATAATCACTTAGCGAAATCACAAATTTTAAGACCCAACTTTTATTATAAAGTAGAGGATTATAAATTATAGAGCATAGAGATATTGATTACCAATTTACCACGTACATGACCTACATATTGATGATAGCTGACTGACTAAATACATCTGCTGGTTTTTAAACATTTGAATTCCAGGAAGCCAGATCAAGACCTTTGAATAAATTGACTGCATATGTAGCTTAAATGGATATATATAAATTCTTAAAAAAATAATAATAATAATGGATGGATATACGAAGTTAGAGCCATCCTTTATGATTACATAATTTAGTAACATAATGCCGGAGGATTCATACAAAAGAAAAAAAAAAAAAAAAAAACAAATGTGGGAGAGGGGCAACTTATATATTTATCACTGTCAAGTTCAAAGCTGCCAGCCTAAGATCTCTCCAAGGTTTTTTCAAGTAATATGCCATTAATGGAAGCTGCCTCATAGCAATTACCTAATGGCCACTATAAAGGATAATATATCATCCTCAGTAATTCCAATCAATGTCGCTAAAATGGCATAATCATAGATGCATTTAATAAGAAGGAAAGCAATTATAATGCTTAATAGACAAGAAATTCTTAACTCTCAATCCTGAAATAAAATACAATTTACTACTCTTAGTTTCAGAATAGGAAAAATGGCTAAGTATGGATCTCTTCTGTTTTGTTACATATCTAACATTCTCATACTCACCACAAGCTTAGTATGCAGAGCCGCAAATGAAGATAGAAAAGCAAGTGTTATCTCTGTTGCTAAAGAATTTATCTTTTCTAAGGTCCCAATGACTAGTAAAACTAGATTGCTACACATAAATCACTACAAACTGCCATTTTATATGTCACTCTTTGTGATATTCTGCGTAATTATAAACATTTGATGATAAATTGATAATGATGATCCAGGTCTACATTGTGTACATGGGGTCACTTCCTGCAGGTCAATACTCAGCACTGTCTAACCGCCTTAGCATGCTACAAGAAGTTATTGAGGGCTGGTAACATTTCTACATGATGATCATTTTTCTCTGAAAAAAAAAAAAAGACTTTACTGATACTCTCTCTCTCTCTCCCTCTCTAGTTCTGTAGAAAATTGCTTGGTTAGAAGTTGCAAAAGGAGTTTCAATAGATTTGCTGCCAAGTTTAATTACTGATCGTGAAAGATATCAGCCAAGATACCACTGCAATTGGTGCCTTTCATGCAATGGATAAAAGGATATTAACTTCTCAATCTGCAGGCAACAGCGGTCTAAGAGCTAGTGTGGTAAGTCAAGTGTAGCTCCATGGCTACTTTCTGTAGCTGCGAGTAACAGATCGCCAAATCATAGACTCTAAATTTATCATTCTTATATCTTCTCACATACTATGTTGTCATTGTACATTTACTGTTTATGTTGTATTCAATTTCTATATTGCATTCTAGCAGTCCTCCATATACAGGGAATTGGAATAAATGGTTTCTCATTAAATTTAAAAGGAACTAAATTTCCTCTGGTTCGTGGAATAAATGCTGCAAAGAATACATGCTCTACCTCTGAAGTGTAAATTCTGCCACCCAAATTGTTTAAATATTTTCTAATGAAATATTAATCATAAAATTAAACTTCAAATTCTTTTTGTATTTATGAAGATTTGATGAATGAATATTCTGTATTAATTAAGAAACTAAGTGTACAAGAGGATATTTACACAAGGAAGAAAAACTAACTCTCTAAACTAACTTCCAAACTATACGGATCTTCCCTCCAAAACTCTGCTATGAAATACACCAATCAGCTACTTACACGTGGTAATAATTATAACTATCCAACTAAAGCTAAGCCTAAGCTACTAGTAGCATTACAAACTAAAGGATAAAGCTACTGCCGTTTATGCAGATGCAGGGACAATTGCAATTGTTACAGTGCTCTGTTCTTTGACAGCTCCTGCTCAGCTCCTTTGGCTAGTTCCAGTTCAAGTCCTCGGCTCACCTTTGATCTGATCCTTCTGATAGTATTGCAGAGTTTGCGATGCACATTACCTAAACAGAAGTTTAGTAAAAGGAAAGATTGTTGTCTGCGATGAGCCTGATGTAGATACTGAGGCAGGCAGAGCGGGAGCAGTCGGGTCAATCTTGAAGAATGACCCGTTTGATGATGTTGCCAAAGTATTATCATTACCTACATCTTCTTTATGTGTTGGCAAATTTGACATAGTCGCGTCCTACCTTAATTCTACAAAGTATAGCTTCCTATTTAGTCCTGTTTGTTCTATGAATTTGCTTTCTTTATATGAATCAATCGTCCTTGTGTTTTGCTTTACAGAGAGCCTCAAGCAACCATTCTAAAAAGTGAAGCCATAAAGGATCATGATGCTCCAAGAGTCGCTTGGTTTTCTTCACTTGGGCTGAATTTTCTTGTGCTAGAAATCTTGAAGGTACATGGTTTTTGTACCTACAAAAATCTTTGCCTCATACAATTGAATTGATTACATTGTATTATGCTTTTATTTCACTGCAGCCAGATATAACTGCCCCGGTGAAGAAATCTTGGCTGCATATTCACCAATTGTTTCACCCACGTCCAGCTCTCAAGACAAGAGGCGTGTTAAGTACAATATATTGTCCAGAACCTCCATATCTTGCCCTCATGCTGCTGGTGTGGCTGCATATGTCAAAACTTTTCACCCCGATTGGTCAGCTTCAGCCATCAAATCCGCTATTATGACTACCGGTAATCTTTCTTAATTCTTCTTCTGTCTTTTTATTTATATTTTCCTGGTTAAGTACAAGTATTCTTTCTTAGAGTTTATTTCGCTGAACCACCAACTATTTTGTATCTATAGCTTCGCCCATGAATGCTACCAAAAATTTAGAAGCAGAATTTGCTTATGGATCTGGGCTAATCAATCCAACAAAAGCTGTTCGTCCAGGGCCCGTTTATGATGCTTCTAAGGAAGACAACATCAAAATGCGATGCTTCTAAAGAAGACTACATCAAAATGCTATGTGGTTTAGGGTATGATGAAACTTAGACATATTACAGGAGCTAACAGCCCTTGCCCCAAAGTTTCCAAGAAAGTGTTGCCCAGGGATCTAAATTACCCATCACTGACCGCTATGGTCAGTCCATCAAAGTTTTTTAATGTTACCTTTCACAGGATAGTTACGAATGTAGGCTTTGCAAACTTCACTTACAAGGGTGAAAAGAAATTATGCAGTGGATTATTTACTTAAAAGTATAATTATGCCAAGTGTTCCATTTGGTTTTAAAATAGGCCGTCACCAATTGCAAAGCAATAAACGCAATATGAAAAGGAAACATGATATGGTGACAAAGTAGAAAATTCAAGGAAAATGTTCCCGAGAGAAAAATCTACTACAAGGTGACGGATCCAAATGAGCAATCTACTGATTCTATTCGAATAAGAGAAGTTTGCAGATCTAGTGCAAAAACTTTGTTCATAAACTCTACTAGCTAGATGAATTTACTATAGAAACATCCAACAACTAAAAACTTTAGAACCTCTAAACTCTTGAATTTTATGGATGCTCCACATATGACACACCCATGTTTCCCGTCCCAAACCTTCGACTATTTTGTTGTAAAATAAATTTTTGATAATATTCATGATTGAAAATATTTGTTTCATAATTAGAATAAAAATTAGAAAAGTAAGTATAAGTACAATTAAGCACTATATAAAAAAAATTAGTAGGTTATAAATTTTCTAGTCCTTACTAACCATTGGCACAATTAAAAAATATTCAATAATTTTTTAAAGTTGAGATGTGAATCACATGATGCTCATAATGATGAAATTCCATGTTCAATAGTATTTTTTCAAGTTTGTAAATTCTTGAAAATAAAATTTGTTCACTAATTAAAAAAAAAAAAAAAAAAAAACTCATCAGTTTAAAAAATATTCACTTGTCTTTTTTTTTTAGAAATAATATTCACTTGTCTTTTGAAAATCTGGAGTTGAGCTAAGAAAAACAAGTCTACTATGTGTTAACTAACCCAATTATTTATTTCTTGTAATTGAGAATTTTTTCCGGCATAAAATAAAATTCTAATCAATAGTGATGCTCAATTATAAAATTTCTTATTGATGGTAAAAAAAATAAAATAATAATAATAATCTTTTAGGCTGAGCTAGACAACATACCAACGTCCAAATCTTGAAGTTCCAAACTTTAAAATTTGGATCCCAAATTAATATATAACCAAAATGTCATATGAAGCATGTTGATGATATTGTTGGTTATGGCCTAAAAAAAATTGCATCACGACACAGTGGTTTGCCAACTCTTTGCTAACTTATATATAATTCATTAGTCATTACTTTTTTCTTAGCAGAGAATTTTTTTTGAAGGATATTTTTTTTATAATTTTTTTTTTGGAGATTTTTTGTTTTAGTTTTATAATTGTATTGTAAATAAAAAGATTTTTTTTTGTTCTTTTCTTTTGTTGGTTTTGGAAGGAGACCATTGTCCAGGTATTTAGTATCAAATGTTGTCATGCCAATGGTATCAAAATCCAATAAGTATGAGGCAAGTCAGCAAAAACTAACTAACTTACTAACAATTGAAAGACATGTGTTAATGGGTAATTATTTTTGCATACATGTCTCTCGTTTATTGAATTTTAATACGTATGATATAGTATCATTTGATACAAAATATTTTTTTCCACTTGTGACATATAGAGCTATGTGGGCACTTTAATATATATATATATATATATATATATATTTTTTTTTTTTTTTTTTTTCTTTCTTTTGACAAAACCCTCTTATTAAAGTGCCTTTCACTTTTTCTTGCTATATATGGAAGTGTTGACATTCACGTACTTTTTAGGAGTTTAGTGTACTAAATATTTAACTTTGACTTATGATAACTTTGTGTTTTATTGATTTTTCTTATTATTGCAAAGGATTATTGCACGTAGATTTGAACTTATAAATTAGTCTCTCTTTTTTTTTAAAAAAAAAAAATTATTTTGAGGAAAAATAAATAGATGACATAAAACGTACCTAGACTACATGATTTCTACATATTCATTTTGTCATGGTTTAAGAAACTGACCTAGATAACATTATTGTTACATGTTCACTGACCACACGTTTAGTTTGCAATTCTGCCATTTGCATCATAAAAATTTATATAGTCCAAAATTCTAAGACTACAACTTTTCAAGTCTTCGGAAGTTTTGAACAATGACAAGACTTGGTGAAACGATTGACGCTTGTTGAATGAAAGATATGTTAAAAATTATAGGATGTCTTAACCAATTATATATATATATATATATATATTGAGAGAGAGAGAGAGAGAGAGAGAGAGAGAGAGAGAGAGAGAGAGAGAGAGAGAATTTAATTGTAAATTTAATCTTAAATAATATCATTATAAATAAATATTTTTTGTTGAACTTTCACGATCATTGTAAGCATACCAATTTTTTTATAATAAAATATTTGAGGAAAGAGAAACAAATGACATAAAAGTAAAACAGGCCCAAAAACATGATTGCTACACATTCAATTTAGCATGAATAATAGAGGGACCCAAATAACATAATATCTACACATTATCTCCGCAACTCCACAATCAATATCAAACAAGTGTTATACAGTCCAAAATTCCAAGACTATAACTTTCCAAAGTCTTTGCGAGTTCCAAACAATGACCAAAAACTTGTGAAGTATTAACTGGAAATCTAACATATGCCACATGTTCAATCTAGCATGAATAATAGAGGGACCCAGATAACATAATATGTACACATTATCTCCACAACTCCACAATCAGTATCAAACAATTCTTATACAGTCCAAAATTCCAAGACTATAACTTTCCAAAGTCTTTGCGAGTTCCAAACTATGACCAAAAACTTGTGAAGTATTAACTGGAAATATAACCTATATCAAACATTCAATCTAGCATGAATTAAAGAGGGACCCGGATGACATAATATCAACACCGCAACTCCGCAATTAGTATCAAACAATTCTTATACAGTCCAAAATTCCTCAACTACAACTTTCCACAGTCTTTACAAGTTTCAAACAATAACCAAAAACTTGTGAAGCATTAACTAGAAATCTAACCTATACCACACGTTTTCAATGGCTTTTAGTAAGAATAATTGTATTTTACTTTCTTCCACACAAATTGATGGCAAATATCTTTCATTATGCCTTATAGTAAGAATAGTTGTATATTGTTTTCTGGCAGGCAGATTTGATGACAAATATCTTTCATTCAACCAGCGTGCATTTCACCAAGTCTTTGGGATCTTTGTCTATTAACCAACATGAGCTTTCATGGTTGAATGAATTTGTGGAATATAGAAAGTGTAGTGCTATTTTTTTCTCCAATACACACATTCATGAAAGATTGAGTCGAAAGTAACGAACAAGAAACTGAAGCTAAACAACAATATATAAAATTTGACACATTTATATGAGATGTTGAAATAGTATTTTATTTTGTTATCTATTAAAAAAAATATAAAAAAAATAAAAAACTATAAGGCTACGTAGTGTATATAAGATTCTTTTTTCCTTGACTATATTAAGAGAGTTTTAAATATTTTCAATAAAAAAAAAATTAAGTTTGAATATATATATATATATATATAAGTTTCGTAGTGTGACTTGTAGCTTAGAGAAGACAACCCACGACAAAATTGTTGCGCAGCTCATGATCATCTCAGGCACAAAACGGAGATTCTAACAGTCATATTCTAGCTCAGCTACAAAACGGTAATGTTTTGGTTCAAAGAGGATTCATTTAAGTTGAGTGATGTTGTTTTGATAAATCTGTTAACGAAAGCTGGACGACATCATTTTGATCTTGCTTGTCTTCCTCCCAGAGCTTTAGCTTCCAAGTACCGTTTGTAATTAAATGTATCATGTAAAAATGAATTTTCTTGATTATTACACGAGAAAAATGAGTATTTCTAATCATAAATCATTTTTTTAAATTAATTTGAGCAAAAAGAAAGGGATGACATAAAACTTATTCAGATAACATGATTGTTACATGTTTAATCAGTTGCCACACGTTTTGTCTATAACTTTGCAAGTTGCATCAAACAATTCTAATTTAGTCAAAAATTCCAAGACAATAGCGATTAAAGAAAAAAATTTTGAGACTTGAATCTTCAAAGTCTTTCGAAATTCCAAAGAATGATCAAAGACTTGTTAAAACACTAATAGGATTTAAGTTTTCTAATGGTATTTCCCTTATAAAAAAAATTAAAAAGGACTTATGATGGTGTCACACGTTTTCAAAGTTGAAGGAATCTAGCATATCAATGACTTAAAAAATGAATGATGTCATTCTCTTTCATAAAAATTTTAAGAGATAAAAGCAATCAATTAAACTTTTCTTAGTTGTTACCCTAAGCCAACTCCCCCCAATTAGTTGTTTTTAAAATATTACATATGGATGTATACATATTTAGAAAAAAGGCTGTCCATTATATAACAAATAATAATAACTTAATGGTATTTATGAAAGAAAATTATTTGCACTCTGACCAAAACTATCAACAGATGGTTAAAAAAATTAAAAGTTTAAAACAATACTAACTTCTCTCTTCATAGTATTTATCAAATAACAAGAAATATGAGTTTTACATAATGAAAAAACAAAAAACAAAAAACAAAAAACATATTTTGAGCACTGTAGAGGTCCCTTCCTTGCTTTCTTTCCCACATCAAAGATGCACAGAGTAGGGACAATGAGCATATGCCTCATGGTTTGATGTGTTGAACAATTTTGTTACGGTCTAAAAAAGATTATATGCTAACCAAGGGCTTTGTAGCTGAATTGACATCTTTCCATGTATAATGAGCTTAGTAGCATATTATAATTATCTCTAATATATATATATATATATATATAAAAGTATAAAGGGAAACAAAACATATTTATCAATGTAAATGCCATCCTATTTGAAAGTAGCTCTTGTGATTTAGCATGAAGCAAAATAAAAGTGACAACAATTAAATTTTTGTCAATAGTTGATCTAGATTCAACTTACTAAAAAGGCTAAAGAAATGTTTCATTGACCAGGAATGAGAATGCAATTGGAATACATAAGAATTTTATTGGCATATATATAATTTCCTTAGCAAAAGGAATGAAAAATATCTTCAAAATTGAATCTGACGTTCTATTTTTTGGATACTCTCAAAAGAATGTAAGTTTACAACTATAATAAATCAGATAGTTATGAAAATTTTTCCATAACAAAAGGAAAGAAAGAACAAAAGAAAAGAAAAGAAACGTTCATCTATTATTATTCTATTTTAGTTTTTATTAATCTATGAATCTGCATCAAAGAATTCTGCCATATAGTCCACGGTATATGCTAGTTCCTTCCATCCAATTCATCCTTAAGTTCACTCAAATAATGTCATTTTGGAATATGAAAAAAATTTAACTAAAATTAGTAAGAGATAAGATTCACCGACTTATTCTCATGACTTTTTTGTCTAATGTGCCGAGATTTTCACGGCAAGATAGTGTGCAAGTTCTGCACGACTACTGAAATGCATGACAGTATCACACCCTTAAATTCCTAAATGGTTGTTATGCTTGTATCAGATTTTCTTAAATCAGTCAGAGTATTTGATATCAGAATTGTAACACAAAAGTTGTGTCCACAAGCTCTTTAAATTTTTAAATGTTTATTAAATTTTCATATAATTAAAAATTAATTTTTTTATTATGAGACTTTATGGAAGAATTTTTTTTTTTTCCATAAATTAATAACTAAAAGGACAGTGCAATCCAATTCTCATTCAATTTTTTTCTTAGATGTTATAACTTTAGGGTGTGTTTGTTTGGAGGTGAAATATGATGGATGGAAAACTTTGGAGAGAAAATGGGAAGGAAAACTGATGGTTTTTAGACCCCTTAAAACACAATTGATTTAACCTAGGTAATTAGTCCAATTTAATAAATCTAGGTTATCACAATCACAAAGATCATATCATGCAAAGCAGCGGAAAGAAAAAATAATACAAGATATGATCACCTAGGAAACCAAAACAGTAAAAACATGGGGAGGATTTGACCTAGTTATCCTCAAGGTAAACTTGAATCCACTATCTTGAAAGAATCGAAGTTCATACAATAAGACTTACAAGCCCCCACGCTCGACTTCTTATTGCTACCAACCAGTAGAACTTACTGATACGACCACGTGCAAGCTCCGAATCCACGGACTCCTTCTTTCTTGGATTCACCACCAGATACAAGCACACCCGCTTGTGTTTTCTTTAAGCTTCAATGGCAGCAACCGAGTTGATCATCAAGGTGTAGATAAATCTTCTCCTTGAAAACCCTAAGTTTGTGTAAAGGAAAGCTCCTCTAGATCTCACAAGAGATTTACACAAACCGCAAATATGAGCAACACTAAAACGTGGCTAGGGTTTGCCTTTTATATTTAGGACAAATTATAAAACCCTAAAACGTTTTAAAACAACTAGGGTTGAGTTGGAAAATCTGCAGAAAAAACATTCTGCCCGAGCTTTGATCGATCGAGCCTAAGCTTCGATCGATCGAGCCAGGCCGAAATTCATTAATCTTTTCTGCATTAGCTCGATTCCAACTTTACATAAAATACACAACTTTGAGCAAGACTAAAACACTTCTAAACACATTGTTTTGATCATGGTTTGCCAACAATACACATTAGAGTTCTAAATACATAAATACCTAAGTCTTTAGAACCTAACAAACTCCCCCTTTGGCAATCCGTGACAAAACACAACTAGAAGCTCAAAGTTTACAAAATAAAAGCCCTTTACACAAATAATGCTCATAAAATAAATTCAATCCTAACTACTATCCATCAGTTGCAAGTGTAGACAGCAGCTCAATTGCATCAACCTGTATATTTCCTGAAACACTAAACAAAATACATAACCGTACATGTGGAAAAAACAAGTAAACAATAATAAATTCTTGATTTCAAACAACACACAATAAAGACATATATCAATGAATAACTCATAAATATAAATCAATAAAAGTTGGAAACAAGAAACATATAAGAAAAACAACACTCCCCTTAACATGAATATCCCATCAAAAACATGGCAAGAGCTAAAAAAAATAAAATACAATGTGAAGCACCTAGATACAATCTAAACTCCACAAGCTCCAACCAAAGAAATACTCTCCCCTTGAAAACAAAAAACCCTACAAAGTACTCCCCCTTTTTGTGACGGAATGCCAAAGGGCAAACAAAATCCATCATCAAAAGGGAGGTGGTCTAAACTATGCCAACTCCACACGCAAGGCACGGATCTCATCGAGCACGTCCACCAAAATCTGTCCATGAGCCACCTGAACGGTCAAGACATGATCCAACGTATGTCGAATGTCTAAATCATCCGACGTAGTCGGTGGAGGAACATCAGCACCTGTAGCAATAGCACCAGACGTCTCAGCATCATCAACACCTGTAGAAGAGGGAGGAGGGGGAACAGCACTAGATAACGCACCCCTAGGACGCGAAGGAACAGCTCGCATGTGAGCAGCCCTCTGTCTAAGAAAGGTGGCACCTATGGGAGCAACGACATGAACAGGCTCACTAGACGGGAAACCATCTAGACCTAAAAAGAGCAAAATCCTATGAATGAAAATAGGATGAATAAGCGCATACCCTACAACAGAACTCCTATGAACCTCGTTCAAAGAACGAAGGAACAAATGAGGAAAACTGATCGACGCACCAGAAACAAAAGCATACAAAAACACACATCGCTTTAGAGGGATGGTGTGGAAATGAGAAATAGGCCACAACGAATGACACGCTATCCTAAAGAAAAGATAGGCAGTCTCGATAAGCTCAGCGGACGTGATCCGAGGATCAAAACCCCACTGGATAGATGACTCAGTGATGTATGACATGACAACATCTTAGGAGGGTGACCCATCATAGGGATAGTCAGGCTCTCGAACAACCGGAACCCCAAGAGCCTCAGTCACTACCCGAGGGGTAATGGTGAACTCAACACCTCGTATCCAACTCCTAACAAGGGTGTTGGAATCATAGACGTGGCAAGAGAGGTTCGAGAAGAACTCTCTAATCAGGGCGGTTGGGGGTGGATGATCTATCTCTAAGAGAGGTAACCAACCTCTAGACTCAAAGTTAGCCCTAATGGCCGGATCAATCTCATCTAAAACCATAGCATGCTCAGCCCAAATCTTACGCTTACTGTTCAAAGTATCAAAGGCCTCTATGCTCTTATCATTCCTAAACACCTCACTCCTAGAGGGAGACTCAGAGGAAGTGGAAGGGGTCCTATAGGCTCTAGTTTTCCTAGGCATGGTGCTAGGATAAGGACCAAAACACAAAGCAAAGGAACAAAAAAAACAAAAACAAAAAAAAATACCAAGGGCAGACTGCAAGTTAGCACATAAAAAAAATATATAACAAAATCTATATGATGCATGAACAATTTAAATGGCATGATGCATGTCCTAATGCAGTGCAATTAAGTCCAAAGAAGTTCAAATTCACAAAATTGGCTTGAACATAGAGGTATTAACACAAAAACCCCAAAATTTGGAAAAACCACTTGATCAATTTGAAAGATATTGACTAATTGATCATCTTACAAGATAGATTTCAGAAAATAATGACCAATTACATCAATTGAACAAGCCAATTTCATCAATTTAACCCAATTTGAACAAAATCCCCAATTCGAATCAATTACAAACCCTAGAATTTTCAATTTTTCACAAATCCCCAAATTGATCAAATTAACCAACATATATCATGAATATAACAATATAGAGACAAAACCCAATGATCGATTTTAGAAAACATGGCTTGAAACATCAAAAACCCCAAAAGTGCCAAAAATACCCAATGAAATGCATGAAAACATGAAATAAAATACAAAAGGAAGGGCATAAAGGACTTACCAGCTTAGAGAGAGGAAAACCTTGCAAAAATTTCGAAGGAAAACGACAAAAAATCCTTAGTGGAGCCTTGCCAAATCGGAGAGAGAGAGGAAAGTTTGAAAAGATTTGAAAAAGTCCAATCTAACTTTTTAAAAGACATGATTCATGAGTTTCGATCGATCGAAAAACAGCCTCGATCGATCGAAACAAATAGAGACTTTAACAAAACAATTTTAAAAAAGTTCGATCAATCGAAACAGTCAGAGGCTCTCTCAAACATATTTAAAAAATTTCGATTGATTGAAAAATAGAATGGATCGATCGAAATGGGCAGAGGCTCACTAAATTTGAGGAAAAACACAGTTTTTTGAAAAAAATTCAGAATCAACTCAAAGCATTGAAATTTAATAACAAAATGCATGAGTATGTGATGATATGATTTTCAAAATCAAGAATTTTAAGCCCAAATTTCCCAAAAATAAAATTTCTCGCATTCTCCATAAATTTTCAAGCAACAAATTAATTTTGCACAAAATTCAAAGTATTTGCAAAACTTGGTTGGTTAGACCATAAACACACACAATAACATGTACAAAGTTTAGCAAAGAGTAACTCGGGTAGTGTGGGCAACTAGCAAAAGCTTGAGATACATGTGAGGTGATATGTGAATAGCAATCAATCACAAAGTCTACAAAATTCATCACAAAGAATTTAAAAGAGACTATCACCTAAAGAGTTACATCATATAACTCCCACATCTCCTAGATCATAAGCTTGCAATCATGTAAATTTCTTGAATTTATGCCTCATAATATACACACCAATTTTAAGTCATGTGATTTTGGCATCAAGCCTAATAGTATACACCAATTTTAAGTATTAAGCAATTTAAACCGAGGCTTCACCTTATGTTCTTTTCGTGCATGTGCTACACTTTCTCGAGCACAAAATCTTATGACATGCACTAAGGTGTTCATGATTGGTTAGTGAACAGTGGTGAGATGGTTATTTATGCCTTTCTCTAAAAGTTCAAGTCCGACAGTCAAAAACATGTGACTACAAGATTAAGACAGAGTAATCAAAAACCATAAACATCTTTCCCACACAACATGCACTACAAAGTTTCAACTAGTAAAGTACAATAAATAAGCTCATCAAAGCTAAACAAGGTACAAACGACATGTTATGTGAAAATAAATTGACCAACCTTGTTCTTCAAAAACCAAGAAGAATAGTACAAAACACAATTTGCTTCCCTTTTCTTCCCTTTTTTTTAATTATTAAAAAAAAAAAAAAACACCTAGAATGAAATGCATGAATGTTATGCAATGCAAATCCTAGAAAACCAAAAAAACAAAACCAAAGAACAAAGGTCACAAAGGGTAGAGTAATAAAGTACAAGAACCATGTCAGAAAGACTCAGTTAGTTCGAATCTTTTGTATCCAAAACCTTTTAGATGCACCATGAGCATTGGAGTTCTTATTCACATGGGAATGATTACCAACTCCAGGATTGGAATAAAGGTTTAAAGCCTTTACCAATTCACCAATAAGTACCATAGGATCTTGTGCTTAAGGCACAGGTACTTTTGATTTGTTTGCTCTCTTTGCAGCTTGCAGCTTGTAATAATTAGGACGTATGTGTCCAGACTTTCCACAAAAGTGACAAACCCATGCAGGCTTATCATGTGTCTTGTCCTTAGATAGGATAGGCTTCTTAGACTTAGACTCTTTCAGATCAACCCTAATCTTCCTAGATGATAAAACTTCTATGGGTTTGACAACCTCACTCACAGGGGGTTTGACAGTTTCACTCACTATCTCACCCACAGAAGGTTCGGAAGAAGATAAAGGGACAAAATTTGTGGAATGGGGAGCAGACACAGAGATGCTTTCAACATAACCTAATCCAGATTTGTCATAAGAAGACTTTTGAACACTCAGCATTTGATCAAGTTTAGAACTAGCAGATCTAGCAACCGATAAATCAAGTTCCAAAGATTTAACTTTATCAAGCAAAAGCATATTCTCAGTTTTCACATTGTTCAAAAGTTCAGTAGCATCAAACAGTTTTACAAGCAAATTCTTCTTATCAAGCTCAAGAGATTCAATTTTCTTTAGGCCAAGTTCAACATTCATAGCATCCTTTGCAGCAACTTTGCAAAGTTTATTATAGGCCTCTTGAAGATCTACATCTTTAGAAAGTTCCCCATCAGAAGGGTTCTCTTCAACAGATATGCTCTCATCGACTACAGCAGGAGTGATGAAAGCAATGAAGTTTCCATCCTCATCACAATCAGACTCATTATCAGAAACTTCACCATCACTAAGGGTTATAGCCATAACCTTACCCTTAGACTTCAAATAGGTAGGACATTCAGATTTCATGTGTCCATACCCTTGACATCCGAAACACTGAGAACCCAAAGAATTATTAGAAGATTGACCTACTTTTTCTCTAAGTTTATCATTATTGTTAACCTTAGTGGGATCATGCTTCCTAAAGTTTCTAAGTTCAGTAGTGTTCGTGCCTCTTGCCTTTCTATTACTATTCCTGAGAAAGTTTCTAAAATTCTTGCCAAGGTAAGCAATCTCTGTAGCAGAAAGCTCATCATCAAATCCACCACCTTCAACATCATCAACTGACTTAAGAGCCATTGATTTGGATTTGGTAGTTTTAGGTAGATCCAACTCATAAGATTGAAGAGATCCTACAAGTTCATCAACAGGGATGGAGTCCACATCCCCTCTTTCAGTAATGGCAGTCACCTTGGGTCTAAAGTTTTTAGTTAAAGATCTAAGTATCTTCCTAACAATTTTAGGTTGATCATAGATTTCACCCAAGTTAAAAGCAGAATTAACAATATCATTCAATTTAGCATAGAATTCATCAAAAGATTCATCATCAGACATCCTAATGCTTTCAAATTTAGAAGTCAATTGCTACAATTTATTTATTTTGACAGCCTTTGTACCTTCATGCACAGTCTAGAGGATATTCCAAGCAGTATGAGCAACCTCAACATTAGAGATTCTCTTAAATTACTCCATAGAAACAGCGTTAAAGATAGCATTCATAGCCTTGCTATTAAACGCAGCTGCTTCTTTTTGAGAAGTTTCCCACTCACTAACAGGAGTAGTGGCTTCTCCCATCCATATTTAACGGAGTTCCACACTCTCTCATCAATAGATTTCAGGAATGCTTTCATCCTTACTTTCCAATAAGCATAATTATTCCCATCAAAGTGAGGAGGCATAACTAGAGAGTGTCCGTGTTCCATGAAAACAAGGGTCAAGGATCAGCTCAGTGATCAAAAGATCAACAACAAAAGAGCAACCCGCTCTGATACCACTTGATGGTTTTTAGACCCCTTAAAACACAATTGATTTAACCTAGGTAATTAGCCAAGTTGTTACTTAGTCCAATTTAATAAATCTAGGTTATCACAATCACAAAGATCATATCATGCAAAGCAGCGGAAAGAAAAAATAACACAATATATGATCACCCAGGAAACCAAATCGGTAAAACCCTTGGGAGGATTTGACCTAGCTATCCTCAAGGTAAACTTGAATCCACTATCTTGAAAGAATCGAAGTTCATACAATAAGACTTACATGCCCCCACGCTCGACTTTTTATTGCTACCAACTAGTAGAACTTACTGACACGACCACGTGCAAGCTCCAAATCCACGGACTCCTTCTTTCTTGGATTCACCACCAGATACAAGTACACCCGCTTGTGTTTTCTTTAAACTTTAATGGCAGCAACCAAGTTGATCATCAAGGTGTAGATAAATCTTCTCCTTGAAAACCCTAAGTTTGTATAAAGGAAAGTTCCTCTAGATCTCACAAGAGATTTACACAAACTGCAAATATGAGCAACACTAAAACATGGTTAGGGTTTGCCTTTTATATTTAGGACAAATTATAAAACCCTAAAACGTTTTAAAACAACTAGGGCTGAGTTGGAAAATCTACAGAAAAAATATTCTGCCCGAGCTTCGATCGATCGAGCCTGAGCTTCGATCGATCAAGCCAGGCCGAAATGCATTAATCTTTTCTGCATTAGCTCGATTTCAACTTTACATAAAATACACAACTTTGAGCAAGACTAAAACACTTCTAAACACATTTTTTTTATTATGGTTTGCCAACAATACACATTAGAGTTCTAAATACATAAATACCTAAGTCTTTACAACCTAACAAAAACTTTTTGGAATGTGTTTGTTTGGGTGGGGAGGAAGGAAAATAAATGGTGAAGCCCAGATATTTTCTCTCCGGGCCTACCTAAAAGTTTTCTCACCAAAATGGAGAGAAAACTGAGAGAGGAAAGCTCATAAAATGAGCTTCCAAAAATACCCTTGGAATTCACCTCTAAGTCTACAACGTGTTGACTATTTTTTTTTTTTTCCTTTGGTTTTTTCTTTCTGTTACTAACATGTCTTGGCTTCCTTTATTTTTTCTTTCTCTGGTACTAACATGTTGGGTATTTTTATTTTATTTTATTTGCTTTGCTTGCTTTTGTTGGACATGTTGGCTTCTTTTCTTATTCTTCTTTTTTTTTTTTTTTTTTTTTTGGACGTGTAGCTTTCTTCTTCTTCTTCTTCTTTTTATTTTTAGTGCTCATATTAATTTTGGTTGGTTTTTGTTTTTGTTCTTTTTTTTTTTTTTTTTTTTTTTTTTTTTACTAAAGTGTCCATCTATACACAATTTTTTAAAAGTATAATGTGTTACTTTTTGTTTTATTTAATAGGGACATAATGATAAATTTATATAAACTTTATTTTCAACCAAACATAAGGTTATCCATCCCTTTACTTTTCCACCCTCCCAACCAAACACAAATGAGGGAAACTAAAATTTTTTTTATCCTCCCACTTTTCCATCCTCTCTCAATTTTCTATCCTCCCATTTTTCCATCCTCCCAACCAAATAGACCCTTAGGTTTTGTTTGGTTGGAGAATGGAAAAGTGGGGAATAGAAAATGTGAAGTTGGTGAAAAAAAAAAAATCAACGTAATATAAGTTTTAATTGCGGGCCGGTTGAACACCCTTCACTTTGTCAGTCCCCAAAATCACCCAAACCAACCATACACTTAATGTTAACGCTGTATGAATTTTTTTTGTTTACTATATCTTACAATAAATGATGATATCTAAGTAAACCAAATCATGTAGAAAAGTGCATGGAAATGAATTAAAAGTATAAGCGAATTGAAATCTAAAGTTGATAAAATTATTATTATTATAAGGATGCAATTTTGCTCCCCAGCCCAAAAGATGTATGGACTTAAAACAATGAATTTGTAGAGAGTGAGTTGGAAATCTAGGCTCTAATGAGTTGGATAGTTATTATGGTAGATTCAAATGACAGTAAAATAAGAACAGGCAGGTTATATTTAAAGAAAATCGCCCTCGACACGGTCCAAGGAAATCAGTTCTTGTATATCTTCCGGATTGGGTTACAAGTCCGATCCTTGTTGTTGCAGTCCTTTCTTTCTCCATTTTTTGGAGCCTC
The DNA here is from genome assembly GCF_932294415.1 of Quercus robur. NCBI lineage: Eukaryota > Viridiplantae > Streptophyta > Magnoliopsida > Fagales > Fagaceae > Quercus > Quercus robur. Next base: position 18,848,852 of record NC_065539.1, on the reverse strand, counting down.
TACTATTAGGGTCTATCCTCTATTTTATACTATCCTTTGTCTCTTATTCCCACCTTCCACGTGTAGGTTTAGATTGATAGTTCTGGTACTTGTCCCATCAGCCCCTTCCTAAAGTCTTTGGGAGTAACTGTAAGGTTGAAAAGCACGGTTCAGTCAGCTGTAGAGCATTCAATGCTATGGTAGTAGCTTTATCTTATATATTTTATAGCTTTCCTTTGTCCTGTTCCTTCTTAATACTTATCCTCTTCCATGGAATGGTCTGGAATGTTGCTCTTGATAGTAGACCATGCCCTCTGTCCTCGGCCTTGCCCAGCCGAGTAGGGATTCTTCCTCGTTTCCTCCACCCCCCCCCCCCCCCAAGGTGGCTCTGATCGGATTCCATTTCTTCCCTTATTAGCACAGACCCTTCTAGAAATGTTTACCCCTCCTCGAATTGTTTAACGTCCTCGGATTGGGCTCCTAGCCCAATATATACATAGATATGGGCTCCCTGACCTTTCACCCCCTACTATTATTATTATTATTATTATTATTATTATTATTATTAAACAGTAGCTATTATGATAAACAGTAGATATAGCTAACCCGATTAACCTGATTTTTTTCATTGTCAGAGCTACCTTTTATAAATCAATGAATCTACATCGAATAATTCTTAGTCCAAAAAGTCTACATTGTACGCTAGCGTACAGTGTAGACTTTTTGGACTAGATATTATTAATTAACGTGTGACCTTAATTTTAGCCCACAAGACCTTAGATGTTATTAATTAACGTGTTAAAGATATATAAATGTAATAGATTGACCCACAATCCCTTTAATTTTCCAAGTCATAAGGCCAACCCATAAAAGAAGCTAATTCAAGGGATTAGAATTGTAATGTTGTACTTGTGGTTGATAATCCTGGTTATGGTCCCTCTCCTGATAATCATGGCTGCCTATAAATATATCTATCTAATTCTAACAAAACACCCTAAATACATATATCCTTCTCAAAGCCATAGCAAATATGTGGCAGGTATTATTATTACTAATCGTGGACCTGCGCATTGCGAGTGATAATTTTTATTTTTTTTTTATTTTTTTTTTTTTATGATAGTGTTATTATTTTGAATATTTTTCAATGTATTACTACTTAAGCTGCATTATATATGTATGACCAATATATTGTAGGATTCATGATGATAGGAGGTTTTGGTCTTAGAATTAGATATGGAAAGGATACAATTATAATTTATTCATTTCAATTCGGCAAGCTCTTAACCATAGCCCTTACTTAGTTGCCATACTCAGCCTTGTAGTCACTCCAGAGCTGATCAATTGTCTTCCCAAGTTAGTGAAATTTAATTCACTTAAAAATAGATAGATAGGATTTTATAAATTTCAAGTTAGATTCATGCTAGGTGAAAACTTTAGAGGATTGTAATTAAGTCCTTGCAAGTCTTTTTAAATAAATAATAATAAAAATAAAAATATCTATTCTTTTGAAGATAGAGATTAGTTTTATGAATAGGATGAGGAAATTTTATTGTATTCTTTTTTTTGGGAACATAATTTCTACCAAACTCGGTTGGCTAATTTGTACATTTCTAAGTCAATTGAGCACATTTTGCATGTTACATGTAATTCTTCATTTCCATAAGGTAAGGGCATTCATGATCCCATTGACCCACTCTATTTTTCTTGCATGCTTGTTTTTTTGGGATGCGAAATGTGATTGTTCCAAAAACTGTATGTCGAAGAATTTGTCAATAGTTTTGCAGCAATTGTTTTTCATCTGGTTGGTTTAAAATTGATACTAGTAGTTGTATTCCTTCATCATTTGATTCACATAACAATGCAATTGCCAGTCCATACTTTGCATTTTTGTCTCCTTCTATGTTTGCTTGAAAAGGATTTCTTTTCCCACTTTAGTTTGATCTTGTACAATATATTTTTGAGCTCTAACCCAAAATAGTGCTTGTTTGTTTCCAATCCTAAAGCATTGATGAATGAGTTTTTCTTCATCATTTCGAAGGAATAAAGGATTTTGGAGCGGTCCAGTTAGATTGATGTGGTGAAGAATTTTTTTCTTTTTGGTTAGCCGATTGCATCGCTTGCAGCTGTTTTAAAAACGAAAACACATATTAAGAAACTAATGTGTTAAAAAAAAATCAACTGGTGACAAAACATGACAATAATCATATACTAAGGATTACACGTGAACATTATTATCATCACAATTGCAATATTGCATTGATGAAGCTAAAAAAAATTTTCTTTAAAAAATATAACAATGACTCTAGAATTGTGCACGACTTCATAGTATAAAGTTAATAAAAATAGAAAATATAGGACTACAATATTTTGTGCCACAATTTTGGACATGGTAGATTGTGATTAGTAGAGAAAAAGTGGGGAGTTCATGTGAAAGTAACAAACATGAGATGTGAATTTAAATTTGTGTACTTGATTTTGATGTTGCCTAAAAATTTTGGCGATTGTCTTCCAACATTGGGAAATATTTCAAGCAATAATTCTGTTGGTAATTCATGTTGCATGCTCATTTTTGTGATTGTGGAGAGAGTATTTTTCAAGTAAGTCATTTTTGTGATTGTGGTTGTGGTTGTCAATTATTTTATTTTATTTTTCTAGTAAGTCTTTCTTAAATTTTTTGGATTACAATGATTTGTGGTTTGTAGTTGTTTATGTTAACATACTGTTATTTGGGTTGATTTGTGATATTGTTTGAAGTAACATTTGAAAAAGAAATATTATGTGCGCAACATTTTCACAACTTTCATAATAAATCTTAAGTAGTAAGTTGTTACTAGCTGTTATTGGTGAGTAAAAAATAATTTAAATGATGAGTTCAAATTAAAATCAGTAACAATTTACCATTTATAATTTGTTGTAAAAGCATTATAAAAATGTTGTGTTCATGGCAAATAAAAACAAGATTTTGGACCACCAAAAGAGGTGGCCTAGTGGTCAAAATGTGTGATCACTGTCTTAAGGTCCCACGTTCGAACCCTAACGGAGAATGGAGTTGCCTCTTGCAGCTACTTCCTGATTTACTAGCTTTCTCGTGGGGCGGGCTAAGGTTATCTCCGCCCCTTTTTATTCAGTCAAAAAAAAAAAAAGTGGCCAAGATTTTGGAGAGAGGTGGCCAATTAAGGTAAGGCTCTAATAGGTAGAGCTAGTCGTCCATGGTACAGCTAGTGGAGATGGTAACTTTAGGAGAAGTTTTAGCCAACCGTGGTGATAATAATAAGATATCTGGATTGGTGTATGGTGGTCCTGGCCAAGTTGATATCTCTATATATATAAAGAGGCAATAGGCTCAATGAACAGTATTTTGGTTTATTGAGTCTCCTTATCCTTTATCTTTTTTTCTTTTTTTCTTTCTTTTTTTTTTTTTCAAGTTTTGAATAGTTGCTACAGTGCCAATTTGGTTTGTTCAATTGGCACTGTAGCTGCAGTGTTTTTCTCCCCTTCAATCAGTCATCATTTTATGCTTCTTTTTTTTTTTTCCCCATGTTTTCTTTTTAAAATATTTATATGAGCTGACAGTTATATTGACACAAGCAAATTTCACAATATGTCAATTTCTTATAAATTGAAATAAAATAATAAAATATGTAAAATATGAGACTGTGACAAACCACAACTGAAAATAATTGTTTCTATTAACTATATAAAAAGAGCCAATAGGCTCATGAATAGTGTTTTTGGTTTATTCAATTGGTGAGCTTCACTTTTTCTTTTCATTTTTTTTTTCTTCTTCAAGTACGCGAGTTTGTTTGAGCTTTGTTTTTTTTTTTTTTTTTTTTTTTAAGATCTTTATATGTTCACTTTATAGTTTATACTTGCAATGTAAGCTTACATCGTAGACACACAAAAAGTGGCAAATATTATACACATTTGCACACATAAAAATGGTAAATGTTGTACAAATTTTGCAAATGCATTATAATATTTTCAAAATTGCTGAGTTGTCAATTCTTTATGAGTCAAAATAAAATATAACAAATTTATAAAAGTATTACGAAAATATTGTGCCATTCTGCTGTGTTTTTAGAATTTTCTTTTTTGGTTTAGTCAACTTTGTTGAGGCAAAATTTACTATTTCATGTACAGTTTTCTTGAGTTGACTTTTTGTATTTTTTTATTTTATTTTTATCTTTATGCACCATTTTAATTTATTTTTAAAAAAAAAAACAAAGTTTTACACACACAAAAATAAATAATAAATAAAAAACTTAGGATAAAAACACTTTTCATCCTTTATGTTTGGGGTAGTTCACAATTCTTCCTTAAACTTTAAAATCAAGCAATTTTTTCCTTAATATTTTGGAAAATATTAGCAAATATATCATATTGTTATTCTCTCAGTTAAACCCTAATAAAATCTTATAATTCTTAAAATATTACGTTGTGTATTATCTAAAATACTCCAACTAAATTTTAACATTCCAAAAATTTTCTTTTTGTATTTTGAGTTTTAGATAGTAGTAATGCTTAGAAAATTGGAATGATGATATAAGGTGTTTTATTTATAACATATAGAACATTGATTTTCTAGGTTTAAATCTTCGAAATTTATAATTTATCTTGGAAAATTCAATGAAACCTGTCTTTTGTTATCCCTTTTTTTTTTCTTTTCTTGCCTAAAATGGGTGTTCATTAAATTAAAACAAGTAAGCTAAACATTGCACCTAGACTCATGTAGAATGATAAAAAAGAAAGTATGAATGAAAAAAGTTTCATTGTTTATGGTTGAAGTTATTTGATGAAAATTTTCAATTGTAACATATAACATCACTCATTATGAAAATTTAAATATTGTGACAATGTTTTAGTAAAACTTAATTGCTTATTGTTAGAAGATGATGATATTCATTATCATTTTTAAAAGTTTTTATTGAGTCAATATTGCCTTTAACAAATAAGTACTAAGAAACTATTATATTAAAATAGATATTCATATGTTACATAGCTACCCTAACTTTGTGTGTCATATACATTTTTTTATGTATATAGTTTCATACTTCTTCAAATAAAAATTTTATCTTAATTTTCTCATTTAAGACGTAGCATGTGCCTTGCACGTGCCACCCTAACTAGTCATTCTAAAAGCAATAAATTTTATCTTAATTTTCTCATTTAGGGCATTCGTTAAGAAGAAAATTCCAATGCAGTCCAGCTACTTTTATGAACAGTCAAGCGACATTTAATAAATAAAAAAAATAATAATAATAATTAAAAAAAAAAAAAATCTATATTTTTATCAACTTTTGCTCCTTGACACTAAATTGATAACGTTCGAAATAAACTAATCCTTGATACATATTTAAAGGACCAAATTTTGCCGTCCCTAAAATAAAGTTGGCTCTTACATCATAATTAAAATTGGTGCCTTTTAAATGTAACAAGAAAAACGTGATGTCAAGAAGGATCCCAGTAGCTTCCATTTCTATTTAAAACAAAATACACTAAAACTTCCATAAATCCACATTACGAAACCAGCAATTAAACTGCACAACTGTATGTTGTCCAGAAAATAGTGGCTACATCAAGTTACATATACATTTTCGTAGAAAACAGAGGAAGCAGAACAACGAAATGAAAATGCAATTTTTTTTTTTTCATGAGAATCAATGAAACTGCAGTTATGTAGTACTATCAAGAGTTAATCTTTCTGCAGTTCTTTCTAATCTCTCCCCTTGAACCTGTCAATGGAGAAATATTTCCCATCTTAACCATGGACTTGGCGAATTGCTCAAAGAAAAGTTGGCTGTTCTCTGCGTATTGCTTTACCAATTCCCTTGTTCCTTCATTCTTGGTTAAAAGAACTTGATCAGAGTTCAGAAGGCCCTTTGAAGCCAATATGTACTTGTAGTAGTAGTTATCAAACTTTGTTGGGCTGACATAGTCCAAGAAAAACAGGTTCTGATCACCACCGGATCTTGGGCATCGGGTTTTCAATCGGGCATATGATTGATCAAGTGTGTAGTCAGGCTGTCCATTTCCTGACTGGTTGTTTTATCTTTGCCTGAAGCTGGTGCACCGGGCATTTCCAATTGTATGGCTCCCTGCATAACAAAATAAAGTTCACACACAAACATTCAGGTTATGATATTGGAGAATGTGTGAGTTTGAGAACTTAGTATGTATTTAACTATTTCTCTTTACAAATAAGGATAGTACACAATAAAGTAGTATGTAGTAGACAAATATTAAAGTCAATAATAATTTGTCATCTTCGTACCTCAGTAGATTATGAAAAATATCATGTCGGTGACATTATTGTTCTAATTTTGTCCAATCAATGTTTAGAGCAATCTCATTTGATGACACAAAAAAGAGCATGTATTAAAATTTAGTTATTTGGCACCACAAAAATTTATTTTATCTATTTTACTTACTCACTTTACAAAACATCCAGCAGCAGTGGATCTATTTTAGCTTTTGACATAATAAAATAATATAAACATCACAATAAAATAATATATCTACTATAATAAAATAATATATCCACTACAATAAACAACATTCACAACCACCGCGACCGCTACCGTTGCCACTACCACCACCACCACCGACTCTTCCACCGCCCCCACCACTACAATGATATTTTTTTAACACTTCATTTTTTTATTTCTTTTTTTTTTTTTTTTGAGAAAATTTACCACTTCAATTAAATATCCCTTCTTTATTTTTTTTTTGTTCTCCCTTTCTCTCTCTTCCTCTCTATCTCTTTCTCTTTCTCTGAACCAAGATGAACCATCAAACTTTCACTCTTTCTTCTCAACTCAGATACCCACTGCCTAGCCACCATGATCACAACCCATCATCACAAGATCAACTCATTAAGACCCACCAAACCCATAGCCCAACCACCGTGATCACAACCCCAACCCCCACCACTGTTACCAAACCCATTAAGAAAAAACCCAACAACCCAAAATTGCAAACCAATCGGCAACCCACAACCACAACTCGATCAACAACCCACCAGAGGCTCTCGCCTTCCTCACCAGCACGGGTTCGTGGGTTGTGCCATGGGTTTGTGATCTTTCTCTCTACTCTAACCGATCTACCGTGGGTTTGTGATTTGTGATGTGGGTTTGTGTTTTGTGGTGGTTGTATGAAATTTGGATCAGCGTTGCTTTGATCTTTCTCTACTCTATCTATATGTGTAAGGTTGAATTTATTCAACCATCTAACTAGCTTTATTCCGTGCCAAATTTGCTTGTAATTCAGCATTTAGTAACCCTGTATTTAGGTGGGTTTGTTGTAAGGGTAGTGAGTGAGATAGAGTGTGCAAGAAAACAAAGACTCGCGGCTGGGACTCGCGGGTGACTCGCGGCTGCAAGCCGCCAGAAGCAGCACACGTGCCAAGCATGCTGGAAGATGAACATTCATGCTAGCTGGAGCACTACAGGACAAAACAGGACAACTGGCCATACGGTTAACTCGCGACTGGATCTCGCGACTTAGTCAAGCCGCGAGCCACCCCTGTTTTGTAAAACCTGACGTTTCACATTCCTCTCCCACTCCAGTATAAATACCCCTTTTACCCACGATTGAAAGAGAGCTTCCGAAGAGAATTTTGAGAGAGAAACCCTAAAGAAAAACAAGATTGTTTCACCCATAATCTCTACCTTAGAGACTCTTCAAATTCCTCAACTCTCTTCCTCTCCATTGTCAAATCCTTGAGAGGCATTATACCAAACCTGGTTCTCACCATCATTATCACTGTGAGACAGTTGTTTGGATTTCTGGGAAGCAGTTAGGAAGGAACCAATCTTCATTGGTTGATGCTACGGTCTAGTAGCGGAATCCAGGAAGCTAGAAAAGAAAAAGGTTCGGCGCAACTTCGTTGGAGCAAGAAGCTTGGAGGGCTTAGGTGCACTGGGTAGATTAGGCTTGGAGGGTCTATTGCTGTCCTTGTATCCCAACTGTATTTTCTAGTGGATTGTTTACCGCTTGGAGGGCGGCGGAGAGGTTTTTCGCCGAGGACTTCGGTTTCCTCTTCGATAACACATCGCGTGTTGTCTTTGTGTTTGCATCTTCCTTCCTCTCTATCTTTGCCTTTTTCATTATCTGCTGTGGTTTTATTTTGTTATGGCTTAGATAGTCTTTAACCAATTTCGTATTATAGCATGTGTTAAGTTTCCGCACACTAGTTGTTTGACATATTGCTTGTATTGGTTAAGTTGTATTTTAGGGGTCTAAACGTTCAAAGGTGTTTTGTACACGTTTTTGAACTTTCATTTGGTATCAGAGCGGGTACACTTGTTGTGGTTTTATTACCTAAGTGTGATCCTAGACCCCTGTGTTGTGGCTGTTGTTTTGGAATATACCATGCTGAATTGTAGCTTAAGTGTTTGTGAAAATGACTTTATGCATATGTCTGAAAGGTGTCTTACTGATGATCTTGTAGAGTTGTTAAAAACTAAGAAACGTGCCAGAGTATTTGTTCACATGCTGGAATATCTTGAAAATTAGAATCTTGTCTTACACAGTAGCATATCTGAATCTAAATCATTGATTAAGAAATATAAAAGAAAGAATAGAATGTTGTGTGAGATGATTGAGAATCTGAAAATGAAAAATCAATCTGAAAGAAGCATGAAAACTGATGAAGAGTTTGTGTTTGAAGGTCAAGAATGTCTGTCACATGTGAACCTATTTGTGCATACCTCATTGAAGGTGTTTAATGCGTGTTTGTGGTATCTTGACAGTGGGTGTTCTCGCCATATGACAGGGGATAAGTCACTGTTTAAGACACTCAAAGAAAAGGTTGGTGACTATGTGACCTTTGGTGATGGAAGTCATGCTCAAGTCCTAGGCAAAGGAACCATTGAGATACCCGGTTTGCCTCTGTTGAAAGATGTGCTGTTCATAAAAGGGCTGAAGGCGAATTTGCTGAGCATCACTCAAATTTGTGATGATGATTTCCTGGTACAATTCTCTAAGAAAGGATGTTTGATCATCAATGAAGAGGGGATTCAAGTTTTGGAAGGAAATCAAACTACAGATAACTGTTATGGAATAGTTCCCACGGCACCAATATCGTGTAGAAGTGCTCGTGTGGATATGTTGGAGCTGTGGCATCACAGATTTGGGCATGCCAACTTCAAACAAGTAGCAAAAGTCTCTAAACTTGAAGCAGTCGAGGGACTTCCTAAGTTTGGAAAAGTGAAGAAAACCGTTTGTGGTGCATGTCAAATGGGGAAGCAAACTAAGGCAAGTCATCACAAGGTGAATGTGATAGCCACCTCTCGGTGCTTGGAGTTACTTCATGTTGATCTAATGGGGCCTACCAGAACTGAAAGCCTAGGGGGGAAGAGATACATTATGGTCATTGTGGACGACTACTCAAGATACACTTGGGTTGAATTCCTTAGAGAAAAATCAGAAGCTTGTGAGAGGTTGGAGATTCTGTGCAAGAAACTACAAAACGAAAAAGGGATTCCGATAGCCAAAGTTAGAAGTGATCATGGGAGGGAATTTGAGAATGCAAGATTCGAGTCCTTCTGTGAGAAGAATGGAATTAAAAGAGAGTTTTCAACTCCCAAAACTCCACAACAAAATGGAGTGGTAGAGAGAAAAAATCGTGTGATTCAGGAGATGGCAAGAGTCATGTTGCTTAACAAGCAAATACCTCAAAAATTTTGGGGAGAAGCTGTCAACACCTCGTGTCACATTGGCAATAGGATTTTCTTTCGAGTTGGTACAAAGAAGACTACATATGAGATATGGAATGGGAAGAAGCCTAAAGTGAAGTATTTCCGGGTATTTGGAAGTAAATGCTATATCTTAAATAATCGAGAGAATCTTGGGAAGTTTAATGCGAGAAGTGATGAGGGTATTTTTCTTGGCTACTCTACTACAAGTCGAGCGTATAGAGTGTTTAACAAGCGAACAAAGGCTGTGATGGAGTCCATAAATGTCAAGATTGATGATGCCTTACCTAAGGTGGAAATGATTGATGATGTAGAAGGGCCGAGCACCAAAGAGCCCGATGTTGAGGTAGAAGCTTTGGATATAGAAGGTGAAGAACCTATACCAGAAGTAGAATCGACTCCCATCAACCCAAGAATGGAAACGAGATCGATGTCTAGAACTTCAAGTCCTCTTACTCCTCCAGAAGTTCATCCTCCTATCTCTCGTAGTATGAAGTTTCCACTTCAAAAAGGCCATCTTCAAGAGTTATCAAGAATCATCCGGAAAGTAATATCATAGGATCTCTTGATGACGGTCTTCGCCTCAGGAAAGGAAACATTCTGCTAGCCAATCATGTAACATATCACTGTTATCTTGCACAGTTTGAACCAAAAAGGGTTGAAGAGGCTCTTCAAGATGAGAATTGGGTTGAGTCAATGCATGAAGAGCTGAATCAGTTTGTGAGGAATGATGTGTGGGAACTTGCTCCACGGCCTGAGAACGTTCATGTTATAGGCACAAAGTGGATTTTTAAAAACAAAACTGATGAAGATGGAGAGATAATTCGAAACAAATCTCGGTTAGTAGCTCAAGGATACACTCAAGTAGAAGGAGTGGATTTTGATGAATCATTCGCTCCGGTGGCAAGACTCGAATCCATTCGAATCCTCATGTCCATTGCGTGCACTTTGAATTTCAAACTTTATCAAATGGATGTAAAGTGCGCATTTTTGAATGGATATCTAAATGAAGAAGTATTTGTTGAGCAACCAAAAGGATTTGAGGATCCTCATTTTCCAGATCATGTATTAAGATTGAAGAAAGCCCTTTATGGCTTAAAACAAGCGCCTAGAGCCTGGTACGATCGTCTTACACATTATCTTCAAGACAGAGGTTTCAAGAGAGGGTATGCCGATCGAACTCTGTTTGTCAAAAATGATGAAGATTATCTCCTTGTGGCACAAGTCTATGTTGATGACATAGTGTTTGGGGCAACCATCGAAGATCGTGCTACTGAATTTTCTGAGGAGATGAAGAAGGAGTTTGAGATGAGTATGGTGGAGGAGCTCACATTTTTTTTGGGTCTTCAAGTCAAACAACAGAAGGAGGGTATATTTGTATCTCAAGAGAAGTATGCCAGAAACATTGTCAAGAAGTTTGGACTAGACTCCAAAAAACATGCCTCCACTCCCATGAGCTCTTCCACTAAACTGAATGTGGATTCGTCGGGAGTCGAAGTAAGTCCTACATTGTATAGAAGCATCATAGGAAGTTTGCTCTACCTTATAGCCAGTAGACCAGACATTGCTTTCAGTGTGGGCGTTTATGCCAGGTACCAAGCTAATCCGAAGGAATCTCATCTGACTGCTACTAAGCGAATCATTCGATATGTGAATGGTACTGCAAACTATGGTCTGTGGTATTCAAAAGACTCAAATGCTTGTCTTGCTGGGTAGTCAGATGCTAACTGGACTGGCAGTGTAGACGATCGGAAAAGTACTTCAGGCGGCTGTTTTTATCTTGGTAACAATCTTGTCTCATGGATGAGCAAGAAGCAGAATTCAGTGTCTCTATCTACTACAGAAGCAGAATACATCGCTGCTAGAAGTTGCTGCACTCAGCTTCTTTGGATGAAGAAATTACTTCATGACTATGGAATTCCTCAAGAAACGATGTGTGTCTTCTGTGACAACACCAGTGCCATCAATCTTTCCAAGAATCCTGTCCAGCATTCAAAATCCAAACACATAGAGATACGTTACCATTTCATTCGGGATTTGGTAGAGGAAAGAGTCGTGTGTCTTGAGTTCATACACACCGACAATCAAAAGGCGGATATCTTCACCAAGCCTCTCGATGGTCCACGGTTTGAATCACTCCGTAAGACCATTGGTGTTGGTACAATTCCTTGACTCTCTTGTGTGTTGTGTGCTTCACATATTTATAATATGATAAGTCTGTTTGTGTTGGGGCACACACCTCTTTGATTAGCTCTTTGTGCAACATGTTTATTATTTGTTTGTCCATTTGTGAATACTGTTGCTTCTTTTTATGTTTGTTCAATCATTTTCTTCTTTTGTGTCAAAAAATCCAAAAATCACATAAAAATTAGAAAATCAGAAAGCTTGATTGACATTGTTGAGTTTTTGTCTCAAAACTTGTTTTGCCTTGTACCTTTGTGCTAATGGCTTTGTGCATTTTCGAGCATTGCTTGTTTCTTTGCACTCATACCTCTGTGGGAGAAATCTTGAAATCTTTGTGATTATTGTAAATAGATCTTCAAACTTGTCATGAATGATTAGTGAATGGTTTTGTTGATCTTGAGACATGCATAGACTTGTGTCTATATATCTTCCCACTCTTTATTTTTGTTTTGCTATAAAGAGCTCACCAAATGTAAATCTCCAAATGAAAAGAGATATTGAGCTGCAAAAGCCTGTCACACATTCTAGTATTTGACTAAGAAAAAAGGTAAGCGACCTTATATTAAAGTGAATGTTTATTCAAAAAGGCCAAAGGCCTGTTCTTTAAAGTGAAATGTCATATATCACTCTCACAATGAGAGATGATTGCCTCAAAAGATCAAAAAGATCAAATGTTATGATTGAAAGTGGAGTCAAATGATAAGCTCCAAGTTATGTTATCAAGTTGTGTGGAAGGTCATATATACATATTTCTATAATTGAGATGGGTCACATGATCTAGTGCTAATTGTGTATGCCTTGGTTGAATTGATCATTGAAGCTTCACATTAGACGAAGGACTATCTCATTGTTGATATCCACACACAACACACAAGTTTATGTTCAATAAATGCCATATTCATTTGTGTGATTGTACTTGATGAAATGTGTTTTCACATGCTCAATCTTTGTTAATTCAAGCACAAAAAGATTTTTGAGTGTTTTAGGTGGTTTTGGAAAGTATTTTGTTTAAAAAATCTGAAAATTTCAAAAATCCAGTTTTGCCCTGTTTTGGCGGCTCAGTCGCGGGTATGTCAAGTCGCGAGCCTCAGTCGCATCTTCGCTGGTCATTTTTGGCGACTTGTTCGCGAGTGGAAGGTCCAGTCGCGAGGTTCACTCAGAGATTTTCGCGGCTCAGCTCGCGACTCACTCGCGGGTAGACCTTCCAGTCGCGAAAAACACTTAGAAAAATTTTTCAAATTTTTGTCCTTGAGTGTTTTGGCGGCTTGATCTGGCGACTTTTAGGCGACTCGTTTCAATCGCGAAAATCGCGTGTTTTGGACATACAGGGGCAGTTTTTAAACTTTTTATTTTTCCCTCGATCTTTTTGTGACTGTTCATTGTCTTTCTCATCTGCTCTTACCCATTCACACCGTGCCTCCATTTTCGATCTCCATTATTTGCCTCTTTTCAGCTCAAAATCGTCAACTAACAGGTATGGTTTTCTGTCTTGAACTCTATTTTACTTGTTGTTATGGTTTTCCCTCTAGATTATTCACATTTGATTGTGATTTTGTGATGGGTTTTTAGCTCAACTATTACTCTTTGTCCATGCTTAGCTTTTGGAAGCTTGTGTTTCTGTTTTTGAGCTAGTTTATTTTGGTGGTTGTGTTCTTCATCATGTGCTTAGCTAGGGTTAGCTATTTTTGTCTGATCTGCTGTTGATGTCGTGTTTCACTATGATCCTGTGTGTCATCCTGTTGATGTGTTGTTGAATGTGGGTCCTTTTTCAGCTGATTATGTGGTTCTATTTGGACTCCCTATACTGTGTAGTTCAATTTGGGTCATTTGTGTCCCTCATTGCTATTTTCTAACCATTTTCATCCAGATATTAGGGTTTCTTCATTGTCCCTAAAATTCCACTAACCCGCTGCTAATATAGTCTGTTGGATTGTGTTTTGTCATTTCCCTTGTTCATAATGCAGACTGGTCATGTCACCATTCAAGAAAGCTGCTGTGAAAGGAGGTAGTTCCAAAGGGAAGGAACCAGTAATTGATGTTGATGATTACCCACCTCAACCAAAAGGGACTCACTCTTCATCAAAGAGATTTGATCCCAACAAGTTCAGATCATATGCAGCCTATCAGTCTTATGAGAATTTCTTTCTACATGCCACACCATTACTAGAAAGAGCTTTGGATCAGTCCTCACTTCATGACACTGACATTCCGAAATGGTTTGCTCACAAGGATTGGAATTACCTTCTCTCTGATCCGGATGACGTGTATGAAGAGTTGGTAAAAGAATTTTATGCTAACGCAATTGTGGAAGGAGATGAACTTAAGTGCTGGGTTCGGAAAAAGAGCTTTTCTGTCTCTCCTACATATCTGGCAGAAATTCTTCACATCAACAGACCCATTTTCCGACATTCACCGGTTTATGATGATCTCTGTCCTGATGAGGAGCTTCTCAAAGAAAGTCTTGGTCAAGACTTGGAGTTCTCACCCAATGGCAAATCCATCAGTGTTTCCTCTCTTTCTTCAAAACTGAGAGTGCTTACAATTGTGATGTTTTACAATTTGTACCCTTTATCAAGCACTGGGTATATGAACCTCGGACGTGCTTTGTTTCTTCATGATCTAATCTCTGATGTGGAAATAGACATCTGTGCTCATATCTTTCATGTTCTGCGCAAAACGGTTCTTCGAACTGAGTCTCGGATATGCGTTCCTTTCTGTAGTCTCATTTCACAGATCTTGAAGCTCAAAGGAATTTATCCAACGGCTGATGAATCTCCTATCTCCAAACCAAGTCCAATCAACATGCGTACATTCAATGCAAGCATTGGACATAGTCGGAAGAGAGCCAAACCAGAAACTTCTGCATCTCACAGTGACTCTCAGTTTAGCACTCTCTCCCTAGATGAGAAACTTGATCGCATTGTATCCTCTGTCCACGAGTTGAATACAAAGATGTCTGGACTCACAGCTTCTCTACACCATCAAAGCACTCGATGGGATATGAAGTTTACTTCTCTTCAAACTCAATTGGATCAAATTCAGAGAAAGCTGGAAGAGGATGACTAGCCTATTCCATGACAAAAAGGGGGAGTGATAGGCATGATCAGAGGGGGAGGATATTACCTAAGGGGGAGTGTCTTTACATTCTTCTTCAGTTTCATTTTTCTCTTTAAGTTGATATATTATTTTTTGTAAACTGTTATTCAGGATGTTTTTGTGTTTGTACCCATGTGCTTTTGTAAGCTTTTAGGGTTAATGTTTTATGCATAGTTTGTAGGCTTTATGGTATGTACCTTGCTTAATGCAGCCTTTATGCTATGTTGAAATCATTACTTTAATCTAAATGTTCTGCATTTTGGTTTTTGTACTGTCACTCTTGTGCCCTTGTAGGATTGTTCCTAGATGCATATGCCTTGTGTGTTATGCATTGGTTGAGTGTTGAGCATACAAGTGTCTTGCCTTGTGCTTGTTAACTTGTATGTCCTTGTGTTCATTCCAAGTGTGAATGAGCACTGTGATCACTACCTTGTGGTGTTCACTTGGTTGATCAAGTCATGGTTTGTTTATTAACTCCATCTTTGCTTGATCACATATTGCCTGTTTCATATGCATTTATAATTTTCTGCTTACAATGATCATGGTGTATTGTTGTGTTTCAGGAGTATTATGTTCATATGATTCAAGTGCTTCACAGCTTCTAGAGTTAAGTGTGAGTGAGTTTTGTTCAACTGTTCCCAACTCACATGTTAAGTCTAGAGTCTGTTTTAGGGTTTTGTCACGGAATAGCCAAAGGGGGAGATTGTAAGGTTGAATTTATTCAACCATCTAATTGGCTTTATTCCGTGCCAAATTTGCTTGTAATTCAGCATTTAGTAACCCTGTATTTAGGTGGGTTTGTTGTAAGGGTAGTGAGTGAGATAGAGTGAAGATTGCTCAAGAGTGTGCAAGAAAACAGAGACTCGCGGCTGGGACTCGCGGGTGACTCGCGGCTGCAAGCCGCCAGAAGCAGCACACGTGCCAAGCATGCTGGAAGATGAACAATCATGCTAGCTGAAGCACTACAGGACAAAACAGGACAACTGGCCATACGGTTAACTCGCGACTGGATCTCGCGACTTAGTCAAGCCACGAGCCACCCCTGTTTTGTAAAACCTGACGTTTCACATTCCTCTCCCACTCCAGTATAAATACCCCTTTTACCCACGATTGAAAGAGAGCTTCCGGAGAGAATTTTGAGAGAGAAACCCTAAAGAAAAACAAGATTGTTTCACCCACAATCTCTACCTTAGAGACTCTTTAAATTCCTCAACTCTCTTCATCTCCATTGTCAAATCCTTGAGAGGCATTATACCAAACCTGGTTCTCACCATCATTATCACTGTGAGACAGTTGTTTGGATTTCTGGGAAGCAGTTAGGAAGGAACCAATCTTCATTGGTTGATGCTACGGTCTAGTAGCGGAATCCGGGAAGCTAGAAAAGAAAAAGGTTTGACGCAACCTCGTTGGAGCAAGAAGCTTGGAGGGCTTAGGTGCACTGGGTAGATTAGGCTTGGAGGGTCTATTGCTGTCCTTGTATCCCAACTGTATTTTCTAGTGGATTGTTTACCGCTTGGAGGGCGGCGGAGAGGTTTTTCGCCGAGGACTTCGGTTTCCTCTTCGATAACACATCGCGTGTTGTCTTTGTGTTTGCATCTTCCTTCCTCTCTATCTTTGCCTTTTTCATTATCTGCTGTGGTTTTATTTTGTTATGGCTTAGATAGTCTTTAACCAATTTCGTATTATAGCATGTGTTAAGTTTCCGCACACTAGTTGTTTGACATATTGCTTGTATTGGTTAAGTTGTATTTTGGGAGTCTAAACGTTCAAAGGTGTTTTGTACACGTTTTTGAACTTTCAATATGGGTTTGTGTTTTGTGTTTTGTGGTGTTTTGTGATGTGGGTTTGGTGGATCGGCTTTGCTTCGGTGGCAGTGGTCCGATCCGGTGTTTTTCTAGTGGCTCGGTGTCTGATTTGGTGGGTTTTATATGGATTTTATGAGCACCACCACCGACGAGCTGGCTGGCGAAGCAGAGAGGAGATGAGGGATGCCGGAGAGAGAGGAAAGAAAGAAAAAGAGAAAATATTATTTTAATGAGAGAAGAGAGAGAAGTTTAATAATTTTTTTTTTTTTTTTAAGCTTCTTGCTACAGTATACAGCCATAAATAGCTATGCACTATAGCAAGAAGCTAAAAACTTTTAGCTGCGGCTCCACTATTGTAACATGCATCTTTGTATTTTGGTGAAGCTAAAATAGCTATATAGTTATTTAGCTTCACTACTACTAATGCTCTAAAGGACCCTATCTGCATGGCACAAGTAGGTGCATTAGAGTCTTTACCAGATAGGGCAACAAGATCAACAATATCAAGCCCTTGTCACTTGAACTTGGTGAGGATGGCCTGGAATGTGTTGTTTGAAGCAGGAAGATTGTTGTTAGAACCACTCAAGCTTGCACTTCTGGAGTCTCTTCTGCCTAATAGTACCTCCCAGCTGGGCCCACCTCTCTGTGTGCATCCAAAACATTATCAGAATTGAGTATTGGCCATGTAAGAGTAATTTGGTCGTGCCCAATTAATACAATGCACTAAAAATGTTAGTAATACTTACCAGAACAATGGATTCTCTTGCAGCTATGGCCAAAAGGTCAGCACAAGATACTGTACGAGGGCACTCTTTCTCCAGTGCAGATTTGATCTCATCGAGGACTTCGAAACCTCGAACTGAATTCCTGTTAGGATTTGACCTCTTCTCACTGACTATGCTTCCACTGCTGTCTAACAGTAATGAAGCATCACAGCCCTGCAATATAGACAACTTGTGTCAACCACACTAAGCCATCGTGATACAGAATAGAGTTCTGCTTATGAAATTTACAAGCACGGGTAATAATATATAGTCCTTGTAATTTGCATGTTGCAATATGACTGAATTGAATTTATAAAGTTAATGAGAGCTAGTCATTGAAGTGACAAGTTATAGCAAGCTAGTAGCAAGACCTGGACAAAACAATCATGGAAATGGAGCCTGAGAATTGAAGCTGCCATACGGGCTTCTTTTGGCCACAGCCTTGGCCAGTACGGACCTTACAATCTCTTGAGCTTTTGGGCAAGAGTGGTCATAAAACTGTGGGTAAAGGTAACCACCTTTGGTCATGCTAGAGAAGCAAAGAGGAGCAAAAGCACAAAGAGAAAGAACCAAGAGAAAACTAGTGAGCTGAGACATTATTCTCTCTATTTTGTCTCATACAAGGTTCTAGACCAAGACTTCTATAAAACACTTGCAGAGAAATTTCAAAACTTGATATGATGAGAGGTGGATGGCTTTTGAGTATTTATAGGGAAAACTTTGTAGACAATATTAGACGAAGTCTTAAGAAGAGAGAAAAAAAAAAAATAAGGAAGGGAACAAAAAAGCTGGAGTTAGTACTAACTAGGTAAAAAAAGAAACGCTGGACGCTAGAGTAGATAGCTTTTCATGCTTTGGCTTACTAGAAGCTCTTAGGTGATTACAGTGAAGCGAACGTTTGAATTTGAATAACAATAAATCTTGGAATAAACCCAATTTCACGACATACTGAAGTTTTAATTGGTTGACAGTTGACTTTATGTGATCGACACTTTTTCTCACTATTTTATACATAAATCTACTATTAACTGTCCATTACTTCAACATGTTGTGAAAATATGTGAGTCCGTTGTATTGTTATTAAGAGACTAGAGTTATAAAATGATTTGAAACTATTAAGTTTGGTTGCTAACTAAATTAATAAAGAGGTTTTTAGATTTGTGAATTGAGAACTGATAAAGAAAGACATTGTAAAAGTGTTGTTATTTTATCTTATAAATATTTAATTTCACACTTGAATTCAAATAATTCAAGACTAATTATCAACAACGTTGACTTATTATTGTTATTATTATTGGCTTCAACTTCTTCTTTTTTGAGAAACCAGAATCCAAGTCTGGGACTTTATTGAAACAGAATGTTAATGAACATCAAAACTGACCAACTCGGCAATATCTAAGGGCAGAGTGTCCATCCAGATATGATAGCCAACAATGGAAGAGGCTTTTTTTGCAAGCGCATCTGCAACTACATTGCCCAAGCGGTGAACATGATTAAAACTAACAACAGAAAACCTGGGCAACAAGTGCCTTACATCATCTATGATATTTCCAAACGATGCCATCACTGAATATCCGTGGGAAACTGCAGAGATTATAGTGGTCGAATCACCTTCAAATATCACACGTTGAAGGCCAAGATTAGTAGCAAATTGAACAGCTCTGAGACAAGCAAGAGCTTCCAACTCCGCAATTGTTGAAGAAAGCAAAACCGGCATGGACGGAGCACCAAGGTTCGCACCTCGCCAATCTCGCACAATAGCACCGAGTCTAGCTGAGTTCTTGTGTTTGAAAAGGGCAACACCGAAGTTCACCTTCACCAAACCTTGTTCTGGAGGACGCCACTGATGTTGCACAACAGGCCGAACGAGTGGAGCATCTGACATTTGGCTGTTGATGAAATCGTGGAGCAAAGTGCAAGCGACAAAACTGATTTTTGCAATAGAAAGAGCTTCACGTCCAAAATGGAGGGCGTTTCGTCTATTCCATAGGCTCCAAGAGATTATTGTGAACATCTCCAGTCTGAAATCATCGTCAACCTGCATAAACTTGTTAAGTAAATCTCTAAAACTCAGGGGAGGGAGGGAAATCATGGACTGGAACCAATGATGGGTCAGCCACACAGGAGCCACTTGGCTGCAAAAACAAAGAGCATGGAGAGCATCTTCCGGAGATCATTGCACAACTCACATACATTCGAATTAGCTATATGTCTTCACTTCAAATTACATTCTGTGGGAAGAGCATTGTTACACACCCTCCAAACAAAGTGTTTGATTTTTTTGGGCACCTGCATCTTCCATAGCCTTTTCCAAAAACCACTTTGACTAGCCTGGTTGCTTGAGCTAGCACGATCTGATGAAGCCGATGCAGCCAGCAACTTATATGCGCTACTAGTGCTAAAATTTCCAAATGGGGTACACGACCAAGACACACAATCAGGGGGTTGTCTCTGGCTTAGTGGAATGGCTAGGATCATAAAAGCTTCATGGGTAGAAAAGCACGGTTCACCTCCTCGAATTTCCACACACTCAACTCATGATTAATAAGAGAGCTAACTTTTGTTTTAGCCATCACTGAAGGGAGGGGGGAAAGGAGTACTCTACTAGGTTTCACCGGTAGCCACTTATCCTCCTTAATCCGAACTGCTTGTCCCTTCCCAATGCGCCAAACCATACCCTTTTTTATCACATCTCAAGCACCAAGGATACTCTTCCATGCATAGGACCCGGAATTGGATTCTTTTGCATCTAGAATAGAGCAATTAGGGAAGAATCGGGCTTTGAAGACTCGAAAGCACAATGAATCCGGTTTTTGCATCATCCTTCAAACTTGTTTAGCGAGTAGGGCGTCATTAAATTTCTCAATTTCTTTGAAACCCATGCCACCCACTTCTTTAGCTTCACACAGCCTTTCCCAACTTACCCAATGCACCTTCCTTGAATCATCAGTGTAGCCCCACCAAAATTTTCTTATAAGGACTTCTAGTTCATTTATTAACCCTTTTGGGAGCTTGAAGCAGCTCATAGTGTAGGTTGGAATGGCTTGAATAACAACTTTTATAAGGACCTCCCTACCCGCAACAGATAGAAGTTTTTCTTTCCACCCCTGTAATTTCTTCCACACCCTCTCTTTTATATAAATGAAGCTTCTCTTTTTTGCCCGCCCCACTAGTGTAGGCAAGCCCAAATATTTTTCATATTGTCTAATCACCAAGACACCTAATAACTACTGGATGCGAGTTTGGGTTTGGTGAATGGTATTTGAACTGAAGAAGATATTAGTCTTCTCTCTATTAATTTTTTGACCCATTCCCCTTTCATAGACAGCCAAAATATCCAAAACCCTCTGGCATTCATCTTCGGTGGCACGGCAAAAGAGGACACTATCATCTGCAAAGAATAAATATGATACTTGAAGGCCATGTCTACAGATTGCTACACCCTTTAAACTCTCTTCCATCTCAGCTTTTTGCAATAAGCCTTGTAACCCCATTGCACACAAGAGAAACAGATATAGTGATAGAGGATCACCCTGGCGGAGCCCCTTAGAAGGCTTGATACTACCCACTGGCTGACCATTTAGGAGGATAGAATAGGACATAGACCTCAAGCATGACATGATAGTTTTCCTCATTTTCTCACCAAGCCCCAAATGCTGCATAATGCCTCCAAAAAATCTCACTCCACCCTGTCGTAAGCTTTGCTCATATCCAACTTAAGAGCCATATACCCCATTTTGCCTTGTGTTTTCTCTTCAAATAATGGAAGGTCTCAAAAGCCACCAGTATATTATCTGAGATCAATCGACCCGAAAGAAATGTACTATGAGAATCTGGGACAGCATTAGCTAGAACTTTTTCAACCGGTTAGCCACAACTTTAGCAATAAGTTTGTAAATAACATTACATAAGCTTATGGGTCTGAAGTCAGAAACTTTCTTGGGATTTTTTATTTTTGTTATGAGGGTGATGAAGGTAGTATTTATGGAATCTGGGACAATACCTGAGTTCAATGCACGAAGAGCAACTACAGTCACATCTTCCCCCACAATATGCCAGAAAGACTTATAGAAAATAGGGGACATACCATCCGGGCCTGGAGTAGTGAGAGGGGCCATTTGGTTAAGAGCTTCTTTAACCTCACTTGCTTGGAAATCTCCTTCTAACTGCTCAATCAAATCTACCTCACCAATACTTTGAATTCCACTCAAAATATGATCAAAACCACTCGGATTTGAGCTAGTGAAAATTTGCTCAAAATACCCCTCCACCACTTTCCCCAAACCGGCCTCATCCTTAATCCAAGTGCCATTTTCATCTTCTAGTCCTGTAATCAAATTTCTCTAGTTTCTTTGATTAGCCCTACAATGGAAGTAACTTGTGTTCCGGTCCCCTTCTTTAAGCCATCTGTTTCTGGATCTTTGCTTCCACATACACTCTTCCTTGGCTTGTAATTTCTGAATCTCATCTCTTTACACCTGGATTCTCAAAGGATTATTTCTATAACCCCTACTTTCCTCTTCAGATTTCAACTCTACTAGTTTTTGCTTCAAAGAATTTCTCACATGGCCAAAGGTTTTTTTGTTCCATTCTCTAAGATTTGACTGACAAGCCAAAACTTTGCTATTGAAACCCCAAGCCGTGGGTTGTGTCATTTCAACTCCCCAGGAATCACAGATGACCTCTTCACATGATCTATCCCTCAACCACATGGCTTCAAACCGGAATGGGTGCCCTTTTTTATAAAACCTGTTAACTTCTGAGTTGGAGTTTAGAAGAATAGGTTTGTGATAAGAGTGGAAAGCATCCAGATGATGTATTCTAGAAGACGGGAATTTCAGAATCCAATCAACAATAGCTAACCCTCTGTCTAGTCGGATCCACACATTATGATTACCACGACGTTGGTTACACCAAGTAAATGGATAGCCATTATAGCCCAAGTCCTTCAACCTGCAAAAATCAAGAGCATCACGAAAGCCCAGCATTTGTCTTTCTAGTCTATCCAGCCAACCCTGTTTCTCATCTGCATACAAGATTTCGTTAAAATCACCAATACACACCCAAGGGAGAGTGAACCATGTACTCAATCTTCTAAGCATGGACCAGGAGTTTTCCTAATTGGCAGTCTTAGGGTCTCCGTAGAAACCTGTGAACCGCCAAGCGTCATCAAATCCATGGTCAATAATGGCATCAATGTGATTATTTGAAAAAGACTGAACATCTACATTAGAATCAGTAGCCCAAAATAAAGCTAAACCACCCCCAATATTATGGTGAGGAACCTCAAAACAATTATTATATTGCATCTTTCTACCAATTCTGACTAAAACTGATTTCTCAACCTTCGTTTCCATTAAGAAAATCAGCATGGGACCTTTGTTACGTACCAATGTAACTAACTCCTCTTCTGTCTGTGGGTTCCCAAGCCCACGACAGTTCCAGCTAAGGCAACTCATTGGGCTCAGTGGTGCTGGGAACCAGACACCACCTTCATATTTTCTTTGTCATGAGAACTACCACCAACCATGCAAACTTTTTTCCTACCCCTCATATCTACTACATCAATACTAGGTCTTCTATCAACAACCATAGAGGAAGAGTTTGGAACTGTAATACCTGGTTCGCGGGCTAACTTCTCCCAAGTTCTGACTGATGCATAGGAGTTTGACTTAGTGGCTGTGTTAGTGCAATGTTGGAGTGGGTTAGGGTTAAGAACCGGCCTAGATTGCACATGGGACTGCCAAGGAGAATCAATAGGCCTAGCTCTGCAAGATGGAATATCATGTTCCTGAAGAGATAGCCCAACAACCTGTTCGTCCAACCTCTCCACTTAGACTGATTTTCTTTGTTTCAAAACTTGCTCTCCGATGAAAGCACTGCTCTGAGCATCACCCTGATCACCAACCACCTACTTAGGCACCAACCCGACCGTGCCAAAATTGTCCATATAATGTTCAGCTTCCATCGCCGAATGAGAACCATAATTCTCCTCGCCCCGGCGTGGAGTTGAGGACTCATTCCCTTGACCCGGTTGGCCTTTCCTCCACCAAGGTGGCTGGTTGCACTTCCTGCTTGAAATTACAGCCACGGTTTTCTTGCTTTGGTGAACCAGTTCCGCCCGCAACCACTCCCCATACTGTAGATCATCCCTACTTAATTTCCCTCGGCCTCTCAACCACACTTTGCACTCCCGTTCGCCATGAGTAACTCTACCGCACCAATAACAGAAATTAGGAAGGCATTCATATTTTAATCCCACCAACCCAATCTGTTTACCTCCTAACTTCAGCTTCGATACACGCGGCAAAGGCTTAGATATATCCATTGCTACACGAGCTCTCAAGAACTCACCACCTGCGCCATCGTCCTCCGAATCGGCAACCTGGGTCACCGTTCCAATTGCTCAAGCTATAGCTTCACCAGTCTCATGAGTCAAATTCTTAAATGGGATGTTGTGTAACTGCACCCAGAATGTCACCTGATTATACACCAAGTGTGGAATCTGTTCCACATCATAAACCCACTGGAAAGCTATTAAGCTTTTATCGTACGACCAACGCTCATACTCTAGCACCCTCTCGAGGTCCGTCACATCATCAAACTCAAAAACCAGCACGTTGTCCCCTAAATCGCGAATCTTCAACTCACTGACTGGTTTCCACAATGGTTTGAAGGTACGAGCCACTGCTCTCTTCGTGAAAAACTTCCCAGCCAAACGATGCACTCCCACTTCCTCTTGGTTCGACACATCAGCACCACCTTCTTCATCCTCTGTGAGAGTAAACTTAGCCCACAGATCTTCCAACCCAGCCATGATAATGTTTAGCAGTGGAACGGGAAAAAACAGTAGATTACCAACTACGACTGCGCTCACCGTCCTATCCGTCCGGAGACATGCAGGGAACCAAAACCCTAAACTAGGTTAGGGACAATATTCTACGCGCGGCTTAGAGAAAAAAACCCTAGCCAACATGAGAAACCTAGGTGCACTAATTATAATATCTCTATTGGCTTCAACTTCGAATGTCTTTTTGATAAAAAAAAAAGGGCATTTTCATGTTTTCACTTTTTTTTGGGAAAAAAAAATTGAATAGAATTTAAAAGAAATAAAAGTTTCAAAAACTTATAGATTTCCAAAATCAACTATAGAGTGATTTCTAAAAACCCCATGAATTTGGTCTAATAGCTCCTAAAGTTCATGAGATTCATGACATCTTAAATCCAAACTCTTAGCTAGCATCTTAAGGCCAACCATATCTTAAGTTGAAGCTGAGAACTAAGAAGAAATGACCGACACTAACACGATGGCCATATCCATATCATAAACCCTACGATGGTGAAGGAGATTTTGTTGACTTTTTTACTTTTGTGCCCCTGAGGTTTTATAGGCTATTTGGGCCTGGAACATTGAAAGGCCCAATTAGATCGATTTGCATGAGAATCAGCTTAGCCCATTAGCCTTTGGCCCACAATTTTGCCTCTCTCTCTATATGCATTTTGTTACATTTATTTTGGAAAAAGATGGGGTAAAAAGTTCACAAAAAATAATTAACATGTCTACATATTTTGAAAATCTAACTATTGAATTTCACATTCTTTACGTTCTTAACACCTATGTCAAATTTCATATCAATCAAATTTCATTTACTATTTTATTCATAAACTTATTTTTAATATATAATTTTATACCACGAAAACTTGAAATTTAAACATTTAATTGATGAAATATTTAATGATCTTTGATCTTTTGAAAACTTTGCAAGCATGGAGAACATAAGAAATATTGTAATCCAATAGTTGATTTTGTTAAAGTTCATATTCAATAAAAAAAATTATTGAGTAGAGTGGTAATTTTAGGTTACAAGCAAGTTTGTTGCCAAATTTTATCTATTTACTAGTGTGTAGTCCTGTGCATATACACGGTACAATTAAAAATAATCACAATTATACAGCTCAAAATATACATGGTATTAGCTTACACTTTTTTTTAAACCATACATTTCTAAAATATGTAATGGTTTCTCATTATATATACTAATGTGTAACCCCGTGCATATGTCCGAATACAATTAAAAATAATCACAATTATACAGTTCAAATTTATATATATAAATATATATATATATATATATATATATATTTATGATTGAAAATTTAATTGGTTTTAAACTCTTCGGTTTTTGCACCCAATAATTCACTTGACACAAAAATTAAAAACTTAGATGGACAAGTGGTGGAAAATTGGACTCTAATTGAAATTTAATTTAAACCTAATTAGATTTAGGCTCTTCAATTTTTATACTCAATAATTCACTTGATACAAAATTAAAAATTAAATAGAACATGTGACGCGAAATTGAAAATCCAATTAAAATCTAATTGGATTTTGCTTTAACTTTGACTATTAATATATATCAAATAGGTAAAGTTGAGCAAAATGTTGGTTGTGACCCTTCAGCTAATACACAAAGCCAATTCGACGAGGATTCTGTCCATTTAACCTGAAGACATAAGAGCCCCTTCCATTACATACAGTTATATCGGTTTTGCCATCCATTGATGTTTGTGCAAACATTCCATTATATCATTGAAGATTATAACGGAAATGCACAAATGAAGATCCATGACAAGTCAACAAATCTTTGAAAATTGGAGGTGCACGTTTTAACAAAGGCAAATTAATTACTCATTCCGAATGGCATAGAGAAAACTTTGATTATGACGGTTGCTTTGACTTAACCGTCCTCTTTTCATACCATAAAATAACCCCCCAACTCTCACATGTTTGTGCTAATTTAATAGTATAACAGATTTCACCCAAATTTTTTCAGCTACTAAATTATATCAAATTTAGCATAAGCAATTTTCCTATCTAACCAAAATCAAACCAGCATTCAAATTTAGAGATCCACGTGAGAAATTTCCAAAATTGAGAGAAACTGCCACTACCCATTAAAGAAAAAGCGTCAAATTTGAGCTCACACTCACTTCTACACAATTATTGATGATGCCAAAAATCATCAGCAAGTCACACAATCCTCATGTGCTCTAGAAAAATCCTGCTCAACAAAGAAGAGGAAGACCTTGCAAAGAGTACCGGTGTGGTACTAGCCAAATATCCTCCGAAGGTCAAGTTAGAGAACTTTCACAACTCTAGAGTGTCAGAGCTAGGATAAATTATGCGTTCCTTGATTTGTAAGGGTTTTGGGGTTTTTATAGTAGAATAGAGATGACTTTCGTTTTCATGGCGGGGAGGGTCTTTCCTTGTGGGGAAGACCCTCATTAATTTACGTATTTCGAAGGATCATCTCCTTATAGGGATTTCCTTGATCAGGGTTAATCGTGGGGTACACAATATTTCCTTGTACAGATATTCATGGAGGTCAAGTAAGGCCACGTTAGACCTGTCATGCTCTTTATTCCCATCAGCCTCCTTCTCATCGGCCTCTCGTTCCGTTTGAGGATGACATCGGGTATTGAGGTAAGGTTGTCAGCCTACGACATCGTCGCTTTTGTACTTTTGTACATGCATGTGAGGCTGACGGTATCATTAGAACCGTTGGCTTCCTTATATGTAACAAATTTGTTTCTTTCCAAGAATACCCTTATTAGCTGCCCCTACTTCATGGCTCCATTGGCTTTAGCTAACGGGTCATGGAGTGCAATTCGTAGCTTTTTGCTTATTATTTATCTGTTGGAAAAAATGAGTGTCATTAATGGCTCTTGAGCAGCTTTTATTAAATGCTAGGACACGTGGCACAGGCTGGTTGGCCTCGTTTCTAAAAAAAAGCATCGCTTCGTTTCCCGCACTCCTTCGTCTTATAAATAGTTCATCGTCTCCTCCCTATTTTTCCTTATTTCACCTTTGCGAACTATAAGAGAAGGAGAGATGTTGTTCCGTCTCCTTAGTTGCCAACTTGCTATCGTCAATCCTTGAAGGGGCCGTCACTTTCAATCCGTCTATTTTACCGTCATAAGTTTTCTTTCTTGTCTTGATTTAAACATTTGCATCCCATCTTCCCCTTTTTATATTTTCAGATCTCGTCAAGATAGGTTCTTAGATAACACCTTTGTCGCTTGTAGGTGAATAGATGTCAGATAGGGAAGTGACGAGTGAATTGTCGTTGTAAGTCCATCAGGGTGCAGGCTATAATGAAGTCTTCCCATCAGGGTATCATCCTAAGGAGGATTCCCCTAGGTCCCCAGAAAGGGAGCCGTCTACCCAGTCCTTGAGTGATGAGAACGAAGAGGAGGATAAGGGAGATACAGAGGATGAATACGACGAGGGAGAAAGGAAAGTAATGGAAGAGGGAGATAAGGAGGAGTGTGAGGAAGAAGAGGATGAGGACGAGGGTGAGGATGACGAGAGATCTCCTTAGGGAGGTAGTTCAAGAAGCCTAGGGGATGGTAGGACCCGTCCCTTTATCCTTCCTGCGATATAGACTATCAATGATTTTAATCCAACGATGACTACTAAATTTTCAAGAACCTACGAGATCGTTACCAAATCCCCGAAAATATTCCCATCCGTCTGCCTAGGAAGTTTGAAAAGTGCTACTCTGGGAAGACCGCAGATGTTGGCATGTATGACGCCATGTTCACGGGGGGATTAAGATTGCTATTGACAGAATTACATTGTCATTTGGCCAATTTCCTAGGTTTGTCTGTCAGCCAAATAGCTCCTAATGCTTGGAGAATATTCATAGGAGCTGAAGTTCTTAGGGGTCGTCTTAGTGGTGGGAACCATCGACTTACTCTCGATGAGTTCTTTTATTACTACAGACCCCAACACATCTCCTTGTCCCAAGGGATCTACCACTTTGTAACGAGGAAGATGTCGCTCAGGCTGGTGTCCAACATGCCTGGCTCCAATAGAAATCGGAAGAATAGGTACTTTTTTGTCCAAGGGACAGACTGGGCGTGCCAACAGTAGGAGTGGGCCACTAGCCCCATGGCTTCAACAATACTTGGGGTATTGTCAAGGATTCAGGTTTGGTACCATCTGTTCTCTCACCTTGTCTTTATTTCTTAGCTAAGTTTTTGACGTCGTCTGCTTCTTTCTCTTTTTAGCTAGCGTCTGTCCAATGATAACTGACGAGTAGGAGGCCTTTATTCATCGCATGCTTGATATCCCTTTTGAGGAAAGGAGGTGGAAGGACCACGTCACCCTTGATACACTGCATGCCTACTATGGTGGCCCTAAACTGACGCCTGTAGCCCGCAGACTGAAGGATTACTCCTACTGGCATAAGTTTACTTTTTAGCTTATTTTTCCTCCGTCTGTTTTCTACTAGCTTCTCCTCTTCTAACACTCATCTTTTACCCTTTCGCAAAAATGGAGGCTGGGAGGCAAAGGGCCTTGGTAAGGGCATCGGGCCTTGGTAAGGGCATCAACTACAGTACGCAAGCAAAAGGAGGAGGAAGGAGCCTCGATGTCAGCTCTTAAAGTCGTTACTAAGGGGACGTCCAAGCGGAAGAATGAAAGGAAGGACGACCGTCCACTCAAGAAGGGACCAGGCACCCCCGCTGGCGACATGTAGCCAAAGCAGGCATTGCCCCCCAAACCCAGCTAGGGAGTTGGCAAAGGATTGATGACGGGGAAGGGTCTCGTCGCTTAGGGAGCCATTCATCATCTGCTTACACATAAGGAGTATGCTGTCAAAATTATTGAGTCAATCATCAAGGAGATGGATTTAGATCCATATGCTGAGCAAACGATTGACGACCTAGGGGTGTCGGGTCTCTTTAACCTCTCTAGGGTATGTTTCTTTCCTCAAACTCCGTCCCATTTTTTGTTTACTCTTTTGCTGATGGTTTGTTTTGATCTTTGGCGTTGATGCACATGAAGCGCTTCAAGACAGGTGCATCACTAGCGAAAGGTTGATTCAACGGTTTCGCAAGCACTAGGAGATTGAAAATAAGGAGCGAGCTCAATACTCGGAGGCCATCTATACTCTTAACCAAAAGCTGATGGCTAAAACTAAAGCGCTTGCAGAAGAGACCTGTCAGCTAGAGGAAGTGGAGAAGGCAAAGACCAATTTGGTAATGAAATTGGCCTCTTTTCATGAATAGATGGAGAGGGCGAAGGCCGACGCCATGGTGGAGTTCAAGGCTTCCAAACCCTTCATCGATGCATGTGCCATCTACTACGGTGACGGGTTTGAGGATTGCTTAAAGCAAGTTGGGTTCGTCTACCCAGACCTTAACCTATCCAAGGTTTCTCTTAACAACCCTCTACCAACTACTCCTGCAGCTGGTGACATCGTCGATGAGAAGTCTAATGACTCTGCTCATATAAAGGAACAGATTCCTATAAACGATGGTGTGGTCATTTCTCAACCTGTTCCTGATGGTGCCATCGCCCTCTCGGTCTTGTCAACTGAAGACCCTCCTACCAAAGACGCTGAGAACCCGTCTATTTTGGATGCTCCTTCTGTCTAGCCTTTTAGTAATTTTTAACTTTCATGTATTCTATTTTATTTTTAGACAACAGTAAGTGCCCTCTTATTTTTGGGCTTTATTGTAAACATTAATATTTTGTTGTCACTTTTTAGTCTTGCTATTTCAAGTATGTTTTTTCTGCCATGTTCTGGTTTCTTATTGTAAGATATATGTTTGTCCATCCACCTTTGGACTAGCATACATGTTAGGATGTACCTGTCCTCTAAAGGACTTGGTGAATAATTGGGATGAACCCGTCCACTTTGGTGTACTCGTCCCCTTGTAGACTTAATAATGAACTCGTCCACTTGTGGACTTAATAATTTCAAGGCATCCCCATGAGATGAACTTGTCCACTTGTGGACTTAATAATGAACTCGTCCACTTGTGGACTGAATAATTGACTCATTCGCTTGTGGACTTTTACTAATTTCAAGGCATCCCTTGGAATGAAGCTGTCCACTTGTGGACTGAATAATGAATCGATCTTTTAAGGATTTGTTAATTTGGTGGCATCCTTGGGACGGACCCGTTCACTTATGGACTTAATCACAAATGTAGTTTCGTAGAGACATATACATACACAGGTCATATCTGAATAACTCCTCTTATTGTGATAAATGCGTGCATAAATAAAAACTTGTTCTTGAAAAAATAAAAAGCTACCTTTGGGCTTAAAAAGTACTGTAAATAGTAAAAATTAACTAAAAGGAAGTAAACTGGAAATAAGGAGTGTTGTTCTTCATGCTGTCGTCTACTAGTAGTATTTCTTGAGGTGCTAGGTGTTCCATGGATGGTGCAACTTCTGTCCGTCTAGCATCTCCAAGTGGAAGGTGTCTTTCCTCTGCCATGAAGTGATTCTGTAGGGTCCTTCCCAATTAGGCCCTAGCTTTCCTTGGGAAGGATCTCTTGTGGTGCCCGTCACTTTCCTCAAGACGAGGTCTCCAATTTGGAAGTCTCTATGTCTAACTCTGAAGTTGTAGTGCTTGGTCATGAGATCCTGATACTGAGCTAACCTTTGTTCGGTTGTTGTTCTTACATCATCTACTAGGTCAAGCTGTAGGTGCATGGCTTCATCGTTCCTATTCTCATCATGAATCTCCACACTACAGCTTGTGAGTCCGACCTCAGCTAGAATGACGGCCTCACTCCCGTATGCTAGTCGAAACAGTGTCTCACCTATAGGTGTCTTGGCCGTAATCTTGTACGCCCATAGTACGCTTGGCAACTATTCTAGCCATATACCCTTTGCCCCTTGAGCTGAGTCTTGATGATCTTGGGCAAGAATTGGTTCGTGACCTCAACTTGTCCGTTGGCCTGAGGGTGGGTGAGTGAGGAGTAGTGATTCTTGATTCCCAGTTGTGAGCAAAAATCTCTGAACGAGTCGTTGTCCAATTGCTTTCCGTTATCTGAGACCAAGACTCTAGGGATCCCGTACCTGCAAATGATGTTCATCAAAATGAAGTTTCATACATTTTTCTCTATGATGGTGGTTAGGGCTTCAGCTTCCAACCATTTTGTAAAGTGGTCTATGCCAACCCCTAGAAACTTCAGTTGTCTTATCACTATTAGGAATGGGCTCATGATGTCTAATCCCCATTGAGCAAAAGGCCATGGAGCCATCATTGGAGTGAGCTCTTTTGTTGGCTATCTAACGACGTTGCTAAACTTTTGACATTTGTCGCAAGCTTTGACATAGGCTTGGGCATCCTTCTGCATGGTAAACCAATAGAATCCAATGCGAATTAGCTTGTGCACCAGCGACTGTGACCCTGAATGGTTCCCACAGATCCCTTCATGGACTTTTCTCATGACATATTCTGCTTCCTTGGGGCTAAAGCATCCTAGATACGGGCAGGAGAAGCCTCTTTTATACAAGACATCTTTTATCAAGACGAATCGTGTCGCTTGAACTTTCAACTTTCTTACGGCCTCCTTACCATCAGGTAGCGTCCTGTCTTTTAAATAAGAAACTATCGGTGTAGTCCAATTGCTTCCCGAGTCTATTTCCTGCACACCGATGCCGTTTATCAAAGGTGGAAGCTAAACAAAAGAAAATACCTTACTGGGGATGAGCATGTGTTCTACTGATGCAGTTTTGGCAAGATGTTCGGCTTGCTCGTTCTCTTCCCTAGGGATTTGAACGGACTTGGCCTGAAACTTGCCCACCCGTTTCCTTACTTGCTCTAGGTATTTCTTCATTCTTTCCTCTTTGCATTTGTAGTCACCGTTCACTTGACTCGTGACCACCTGAGTATCGCAGTACACAACCACACTTGTGGCCCCTACGGCTTTGGCGAGATCCAGTCCTACCACTAGAGCCTCGTACTTCGCTTCATTGTTGGTCGTAAGGAAGCCGAGACAAACCATACATTTGATCTCATCCCCTTTTGGAGAACGAAACATTATACCTGCTCCACTAGCCTACCTATTAAATGATTTGTCCATGTGAATACTCCATTGGGGATGCTCTTCTGCCCCCTAGCCTTCCACGTTGGTGAATTCTGCAATGAAGTTAGTGACCACCTGTCCCTTTATGGCAATACGTGGGCGATATTGTATGTCAAACTCAATCAATTCTATTGCCCATAGCGTCATCTGTCTAGCCGCCTCAGGGTTACTCATTGCCTACCGTAGAGGCTTGTCTATCAGAACAACCACAGTATGGGCCTAAAAGTATGGCTTGAGCTTACAGGCTATGGTAACTAAAGCAAAGGCAAGCTTCTCCATTAGTGGGTACCTCTCCTCTACGCCACAGAGTGCCCGGCTAGTGTAGTACATGGGCTTCTACACCCTATCTTCTTCTTTGACTAAGGCTGCATTAATGGCAGCAGAGGAGACGGCCAAATAGAGAAATAGCTCTTCCCCTAGTTGGAAGGGACTTAGCAATGGTAGGGAAGAGAGGTATGATTTTAGGTGATCAAAAACTTATTGGCATTCGGCCGTCCACTCGAAGGACTTCTTTAGCGTGCGGAAGAAAGGTAGACACTTGTTCGTCGCCCTCGAAACGAACCTGTTCAGCGCAACTACCTTACCATTGAGGCATTGCACTTCTTTTGTGTTCCTCGGTGGTGCCATCTCCATTATGACCCGAATCTTGTCTAGGTTGACTTTGATACCTCTCTAAGACACCATGAACCTTAAGAACTTTCCAACCATCACCCCAAATGCACATTTGCTTGGATTGAGCTTTATGTTGTAAGAGCAAAGAGTGTCAAAGGTCTCCTTATGGTCGTCTAAATGATCGTCCTCCGTTCAGCTTTTCACTAGCACGTCATCCACATAAACTTAGACATTTCTTCCAATCTGATGTGTAAACATTTTGTTCATGAGCCTCTGATATGTTGCGCCCGCGTTCTTGAGACCAAACAACATTACCTTATAGCAGAAGAGGCCTTAACTGGTGATGAACAAAGTTTTCTCCTGATCAGCTTTGTCTAATTTGATCTGGTTTTAATTAGAAAATGCGTCCATGAAACTCAATAACTGGTGTCTTGCTATCGAGTCTACCAGGATGTCAACCTGCATGAGGGGATAGCTGTAGCACCTCAACCTAATTGCATAATTAATTTTATGGGTTTATATGCTTGTTATTATCTTAATTACTTTAAGTGCATAAAGCTTTGATATTGTGATATTATAAAACATATATGCTCTTTTCATGTAATGGAAAGAAATTTATAAATGTAAGGGTTTATATGTAAAGTTATATTGTTATTTGGGCCTTTCTAGAATATAGAATGTAAAGTTGTGATTTACAAATTTGTATTTTGTTGGCTTTTATTCCGTGCCAAATTTGTTTGTAATTTTATTCAATCTTTTGTACCTTGTATTTGTTGTAGGAATTTATTGTAAGGGTTGTGTGATAGTGAGAGAGAGTGTGAAGACTCAAGCTATTGAAGAATGAAGTGTTTTCACGGGTAGCTCGCAACTTAGCATCCCGTGAAGGAACTCATATGCCCTGCACATGTTGGAATGCGAAGAGTCAGGCTAGATGGAGACAGCTGTGTCTCGTGAGTATCTCGCGGGTAAGGTCTTCCCGCGAGACATTCTATTCTGTCAACCTATCCAATCTGATACACACTTTCTGTGCCTACACTATTTATACCCACATTACCCACAAATGAGAAAGAGAGCTTCTGAGAGAAAACCCTAGCAAAAACACTTGAGAGTTAGAAATTGTTAATCCTACAATTCTCTACACCTTTGTTTTGTGGATTTTCCTCATCTCCTACCTCTCCATTTCCATACCATTGAGAGGTCAATAGCCAAAACACTTACCACACCTTTTGAGAGTGTCCAGTGAGGTTTTGGTGCTGCTGGGAAACATTGGAAGAAGCCAAGGATGGCAGATGCAACATGGAGCTTGTTGCAGGATCTAGAGAGCTAGACAAGACACGGTTCTGAGAAGCCTTTTTGGAGTAGGAGCTTGGAGGGCTTAGGTACAGAGGGTAGATTAGGCTTGGAGGGTCTCTTGCTTACCCATGTATCCCAACTGATTGTCTAGTGGATCAATTACCACTTGGAGGGCGGCGGAGAGGTTTTTCGCCGAGTTCTTCGGTTTCCTCTTCGATAACACGTCTCGGTGTTATTTGTGTTTGCATCTCTCTTCCCTACTCTTGTTCATTTCATTTTACTGCTGTGTTGCCTTAAATATGGATTAGAGTAGCTCTCTTGCATGTTTGCTTGCGTTTATACTATTCCGCACTTAGTATTAAGTTAGTATAAAAACAACCAAGCCGTAATTTGAATTGGGGGTCTAAATGAGCTATAGTGTTTTTACACATTTCGAGCTTTCATAGAACTATGGGAGGGTGAAAAGTATAAATGCTAAAAGTTGAAAAGGTGAGCAATAACCTTTTCTTTCCTTAGTAAGACACGTGCCCCACAAAATTTCTCCCTTATATTCTCTTGGCTGCACCAAAAAGTTCATCTCCTTTTCTTCTTTCTCTATTCCTTGTTCTTTGTTCTTGTTTCTTTCTTCTTCCCTTATTCTTACTAGGGCTGTCCATGGGTCGGGCGGGTCGGGTTTGTGCCCAACCCGCAACCGACCCGCCGGAGATCGGGTAGGGAAGTGCCGGACCCGCAACCGACCCGTATTAGGGTCGGGTTTTACGGGTCGGTTTCCCGTCGGGTGAGCAGCGGTTTCGGGTGAGGCCGAAACCCGCCGGAGAGGACGAAAAACGTAGAAAATCGGCGAGATCTCTCCCGATCCATCCAAGATCCGGTGCAATCTAGCCGGATTTGGCAGAGATCTCGCCAAATCCGATGGCTTTTCCCCCAAATCGTGCTGAGAATCGCCGGATCTGGTGTTTTAGTCGCCGAAATCTGCCAAATCGTGCTGGAAAACTCGCCGAAAAGCTTGAAATCGCAGCTCGTCTTTCTCTCTTCGGGCGGGTCGGGTTGAACGGGTTTTGAAGGAAGGGAACCGAAACCGAACCGCCGGCGTCGGGTTTTGAAGCTCGGGACCCGCGTCCGACCACCGGAGCTGTCGGATCGGGTTGTAGCGGGTCGGGTACGGGCGGGTTGGACGGGTCAGCGAGTGAGATGGACAACCCTAATTCTTACACGGCAACACCATCTCACCAACAACCCTCCCTCTCTCACCGAAAGCATATATCTCTCTCTAAGAAGAAATTAAAGTCTTACTAAAGTTTTAGCTTCAGTTGTGGGTAAGTATATACGTTAATTTTCTATTATGGGTATTTTAATGGTGTAATGGTTTGTTTTAATTTCACTTCTATGTTCTCTAATCTGATTGTTAGAAGCTGAATTTGTGGTTTTGTGTTAGCTATTTGAAAGATTAATGATATTATGGTCTATTTGATGCTTAATAACGTATTTTAATATATATAGTATTGGCATAAAAATACAAGGCCAATTGCTATTAATTGATGATTTTGTAAGAACATATGCTGAAACGATCACTGTGACAGATTTGATGTCTACAACAAGAAAAATCTATATTAAATCATTTTCTATGAATTAGGATTCTTGGAGTAGTTTTTATGAATTCTAAGACACACGTAGTTGTTATGGAAGTGGTCTCACAACTTTTTAATGAATATAAAAATAATGGTTTAATTTCTAAGTTGCAAGAAATTCTGTCAGGACAGATTTGAACATGCTGCCTTGTATGATTTCTAATAAATCATGGTTTTATGCTTTGACTCTAAAATTGGTATATATTAGACATCCAGGGGAGTAGTTCTATAAATTTTCATGACATTTGGATGTGTATGGACAGCCCATTTGTATTTTACAAATGGGCATA
This sequence comes from Quercus robur, assembly GCF_932294415.1. Taxonomy (NCBI): domain Eukaryota; kingdom Viridiplantae; phylum Streptophyta; class Magnoliopsida; order Fagales; family Fagaceae; genus Quercus; species Quercus robur. Next base: position 18,812,611 of record NC_065539.1, on the reverse strand, counting down.
TGCTGCTGAAATAAGCAATGAACAACATATGATACACTTGACTTTGAGGATTTAATTTCTAAAGTTAAGGTGAATATTTTGAGCTATAAATTAGTATGTTCATCCTTTGGTATGTTTGGATCATATATAAATTTTATTCCTTGGTTTCTCTATAGTTTGGGTACATAATATGTTTGATGAATGTATCATGTGCTTTGGGGAACCTTTGTGTGATGGGAATTAAGATTTTCTTGAGTTTGAGAGTTAGGTTGTGATTCACATCTAAGTTTAAATACTTAGGAAGAGTTTGTTAGTAATAAGTTTTGGTATTTCTTTTAAGTGGCAAGAACAAGAACATGGACACTTGAGCTCCTCTTATACAAATCTCTCGCATCTTCTGTTTTTAGGTAAGGGATAAATTATATGGGCATTTGGTAAGTCATGAGGTTATTTTAAAGTATATTATGCATTAAAAGGGTTTTGATTAGAAATATGGCATATAATCATGTTTCAAACAAAGATATGTTCGTGGACTTTTATTATGAATATGATTTGAACATATTGATGCTACTATTAATTCTACGAACATGATGTCTAAAAAAAAGAAGGAAAATGCTATTATTATGAAACGTTATGCAAACCATGAATTTTAAGTATGTATTGAGGATGGCAGTTCGTCCGTGCTCAATCAAAGTATGTATTGAGGATGGTAATTTTTCCGCGCTCAATTAAAGTATTATTGAGGATGGTAGTGCATTCGTGCTCAATCAAAGTATGTACAGAGGATGGTGGTGCATCCGCACTCGATCAAAGTATAAGTTTATGTTAAAAGTCATAATATTTTATGAGAAGAATTTATGAAGGAAATGATTATTTTATATGATTTTAAAGAGTTAATATAAAGTTTAGTGACTTTGTAAGAAATGAAAAGAATTTAGTCTAAAAGATTTTGTAGTATTAATCTGATAAAGAAAATGAGAACAATTATTTCCCTATGAAAAAAATGTGTAAGTTGTTATTGTGAATAATATAAAATACTATGCATGAAAAGATGTTCTCCTATCTGAATATTCATAAAATATTTGATTTACATGCATTCTTATTAAAGGCCCATGGAGCTTAGAACGTTACTGGGCTTTGCAGCTCACCCTATTATATTTCAGTGCCCAGGTTCTTCCTGGAAGCAACGAAAGTATTAGAGGTGGCAAGGATTCTGTGATTCTCATTTGTTAGAATGTATAGTTTTTTTTTTTTTTTTGTATAGTAATTTAGCTCTTTTGTTGTATAGGAGGAATCAAGATGTACTTGATCATTGAGCACAGATGTAATTCGGAACCTTAGTTTGTTTTGAACCCCAGTTGTATGTCTTTGGAGTTAGGTTTGTAATAAAAGTTTTGCTAAACATTTAGCTATGTAATATTTACATGAATACCTTAAGTTTCAACCAAGTGGTAATCTTGCAAAGTTCAAATGAAATGAAGTTTCGAGGTTTTCATCATTTTTTTATATTGTGGCTTTTATGCAAGAAAATAAGCAGGAATACAAGAAACAATTCTTGATAAGCACCTTCAATTTAGGTTGGTTTGTGTTAGTATTGAGGTAAACTTGATATTAACATGTCGGTCATGCTCTAAATTCTGAAGTACAGGTTTGGGTCGTGACAGTAACTATCCTTGGGGCACCCCTTGTTTAAGTCCGTGAAGTCTACACACATCCTCCATTTCTCGTTGGCTTTTTTAACCATCACTACATTGGCCAGCCAGTCGGGGTAGTACACCTCCTTGATGAATTCTGCATCTTGTAGTTTGTGGACTTCTTCTGCTATAGCCCGGTCTCATTCTTGGGCAAACATTCACTTCTTCTAACGAATAGGGGGAAAAAAGGGTGACACATTCCACCTATGCACCATGACTGAAGGGTCAATCTCGAGCATGTCTTCATGACTCCAAGCAAAGACGTCCTGCTTTTCCTTTAAGAATGCCGTGAGCGCTTAACAAACTAGCGGAGTAGCAAGGGTGCTGATCCTAATCATTCACTCGAGCCTAGAGTTGTCGAGAAGTATCTCCTCCAATCCTTCAATGGGCTCTGCGACCGCCCTCTATTCTTCAATGCTCATGGTCTGCAAGTGGTCATCCATCTCCAACATTGCTACGTAGCACTCGCATGCTACCACTTAGTCCCCACGTACCTCTCCTACTCTATACTCAGTGCAGAGTTTAATCATTAGGTGATAAGTTGAAATCACGGCCTTCCATGAGTAGAGGGTAGATCGGCCTAGTATGGCATTATAGGCAAATGAGCAGTTGACAACAAGGAACGTAACATCCTTAGTAATCTTCTGAGGGTAGTCACCGACCGTCATGGGCATTATGACCGCGCCAAGGGGGTATACTCTTATTCCTCCGAACCCAACAAGTAGTGCATTGGCTGGTACGAGTCGCTCTCACTCCATCCTCATCTGTTGGAATGCCGGGTAGTAAAGAATATCAGCAGAACTTCCATTATCAACTAGGACCCAGTGAGTGTTGTAGTCCCCTACCCAAATACTAACAACGAGTGCATCGTCGTGTGGGTGGTAGAGACGTCAAGCATCTTCTTCCGAGAATCCAATTATATGGTTGTCGACCCGTGCTATCTTTGGGACAAAACCTATCAGCTAGACATTCTAAACCATCCTAAAGTAAGTCTTACGGGCCTTCTTGGATAAACCAGAAACCGTGGCGCCCCCTATAATCATCCTTATGTCCCTCATGGGTGGCCTAAGGTGCTCGTTATCATTCTAGCAACCTGCTCTTGTGGTGGATCTGCCCTTTCTTTATTGACGAATCGTTGTAGTTTCCCTTGTCTAATAAGGGCTTCAATCTGCTGCTTCAAGTCATAGCATTCAGACGTGTCGTGACCGTGGTCTCAATGAAAACAGCAATATTAGTCTCTGGACCTCTTATTAGGATCTCCCTTCAACTTGCCGGGCCACATCAAGGCTACATCATCCTTGATCTGTATCAAGACTTGATCGATAGGGGCAGTCAGCGAGGTGAAGTTCGCAAATCTTCCAATGGGGGGCTTAGAGCGCCTATCCTCCCATCAATCTCCGGTTTTGGTCGTCTTCCGTCCCATGTCTTGTCATGCATCTTCTTTCCTTTCCCTCTTATTGGGTTTCTCCTCTCAAGCAAGTAACACGTCTTCGATGTTCATGTACTTAGTAGCTCAATAAAGCACGTCTGACATGGTCTTCGAGTCGTTTTTGTATAAAGAGAACAGAAGCTTCCCCTTCCATAATCCATTGGTGAATGCAACAGCAAGTATCTTGTCATCAGTTTCGTCTATCAAAAGGGCTTCCTTATTGAAGTGGGTTATGTAGGATCTCAGCGTCTTATCCTACCGTTGCTTGATACTCATCAGGCACGCAGTGGACTTCTTATACCTGTGCCCCCTATAAAGTGCGAGGCAAACTACGCGCTCAGCTCCTTAAAGGTACTGATAGAGTTGGGTGTCAACCTGCTGAACCATACCCTTGCAGGACCCTTCAGCATAGTCAGGAAGGCTCAACACATGATCTCATCCGCCACGCCTTGCAAGTGCATAAGGGTTTTGAATGACTCTAGGTAATCTAAGGGATCCTTTAACCCGTCATAGGCTTCTACCTGTGGCATGCGAAATTTCGGCAAAAGGGGGAACGAAGTGACAAGTGCAGTAAAAGGCAAGACCATCCAGTGGACTAACTCTTTGAGGTCACTTGACACCCGTTCTTTGAAGGTGTTCATCATGAAGTCCATCCGCTCCTTTATCATCTGCATCTCCGTGACTATGTGTGGTGGTACTGTTTCTGCGACAAATGGACGGCTGGTATCTTGTCGCTCTTGTCAACTATAAGCATTGCTGCCTTCTAGTCCTTCTCGGTCCCTCCTTTCGACGCTGGTGCCCTCTTGCTCTTCTCCGTGATTGTTGGGCCCAGCATCCCCTTAGCACAGCTCTTCCTCCAGGTCATGGTTTTGCTTAGTAAGGTGTTCCACAACCACAGCTAGGGTTTGTACCTGTCTTTCAAGGGTAGTAATGCATGATTCTTCTTTAGTACGGTTATTGGTTGTCATCGAGCAAGTGAGTACCATACAACTCTTTGTCTAGGAAGTGGTAATATGGTTGTTACTGTTTTCTTTCCCACAGACGATGCCAACTAATGATGCCAAAAATCGTCAGTAAGTCACACAGTCCTCTCGTGCTCTAGACAAAACCTGCGCAACAAAGAAGAGGAAGACCTTGCAGAGAGTACGGTGTGATACCGACCAAATACCCTTCGAAGGTCAAGTTAGAGAACTTTCACAACTCTAAAGTGCCAAAACTGGGGTAAATTATGTGTATCTTGATTTGTGATGGCTTTAGGGTTTTTATAGTAGAATAGAAATGACTTTTGTTTTCTTGGTGAGGAGCGTCTTTCCTTGCGGGGAAGATCCTCATTAATTTATGTATTTCGCGGGATCCTTTCCTTATATGGATTCCCTTGATCAGGGTTAATCATGGGGTACATGATATTTCCTTGTACAGATATTTGTGGAGGTTAAGTAAGGCCACACTGGACCCATCACACTCTATATTCTCGTCGGCCTCCTTCTTCCCGTTGGCCTTTCGTTCCATTTAAGGATGACGTCGGGAATTGAGGTGAGGTCGTCGGCCTATGGCATCATCGCTTTTGTACTTCCGTACATGCATGTGAGGCTGACGGTCTCATTGGAACCATCGGCTTCCTTGTATGTAACAAATTTGCTCTTTCCAAGAATACCCTTATCAATTATCACTCAGATCCCCACACACACACACTACCACAATACAATTATCTACAAAGCTCGAATAAAAATTTAAATTTGATTGTCTATATCGTCATCACCAATGAATCATATAATAGACCATTCAAATACCTAACCCTTGTCACTAATAGACTTTTCCTAATTTTATGACAATTCCCTAGTAAAAAAAAAATATTACACCACAAACAAACACGTATTAAATGGCGACACAAACATCGCCTTAGTTTTACTTCTCATACACCACTAATTTTAAGTATATACTCCTTAAAATTACATTTTACTATAATTCTTATAAAGAACAAACTAATAAGTAGCTCATAGCATATCAAACCAGGTTCGTGGGCAGAGGGAATAGAATTAGTTTGATAAGAAAGATCTAAGATTGTAAAGATATATACTATATTTGTTACTGCTTTGAACTGAAACATAAACTTATACTCAACCAATAACTCATTAAAACAAAATTTTTTAGTTTGACACACACACCTCTTTTTATTAGTTTAACCAAACACACACAGATCTCACGATACTAATGAAACAACTTGGCTTCGAATTGAAGGAGACTTTTAAGGCGGGTTTGTAGAGGGCCAGTTGATTCTAAAGGAAACGCATTTGTGAATGAAACACAATGATGTGCTCCCTCAACTCTTGTGTGAGTTTGTAGAGAAAAACCATGAACTGATGTTCCTTGGCACCATTAAACTCAATATAGTGGGAAGTAAGAATGTCTCAAACTTCCTCGGTTGTGTCATATCCTCTAAATTCCATGCTGACATATAGACCGGAAGTGTTGTGCAGCTAAGAAATGATTTGATGATTCATGCTCTCCTTGTCTTTAAGGTGAGATGTGAAATCAATTTAGAATCTAATTGGATTTAGACTCTTAGATTTTTACACTCAATAATTCACTTAACACAAAATTAAAAATAAAATAGGATACGTGGTACAAAATTAAGAATCTAATTAAAATCTAATTGGATTTTCTTTAAGCTTTGGTTATTAATATTATATAGATATATAGATTTTTGCTCAAGCGTAAGATCTATTCAAAGTTGAAAAAAGAAAAGTTTCAATAAGATGGATGAGTGTAAAATTAAGTTCTTTATTAACCATCAATGTAAGCAATTACGCAATAGTGGCAGTAGTTATAATTTTATGGCTATTTTATGGAAAGTGAGCATGGAATTTGACTGGCTCAATCATAGGTTGGATCATGGATGACATCTTTGAGGAAAGCGAGTCATAAGGCAATCTTTGGCGTTGAAGAAGGCCAATAATAAAATTTGTAAGTCAACAAGCAGACAGAGGAAGTTGTTAGGATATGAGATAGAGTTGGTAGCACTTGAAGAAATAAGTCTGTTTCATATAAGACCTGTTCAATTTGATTTAGGATGCTTGATTAAAAATTTGGATCAGTTTGACTGAAGATACTTAACAATTTAGATCAGTTTGACTTTGACCAAGGATAAGCTGGCTGTAGCATATGCGCCTGAGGCTAATATGATTAAAGTAATGTTAGGGACATAACATTGTACATAATTGCTAATATGACTTGTTGTGAATCGAGCAACAAATTATGTTAGCCCTCTTGAAAAATATTATGCCCCTAAGCACATTGATAGGATTAATGCAACAGTCTCTGTTGCCAAGGCCAATGTAAGATGCTTTTTCCGGAGGTCTTTGGTGGATCTCTCTCTCTCTCTCAATTGCTTTAGTTATACTTTTGTATGAACATCTTTGGAGCAACTACTGCTCGTGTTGAAGATTCATTGATCAAGTTGTTTTATATCAGTAGAAGCGTAAAACCACAACACAAATAATCATATAGCTTTTCTTTCTTTCTTTCTTTTCCTTTTTTTGAATCATATTTAATCTTCAGTTAGAAATTCCTTCTGTTCAATGTTTAAAGAAATCAAAGACTTAAATAACTGCAATGTGAAATCCCTTCTGTTAGATTGATTTGCATGAGAACCAGCTTTAGCCCATTTAGCCACAATTTTGCTCATACTCTCTCTATATGTATTTTGTTATCTTTGTTTTTGCTCTAGTGGATGAGTGAAAATTTGATTTCTTTATTAACCATCTATATTAAGCATTTACGCAATGATGTCAGTATTTACAATTTTATGGATAGTGAGCATGGAAGTTGACTGGCTCAATCATAGGTTGCGATCTTTGAGGAAGCAAGTCATAAGGCAACCTTTGACGTTGAAGGAGGCCAATAATAAAATTGTTCAGGTCAACAAGGAGACAAAGGAAGAGTTGGAAGCTATGACACTGAGTTGGTGGCACTTGAAGAAATAAGTCTGTTTGATAAAAGACAAGTTTAATTTTGACTTGGGACACTTGCTTAAAAATTTTGATCAGTTTGACTGAGGAAACTTACTTAAAAATTTAATCAGCTTGACCCAGGATAAGGTGTCTGTAGCAAATGCTGAGGCTAATATGATTAGACTAATATTAGGGATATAACACCTTTCATAATTGTTAATTGTTGGTATGATATGTTGTGATTCGAGCAATAAATCATGTTAGTAGTGAAGAAAAATATTATAACCCTAAAGATATTGATAGGATTACTGCAACAGGCTCTGTTACTAAGGCCAAAATAAGATTCTCTCTCTCTCTCATATTTTCTAAATTGCTTTAGTTATACTTTTTTATTAACAATTTTGGAGCAACTAATGTTCTTGTCGTCTAGAAGATTCATTGATCAGGTTGTTTTATTAATATCAAAAGAAGTGTGGAACCACAGCACAAATAATCATATAGTTTTTTTTTTTTTTTTTTAATTGAAGCATATTTATGTTTAAAGAAATTAGAGACTTAACTATCTACAGTGCGATTTCGCTTTCTGGTTGATATTTCATATTTGGCACTTTCAAAGTTGGCCACCAGAGACAACTTCAAAGTTACTCTAACAAAATATTTATATACTGGAGCCAATGGGCTAAGTGTAATGTGGTGGAAGCTAAAAGAAAATAAACATGTTGTTTTCTTAATGAAAATAAATAAATAAATAAAATAAACATGTTAGGTTTTGAATAAAAACCTCAAATCCACGAGGGTCCCTCAAATCCACGAGGGTCCCTGGAATCCACAAGGTGATAGGGTTTTGGAATCCACTAGAGATAAATAGACAAAGTCTGTATTTTATTTTTAAATATGAAAAATTGAACTGCCCTGGAGGCTACAATATGTTTAAATAGTAAAAAGAAATCTTATGGCGGCGAAGAAAACGCCTAGAAACTCTAATTCACACTAATTACGTAATTAGGTGGTAAAATAGGAATTTTTGCCAAAAATAAAAAAATTTAGATAATTGAGGAAATTGAAATACTGTCTCTAAAAGACATCCCAAAATAAACGGGACCTTATTCTGACTTTTAAACTAAAAATTATTAAGGAGAAACAAATATTACTAAAAATAGCAAAAACACTGTTTTCGAAGCCTTAACAAAGGAATTCGCCTAAATTTGGGCGACACTCGAGGCAAGCATCTCAAGTCTAGATCAGAATGTTATTTTCCTTCAATCTGCCAAATTTCATGCAATTCTAACATCGTCGCCCCAATGGCCTCTACTAGCATTCCCCTAATCTTATTGCATCATGACTTTTAGCACCCTTACTTGCTGTTCTAGGAAGGCCTATGCTGTCTGTTCTACATCAAAGCGGCACATCCAACCCTATTAGTATGGGATGGTGGGCAAGAATAGAGTTCCAAAATTCTCTCAAGTCTCAACCTTGTAATTTGTAAAATCACTCTACATGAAATCCAAGGCTGGCTGAGCTAACCATAAAATGGCATGAAAGGTAGGTCTGTCAGCATCAAAATTTAAAATTCACTTTTTTAAAATACAAGTATATTATAGCACATGTTTCTCAAAAAAAAAAAAAAAAGTATACTATAGCACATTTTCAGCAAAATGTTTTCATTAAGAAGTTAAATAAGATATTCCCAAACAAACACTAATATTTTTCTCTTGAATATTCATTGATCAAGCTATTATATTAATATCAGTAAAAGTGTGGAACCACTGCACAAATAATCATATAGTTTTTTTTTTTTTTTCATTTTTTGAAGCATATTCAATCTTTTGATAGAAATACCCTCTGCTAAATGTTTAAAGAAATTAGTGTTTGAACTTGGTAAGAAAGTGTAGTTAAAGGTGTGTATGTTTATTTAGCAGTTAGTTTGTTTCTTATAAAAAAAAAAAAAAAAAATGGCCCATGGGCCAAGTGGCACATCCAACCCCTTTAGTATGGGATTGGTGGGCAACTCCCATATAGGGTTCCAATTCTCTCTTGTCATTTGTAAAATCACTCTACATGAAAGCCAAGGCTGGCAGAGCTAACCATAACATGGCTGCCGCCCAATAAATTGGGAATTCAGGGTTGTTGAGCCTCATTGAGTTTTCAACAGTTCAATTTCGTTGAGTTTCATTTAGTGTTAGACAATGACCGAGTTAGTGGGTCAAAAGTATACACAAGAAATATAGGTTGATGATTGGTTGTCAATTATTTTATTTTATTTTTCTAATAAGTCTTTGTTAAATTTTTTGGATTAGAATGATTTGTGGTTTGTAGTTGTTTAGGTTAATATACGGTTATTTTGGCTGATTTGTGATATTGTTTGAATTAATATGTGAAAGAAGAAATGTTATATGCACAACATGTTTACAACACTTTCATAATAAATCTTAAGTAGTAAGTTGTTACTAACTATTATTAGTGATTAAAAAAGTAATTTAAATGGTGAGTTCAAATTAAAATTAGTAACAATTTACCCCTCATAATTTGTTGTAAAAGCTTTATAAAAATGTTGTGCTCATAGCAAATAAAAGCTAAGATTTTAGACCACCGAGAGGGGTGGCCTAGTAGTCAAGGTGTGTGATCGCTGTTTTGAGGTCTCACGTTCAAACCCTAATGGGGAGTGGGGTTGCCTCTTGCAACTAACTCCTGATTTACTGTCTCTCTCGTGGGGCTAAGGTAAGCTCTATGGTCACCCCAACCACAGTAACCATGAGTTAATCCAACATTCTCTAGCGGAGGTGCCCATATAGTCACGCCCAAGGAGTGAGTCACACTGGCCGCCTCCACCTCCCTTTTTATTCCCAAAAAAAATAAAAAATAAAATAAAATAAAATAAACCATAGATTCTGGAGAGAGGTGGGCCAATTAAGGTTAGGCCCTAATAGGTATAGCTAGTGGTGACGGTGCAGGGGAAGCACCATTTTCCATGGTACAGCTAGTGGAGATAATAACTTCAGGAGAAGTTTTAGCCAACCGTGGTGATAAGAATAAGATATCTGGATTGGTGTAGAGTGGTTCTGGCCAAGTTGATATCATTCTAAAAGCAATAAGTCTAGCTCACAACAAAATTTCACCTACTGTGGAGGTTGCAAGTCGGCCGTTATTGATAAAATATTGCAAGAATTGTCAGCGTGTAACATTACTTATCTAGAAAAATTCATGAAAGACACCATTTTTGACAAGTGGTGACAAGGAATTGTTAACCTTGAACTAATGTTTGAAAGGGTCCGATTAGCGCACTAGTTAAGAAAAAAATTCCAATGCAGTCCAGCTACTTTAATGAACAGTCAAGTGACATTTAATAAAAAAATCAATATTTTTATCAACTTTTGCTCCGCGACATTTAAATTGATAAAGTTCGAAATAAAATAATCCTTGACACATATTTTAAGGACCAAATTTTGCAGTCCCTAAAATAAAGTTGGCTCTTACATCATAATCATAATTGGTGCCTTTTAAATGTAACAAGAAAAACTTGATGTCAAGAAGCAGTGGCGGAGCCAGAATTTCAATTCAGGGGGGGCAAGATTTATTATTATACTATGTATTCTCCATAATTTCAATTAACTACAAATATATATTTTATATCAAAACAAAAATAACTAATTTATACAGTAGTTAGTAACAATCAAAGCAAGATATATTAATCTAAATACATAAATTTAGATATCTAATTTAGTTCCTTGTAGTAAATTGAAAAAATAATCAATGTAAAAGTGTTAATACATTTAAAGTTGTATACAATATACGTATATTGTCTTGATTACTTTAAAAAAATATATAGAATTCTGTCTTTTTGCTTTATATTAATTCTTCAAAGTATTTAAATTGGGTTTATACTTTATAGTAGAAACCTAGACCCAGAGTTTGAATTTGAGTACGGTACAAGGACATTAATTAGTTAGGCTTTAATATATATATATATATATATATATTGCATAAAATATAAAACCCCCACCACCAATTGAAATTCAATGAAATTAAAAAATAAAAAATAAAAATGAGGATAAACAATCAAAATTTCGTGAATAGTGACACGTTAAAATCTGGGAAATGATAAAGTTTTTTTTTTTTTTTTTTAAATGAAAATGATAAAAGTTTATGTTTTAAACAAAAGTGATGTAGTTGGTTAAATAGTACCGTAAATCTCTCAATGCTGTGAAACTGTTATCCTTTCTATTCGGCATCAAAGCTATTTTAGAGACTGTTTTCTGCTTTTTTTTTCTTAAATCAGAACAGGCAAACTAGCAAAGCATTTAAGATGGAGTTCTACTGACTTCTACATGCCAGTACTAACTTTTTAAAGAGGAGTCAGGGGGGGCACTTGACCCCCCTCGCCCCCCCTTGGCTCCGCCCCTGTCAAGAAGGATCCCAGTAGCTTCAACTTTTATTTAAAATAAAATACAATTAAACTTCCATAAATCCACATAACGAAAGCAGCAATTAAACTGCACAACTGTATGTTGTCCAGAAAATAGTGGCTACATCAAGCTACACATACATTTTCGTAGAAAACAGAGGAAACAGAATAACGAAATGAAAATGCAATTTTTTTTTTTTCATGAGAATCAATGAAACTGCAGTTATGTAGTACTATCAAGAGTTAACTTTCCTACAGTTCTTCCTAATCTCTCCCCTTGAACCTGTCAATGGAGAAATATTTCCCATCTTAACCATGGACTTGGCGAATTGCTCAAAGAAAAGTTCGCTGTTCTCTGCGTATTGCTTTACCAATTCCCTTGATCCTTCATTCTTGGTTAAAAGAACTTGATCAGAGTTCAGAAGGCCCTTTGAAGCCAATATGTTCTTGTAGTAGTAGTTATCAAACTTTGTTGGGCTGACATAGTCCAAGAAAAACAGGTTCTGATCACCACCAGATTTTGGGCATTGGGTTTTCAATTGGGCCGCATAAGATTGATCAAGTGTGTAGTCAGGCTGTCCATTTCCTGACTGGTTGTACAGTCTTTGCCTGAAGCTGGTGCACCGGGCATTTCCAATTGTATGGCTCCCTGCATGACAAAATAAAGTTCACACAAAAACATTAAGGTTATAATATTGGAGAATGTGTGAGTTTGAAGTAGTACCCAATAAAGTAGTATGTAGTAGACAAATATTAAAGTCAATAATAATTTGTCATCTTGGTACCTTAGTAGTTTATGAAAAATATCATGTCGGTAACATTATTGTTCTAATTTTGTCCAATCAATGTTTAAAGCAATCTCATTTGATGGCACAAAAGAGAGTGTCTTAAAATTTAGCTATTTGGTACCATAAAAAGTTATTTTATCTATTTTAACTATTCACTTTACAAAATATCCAGCAGCAGTGAATCTATTTTAACTTTCAACACAATAAAATAATATAAACTTCATAATAAAATAATATATCCACTATAATAAAATAATATATCCATTATAATAAACAACAATCACAACCACCGCAACCGCTACCGCTGCCGCTGCCACCACCAACTCTTCTGCCGCCACCGCCGCCCCCACCACTACAATGATATTTTTTTACCACTTCAATTTTTTTTTTTTTGTTGAGAAAATTAGCACTTCAATTAAATATCTCTTCTTTATTTTTTCTTTATCATTTTTTATTCTCTCTTTCTCTACTCTTCCTCTGTGTCTCTTTCTCTCTCTCTAAACCAAGATGAACCATCAAACTTTCACTCTTTCTTCTCAACTCAGATATCCACTGCCCAGCCACCATGATCACAACCCATCATCGCAAGATCAACTCACTGAAACCCACTAAACTCATAGCCCAGCCACTATGATCACAACCCAAACCCCCACCACTGTTACCAAACCCATCAAGAAAAAACCCAACAACCCAAAATTGCAAACCAATCGGCAACCCACTACCACAACTCGATCAACAAACCATCAGAGGCTCTCGCCTTCCTCATCGACGCAGGTTTGTGGGTTGTGCCATGGGTTTGTGATCTTTCTCTCTACTCTAACCAATTTGCCATGGGTTTGTGATTTGTGATGTGGGTTTGTGTTTTGTGGTGGTTGTTTGGAATTTGGGCCGGCGTTGCTTCGATCTTCTCTCTACTCTATCTCTGTAGGTTTGTGTTTTGTGTTTTGTGGTGTTTTGTGATGTGGGTTTGGTGGATCAGCTTTGCTTCGGTGGCAGTGGTCCGATCCAGTGTTTTTCTGGTGGCTGGGTTTCTGATTCGGTGGGTTTTATTTGGATTTTATAAGCACCACCACCGGCAAGTTGGCCGGCGAAGAAGAGAGGAGATGAGGGATGCCGGAGAGAAAGAAAGAAAGAAAAAGAAAAAATATTATTTTAATAAGAGAAGAGAGAGAAGTTTAATAATTTTTTTTTTTTTTTTTTTAGCTTCTTGATGGAATGTACAGCCATAGATAGCTGTGTACTGTAGCAAGAAGTTAAAAAATTTTAGTTATGTTCCACTATTGTATCATGCATTTTTGTGTTTTGGTGAAGTTAAAATAACTATATAACTATTTATTTTCACTACTACTAATGCTCTAAAGGATGTAAAATTATATGTTATATCCAGCATATATGCCGAGTCTCTCACACATAGACTGGCCCCACAGTATGCGGGACCCGCTAGTGTGTGAGTGACCCGGCATATATGCCAGGAACACCATATATCTGCTCCTAAAGGACCCTATCTGTGTGGCACAAGCAAGTGCATTAGAGTCTTTACCAGATAGGGCAACAAGATCAACAATATCAAGCCCTTGTCGCTTGAACTTAGTGAGGATGGTCTGGAATGTGTTGTTTGGAGCAGGAATATTGTTGTTAGAACCACTCAAGCTTGCACTTCTGGAGTCTCTTCTGCCTAATGGTACCTCCCAGCTAGGCCCACCTCTCTGTGTGCATCCAAAACATGATCAGAATTGAGTATTGCCCATGTAAGAATAATTTGGTCGTGCCCAATTAATACAATGTAGTAAAAATGTTAGTAATACTTACCAGAACAGTGGATTCTCTTGCAGCTATGGCCAAAAGGTCAGCACAAGATACTGTACAAGGGCACTCTTTCTCCAGTGCAGATTTGATCTCATCGAGGACTTCAAAACCTCGAACTGAATTCCTGTTAGGATTTGACCCCTTCTCACTGACTATGCTGCCACTGCTGTCTAACAGTAATGAAGCATCACAGCCCTGCAATATAGACAACTTGTGTCAACCACACTAATAGAGTTCTGCTTATGAAATTTACAAGCACGGGTAATAATATATAGTCCTAGTAATTAGCATGTTGCAATATGATTGAATTGAATTTATAAAGTTAATGAGAGCTAGTCATTGAAGTGACAAGTTATAGCAAGCTAGTAGCAAGACCTGGACAAAACAATCATGGAAATGGAGCCTGAGAATTGAAGCTGCCATACGGGCTTCTTTGGCCACAGCCTTCGCCAGTACGGACCTTACAATCTCTTGAGCTTTTGGGCAAGAGTGGTCATAAAACTGTGGGTAAAGGTAACCACCTATGGTCTTGCTAGAGAAGCAAAGAGGAGAAAAAGCACAAAGAGAAAGAACCAAGAGAAAACTAGTGAGCTGAGACATTATTGTCTCTCTTTTTTGTCTCACACAAGGTTCTAGACCAAGACTTCTATAAAACACTTGCAGAGAAATTTCAAAACTTGATATGATGAGAGGTGGATGGCTTTTTAGTATTTATAGGGAAAACTTTGTACACAATATTAGACGAAGTCTTAAGAAGAGAGAAAAAAAAAAATAGGGAAGGGAACAAAAAGGTTGGAGTTGGTACTAAGTGTGACTTTGGAGAGCACATTTTGCGCACTATCCATGCAGCTGCATTTTTTTGTGTGGGTCTTGTATATTGTTCACGGGACCCGTAAATACGAATTTCAGCAATTTTTTTTTTAAACTAGGGTGCAGTTTGGATAGGGCGTTTCGCGTCTACATTTCCTCTTTCTACGTTTTTTTTTTTTTTTTTTTTTTTTATTATTCTCCCCAGCCGCAACTATTGACCGTGTCCTCTGTGAACAGTGCACTTGTGCACTGTTCACGAGTCCCACAAACTCTTTTTATCAACTTTTTCATTAAAAATGGGTCTCACAACACTATTCACACATTTAAAAATTATTTCGCTACAGTGTTTTCAGTTTTCAGTTTTCAGTTTCAACAAAAGAAGTTCTATCCAAACAGACCCTAGGTCTCACGGCACTATTCACACGTTTAAAAATTATTTTGTTACAATGTTTTCAGTTTTCAGTTTTCAGTAATAAGCGGTATCCAAACAGACCCTTAACTAGGTAAAAAAAGAAACGCTGGACCGCCTGGACGCCAGAGTAGGTAGTTTTACATACTTTGGCTTATTAGGATCTGTTTAGATACCGCTTATTTTGCTGAAACTAAAAATTAATTTATTGCTGAAAGTACTATAGATAAAGGTAAAAGTTAGTTGAAATAGTACAATAGTACGCATGAATAGTATCAAAAAGTACAGTGAAGTCCATGAATAGTAGTAAAAATAAGCTGAATAGTAAAATAATTTTAATTTTTCATTCTTATCCAAACACATGCTTACTAGAAGCTCTTAGCTAATTACAGTGAAGCAACCTTTTGAATAATCATTGCAATAAATCTAGAATTACATCCAATTTCATGCCATACAAAAGTTTTAATTGGTTTTTTTTTTTTTTTATGAGGGTGAAAAGTGTTAATTGGTTGATTCTATGTGATCGACACTTTTCCCCACTATTTTATACATAAATCTACTACTAACCATCCACTACTTCAACATATTGTGAAATTGTATGTGTCCGTTGTATTGTTATTAAGGGTTTGTTTGTTATCGTTGTTTAAACAACAGTTTTCAATGTTTAAACAACATTACACTTATTTTCACATACTTTTTTACCCACACGTATTTCTAAAAAATACAAATAGTGTTACTAGAAATTTTTTACCAAACAGGCCCTAAGAGACTAAAGTTATAAAATGATTTGAAACTATTAAGCTCAGTTGATAACTAAATTGATAAAGAGCTTTTTAGATTTGTGAATTGAGAAATGATAAAGAAAAACGTTGCAAAAGTGTTGTTATTTTATCTTATAAATATTTAATTTCACACTTGAATTCAAATAATCCAATACCGAGGCTAATATGATTAAAGTAATGTTAGGGACATAACATCGTTAATAATTGCTAATATGACATATTGTGATTCCAATAACAAATTATGTTAGCCCACTTGAAAAATATTATGCTCCGAATGATATTGATAGGATTAATGCAACAGTCTCTGTTGCCAAGGCAAATGTAAGATGCTTTTTCCGGCGGTCTTCGGTGGATCTCTCTCTCAATTGCTTTAGTTATACTTTTGTATCAACATCTTTGGAGCAACTACTGCTCTTGTGTTGAAGATTCATTGATCAAGTTGTTTTATATCAGTAGAAGTGTAGAACCACGACACAAATAATCATATAACTTTTCTTTCTTTTATTTCCTTTTTTTGAAGCATATTTAATCTTCAGTTAGAAATTCCTTATGTTCAATGTTTAAAGAAATTAAAGACTTAAATAATTGCAATGTGAAATTCCTTCTGTTAGATTGATTTGCATGAGAACCAGCTTTAGCCCATTTAGCCACAATTTTGCTCAAACTCTCTCTATATGTATTTTGTTATATTTGTTTTTGCTCAATTCTAAGAGCTATTCACAGTTGAAAAAGAAAAGTCTCACTAGGATGGATGAGTGTAAAATTAAGTTCTTTATTAACCATCTATATTAAGCATTTACGCAATGATGTCAGTATTTATATTTTATGGATAGTGAGCATGGAAGTTGACTGGCTCAATCATAGGTTGCGATGTTTGAGGAAGCAGGTCATAAGGTAACCTTTTACGTTGAAGGAGGCCAATGATAAAATTGTACAGGTCAACAAGGAGACAGAGGAAGAGTTGGAAGCTATGACACTGAGTTGGTGGCACTTGAAGAAATAAGTCTGTTTGATATAAGACAAGTTCAATTTTGACTTGGGACACTTGCTTAAAAATTTTGATCAGTTTGACTGAGGACACTTGATTAAAAATTTAGATCAGCTTGACCCAGGATAAGGTGGCTGTAGCAAATGCTGAGGCTAATATGATTAAACTAATATTAGGGATATAACACCTTTCAAAATTGTTGGTATGATATATTGTGATTCAAGCAATATATCATGTTAATAGTGAAGAAAAATATTATGACCCTAAAGATATTGATAATTTGATAGGATTACTGCAACAGTCTCTGTTACTAAGGCCAAAATAAGATGCTCTCTCTCTCTCCCTCTCTCTCTCTCTCTCTCTCTCTCTCATATTTTCTAAATTTCTTTAGTTATACTATTTTATTAACAATTTTGGGGCAACTAATGTTCTTGTCGGCTAGAAGATTCATTGATCAGGTTGTTTTATTAATATCAAAAGAAGTGTGGAACCACAGCACAAATAGTCATATAGTTTTTTTTTTTTTTTTTTTAAATATGAAGCATATTTACGTTTAAAGAAATTAGAGACTCAATTTATGTTTGGTAATAGTTTTTATTTTTTATTTTCAAAAACTTGTTTTGGGGAATATAAGGGGCTGTTTGGTAAGAGTATTTAAATATAGTATTTTGTTTTGCAATCCATAAAATGGTGGGTCACACACTTGAATTTATTATTTGGCTAATATTTTCTAAATAAAATTTTCAAAAAACTGTATTCTATTCTCCTGATTTAAAATAGGATTTTGAAAATGGCTTAAGAGGTGTTTTTAGGATACATAAAATGTTTTTAATGACATAGTTGTAAATAAATTGAAAACAATGGATCCCACATATTTGTCTAAACTCTTTTATCTCTTAAATTTAGGAGTTTATTTTTATCATAAAAATAATTCTCACATTTCAAATTTGAAACTTATCATTACAAATAAAATAAAACATGATGAGCTCTATTCCTTTATCATTATCCACACACAAAAAAAAAAAAAAGTAATCTATAGATTCTACACGTTACTTTTCGTAAATATATACTGTATTTTTTAAATCTCAAAAATAGAAATGGTCTCCCAAACTTTTTTTTTTTTTTTAGTATTTTGAAAATTATTCTTAAAAGTGGGAGCCAAACACGTAAAATATAAAAATTATTATTTGAAAACTAGTTTCAAGTTCAATTTTTTTAAAATTGTTTTTATACTGTTTTGAAAACAAAAACAAAAATCCTCCTACCAATCAGGCTCTAAAGAAAAAACAATTTTCTTGTATTTTTGAAATCAAAAACATGTTTGGTTAGTTGAAATTAAAAAAAAAAAATAGTTTTTTGAAGAAAAAAATAGAAAATACTAAAATATGTTGTTACTAGGATTTAAACTCTTCCACTAACTCATTAAATGAGACAGATTCATTAAATTAACTGCGTGTTTTCAATGACTGAAAATTAGAAATTAAAAACTGTTTTTTGCATATTTTCAGTTTCCTTCACAAATTGAGTTTTGAGAACAGTTTTTGTTTTCTGTCTATTTTAGGTTGCCAAATAAGTTTTTTAGTCTCAAAAATAGAAAATTGTTTTTGGAAACAGAAAATAAAGGGAAAAAACAATTACCAAACATACCCTTAACTATCTGTAGTGTGATTCCGCTTTTTGGTTGATATATCATATTTGGCACTTTCAAAGTTTTCCACTAGAGACAACTTCAAAGTTACTCTAATAAAATATTTATATATTGGAGCCAATGGGCTAAGCTTGATGTCGCGGAAGCTACAAGAAAATAAACATGTTGTTTTCTGAATATTAAAAATAAATAAAAAATAAAAATAAAAAACCAAACACATTAATTTCTGAATGAAAACCTCAAATCCACAAGGTGATAAGGTTATGGAATCTACCAGAGATAAATTGAAAAAGTCTATATTTTTTTTTAATATGAAAAATTGAACTGCCCTAAAGGCTACAATATATTTAAATAGTATAAAGAACCCTATGGCGGCTAAGAAAATGCTCAAAAACCCTAATTTGCGCTAATCACGTAATTAGGTGGCAAAATAGTAACTTTTGCCAAAAATAGCAAAATTCAAATTTTTTTTTTTTTTTTTTTTTGAGAAGCAAAATTCAGATAATTGAGGGAATTGAAATATTATCTCTAAGAGATATCCCAAAACAGATGGGACGTTTTCTAACTTTTAAACAAAAAACTATTAAGGAAAAACAAATATTACTAGAAATAGCAAAAACACTGTTTTTGAAGCCTTAACAAAGGAATTTGCCTAAATTTGGGCAACGCTCGAGGCAAGCATCTCGAGTCTGGATCAGAATGTTATTTCCCTTCAACCCGCCAAATTTCATGCAATTCTAAGATCATCGCCTCGATGGCCTCTACTGGCATCCCCCTAATCATATTGCATCGTGACTTTTGACGCCCTTACTTGCTGCTCCAGGAAGGCCTGTGTTGTCTGTTCTACATCAAAGTGGCACATCCAACCCCATTAGTATGGGATGGTGGGCAAGTATAGCATTCCAAAATTCTCTCAAGTCTCAACCTTGTAATTTGTAAAATCATTCTACATGAAATCCAAGGCTAGCAGAGCTAACCACAAAATGGCTTGAAAGGTAGGTGTATTAGCATCAAAATTTAAAATTCACTTTTTCAAAGTACAAGTATATTTTAGCACATTTTCAACAAAATGTTTTCATTAAGAAGTTAAATAAGATATTCCCAAACAGACACTAATATTTTCTCTTGAATATTCATTGATCAAGCTGTTATATTAATATCAATAAATGTGTGGAACCACAGCACAAATAATCATATAGTTTTTTTTTTTTTTTCATTTTTTGAAGCATATTTAATCTTTTGATAGAAATACCCTCTACTAAATGTTTAAAGAAATTAGTGTTTGAACTTGGTAAGAAAGTGTAATTAAAGAAAGTGTAATTAAGGGTGTATATGTATGTTTAGCAGTTAGTTTGTTTCTCAAAAAAAAAAAAAAAAAAAAAAAAAAAAAAAAAAAAAAAAATAGAAACTTAGATATCAGAAATGTGATTTCGCTTTCTAGTTGATATTCGGCACCATTACTGGAGTCAATGGCCCATGGGCCAAGTGGCACATCCAACCCCTTTAGTATGGGATTGGTGGGCAACTCCCATATAGGGTTCCAATTCTCTCTTAAGTCTCAAGCTTGTCATTTGTAAAATCACTCTACATGAAAGCCAAGGCTAGCAGAGCTAACCATAACATGGCTGGAAAGGTAGGTCCGTAAGCATCAAAATTTAAATCATGCACTTCTTCTATTCTTGACTTTTTATCCAAAAAAACAAAATGTCGCATCGATTGGATTGCTGGCTTACACTGCTCTGAAGTGAAGTAAAAAGATCCAAGGACCATTTCTCAATTACTTTGAAAATAGATATAACTGCCACCCAATAAATTGGGAATTCAGGGTTGTTGAGCTTCATTGAGTTTTCATCCATTCAGTTTCGTTGAGTTTCATTTAGTGTTAGACAATGACCGAGTTAGTGGGTCAAAAGTATAAACAAGAAATATAGGTTGATGATTGGTTGTCAATTATTTTATATTATTTTATTAATAAGTCTTTGTTAAATTTTTTTTGGATTACAATGATTTGTGGTTCGTAGTTGTTTAGGTTAATATACGGTTATTTTGGTTGATTTGTGATATTGTTTGAATTAAAATGTGAAAGAAGAAATATTATATGCACAACATGTTCACAACACTTTCATAATAAATCTTAAGTAGTAAGTTATTATTAGTTGTTATTAGTGAGTAAAAAAGTAATTTAAATTGTGAGTTCAAATTAAAATTAGTAACAATTTATCATTCATAATTTGCTGTAAAAGCATTATAAAAATGTTGTGTTCATGGCAAATAAAAGCTAAGATTTTGGACCACCGAGAAGGGTGAACTGGTGGTCAAGGTGTGTGATCACTGTATTGAGGTCCCACGTTCGAACCCTAGAGGGGAGTGGGGTTGCCTCTTGCAGTAAACTCCTAATTTACTAGCTTCCTCGTGGGGCTAGGATGAGCTCTATGGTCACCCCGACCACAATAATCATGACTCAATCTAATATTCTCTAATGGAGGTGCCGTATGATCATATCCAAGAGGTGAGTAACACTTGCCGCCTCCACCTCCCTTTTTATTCCCAAAAAATAAAAATAAAAAAATAAAAATCAAGATTTTGGAGAGAGGTGGGCCAATTAACGTTAGGCCCTAATAGGTATAGCTAGTGGTGACGGTGCAGGGGAAGCACCATTTTCCATGGTACAGCTAGTGGAGATAATAACTTCAGGAGAAGTTTTAGCCAACCGTGGTGATAAGAATAAGATATCTGGATTGGTGTAGAGTGGTTCTGGCCAAGTTGATATCATTCTAAAAGCAATAAGTCTAGCTCACAACAAAATTTCACCAACTGTGGAGGTTGCAAGTCGGCCGTTGTTATTGATAAAATATTGCAAGAATTGTCAGCGTGTAACATTACTTATCTAGAAAAATTCATGAAAGACACCATTTTTGACAAGTGGTGACAAGGAATTGTTAACCATGAACTAATTTTTGAAAGGGTCCGATTAGCGCATTTGTTAAGAAGAAAATTCCAATGCAGTCCAGCTACTTTAATGAACAGTCAAGCGACATTTAATAAAAAAATCTATATTTTCATCAACTTTTGCTCCGTGACACTAAATTGATGACGTTCGAAATAAACTAATCCTTGACACATATTTTATGGACCAAATAAACTAATCATAATTGGTGCCTTTTAAATGTAACAAGAAAAACTTGATGTCAAGAAGGATCCCAGTAGCTTCAACTTTTATTTAAAACAAAATACAATTAAACTTCCATAAATCCACATAACGAAAGCAGCAATTAAACTGCACAACTGTATGTTGTCCAGAAAATAGTGGTTACATCAAGCTACACATACATTTTCGTAGAAAACAGAGGAAACAGAACAACGAAATGGAAATGCAATTTTTCTTTTCATGAGAATCAATGAAACTGCAGTTATGTAGTACTATCAAGAGTTAACTCTCCTGCAGATCTTTCTAATCTCTCCCCTTGAACCTGTCAATGGAGAAATATTTCCCATCTTAACCATGGACTTGGGGAATTGTTTAAAGAAAAGTTGGCTGTTCTCTGCGTATTGCTTTACCAATTCCCTTGATCCTTCATTCTTGGTTAAAAGAACTTGATCAGAGTTCAGAAGGCCCTTTGAAGCCAATATGTTCTTGTAGTAGTAGTTATCAAACTTCGTTGGGCTGACATAGTCCAAGAAAAACAGGTTCTGATCACCACCGGATCTTGGGCATCGGGTTTTCAATTGGGCCGCATATGATTGATCAAGTGTGTAGTCGGGCTGTCCATTTCCTGACTGGTTGTACAGTCTTTGCCTGAAGCTGGTGCACCGGGAATTTCCAATTGTATGGCTCCCTGCATAACAAAATTAAGTTCACACACAAACATTCAGATTATGATATTGGAGAATGTACGAGTTTTAGTACTTAGTATGTCTTTCGCTATTCTCTTTACAAATAAAAATGGTACACAATAAAGTAGTATGTAGTAGACGTATATTAAAGTAAAAAATAATTTGTCAACTTCGTACCTCAGTTGATTATGAAAAATATCGTGTCGGTAACATTATTGTTCTAATTTTGTCCAATCAATGTTTAGAGCAATCTCATTTGATGACAAAAAAGAGAGCCTGTCTTAAAGTTAAAGGACCCTAGCTGTATGGCATAAGCAAGTGCATTAGAGTCTTTACCAGATAGGGCAACAAGATCAACAATATCAAGCCCTTGTCGCTTGAACTTAGTGAGGATGGTCTGGAATGTGTTGTTTGGAGCAGGAATATTGTTGTTAGAACCACTCAAGCTTGCACTTCTGGAGTCTCTTCTGCCTAATAGTACCTCCCAGCTGGGCCCACCTCTCTGTGTGCATCCAAAACATGATCAGAATTGAGTAATGGCCATGTAAGAGTAATTTGGTTGTGTCCGATTAATACAATGCACTAAAAATGTTAGTAATACTTACCAGAACAGTGGCATCTCTTGCAGCTATGGCCAAAAGGTCAGCACAAGATACTGTACGAGGACACTCTTTCTCCAGTGCAGATTTAATCTCATCAAGGACTTCAAAACCTCGAGCTGAATTCCTGTTAGGATTTGACCTCTTCTCACTGACTATGGTTCCACTGCTGTCTAACAGTACTGAAGCATCACAGCCCTGCAATATAGACAACTTGTGTCAACCACACTAAGCCATCGTGATACATAATAGAGTTCTGCTTATGAAATTTACAAGCACGGGTAATAATATATAGTCCTTGTAATTAGCATGTTGCAATATGATTGAATTGAATTTATGAAGTTAATGAGAGCTAGTCATTGAAGTGACAAGTTATAGCAAGCTAGTAGCAAGACCTGGACAAAACAATCATGGAAATGGAGCCTGAGAATTGAAGCCGCCATACGGGCTTCTTTGGCCACAGCCTTGGCCAGTACGGACCTTACAATCTCTTGAGCTTTTGGGCAAGAGTGGTCATAAAACTGTGGGTAAAGGCAACCATCTTTGGTCTTGCTAGAGAAGCAAAGAGGAGCAAAAGCACAAAGAGAAAGAACCAAGAGAAAACTAGTGAGCTGAGACATTATTGTCTCTTTTTTTTGTCTTAGACAAGGTTCTAGACCAAGACTTCTATAAAACACTTGCAGAGAATTTCAAAACTTGATATGATGAGAGGTGGATGGCTTTTGAGTATTTATAGGGAAAACTTTGTAGACAATATTAGACGAAGTCTTAAGAAGAGAGAAAAAATATTTAGGGAAGGGAATAAAAAAGTTGGAGTTGGTACTAACTAGGTAAGAAAAGAATCGCTGGACCGCCTGGACGCCAGAGTAGGTAGCTTTGCATACTTTGGCTTATTACTAGAAGCTCTTAGCTTATTACAGTGAAGCAACCTTTTGAATTATCATAGCAATAAATCTAGAATTACATCCAATTTTATGACATACTAAAGTTTTAATTGGTTGACTCACGACATACAAAAGTTTTATTTTTTTATTTTTTTATTTTTTTTGAGGGGGAAAAGTTTTAATTGGTTGATTCTATGTGATCGACACTTTTCCCCACTATTTTATACATAAATCTACTACTAACTATCCACTACTTCAACATATTGTGAAATTGTATATGTCGGTTGTGTTGTTATTAAAAGACTAAAGTTATAAAATGATTTGTAACTATTAAGCTCGGTTGATAACTAAATTGATAAAGAGCTTTTTAGATTTGTGAATTGAGAAATGATAAAGAAAGACATTGTAAAAGTGTTGTTATTTTATCTTATAAATATTTAATTTCACACTTGAATTCAAATAATTCAATACTAATGATCAGGGACATTGATTTACTATTGTTATTATTATTGGCATCAACTTTGAATGTCTTTTTGATGATAAAAAAAAATGGGCATTTTCATGTTTTCACTTTTTTTGGGGGAAAAATTGAATAGAATTTAAAAGAAATAAAATTTTCAAAAACTTATAGATTTCCAAAATCAACCATAGAGTGATTTCTAAAAGCCCCAAGAATTTGGTCTGATAGTTCCTAAAGTTCATGAGATTCATGACATCTTAAATCCAAACTCTTAGCTAGCATCTTAAGGCCAAGGGCGAAGCTAGAAATTTTTATTTGAGGGGCCGAGTTGCAACACTAATATATATATTAGTCAAGAACCCCCCCCCCCCCCACCCACATATATATATATATAGTTATACACACACACACTTTTTTTATATGATAAGTTATATATATACACACACCCCAAAAAAAAGTTTAGTATTTTTTATCAAAATTATGTTTGATGACGATCTTTCATAAAATAAAATTCATCTTTTACCATTTTCAATGTGAAATTCTTAAAAAGTTTCATTTTCAATTCAAATTATCAAATTGTATACCAAAGTGAGTAAAAAATATCTCAATTGAACTAATAAAATTTTCAAAAATATGAATAATCCAAAACTTGAAAGAACAAGTTTGGCTCCAAACATATTTGAAGGTATCTTGCTCTAACCCATTATGTGGCAACTAAAGAGACATTTCATATATAGTTTTAGTCACAAATTTTTTTAATGAGTTAATGAATTGTTTAATTGCCACATAATATGGATTGAAAAAGATAGATCCAAACATATTTGATACCAAATTTTATAATTGTAGGGACGCAATTTGTTTAACGGCCCAAGAGTAACGTTGGGCTCGTAAGCAATGGGCCCCAACAATATGATTTGTAGAGAGTGGGCTTGAATGGCATGACCTTAGGTACAAGTGGACGGTTTGATCGTGGCGTCCATGATAATTCTTGTACGGGCCTGGCTTGACCAGCTAAACCCTCCGTTGGAACGTGATGTAGGACTTTAGTCCTCGGACGCTGTCCAAAGATCCTTGTGTTATTCCCCTTCTCCCCCCTTACCAGGAGGAGAAAAGTCCTCCTCTTCTGGAGGTCCTCTGTCTTTTATACTCATGTTTCTTTTCATCTTTAGAGTCCACGTGTAAGTTTTACTTTTTTGGGGTGCAAACCTGTCCTGTCAACCCATACCTAGTATGGTTTGGGGTCGTTGGGAAAGTTAAAGGGTATGGTTTAAACGATGGACTTGTCAGATACAGGGTTTGGTATTATGACGTTGGCAGCTTTTTCCCTTACCCTGCCCCTGAACTCAGTTTCTCCCTTTCTTCAGGCATTTCATGAGGTGCCAAGCAAGAGGTCGTCCTCAGCAATGGCTCTCCTCGGCTTGGGCCGTAGGGCCTGGGCCCCCATGTAGAGTGGGACTGGGCCGCGAATCCACTAGCCCCACAATAATAATAATAAATTAACAAATATAAGAGCACATTTTACAATAAAAATAAAATGGAGAAAAATAAAGTATTGTCTTTAGAACTATTAGACCAATTATTTTTTAAGAGCATTATTAGACTAACTCAAATATTTTGAGGGGTAGGGGGGCAACTCCTATCTTTATAGGCTAAACTTTCAAAATGTTAAAATAATTACCCATGTGTGTAGCTCTAACCCTAGGGCCAACACTAAGGTTTCCTCTTTATAATTACTTGGCATGTATAAGACGGAAAGACTAAACACACATGGGAATAGTCAAATACTCAAAGAGTTTTAGTCACTCAAATTGAGAAAGAAACTCTCTATCAAGGTCTTTTCAAAATTTGCTAATCAAGGTTAAATAAAAAAAATAAAAAAATAAAAAAATAAAAATAAAAAAAATAAAAAAAAAAAACTTGAAAAACTTGCTTGAACTATTTAGCTACCTTAGGTCTTTTCAAAATTTTCTAATCAAGGTAAAAAAAAAAAAAACTTGAAAAACTTGTTTGAACTATTTAGCTACCTTAAAGCTCTAATATAAGGCCTTCC
This sequence comes from Quercus robur, assembly GCF_932294415.1. Lineage (NCBI taxonomy): Eukaryota > Viridiplantae > Streptophyta > Magnoliopsida > Fagales > Fagaceae > Quercus > Quercus robur. The sequence continues at coordinate 18,786,099 of NC_065539.1, read as the reverse complement.
TAACGCAATGTCAAACGGGCAAGATAAGAAAGAACAATTCCATGGGGTATCTTAGAAGAAAGTATAATTGCACTGGGTATCTTAGATTGTAGTCATAACACTTCGGTGGAAAGGAAGGTCTAATTAAGTCAGGGCCCTTGCTCCTTAGAACTACATTTTACGAAATTTCTTGCTTAAAACCATTATTGGATCGACTTTAAATTCTTGTTATACAAATTACAGCATTGTAAATTAACCATGGCTATGAAACCACCTCATTGAAATCAAGTTCTAGGCTTCTAGCTTGTTCAATTGTGTTCATTTTTACTCATTGACATGATTATTATTATTATTATTTTTTTTTTTTTTTTGAGAAACTTTTTGACATGATTATGCAGGAAGTGTACAGTGAATCCATGTGAGCTAGATAAGGTTCTCAGTTGATAATTTAATTGAACGTACAACTAGAATTGGTCAACATGATATTATTTTTTGTTGTTTTTTTTAAGTTACATGGTGAACACATAAATGAGAGGAGGTCCCAAAGTGGAGGGAGACTCACCTGCTCTGTTGACCAAATGAACTCACTAGAATTATTGATCAAGGTTCTTTCTAAACACCTTCTCAAAAAAAAAAGGTTCTCTCTAAACACGGTGCCCTTTTAATTTTTAAATTGTGACTATAATGACTAAAGGGAAAGTGAACCCGTGGCCAACTAACACTCATTAACACTCATTAACATGCCGACTCTTCTTTTGCTTTGGTTCCTTTATTTTATTTTTCTAGCGTTGCCAAAGTTTACTCTGTCGTATTACAATAGAGTAAGCAATAAGTGACACAATTCTTCAACAAAATAAATGTGAAGGAACATTTTTTTGGCTGTTGTACAGTCTTATTTTTAATTTTACATTCCCACCCCCTCTTTCTTTTTCTTGGGGTACTTAGTTGTTTTCTTCTGCTAATGTGTTGACATTTGATACGACCCATATTAAAGAAAATTTGGCTTTACACGTTCTTTGAGGGTACGGCCCTGAAATCAATCAAAATTAATAAATAGAAATAGTAGGTGACTGTATTCTTGTTATATATGTATTCAGAATAATGTAATAGTCTGAAACAAGATAAATAGGAATATTAGGTTAATCTGATCCATCCAGTAATATGATAAAGAAAAACATATAGGTGGGGTAGGAAAACTACTACTACTTTTTAGCCTATGATTCTTCCATTGTAAGGGACTTTTTTTTTTTATTAATTAAGTCTAATTTAATTAAAGCCAGCAAAGAGCATATTATTAGCATATGCAGTACACATTCATCAAAAAGCATATGCAGTACACTGTACACTCCTATGATTTGATTCTAGAAAAAAATTTCAGAACAAATAAAATGACACAACTTATGTTACAACTATTTATATAACAGATTATGAATGATAAAGAAAAAATTGTAGATTTATGTAAATGTGACAAACAACTAATTCCAGTATGATACCTAAGGTAATGTGGCAAAAATTTAACTATTTATGTGGTAATAAAACTACTCTCCATTCTATCACCCTTTCCCAATTGATATGGCTGTGTGATGACTGATGACCACATGGTATGATCTAATCCATTGAACCATGCACCGTCCTTTCCAAACAGACAATGCAGGCCGCACACGTGGCAAATAATTACTTAATCAATCAGCATCTGCCTTTTTTTTTTTTCACGTCACGTCCATGCAAAAAAATTGTAAATTTTTTTTCTAAAATTTGAAAATGATGCATGAACTAATAGAAATTAATAAGACCCTGTTTCACTTTCTCGTGACATTATAACCTATCGGATCAGATTTACTTGCTTTAACGTCTTCCTTAACCCATTTTTATTTATTACTCGGGATTCCCTATTTTGATAGAGACCTTAGCACCACACACAGTGTGTAGAGTAATTCCATTGTACCTATGGCTATGGCTATGGCTATGGCTATGGCTATGGCAGTGACATTTGCTTGTGTGATTTCTACGACTCCTTACCTTATGTACACCCCCACAGGGACTTTCAGTACTACTTGTACTGAAAGTGAAAGATAATTGAATGCTATTTCCAGGGTTTGAAAAAGGAACCACGCAATGATGGATTCCTACAAAAATAGCATTTTTTTTTTTTTTTTTGGGCGCAGGAACAAGAGAATAATTAGGAGAGTATTATTCCTAACTCAATCTATTTGTCTAATCTTGTGAAAAGCTTGTAACAAATAGTTATATTATTGGTCACATGGCACATCCATAGGTAAGTTCATTTTCTGTCTCAGGAATCATTACATGCATGAACCACATTAACAGTTCTGTGATTCTCAACTTCCAGCATATAACTGTGTAGTTCTTTCTAAACTGCGATATTTCAGGGTTGCCACATCCTGACCATTATGATTATAGTTACCTATATTTAGGATTAGAGTCCCCATTGAAGGTTTTTATTTATTTATTTATTTAAAAAAAAATGGGGAGGGATCAAGACCAGAAATTGAAACTATCAGAAATCCTGCAACAACCTACTAAAATGGATGGTGTTAGTTTCAATAACTCCCTAATCAAACAATTTCACAAAATATTTCCTAATTGTCGAAGTAATAGATAATAAAGTACTGTTAGTAGTGGATCGAGATAAAAATTAGTTAAAACTTATTAATTCAACTATTGTAAAATAAAAATAAAATAAAATAAAATAAAAAAAACACTTATCATTATTGTACACATTGAGTTATACACTGTTGCATATATTCCAGCTGAAATCTGGCTTTCAGAAGTTGATTTTAAATACCATTTTAGTTACAATTGTATGTGATGATTTTACAAATATAACTGAAATCATGTTTTTAAAACACGATTTTAACTATATGTCTCATGCATACATATAAGGTGTAACTATCACAATATCACCACCACTCAAAAAACAAATTTGTGAAAATTATTGCTGGTTATGTTTTTTTTTTTTTTTTTTTTTACAAGATAGAAATTTTACTCTAGTCTAATTTAATCTAAGTGTATATGTGTATAAAATTCCCTTTTGGAAACTTAAACCCCGACCTTTACCTCCACACTCTACAAACATTAAATACTTGTAAAATTACCATCATGCTAAGGGTGCGCAATGGTTGGTTACGTCATTTCTTATATTATGATTATGTTTTGTTTTTTTTGAGAAAGATGATTATGTTTTGTTAGATGAGCAATAACGTTATTTCTTATATTATGATTATGTTTTGTTGGATGAGCAATAACTATCAGTCACCTCCAAGTCTCCAACGCAGATTTAGCAACTTCTACAATTTTTTATTTTACTAAAAAATAAGTTATAGTATTAACCACATGGCTTCAAAGGGCAAAGGCCGCCGGGACGAGAAGCGTGCGGTGATTTTGAAAGCCAAACTTCTTTTTCTTCTTATGTTACTATTGACTAGTGGCTTCACAGTTACTCCTACACCCTACAAATATTTAATACTTGTAAAGTTACCATCGTGCTAAGTGTGCGCAATGATTGGTTAGTTATTTCTTATATTATGATTAGGTTTTGTTGGATGAGCAATAACCGTTATTTCTTATATTATGATTATGTTTTGTTGGATGAGCAATAACTATCAGTCACCTCCAAGTCTCCAACGCAGATTTAGCAACTTCTACAATTTCTTATTTTGCTAAAAAATAAGTTATAGTATTAAGCACATGGCTTCAAAGGGCAAAGGCCGCTGGGACGAGAAGCGTGCGGTGATTTTGAAAGCCAAACTTCTTTTTCTTCTTACGTTACTATTGACCAGTGGCTTCACAGTTCACTCAAAGGATAGAAGCTGGGCACCATAAAAAAAATAAAATAAAAAAATAAAAAAGGATAGAAGCTGGACCCCATCTTTCAACTAACTAGCTTGTTTACATATATGCATTTGCATTGCAACTTGCAAGAGTACTTAAGAATTTTTATTATAAATTATGTAATATATATATGACTTAGATTAAATCATACATAATATAATTTTAAATAATAATCCATCACTAATAACTATATATTAATTTCATATTTTGAAAATTCTAATGTTGAATAAAATTTTTTTTGTTATTAATACGCATGTTAAATTCATCTTTTATTTATAATTCTAAAAATTTAATCGTGAAATTTAAACATTCTATAGATGAAATCGTTATATATCTCTTAATATCTTGAAATTTTGTAAGGATGGAGGGTTTAAAAGAAAATATAATCTAATGATGTATTTGTCAAAATTTGAACCCAAAAAAAAAAAAAAAAAAAAAATGGTTATTGAGTGGTATAATATTACTATGTAACTTGAATCTAACTCGTTATATATATGTATATATTAGACTCATTACACGCGCTTTGCAAGTGCAATTAGACTCCTTTTTATTTTTTATTTTGGATTTAGTGAAATAATGTTTAAAAGTAAGATAGAGATATTGTCCAAATTTTTGGGATCTTTCTCTAAGTGAGAATTGATAAAAGTTTGAAAGTCTAAAACTTAGGAAATTTTTTTAAAATATTAATCTTTTAACTAGTTTGTGTTTTTAAATTTGAAATTATTTAGGATAAATTGCAAAGTACACCCCTGAAATTTGGGGTTACTTGGATTTTACACCATAAAATTTGAGAAACTTGATTTTATGCCCCAAAGTATAGTTCCCTAAGTAAAATCACAGCTTCAGACCTTCAGTTAGTTTTGGTTGTTAAGTGAAAACCTCGTCATGCTGACCAGACATTTTTTTTTTTTTGTTTTGGGCCAAATTAGCTCAGAGCCCTTTTGCCCAAAACTCACAACATAGCCCAAATTTTAATGAGACTGTTTCACAGCTATTCCCAAACTCAAAACCCCACAAACACTTCATTCCCAAATTTGTTTTTTACAAATTTTGGCAATGCAGTATTTTTTTTCACCAAGCGCCCCTTTAAATCACAGATAAGTACTATGTTCTCAACTTTACTTATCTTTCCTCCAATTTTTGTTTTCATTCACAATATCATCTTTTTGATCTATAACCCCATCCCAATCTCCACATCTTACTTCTTCTTTTTTTCCCCTATATTCCTCCTATTCATGCTGTCCTTTTCTTCTTCTTCTTAGTTCAATTTTTTTTTTCCCTTTGAATTCTATTGATTTATCGTTTGTTATTTTAATTTCCTTTTGATTATGGGGTTTTTTTTTTTTTTTTTTAATCCTAGGTATCTGCTGGTTGTGTTGAAGATCTTAACTTTTTGAGTTGATGAATGCTCCAAACTAGGCTGAGTGAGCCATGCCAACTATTTGACTAATCTGCCTATCTTTTGTCTTTCTAAGAAAAGAATTTGTTTAATCTATTTTTATCTTGAAAATTTAAAGACAGTCACTTGATTAACAAAATTATTATTAAAAAAATAAAAAATAAAAAAAAGATTTGGGAATGAGGTGTTCATGGAGTTTGGAGTTTGGGAATTGCTGTAAAACGGTGTCGTATAGACTCTGCAGTTAATTTGTGTTATGAGTTTTGGGCAAAATGACTCTATTTAAGGGCTGATTTAGCACCCAAGAAAAATATATATATATATATATATAAATATATATATATATATATATATATCAACATGATGAGAAGTCACTTAACAGCCAAAACTAACAGATTGTGTGATTTTGCTAACGAAACCAAACTTTGAAGTACAAAATCAAGTTTCTCAAACTTTAGGGTTTAAAATCCAAACAACCCCAAATTTCAGGAGTGTACTTTATAATTTATCCAATTATTTAACTAAAAGATAGGGGTATTTTAGGAAAAATTATAGAGTCTTCTGGTGGACCACGTCACTTGTCCACCATTCCACCAAAAAACTTCAATTTATTTAAAATTACTAAATCAGTAATTAATTTATGTTTAAAAAAAATTTCTAACTAACAATTTTAACAAATGGAAGTTTTTTAGTGAAATGGTGAACCACATCACTTATCCACCATGTGTATCTTATAATTTCTCGTATTTTAGAGAGTTTAAGAATTTATGTGAGGATATTTTAGTACGCAAAATGATGAAATCCAAATAGGAAATCATGTTATTAATAGTATAGATATATGAGATGGGTTACACTTGGTGTAATTTTCTAAATCATTGGATTCAAGTAATCCAATGGTCAAAAAAAGGCATTCATTAATGTCGATATTCTAATTGATCCCATTTATTATCCCTTATTTATGACATTACATACTTATCTCTTAACCCCAAAAAAAAAGGTATACATATCTCTCTCTCTCTCTCTCCATGGCCAAGTCGTCGGCAGCAAAAAAAAAAATGACAAATTACACTTTACTACTCTAAACTATACACTAAATTACACTTTGCACCCTAAACTATTCGAATGCACATTTGGCACGTTAACTATTACACTTATTACATTTTGCACCCCGATATTAGTTTTACCATTAAGTTAGACAAAAATTAATAGTACATGACTTGAACATGATTTTTACTTAAGTGTCACACTACTTAAAGACAAAAACACCCTCTTCACAAACAATTAAAAACAAAAGCTTATTTCATTACAGTACAGGTACAAATCCAATGATTTCCGCTGAACAAAATACCCATAGTAATAGCATATTTAGCATGTGATTTTTCATTTTAAAAGGAGCAAATGAGCAATAGCAGGATCTCATATGTATCTAGATTGGGTCATATTGTCCCTGATATCCAAATGCTCATGCAGGATCTGCAATGGAGGTCCTTGATTTCCATCAATGATCCGTGCGGGAGAGAGAACTGGAAAAAATAAGGAAAAGTTTTTGTTTTAATTGATTGGGAAGGTGGGTATTTTTGTCTTTTAAATTTGTTCTACCTAAGCAAAAATCACGTGCAAGTCATGTGCTATTAATTTTCGTCTAACTTAATAGAGAAATTAACGTCAGGGTGCCAAGTGTCATAAGTGTAATAGTTTAAGGTGTAAAGTATGCATTCGAATAACTTAAGGTACAAAGTATAATCTAGTATATAATTTAGAGTGGTAAAATGTAATTTTCCAAAAATAAAAAGTCACAATCAAATGATTTTTTTTTTCAACAAAATAGCTGTTTCTTAATAAATTAGAATACAATTATCTATCAAAATGAAACTCAACGCTCTTTTATATCTTGAGAATTATCTATAGTTATTTTTTACTAAAAGCTACCAAAATTCCCTCTTCAATGTATAAAATTAATTAGTCCCTCAAAAACCTTACATTTTGTTGTGAAATATGGTTTTTTGACAACATAATGTTTAATGCATACAAATGCAAACCACAAACACTCACACACACACACACACACACACACACATATATATATATATACATGTTTCATGTGACATGACTTTGGTCTATGTTAAAAATTTTAATAATTTTCTATATTGAAATTGTTTTTTTATAAACCCACTATTTAATTATATTCTCTTTTTATATCCATCATTCTTGTAAAATATTAAGATTATCAAAGATCAAAAACTATCTTATCAAAAAAAAAAGTTTAAATTTTAAGCTTTTTATATTTTAAAATTGTGCACAAAATATGAATTTATATATTGCATAGTAATGTCACATTCGATAATAGGATTTTTAAAATATTAATCCAAAGCTATTTTAGTAGTGTAAAATTAACAAAAAGCTATCCAAGATGCAATTACATATAACCTTATATGTAGACCAAAGTTAAATGAAGGTTATTTTACAAAGGTTATAGTTATAAATGAAGTAAATTAGGTGTTTGTGCAAAAGAAAAAGGTAATGGCTTTTAAGAGAAATAAATGGTACAAAAATACAAATTTATTCAAAATGGAAAATTGTAAAAGAAATGCACAGAGAGATTACTAATTAAACTACAAAACTCTTGGTAATACAAGAGTTATTGTTTTAGAGAGATGGAGAAAGCTCTTGGCAATGCATAGGGTATAGTTTTAGAGAGATGGAGGGGAAAGGACACACTAACCCGATGCCTACAACAATCAAGGCCGGAGGCATACATTGACTACCCACAATTTAAATATATATATATATATATGTGGGGCCCAATAATTTATGGGCCAGGCCCACTTGCTCATGGGGAGTCCAAAGGCCCAAGCCGAAGAAGGCTATGGCCCAAGCTCAAAAATATAAAGCATAAAATGGCCTGGAGATGCAGCCGAGGACAGTTCAGTCCTCGGCAGACCCAGAGTTCCACTGAGAAGAGGGATAAAAAAGGTATAGGAACAAACTTGAAAGAAAATCTAAAATATCTCGGGAAAGCTGCCCTTACTACCCTTCCCAGATAAGACTCTGCACCTAACAGAACCGGATTCTTCGGCTTTTTCAACCACCCCCAGCGATTCTGGGATTAGACTGATGGGACAAATATCAGTCTTGGAAAGGTTGACCCTACACGTGGACGAAGGACAACGAACGTAAGCTAGTATAAAAGAAAAGGCAAGTAATCTGGAGAGGGGAGAGGAAAAATGGCCCAAAAAGCAGAGCCTCCCATCCCACTTCCAGGAGAAAGACTCCAGGGATGAAAACACCTTAACGATGTATGCATACCACAAAAAACCTACCGCCCGGCAACCAAGGCCTAGCCTTTCAGACTCACTCTCTACAAATGATATTGTCTGGGCCTTTTTACGTGCGAACCCAACACTGTTGTGGTTCGTTGCGAATCGTATCCTTACAATATATATATTAGTGTTATATATGTGTGTACTAATTTTAGCAATTTTATTCTATAAAATTACATTTTGCCTCCCTTAACAACATAATTGATTCTTTTTTTTTCTTTTTGAGAAAGAATAATTAATTCTTTTTTAGAGTAATGTTACAGCAACAAACTTATCTATAATATTTTTACAAACCATTGAGGTACAAATTCTTACTGATTTGCATTTAGACTCGCCACTTACATCATTTTTTTTTACTTACCAATAACCACTCTTCATATCAACAATATGTAAAAAAAAATTTGTAACTAGCATTTTCTTCATGTTAAAGGCCATTAAAAAATTTATAAGTCTAAAATCTAAAACAAAATATACAAGCCCAAAAGAATTAGCATAACAACAAAAATTACCAATAAAAAAATTAAGCCCAATTAACCAATTTTACTCAAAACAAACAACCAACCCATTAAAAAGTTATAAAAAAAAAAAAAAAAATTGTCTTTACCCAGTATCAGACACATGCAAAAATAGAATAAAAAAAATTTCTCAACAATTAAAATGCAGCAGAGCCAGAGATCAGAGCCACCCCCTAAACTCCGAGTTCTGGTTCTCGGAGTTTAACCGTATGACCTAATCAAACTTCTTAGACTACATGGTTTTGTTGTGACATTCAATCCAAACAAAATTTGTAGAACCATTTAACTTTTTTCATGTATTCCAATTTCCAATTTACATTTCTACTTAATTTATAAAAAAATTCCACAGTCCTCTGAAGAATAAAATAATATTTGTATGGTTATTTTGAAGAAAAATAAAGGGAGAGATGAGTAAATATGGGGAGATTTTAAAAGGAAATTAAAAAAATGAGAAAGCTTGTTAGTATTTTTTTAAAAAAAATATTAAGTATCCGTTTGGATACACGTCCATGTCCCAGCATTTGGCATTTTTTTAATCTTTTTTTTTTTTTTTGAGAAGTCGGTTTTCATGTGATTATGCACTGTTCAGTGGATCCCATGCACTGTTCATGGGACCTACAAACCTCTTTTTCAACAAAACTTTCATTAAAAATGGGTCCCACAACACTATTTACACATTTAAAAATTATTTTGCTATAGTGTTTTCAATTTTCAACAAAATAAACAGTATTCAAACAAACCCTAAGCTGAAAGAAATTAATGGAAAAGATAGATCATAATGGAAATATGTAAAGAAATATATATATATATATATATATGTAGTGTCCGTTTGGAAATAACTTATTTAACTGAAACTGAAAACTTTTTACTGAAAATATTATAAATAAAACTAAAAGGTAGCTGAAAGTGTACAGTAGGATCCATAAATAGTATCAAAAAGTATAGTGGGACTTATAATTAGTAACAAAAATAAGCTGAATAGTAAAAAAAACTAACTTTTTAAGCCATGCCAAACACACACGTAATATAAATTTAATGCATGTTCCAACATAGGAAAATAAACCATGCGACACAAAACACAAACATTTGAGTTTCATTTTATAATATTGTTGACATCCTCTGAGATGAAAAGGAACAAATACAAGAAGAAAGAACGCACCAAATAATTCAGAGAATATTCTCACATGGATGATTACAGACTTGCTATAAATTTTGTTCACAGTATGATACACCGCGTTGTGAAATTTCATAATCTAATTTCACAATCTCTCATATATTTGGTTCATGCATGTATAATCTGTAGTACAAAATTTGCTAAAAATTCCGTGTGGCAAGCTATGTTGAATCAAATGGAACCATATTTTCTTTCACTTGTTCTACCTTCTCCTTGAGCATGAACTGGTGCGCCTTCCCAATAGGCTTCACTGGCAAAGGCACTGTTACGATCTTCTGCTCGTGAGTAGCTTTGCCCAGCTCCACTCACCTATTTATAGGTCCATAAATTCAACTAACTGTTAGAAATTTGAACATTAAATGGCAGAATATATGCATACTAATCAAAGTCAGAACAGTAATAGACTATCAATTGATCGGAGTTGCCTTTGCTTTTTACAAGCCCCTGATACCATTTTAGACTAACATCACATAATAATGTCAAACACCTTTTTTCATAACGCAGCATCAATTTAAGATAGTCAGCAGCGGTACCATTACTAATTCAGGGTAGAGACAGAGCTCCCCTCAAGAAACTATTAATATTTCTATTTTAAACAATATTTACTCAAATAATAAGAAATTTCCACGTGTAGCTATCCAAGCAGACCCTTATATTTAATGATTAATCAATATCAATTTAATAATTGACCACGGCTGAATCTAAGAGTTCCAGTTACATAATTGCCCTAGATATCGTAAACTTACAGTTTCCAAGCAGGCAGATAAAATTGCCATGCCAGGCAACGCATCAATTCCATGCTGCATGTAACCAAAAACATGAATAGATATTGTAGAAATCTATATTTGTAAAATAACAAAAATAGGAAACTAAAGGACCATTTAATACTTGTAAGTAAAAGCTAAACAGCTTACCAGGCGTTCCACTCGAGTATTGTAAATGAATCCTCCACAACAAAACAATGAGGATAAAACAATGAATCTGCTCCAAGCCAAATTCAAATGTGTCCAAACATCAATATTCAGATAGTAAAAAGATAGCCAAAAGGATTTATAACATGCAAGTAGGAAGACAGAGATCAATACTTGCTTCAAAAAAGTATTAAAAGGAGTGAAATTACTACTGCATCACATGCAACTTCAGGCCATACAAAGTCGTGAACTAGCCAAAGGTATATTCTCATATTACAAGTTCTAAGCCTTTTTTTTCAGTGAATATGCATGCTCAAAGCATATCAAAATCAGTCTTTAGGTTGGGAAAATGTGCCTACATAACACCAACCGCACATTATGCAGATACCTGCATCACATGCTCTAGTTATTTTACTTCTCATAATTAAGCATGTACTCTTTGTACTTGTCAAATGAAAAAAAAAAAATATATATATATATATATATTTACAGTGGAGCAAGCCATACATGCAGGATGTCACTCCAAACATAGCCCACCCTCTTGTCCCGTCTTCCCTTTGATCTTGCCTATATTCTGCAAATGAACAACAGGACTAGGTTTTTGAAGAACTGAGAGGTTGAACGTGAAAACAATCAAACAGAAACAGAAACTGAACCAAACACATCAGGGGCTTTCAGTCAATATTGTGTACAGCTGCTATTTAGCTCAATAACAAATTTTTACCCTTTGTCTCACCTTTACTTATTGCCATTTTAGAGACAAGTGGCATTGCATAACAAATTTGGAAAGGGTAAACTTGGGTACAATACCTAAAGTTCATTGCATTAACTTCCCCAATTAAATTTAAACACATAGTTTTATTGAATTTAATTGTCCTAGGAAAAAGACAACATTGTTTGTGTTTAATCTCCAGAACTCGTTAAATTGAAATAGGTTTTTCTAACTTGGATGTCTGTTACTTCTGATGTCTGCAAGTCTTCCTTTTTGGATTTCTTGGACAGGATTAGCTTTATTGAGCTTTTTATTATTCTTCCTTTTTTTCTCCCTTATCTTTACCTTGGGTGTAGGGTGGGGGATGTTAACCCCTTGTAGGCTTCCTGTGAATTGGGGTCTCCCATTTTTTTCTTTTTTGACAAAATTACTATCAAGAAATTAATCAGTTGGTTCTTTTTCTTGAATTTAATAGAGATTATTAAAATGTTGATAAATCCAAGAGGGAGAGAGAGAGAGAGAGAGTGGTTCCCTTGATGAAAGAAATATGAGCTTACCACACATTTTTGTTAGAATGAACTGAATGGGCTCATAACCCTCTACTGGAATAGTGATATTAACTTCATAAGGAGTATCACGGGCCTTCTCACCTGAAGAGATAAAAAGGAATAATGTTGAACAATAAGATTAGAAGGTTATGCATTGTAAAGATAGTACTGCAGCAAGAATCCATACATCTCCAATCCACAATCAACACTGTGGGCGACAAAGTTGTAGGAGGTTTCCCTGTTGCCCCTGAGCCTGATAATGAAACCTCCAGGCCATTTTCTGGAAAAACCTGGAAGCAGTGAAATAAATATAGGATATTAGGCAGATATATTACTTAATAACAGGCTTCCCACCAACTGGAACAGCAAGAAGTAGAGTGCATTAATTTTTTTTTTTTTTGGATAAATTAAACATAAAATTGTTTTAAAAAGTAGAGTACCTTAATAATAGGCTTCCGCACCAAATTCGAAAGAGAAGCAATCGCGGTCATATAAAGGGCTACATGAACCTGTTCAGTCCTAAAGCTGTAAAGGGCAATATATTATTCTTAAAATTATTAGGAGGGAAAAAACACTGCTATGTATGAAGCACCAATTCAGTACCACCGATGACAGAAGTTAGAAAAAAAAAACAAAAACAAAAACAAAACAAAAAAAACAAGGCAAAGCAGAACAACTCACAGAAAGATCACACACCTGAAATCATGGTGAGATTTTTCAAATCCCAGTTGAGTCATGCCATTGTAAACCTACAAGTTCATCAAATGTAATTGTTTTTCTTTTCTTTTTGCTGAGTACATCTTCCCTTTGACAATACCAAATAATATACATCACTAAGCATAGCACAGTCTCTTACAATTTCCCATGATCGTGGATGAAAACCAACAGTGAAGCCCTCAAATACCCGTGGACCTGGTCTCTCACATGGAATGGCAAGTTCAACCAAAACTCTGACACAATCAGAAACAACCACAATTATCAAGAAGTTGAAACATCCGATAGGAAATGAGATATAAAATGGAAAGAATTATCCAATGTCTTAAAGCGATATAATAATGATTATTGAAGCAAATGAGTAACTAACACCAGCATTGTAATATCATTAATATCTCTTTTTGACTTATGATACTCATTATATATTATAACTTGAGAAATTTCTCAATTTAACATATTGCTAAATGGTTATTAGTCATTACTTTAATTGGTTTATTTTAAAAAGAGAAACCCTATGGATTTATGTAACTTTTTTATCAAATTTAGGAGGGTGTGCAAACAGGGAATCAGCCTCCTTGTAAGGCTGTCTACCAATCATCTCTCCCAGACCTAGCAAAAGTGGAAGCTTTATGCACTGGGTGAAACTTGAGCTTGCATTTCTATAATTTGGATCTGTTACATCCTGCCCAGGACAGGAATAGTTTAGAGGTTTCCCAGTTGGTTCTGAAATGCCACATCAGTTACAAGAATAATAAGGAGATGACTTCCTATTATAGTGTTAATCTCAGATTGATAAGAAAAGAAGTAGGGAGGAGTGTGATGGTCCCTATAAATAGAGTAGTAGTGTAGTTGTTGTGTGTGAGAATTAGAAGACAAAGCTTGTCTAGTGAGAGAGTTAGAATTCCAAGTTTTGTCTAGTATGTTAATCTGAGAGCACCTCTTGGTGTTTTGTGATTAAGGTTAGTTTATATTTGTGAGAGTTAGTGAGAATCTATGATTGTAATAATCCATATCATTGCTAATGAATTTTTTGTTGGCTTTACTCATATATGTAGGCATAGAGTTTGTTGAACCACGTTAACTGGTGTGTTTTTTGTGGAGTTGGAATTGTACTTTTTTTTCTTCTTGTTCTTAACAAATTGGTATCAGAACTATTGGTTTGTTCTCCTGGAGATGGCAAACACAAAGTTTGAGGTGAAGCCCTCCTATGGGAAAAATAATTTTAGCTTTGGCAAAGCACTATCAAAGATATCTTGATGCAATCAGGATTGATTAAGGCATTGTATGAGAAGTTGACAAAGCCAGCCACTATGTCCAATGATGAATGAGCAAAACTTGGATACTTTCCCTTGAGTCTTGTCCCAAAGGTAAAATTATAGCATGTGAAACTTCTCCCCAAGAACCGCTTACAAATTGTTTGTACTTGATAAAAGAGTTAGTGTTATTTGCGCATGGAGAGAGGAACTAAGATTAGAATCATCAGAATGCTTTTAATATATTGACTACTTAGTTGTCGGGCATGGAGGCTAAAATTGAGGAGGAGGATCAAGCCTTATTGCGTTTAACCTCATTCCACCTTTGTATGATAATCTAGTCATTACATTGTTTGTCGATAAGGAGGCACTCAAGTTAAAAAGAGGTGATATCAGTTCTCCTAGAGAAGTTCAAGAAGAACAATTCAGAAGTTGGGGAGTCCAAATCAAGTCATGGTAGGAATATGTCACGCGACTTGGGGAGAATTTTGACAGAAATAATTCGAGATCAAAATCTAGACCAAAGAAGGATATAAATGGCATGGAGTGCTATTATTATCATGAGATGGGACATTATCAATATCAATGCAAGAAATTGAGAGCTGAGTTAGGGAGATTCAAGTAAAGTTGTGATAGTCATAAGTTTGTAGATGCAATGATTAGTACAGAATATAGTGAAGATGAAGACAGTGGTGATGTTTTTATGGTTAATTAAGGTGGATTCAACATAAAAAGGGTTATATATTTTTCTTGTTGCTTTCATATATGTTGGAATAAAGTTTGGTTGGACATGAACAAGGCTTGTAATAAAGGTTTGTTACATTGACTAATAATATGGAACACAAAATTATAGGTACAAGTATGGTAAAAATTAGAATGTTTGATAGGAATGTGAAAACTTTGGGTTATGTCAGACATGTGCCCCAACTTCAAAGAAATTTAATTTCTTTAGTCTTGCTAGATTCTGCAAGAGGTGGAATTATAAAAGTTATTAAAAGTACTTTGGTGGTGATGAAGGGAGATAAGACTTTCAAGAATTTGTACAAGTTGATTAGTGATACAATTAAAGGTGTACCACATGGTTGAGTGCATAAAAGAGCAAAAGGTAGGAAAGAGCTTTTGGGCTGAAATAGGCACTAGTGCAAATACCTCATGGGCTGAAGCTGAAGACTTGTCAAATCTTTTCCACACAAAGTAGTTTATAGGTTTCGTGGTTGGTTTTTGAATCCCTTATCGGTTAGAAGAATAATAAAGAGATGAGTTCCTATTAAAGTGCTAATCCTTATTGATTAAAAAATAATAAAATAATAGAATAGTTTAATAAAATTAGAGGGTGTGATAGTCACTGTAAATAGAGTGGTGGTGAAGTCTTTGTGTGTTTGAGAGTTGGAAGACAAAGTTTTGTTGTCTAGTATATTTGTGTGTGAGCACTTTAGAGTGTATTGGGAATTTGAGTTAATTTATGTTTGTGAGTGTTGTTGTAATCCTTATCATTGAATGAGGTTTTTTGGGCTGCCATTACTCGTGGATGTAGGCATACATTTTACCAAAGCATGTTCAATTCCATGTCTTGCGTTGCTTGCCTTTTATTGTTTTGTGTGCTTTTCACAACAGCAAACAAGTATACTTAACATGTCTTGATACTTTGTTTTCCAATGCATTCGTTTTTGGTAAAGATGGAATCATAAAAGCTTTAGCAATCAAGAATATGTCTCCCCTAGTCAGAGTTACATACTTTCTGCAAATAGCACTCATTACTTTCAAATAAAGAGGCCTTTAAGATCCCCATAATCATGCATCTTCAGCATATCAAGTCCAAAGTGCAAGCATTTGTAACATAGAGGTAGCAGTTCACTGAATTATATATCAAGAATCAACACTAAATAACAGGTAAAGAAGAAGAAAAAGATGATGAATATAACAAAACTCAAGGTACAGTGTAGAAGACCTGCAAGTCGACTCATAAGTAACATTGCATATGCATCCAAGCCCACCTGAGATGAGACAACAAAGATAAATGCATGGGCCTTAAGTTACTTATATGTATGAATCTTATATTTACAGAGGCAACATAAATTTAGAGGTACAGAAGCAATATAACATGTATAAAAAAATGAAAAATTGTATATTGTAGAAAGCAAAACAAAGATTGCACCAAAATGAAATGATCCAATAACTTAAAGCAACCTGTCCCCTATCTTTCAGGATCAGAAATTCATATATAATACATGTTGAACAAAAATATTAAGTGGTGATATATCATCGCATGGCATGCAAAAGATTTCAAGGGGAAAATTCATCATAAAAGTATGGTTGCAACATGCCATTCAAGCTTATCAAATAGAATAATGAACCAGTCACAAATAGGGCCCATATCATCAATTTCACTTAAGAAGATGTGCTTTATAACCAACATCAAGTTCTTTGGCATATACGGCTAAAAGAAACAACCAATATAGGTTGATAAAAATACAGAAGCTAGCTAACTTGCTGTTGCCCAGGTGGTAAAATGTTTTTAGAAAAGACAAATAATACCTTACCAATAATGTGCCACATACAAAGCTTGTCTTACTATTCTAACTTTTTATAAGTCCTTCTATAGAATTTCTAATTTGATCAATTTAATTATTCTATTAGATATCATGAACTTGCAAATCAATTCTGCTACAAACAACTAGACATAGGGTTATCAACATTACAGAAATTCATGAATTATCACATATTAATGAGGTCACGTCTCCTTGTGTAAGAAGCAACTACACATTGAAACTTGGAAATGAAGAGCTCACAGACCTTTACATTCTCCATTTAAACAACTTCCACATATAATATTTACCTGAAATTATACAAAAGAATACACTGAGGGAGTGGGTAGAACAAGAGAGTTTGACCAAAAGAAATGGGAACTTACAGAATTCTATGAATTTACCAACATAAAAGAATAGTTTAAATAAAACCAACCTGAGCTGTACGTCCCATTTTGTCATAACTCTGCTCACAATTCATCAGGTCACCATTGAAAAAGTCCTAGATATACAGAGAAATAATGATAAATAAGACAATCATGTTTACAAATTTGGCAACTTATCCATGAAGACATTAGGTCTAAATTTCTAACAAGAACAGTGTGAAAACTTCAACAAGAATAGTTTAATCTGGAAACCATTACAGAAATGTCTGACTTCCTTCTGCTTGTAAGCCAAGAGTGTGAAGGCACAATATGCTAAAGAAAGAGAGAGTGGAGAAGAGGTGATAACAGTCTAAAAAACAAACCAAAAGTAGTCATTACCATTCAAATCATATAAAATATTTCTTATTGCAATTGGGTTCATGGAACTTTAGCTGCTATACTATTAGAATTCTGGAGCTCTGCTGTGCTCTATGAGCAGGAGCCAAGCAGGCTCCTATATCATAATATTGATAATTTTACTGAAAAAGTAAAGATGTGCAATCCTTTTTGCAGTTCTGCTTCTTCTGTTGTTGATTCTTTTACAGATTCAACATCAACTTGATAGTCATCTTAACCACCCTCCCCCACCACAGGAAATAAATAAATAAATACAGTGACAATCTGGTACAGCTCTTTCCCACAGTAGAAAACGAATTGCAATGCACAGAAAGTGCTACATACATTACTCATGCTTATAATTACAAGGTTTCTCAAAATGCTGTTCAGGTTGAAATACAGCTTACTTGAACAAAGTCAACTTTCCCCGAACTAGTAACGAAGTAGTTGAGCTTATCAAATCGGCCAAAATCTACATATCCCTGCATAAGTATAAGCACATTCACACCATGTGAATCATATTTGTTAAAGAGAAGAATATGCAGGAAGTTTTTATTTTTGTGTGTGTATAAGTAAAGAAAATGCAGGAAGCATACAGTGACAAAGAATTTCTTTTTCCTTTTTCACCATATAGCAATTCATAAGCGCACACAACTCTGATATTATCTAACATTACAATATATATGATCTCACGGTACAATATATATGATCCTCATGAATGATTCTTAAACTGTCAACGAGCTCTAGCTCAACTAGCACTTCCTCCTTCCATAAAAATGGGACGGAGTGTACGATCATGAGTACATAACTCACAGCTTGTGTAATTTTCTAATACAGAAAAAATGAATGATATTTTAAACCAATCAATTTTACTTGAACAAAAGGCCATGACACAATGGAACAAGATGCAGTTGTTACAAGGATTTATATGAATGGACTGAAAAGACTCATATTTATGCATCTTTATCAATGTCAAGTGTGCAGAAAAGCCAAGTCTCATGCATCACAGCTTATATTATTCCCCTTGTCACATTTAGACTAACAAAAATGGACTATTTATGCAGGGGGCACCTGTCTTCTATATTTATCATCCATGCTTGAAATAAAGCTAATCCAATCAACCTAGAAACTGAATTTCCCTTTTCAATTATCTATTTGAATATATTCATGTGTGTATTTAAATCATGTAATTTCAGTTTAATTAAGAGTACTATGTCATGGCATTGATTTTCTTGTCATACTTAAGATTCATCCTCATATGCATGAATTATGCATGTTGTTAAGTACTAAATACAACAAGACTGAATATAAAGTTTCTAATTATTCACCGATTAACTAGGGAATGAACAGAATCACGACTAAGTACAGTGCAAAAACTTAATCACCACTCAATTGTAGAAGCAATTAATATCTTGTGAGTCAAGCAAAATTTGAAGAAATTGAACTGACTTAATAATGAAAATTTAATGTAATTCTTCTTCTGTTAGCTATCAGTTTCCTGAGCATCGGTTGTAAGCTTGGAATAAATGGGTTAGGCCAGGTGCCTTAAGTTCAAGCGGTAATCAACCACAACATGCTATGAAATTATTTCCAGACTGAAATCATAAGTATTTGCATTAAGTGAATAAAAACATATACTGTAACATAAAAATAAAATAAAATTGACAAAATGGAAACATAAGGATAGAGTATTTCAGAACGTGGTAGTAAGGACTACCTTTTGTGATCTACTCTCCACATCTTTGCAAAATCGAACCACCAAGTCAGAGTCCTGCTGCGGGACAAACACAAAATGTAAAACCCTCCAGAATCGAAAATCTATGGTCCATTCATTCAGATATCGTAACACATTACCTTCCCTTCATATTGAAAAACCTGCCCAACCCAGCCACTCTGATAATTAACAGCTCAAGAGAAAACAACTTTATCACACACTTTCATCTCTAGTGGATACATAGCATTAGCTAAAACCAGTTCATCAATAATAGTGGACCTAAACAAAGCTCGTCTTAAAACAATTCACATATAATTTTATTGATACTTAAAATGTATGCAGGATACGAAATCGAGAATGTGACTAGAGTTATCAAGAACGTAGCAATTGGAACTCGGTACAGCAACCGAGGCAGTCCCGAGTGCCTGTAAAAGAACAGCTGAAACCAAATGAAGATTGTATATCAGACACAACAAAGAGAAGCATATCTCAATAATAATATTAATAAGAAAAAAATAGCAAAGATTTCACGTACTTGTGCTGATTATGAGTAACCAAGATAGATAATGCATGTCTAGAAAATCCACTTGGTGAGCTGAGAAAAAAGAAGTATAGAATAAGAAAACCTAAATTGGCTTTAGAGAGATTATCGCTACTGAAACTTCAATAGATTGCAGTTCTCTGAATCGTAACAAGAAGAATTGTGCATTATTAGCATTTGGATTATGAATTGAAACCCCAAATACCTGGAAAGTATCGAGTGGCTTTTACCCTTTTGCTTTTGGCTGAGATCAATCAAGAAACCAGCTCCGGTATTGAAAAATGTGTTGCGACTGCCCAGCTTTCTCTTAGCTTGACCGGGATCATTAATGCCAAAAATACCCTTGCGATTACGCGATGCATTTTTCTGTTGGCTCCCGCCAGCACCGCCAAGTAAACAGAATTAATTAATGCCAATTATGCGATGCATTTTTTTTTTTTTTTTTTTAAGCTGAAAGAACAGAATTAGGTAAAGTTCATCAAAAATAACAGAATTAGGTAAATTTATGTATTAAATTTCGGCAAAATTTGACAAAAAGCATGTTTTGAAGAAAAAACTTAGAAAAGTAGCTCATAGGCGAAGTTAATTAGTTAAGTAAATTATTTTTGAAACTCGAGTTTGTTAAACTCAAGTTTCAATCAATATTAGTGCATATGACTTGGAACTCAAGTTTGACAAACTTGAGTTCCAAAAATAGTTTATTTAACTAATTAACTTCAGCCGCATGCTATTTATCAAAAAAATTTCTAAAATGGTACTTGTGGGGATAAATGAGCCGAGTAGGAATATTGGGCAATGGGCCATGCTCGAGGATGTAGGGTAGCTTGAGGAGGGTTGAACGGTAAGATAAGCTTATAGAGCAAAGGGACGAGGACAAGGACAAGTAGTGACGAACAAAAGTTGTCTCTCGAGGATCCTAACTTCCTCGAGAAACATTGTGGGGGGTGAAGCTCAGTTGCCTAGAGGATACTGTGCAAGAGGGAACTATGTTTCTAAGGATAAGTTTCAGATAAAAGAATTCATAGTGAACCAGGAAATATCGGAGAAAAATGCTGCCACCATCACATTAAATGCTCTACACCTAACCAACTGACCGCATTTATGTGGAAATGATGCATGAATAGTTATATTGAGCCATATAGCTACACACAAAGGTCTTAATGGGACAAGCATCTAGAAGATCACTTATACAATCAACAGATAGAAGGCTAGGATTGAAGATGAATTAGACTATATAAAAAAAGACCCTTGTGAGAAATGGGCATGCAATCATTGGAAGAGAAAAAGAAAACAAAGAGAACATCTTGTACTTAAAAAAACTTAAGAGAATATAAGAACACTTCAACCTTGGACTTGACTGAGGAGTATTATTCATTTCAAACTGTATTTTCTTATCCTTCTAGTGCAAATCCACTCTCTTGTGGCCCGTACATAGTTTGCTAAGTCTTACCTGTAAAATCCACTCTCTAACAAATATATTGTTTTGGGTTTTGTGGGGACCGACCCAAAATAACAGGCTGGCTAGGCCCAGGCCCGTCCGAGGACGCGGCCTGTCCGAGGAGTCAGCGTAGCCCAAAACAATCCTTATTCCAGCCCACTGGGGCAAAGAGAACATGTCAGAGGAGTAATTTCTCCTCAGATAATGTAAAATCTGGAGCAAAGGTACATCTAAGCCACTATAGTCCATCTTCCAAATACGTAAAAAGGAAGGAAACTCAAAATATCTCAGTAAAAGCTGCCACCACCACATTAAATGCATTACAACTACTCTCCAGGCCGCATTAATGAGGAGAAAACCCCTGAACAGTGTTACCTTGACAACCGCAACTCACAAAGAATTGAGAGGGGTGTCTGATGGGATAGGTGCTCAAGTGGGGGTTTGGATGATCAATAAGTGTAAAGCCTAGATGACTGGAAATGGCCTTTATAATATGTAAAGGTCCCCCAAGAGAGAGGGACGGGAAAAAAAAGAGGAGAATACTGTAGAGGAGTTTTACTGCATTGATCTGCATCTATTAATCAAGTTTTTAGCCTGATCATTTCTGGAGGCCTTTCTACACAGTGGCATTTTCGTTCTTGTTTGTGTATTCCCTTAACCCATGCATCAAACTATTCAAACTAACTGAAACCGAGTTCTTTAACCCATACTCTACCAAAATTCATTGTGTGGGACCTTTTGGACCAAGACTTAAGCGACAAGAATTGGGTCACCAAATTGTTCAC
This sequence comes from Quercus robur, assembly GCF_932294415.1. Lineage (NCBI taxonomy): Eukaryota > Viridiplantae > Streptophyta > Magnoliopsida > Fagales > Fagaceae > Quercus > Quercus robur. The sequence goes on along the minus strand of NC_065539.1, from coordinate 18,763,958 downwards.
TTACAATTGGCGCCGTCTGTGGGAAGAACTTAAGTATCAGTAGGCACAACGGTTAAGCATAGCAAGACTGGGTCCACACCAGGAGAATCCCCACCAAACTAACCCTCAACAAACAGAACCTATTGAATCTCAACGGCAAAATAATCCTTCCAACCCAGGCAACAGAAGGAATCATGAGGGAAGCGTACATACTGCCCAGACAAGCCAAAGTCATACCCAAATAAGTAGTCACGTATCTCAAAGGCGAAACAACCATCAGGCTATGCAGCGAGAGATAGATGACCTGAAAAGAAAGTTACGACGTGCGTAGCGAAAGCGATCTCCCTCTAGCTCAAATGCATCCTCTAACGAGGAGGACGTGAGTTATCGACAGAGGTCGAGAACACCCCCAAGTGAGACCTTTTCTTACGAGAAGGAGTCTCGCCCTGCACAAAGGTATGAGAGCCCATCTAGCAAGGGATTGGGTAATGACGCCATGAACAAGGTATTGGATCAGATCTCCAGATCACCCTTAGCGCACAGGATTGAAGGGGCTAAATTACCCCGACATTTTAATCAACCAACGTTTGCCATCTACAACGACCGAGCAGACCCAGTGGAGCACGTGAGCCAGTTTAACCAAAGAATGGCCATCTACTCCCAAAATGAGGCTCTGATGTGCAAAGTTTTCCTGTCCAGCTTTGGGGCCAATGGCAATGAGATGGTTCAACAGCCTAAAGACAAATTCCATAGGCTCTTATAAGCAGCTCACTCAGGCTTTTTGTTCTCGCTTTATTACAAATAGCAGAGTCCCACGACCCCTAAGTTCGTTATTATCCTTGTCCATGCACGAGAAAGAGACCCTAAAAGCATACTCAGATAGGTATTGGGAGATGTATAATAAGTTGGATGAGAACCACAATGATGTCGCTATCAGCACATTCAAAAGCGGTCTCCCTACCGAGCATGGCTTAAGGAAGTCTCTCACTGGTAAACTCGTTGCCAACGTTCATCAGTTGATGGATAGGATTGACAAGTATAAAAGGGTGGAAGAAGATCAGCTACAAGGAAAAGGAAATGAGAAGATCATTCCCCTCAAAGGGAATGATTTCAGGTCGGAACGATATAACCCTAACCAACCGAGGAGAGATTTTTCGAGACAGGCTGGACAAAGCAACATGCAAACAGTTAATGCCGTATTCAGAGAGCCAGTACAACAAGTTCTGGAGAAAGTGAAGAACGAACCCTTCTTCAGATGGCCGGGAAAAATGGCTGGGGACCCTGCGAAACGCAACCAGAACCTGTATTGTCACTATCATCAGGACCATGGGCATATCACTGAGGACTGTAGGAATCTATGGAATCACCTAGATCAGCTGGTCCGAGAAGGAAAGTTATGTCACCTTTTACACCCCTCAAGCGGTCATCTGGGCTAGGCAATGCAAGAGCCTCGAAAAGATGTATCATTAAGACTTCCCACGGGGACGATACACGTCATCCTCGCCGCTCTAGGAAGAACCAGGTCATTTCCTTCCAGGGTGCTGTCTGTGGCTCGACTCTCCGCCGAGGATAGGGAAAGAGAATCTAAAAGGTCTAAAAAGGGAAGCTCTTTAATATTGGGATTCTTAGACGAGGATAAAAGGGGAACTATCGAACCTCATGACGATGTCTTAGTGGTTACGCTGAGAATCGGGGGTTTCGATGTGAGGAGGGTATTGGTAGACCCGGGCAGCGCAGTAGAGGTAATGTACCCTGATCTATACAAGGGGCTGAACTTAAGACCGGAGGATTTAACGGCTTATGACTCTCCCCTTATCAGCTTCGAAGGGAAGACTGTTGTACCAAAAGGGCAGATCAGATTACCCATACAGACCGGGTCAGAGGTGATAGAGGTGGACTTTATCGTGGTCGATGCTTACTCGCCCTACGCAGCGATAGTAGCCAGTCCATGGATCCATGCCCTAGTGGTCATATCTTCTACGCTTCATCAAAAGGTAAAATAACCATCCGGAGGCCGAGTGGAAGAGATTCATGGAGATCAAGCCATGGCTAGGCAATGTATGGTGGCTGCCATCTCATGCCAGTCCAATGCTAAGTCCTCAGCTTCTGAAAACTTATAGCAATCAACCACCTCGGCAGGGCAAATCAGTGGGCTAGCCGAAGAGATAAGGTGTGAAAGTCTGGAAAAGTTTACCGTTGAAAACGATACAGAGAGATTTTTCCAGATTGGCTCAGAGTTACCTCCTCAAGAAAAATAGGAACTGGTCGGATTTCTGAGGAAAAACGTTGTCGTATTTGCATGGGACGCGTATAATGCCCCGAGGGTTGACCCTAGTCTCATTTGTCACCACTTGAATGTTAATCCATCTTCCATTCCAAAGAAGCAACCATCCCGACATCCCTCGAAAGAACATGCCAGTGCCGTTAGAGACGAAGTGACAAAGCTAAAGAAGGCAGGGGCTATCAAAGAAGTCTTTTACCCCGAATGGCTGGCAAATACGGTGGTGGTAAGGAAGAAAACGGGGAAGTGGCGAGTCTGCGTGGACTTCACAGACTTGAACAAGGCATGCCCAAAAGACCCATTCTCGTTACCTAGAATAGACCGACTGGTAGATGCGACTGTAGGCCACCCTCGAATGAGCTTCCTAGACGCCTTCCAGGGCTATCATCAGATACCACTGGCACTAGAGGATCAGGAGAAAACGGCGTTCATGACACCCATCGGAAACTACCACTATAAGGTGATGCCTTTCGGACTAATGAACGCAGGGTCAACCTACCAAAGGATGATGACCAAAATGTTCGAACTTCAGCTAGGCAAGGTTATTGAAGTCTACATAGACGATATGGTGGTAAAAAGCAAGGTAGTATCCGAGCACATGAAAAACCTGGAGATCATCTTTGGCATCTTAAGGGAACATAAGTTGCGGCTCAATGCTTCCAAGTGTTCATTTAGGGTCGGATCTGGGAAATTCCTAGGCTATATGGTAACTCACAGAGGAATAGAGGTAAGCCCAGATCAAATCAAGGCGATTAATAGCCTACAGACTCCTCGGAATCCGAAAGAAGTGCAGAAACTCACTGGCATGATCGCAGCGTTGAACCGGTTCATATCACGATCTGCAGACCGATGCCGACCTTTCTACCTCTTAATAAATAAGTGGAAAGGGTTTGAGTGGTCGGAGGATTGTGTCCTGGCCTTCCAGCAACTCAAAGAATACTTGTCGCGACCACCCATCATGTCTAGCCCTGAGGCGGACGAGGTACTGTTTGCATACATAGCAGTAGCCCCTCATGCTGTAAGTTTGGTACTAATACGGGATGACAATGGAATACAGCGACCAGTGTACTATGTAAGTAAATCATTACATGAGACTGAAGTGCGCTACTTACCATTGGAGAAAGCAATTCTGGTGGTGGTGCATGCTACGCGAAAACTCCCTCATTACTTTCAGGCACACATGATCATTGTTCTAACCCAGCTTCCCCTTCGATCGGTGCTACGAAGCGCCGATTACACGGGAAGAATCGCCATGTGGAGCGCGCTCTTGAGTGCTTTTGACATTAAATACATGCCTAGGTCCTCTGTAAAGGGTCAAGTCCTCGCGGATCTAGTCGTAGAATTCGCTGAGCCTTCTGTGGAAACAATAACACCAAAGGAAAACATGGATGGAAAATCGGTTGGCACAATCTCGACTTAAGAAACCTCGTGTTGGAAGGTCTATGTGGACGGCACAGCCAACCAAAAAGGATTTGGGATCGGGCTAGTTCTGATATCGCCCGAAAATATTACCATTGAAAAATCGATAAGATTGGGGTTCTCAGCTACGAACAACGAAGCCGAGTACGAGGCCTTGCTTCAAGGAATGATGATGGTTCAAAAATTGGGCGGAAAGGCAATGGAAGCGTTCTCGGACTCCAAATTGGTCGTTGGCCAAGTGATGGGTGAGTTAGAAGCTAGAGATGCTAGAATGCAAGAGTATCTCGGTCGAGTCAAATGCCTACAGTCAAACTTTGAATCCTTTAACCTGACGCATGTTTCTAGAAGTGGGAACGCACATGCGGATTCGCTGGCCACTCTTGCCATGTCCTCTGCACATGATCTGCCACGAATGATCCTTGTTGAGGATTTATGCCAGACAAGTTCAACCGGAAGAGACACAACCCGGATCCATCAGATTAGAAAGAGTCCCAGCTGGATGGATCCTATAATGAACTTCCTCAAAGACGATATGTTACCAGAAGGAAAACTAGAGGCCGAGAAGATACGGAGGAATGCTCCTCGGTTCTGGTTGTCAGAAGACCACAAGCTATACCGGCGTTCCTATTCTGGCCCATACCTATTATGTATACACCCAGAGGAATCCGAGTCCTTGCTCGAAGAACTACATGAGGGGATTTGTGGAAGTCACACAGGAGGAAGATCACTGGCGTATAGGGCACTCACCCAAGGGTATTGGTAGTTGAACATGCAGAGAGAGGCCCAAGAATATGCAAAGAAGTGCGATCAATGCCAGAGATTTGCCCCAAATATCCACCAACCGGGGGGAGTCCTTAACCCCCTATCCAGCCCCTGGCCGTTTGCTCAATGGGATCTTGATATTGTCGTCCCTTTCCCTAAAGCAGCAGGGAATAAGCGGTACATAATAGTCGGCACCAATTATTTCACCAAATGGGTAGAGGCTAAACCTTTAGCCAACATCAGGGACGTGGATGCCAAGAAATTCATTTGGAAAAACATTATTACGCGTTTCGGAACTCCCCACACCCTCATCTCGGACAACGGTCTTCAGTTTGATAGTAAAAACTTCAGGGAATACTGAATCGACTTTGGGATCACAAACCGATATTCCACTCCTACATACCCCCAAGGAAACGAGCAAGCCGAGGCCGTAAACAAGGTCATAGTGAGTGGGCTGAAAAAGAAGTTGGATGATGCAAAGGGGAAATGGGTGGAAGAGCTCCCCCACATTTTATGGACCTATTAGACGACGCCGCGACGGTCAAGAGGCGAAACTCCTTTTTCAATGACTTATGGGGCCAAAGCCGTACTCCCAATCGAGAACAGCTTCCCCACGTTGAAGTTTGGCACTTTTACCCTAAAAAACAATGACGAGTTACTGGGAAAAAGTCTAGACTTAGCTGTGGAAAAAAGAGAAAAAACAATGATCCATATGGCCTGTTATCACCAGAAGCTAAAGCAGGGATATGATGTTAATGTAAAGCTGTGACTTTCGAGTCCAGGCGACTTCGTGATAAGGAAGATTCTCGGCAGCGCTAAGAACCCTTCCTGAGGCAAGCTGGGACCCAACTGGGAAGGACCGTATCGCATCACATCTGTGGCCGGAATAGGTACTTATTACTTAGAAGACTTAGATGAAAAAACTGTACCTCGCCCATGGAATGTAAATAATCTAAGAAGATATTATTATTAATGAAAACGGCTCTGCGTATGTTTTGTTTCATGATCATTGCATACCCATTGGTCCATTTCCATCTATCCAAGTTTTGAACAGAACCTAAGTCCTGCATGGCTCTTCGGACCACAGACTTAGAGGAAATTAATAACTTATGGCTTCTATCCAAGTTTTAAACAGAACCTAAGTCCTGCATGGCTCTTCGGACCACAGACTTAGGGGAAATTAATAACTTGAGGCATCTATCCAAGTTTTAAACAGAACCTAAGTCCTACATGGCTTTTTGGACCACAGACTTAGGGGAAATTAATAACTTATGGCTTCTATCTAAGTTTTAAACAGAACTTAAGTCATGCATGGCTCTTCAGACCACAAACTTAGGGAAAATTAATAACTTATGGCTTCTATCCAAGTTTTAAACAGAACCTAAATCCTGCATGGCTCTTCGGACCACATACTTAGGGGAAATTAACAACCCTGTGCGATTTTAAGGTACGTTCGTAGTTTAGTATAATTGCATCTACTGTTCTAAGTTCGCCATACGACACTGCCTTTTCTCATTCGTTTATATTTGTGTATATTGTTGCAAACATTAACTAGAGGAACAGTATTAACTTTGAACAAAATAATGAAATTATATCAACATCAGTCATAAATACCAAAAGAGAAATGGAAAAAAGAACATTCTATATTAATAAGCCGATATCAATACAAAGGGAAGTCTTTACAAAAGAACAAAAAATAAGACAACTCCCGTTCTAAAGAAAATACAGTAATAAAAACCCTAAGAAGCTAAGCCTCAGTAGGAGGATTCTCTTTCTGCTCTGGCTAAGGAAGAGGATTCTCTTTCTGCTCTAGCTGAGGAGGAACCTCTTTGGCTTGGGAATCTGCCCCAAGACCCTCCTTGGCCTTATCAAGCAAAGGGATGGCATCAGGAATAACCAGGGTCTGCTCAGAAGCTTCAGGGGCATCGTCAGGGATCTCTCAGATCTCAGGAGGGAAGAAGACCTTCTCGGGCAACCTCAAGGCCGAGTCTGCAGGAACCCCTGCAGCATCGAGGGCATAAGCCCATGAGATGCTGCAGTAATCCCTGCATACCTCTGGAAGCTCCTCAAAAAGCCTGGCTTCAGTCTCCTCCGCCCCGAGCTGATAAGAAGCCTTCTTTTCAGCCTCGGCTGCTTCTCGAACTAGCTGAGCCTCTTCTTTAGCCAGCCGGAGCTCCTCCTCAACTTTCTATAACGCAGCCTTGAGATCCAACATTGTTTGCCTTTCAGTGGCAAGGTTGGTCTCGGTCACGAACAATTTTTGGCCCTGGTCCTCGGCTTGGGTTTCAGCGTTCTTCAAGCCAGCCTCGGCACTCCGGCGGTTTTTCTCCGCCTCTTTGAACTTCTCCGAGAGTTCAAGATTCTCCTGCTTGAGGGACCCTACAGCTTTCTCCACCTCGGCACGAGACTAAGCCTCAGCTTCAGCCAAGTTGCGGTTGTTGCGGCAGTACTCCTCGGCCACAAACACTTGCTGAGTTATCTGTCCACAAAAGAAAAAAGCAATATCTTAGAATGTGACAAGATCTAATGATTTTACCAAAGGATAGAAAAGCCACTTTACCATTGCAAGGTCCCTCTTGAGGGATAGAAAGAGTTCAGGCTGAGAAAATCGCCTGTAGGCCTCTATATCTCGGGGAAGGAGCACCGACTGCTCTAGGGCCTCAGCAATATATCCTACTCGGCCCCTATTGTATTCTCGGACTGAGGCAGTATACGGAATGGCGACCCCGTCTACCTCGAGCTTCGGGCTCCAAGTGTGCGGATTAACACGCATTTCAGCCCGATTCCCTTCCTCCCGGCTTTCTACGGAAGGAGCCCTTTTGTTCTTCTGCTCCCGGGTGGTTTTTTGCTGCTTGCCTTGGCGGGGGCTCACCTCGCCTTCCTCAAGGTTTTCAACCGGCCTTTTCTTCTTCAGGTCTGTGTTAACCTTTAGGTCGAGATCAGAAGGGAGCTGAGGAGCAACGGGAGGAAGAACAGGGGTCTGTGATTAAGATGCCCCCTTTGAAGATTGACCTTTGCCTCGGGAGGCCATCAATTCTCGTAAGCTTTTTCCTTTGCCGGAGGCCATATTATCTACCTCTTCTTCTGAGGAGTCGTCCGAGCAGGCTATAATAATTGGGTGCCGACCACATAATTTCGATCCTGCTCTCCCTTAGGGTCTGAAAGCTCAATCAAAGGAGCTTTGGGAATCTCCTCTTCAAAATAGAACTCGTCTATCTCCTCCTCAAGAGAAAGACGAGATGATTCAGTCTCTCCTTCAGTTGGCACAGCAACTTCAGGGTTGTCTGGTGGAGGCAATTGCACAACTGGTAGAGGATTCCGAACGCCAGATAACATGACTGGCTTGAGATCTTGTCGGGCCAAAAACTTGGGCTTGGACATGTCAATCCTAGCTAGCCTCGGACTACCAGCTCTTCTGGCGTGGCCAATGTCTTGGAAAGCGCGGGATAGGGGTTAGTAGCCCAAAACCAAATGAGCCGCGCGTAGTTGCCCGTCCTCGGTAGCGTAGATTTCTGACCTCAAAAGATAGTTCAAGGTCGGAACGTTTACGTGGCTCAGCCGAGGAGCAACTTGAGCTCTATTTGCAAAATAGCCGAGAAGGAGATTATGGTTAAGTTATAAAATTTTTTGATTCTAAAAAAAAAAGAGAAGAATGAATCTAAAGAGCTAAGCCCCTTCCCTAAAGGATTGGCCCTAAAGGCGCCGCACCTGGAATTCCTGCTCGAGTTGGACAATGAATACCATCGCTCCATTCTCTTGAGGCAATGAGGAAATCATCCTTCATAGTCTTATTGGATATGGGGAGGCAGGAGATTAGCCTAACGACCTCGGACCGAGATTTAAGATAATACCCCCCCTTCTCGATGTAGTGGCACTCGTACAGATGAACCACATCATGCCAGGTAAGGCCTAGACCCATCCGCTCGTTCAAGACATCTACGCAGCCTAATATCCTGAACATGTTTGGAGCACACTGATGTAGTGTCAACCTATGGTGGAACAAGTAGTCCCGGGTAATCCTACGCATGGGAAGTGTCATTCCCCCTTCTATAAAAGTAATCATGAGAATGACGACTTGACCCATATCTCTATCTATTAATACTTCTTCTGGGGGACAGTACTGAAGAACCACACCTGGTGGGATATGATATTTTGCCCTAAAAGCCTCCATGGCAGCCGGGGTATCTACTAGATCCTTGAATCTACCCATCTAAGTTAAACTGGAGGGACGGAAAGAAAACCGAGAAGAAATTGAAAGCCGAGGAGAAATTTGAAGCAACGATGCAAATGGAACTTACGGGTGTCCTCACAAACAATCACCAAGACACTTGGAAATCTTTTCAAGGAAGGATGCTTCGCAGAAATGGCTACAGAAATGTGAAGGTCAGAAATGCTCGTGAATCTTTGGGCGATTGGAGTTTTCTGGAGTTCTCTGGACTTCTTATGTGCTAGTAAAAAAGAAAAAAGAGTCTCTTTAGGGCTTTATATAGCTAGGGAGAAAAGGGAAATCACTCCCGCTCAAGAATTCTAGGAAGAATGTCAGCCGTTGGATCTGTGCCTCGCCGTTGGATAAGGGAGACATGAAGCCGCTTGGAGTAAATAGTTGCGCCTCGTAAATTGTAGCGCGTCAAAAGTAACTGCCCCCACACGTGTGAATCATGAGCTAATTAATTCCATCCTTTGTAATGTCAAAACCCCGCTTTTCTCCTCGGAAGGAGATCAAAAACCAGAGTTTTGAGGGGCCATTGTGGGGACCGGCCCAAAATAACAGGCTGGCTGGGCCTAGGCCCGTCCGAGGACGCAGCCCGTTCGAGGAGTCAGCGTGGCCCAAACAATCCTTATTTCGGCCCACTAGGGTAAAGAGAACATGTCCGAGAAGTAATTTCTCCTCGGATAATGTAAAATCTGGAGTAAAGGTACATCCAAGCCACTATAGTCCATCTTCCAAATATGTAAAAAGGAAGGAAACTCAAAATATCTCAGCAAAGGTTGCCACCACCACATTAAATGTATTACAACTACTCTCCTGGCCGCATTAATGAGGAGAAGATCCCTGAACAGTGTTACCTTGGCTACCGCAACTCACTAAGAATTGAGAGGGGTGTCTGATGGGACAGGTGCTCAAGTGGGGGTTTGGATGATCAACAAGTGTAAAGCCTAGATGACTGGAAATGGCCTATATAATATGTAAAGGTCCTCCAAGAGAGAGGGACGGGAAAAAAAGAGGAGAATACTGTAGTGGAGTTTTACTGCATTGATCTGCATCTATTAATCAAGTTTTTAGCCTGATCATTTCTGAAGGCTTTTCTACACAGTGGCATTTTCGTTCTTGTTTGTGTGTTCCCTTAACCCATACATCAAACCATTCAAACTAACTGAAACTGAGTTCTTTAGCCCATACTCTACCAAAATTCATTATGTGGGACCTTTTGGACCAAGACTTAAGCGACAAGAATTGGATCACCAAATTGTTCACTTACAGGTTTGTTGGGCCATCATCCCTCTCTAGTGGGCTGAGGGTATAGATCTTGTCCTTTCAGTACTATTCAACAAATTTTGCCATTAAATTTCTTTCTATCAAATATTTATATGAGTTTAAATTCAATTAATCCTCTTAAAAAAAATCAATTAAGATCTTGTGAAAAATCATGTTTTACACACTCTTATCTCAACCTTACATGTCAATATTTCATGAATTTATAATATAATACAGTGCCACATAAGTTTTAAGGCACTATTCTGATAAATATTTTTAATTAAATTAACATTTAAACTTTCCAATAAAATCTTGGCATGTCATGTTTATATTTAAATTCTCCATTTAACGTATAATATATAATTTCATAAGTAAATATATAATCATAATAAATATGCAATGCTATAATATATATAGACATATAGTTCTATTACTATATAAAAACACAACTATACAAAATAAATGCCTATTAGTAACTATCATAATTATAAAATTTGATATTTACAAAAAATTAAAATAATAAAAAAGGAGAGAAAAACCATATCATGTTTCTTTCTAGTGCATTGCAAGACGTATGGGCTACAACTAGTTAATGAATAAAATGTATCACAACAAATTTATTCTCATTAATACCTATCTCTTGGATTAGACTAGCCACTATGACTTAAGCTCTGCCCATCACCAATTGCTGTCGTTGTCCCTAGCAATGACTCCCATACTTACCCCTCTCTCTCTCTCTCTTGCTAACTTTCTCATTCTCTCTATAGTTCTCACACGCAAACTCTCTTTAATTAAGAGTCCATTTGAATAGACTCTTCACAAAATCTTAACGCATATTTTAGACAAAACGTGATTTGCCAAATCGTTTGGCTCCACAAAAATCTTGCTTTCTTTTCATTTTCCTCTTTGCTCAAGTTATCTTATGTGCTACTATGGTGTTGTCTTAATACTCTATTTGGTACAAAGGCCCCTTATTATTGGAAGTTTTTTATTCTTTTAAGCTTGTTTGCCATGATCTTCGATGTAGGTGAAATGTTATTGCAAGGTTAGCAATGGTTAGGGTGATGATCACAAGTTTTTATAATTGTTGGTTTAAAGTGCAGGTACCAAAAAATTACAAATTTTATATTGAATTTTTGCCACTTACTCTAAAATTAATAATAAGGAAGTAGTAATGGAAATCTAGTTTTGTTTTGTTATTTATTGGTTTTCTTCCTCGAATTAAAAAGTGTACTATGTCAGTTAAGTTAAGTAAGAGAATAGATTTTTAGTTTCTTTTAATAAAAAAATTTAACAAAACTATTTATTTTCTTAAAAAAAAAAAAAAGCCAACTTTTAGGTTATGTTTTCACATAATTAACAAAAAAGTTAATAAAAAAACTATATTTATTAATATATAATATGTAAATAAGTTATCAAAAACTACATATTTCCAAACACACAAGTAAGCTTAAATCTAAGTATTCATAGCGGCAGGCCCTCTCCTTTTTGTTGTTCTCGGGCTGATCAATAAAAGTACTTAAAAAAAAGTTATTATATCAGCCAATTTTGCACTGAAAATTGAAACATCAATCCAGTCTTATAAAGAGTCACGTCACGTCACTTGTTCGTCATTTCACTAGAAAAAACAACTAATTAGTAAGTCATTTTACGATAAAAAAATTTAAATGAGAATCAAAATAGAAATCAATTTCTTTTTTAAGTTGACGGGATAATGGATAAATAACTGGAAGGGTAAATTGTTGGATAATATTATTGCCCAAAACAATCTCGAGCATATAATTTCGACGTAACAAATTGAAAAAGTCAGCCTTTTTTTTTTCGAGAAAATGAACAAATCTACAATTTTGTGATTCTGAAACCGGAAACTTGAAAAAACGCTCCTCCCCTCTCTCAAAGAGTCAAACAGCGTTAATTCATTTCATACTTCACGCACAGTAGTGTTTTCATTCATTCCAATTCCATTTGCCTATTCTGTTCCAAGTTCCAAAACAAAACATCGAATAAAAACAACCACAGTCAAAAAACGCATTCCAATTTCAAAACCCAAACCCCTCTTTACACTTTACAAGTGTCCAATCCACATAGCCAAATGTGCAAAGTCTCCCAATTCGAAACCCTAAAATGCCGAAGCTCCTCGTAACGAAGCTCGCGCGAAACCCTAGAAATGGCGAAGCAGCTGCAGCACTCGCACTCCAACGGTTCTGGTTGGGCGTCGTTGCACTTTCACAAGCGATGGCTCTTGCCTCTCCTTCTTATGCTCTCCATCTCCACCTTGATCGCCTTCTTCATCAGATCCGCCTTCGACTCCTCCTGCGATCGGAGCCACCTCTCTGTATTGGAGAAGCCGGGTAACATTAAATCGGCCTCGCCGATCGGGAACACGCCGAGTCCACTCGCTTTCATGAAGTCCAAACTCGTCCTCCTTGTCTCGCACGAGCTCTCTCTTTCTGGTACTCCCTCATTCTCGTTCTTGTCTTTGTTTTAGCTAAAATTCACTAATTTATCGTCTGCATAACTCAATTGCTTAACTTGTACTACCATTGACTTTGTTTAGAGACAGTGTCTTAGTGTTCAGAACGGTTTGGAATGACTGCAAAACCATGTATATGCGTTTGAGATATATATATATATATATATATATATATATATATATATATATATATATATATTTTTTTTTTTTTCATTTTAGGCTATGTTATTTTATGAGGAAAGAAAAATTTATGTGTGGCAAGTCGTGATTGGTACATTATAAAGTGGAACACGGAAAATAGGACAAAGGATTTTTATTCATTTTTTTGGTATATATTTCGAGGGGTAGTTACATTTTTTTCATTGTTGTATATGTTTGTTCACAAACACATTATTACGGTTGAGCTCATCTTGTTTGCCACATGGGTGTCTTCTTTCACCTCATCTTGTGATTTTAATTATTTATTTCCTTTTTGTTAATTCTCTTTAAGGTGGACCATTGTTGTTGATGGAGCTGGCATTTTTGTTAAGAAGTGTTGGTACCGAAGTTTGTTGGATTACAATCCAAAAGACATCAGAAGCAGATGGGGTGATATATAGTTTGGAGCATAAGATGTTGAACCGAGGAGTGCAGGTAATTCCTATAGTGGCTTATATACTTTATGTTTTTCTTTGCTTGTGACTGAAGAATTAAACCTAGGTATACTCCAATTCATGACACCCCTCACTATTTGAGCCAAATTCCAAGTGGCTATATGTTTTTATATTGTTTCTTTTATGATTGTAGAAGCAGTCTGCCTTTCTATTATTCGGCATACTGGTGTTGGCCAAATGCTGCAGTTGTTATCTTAAGTAAACCAATCTTGTTATTTGAGTGTTAAAATTTTAATGGTATGGACTTGCAATGTATTAATTGGTGCTAATTTTGAAGGTTTGATTGACTTGTCTAATGTTTTTTGAGTTAGTTTCTAATTATGCCTTCACATAAACATTGTTTTAGGTCTTCTCTGCCAAGGGTCAGGAAGCTATAGACACCGCTCTTAAAGCTGATTTGGTTGTTTTGAACACAGCGGTTGCTGGAAAATGGCTAGATACTGTTCTCAAGGAAAATGTTCCTCGTGTTCTCCCGAAGGTGTTGTGGTGGATCCATGAAATGCGAGGTCATTATTTCAAATTGGACTATGTTAAGCACCTTCCTTTGGTTGCTGGTGCTATGATTGATTCACATGTAACAGCAGAATACTGGAAGAATAGGACCCAAGAGCGCTTGAGGTAGGCTTTTAAATTGTTGATGTAAACTTTCTTAGTTTAGTTCTTATAAATGCTGTACTTAGTTGCTTTCTGGTACATATTCTCTGTTGGAATATATTGTTCTAGGTATACTTTTCAAATCTGATGGCTTAGGCACAAGCATGATAAAGCTATGGCATCATGAATGCATAGGTTCTTATCCTAGATGATGCCTAGGCAAGTCAGTATACTTGTATTTTTGGTTCTTATAAAGCCTTTACTTTCAGATATCAAGTTTAAAGAAATGACATTTGAATTATCTTTTTCATTTTATGAAGTGTATTGCTAATTCTTAAAGTCACTACCTCTAAATTTTCCTTTTGTACGGAAGTGTTTGGTATTTTTGGCGGGGTTTTGCATTTTGGCAAGTGATGTAGATAATTAATTACCTTATAAACATAAATATTTCAGGGAGGTTGTCGTCAAATTTGAAAAACAGGGGAAATTTTTCTTTTTTAATAGGTAAGATAAAATTTCATTAAAAAAAGACTACTACATGGGAAAAGATCATGAAAATTGGAAAAACTGGAAAATGGAGTAAGGATACCTAACATATTGATGTAACCCTTTAAGGGCATTTGTTATTATAGAAAGGAGGCAGATATATTCCCATCAACATGTTTCTGATGATAGTGATTCTATTGAGTGCCAATGCAAAAAAAAGAAAGGTGAAAGAGAAAAGTAATTTTTGTTGGAAAATAGTACTTCCTGCCTTCCTGGGACAATTGAAGCCACTAGGTCACTACCTAAATATAACTTTCTGCTTAGGACATGTTCTTTAAGTGAAAATTACCCACTATTGTGGAGCACCTGCTCTTATAATGGTGTCATGTTCAAAGGGAGAAAAAGTTCCTCATCTGATAAGAGCAGTTGATCCACAATAGTGGGTAATTTTCAATTGAAGAACATGTCCCAAGCAGAAAATTACCAACCAAGAAAAAATTCCATATGATCCACAATAGTGAATATCATCACCTGCTCTTTGTTTAGGGGTGGCTGTTTCTCCTTTCAAATGATGATACTTGCTCTCTTTTAATTGGGTTCTACCTGTCTGTTTCCATCTAGCTTTGCCTTAATATGGTTATTGAGGTTAGACAATCATCACTTTTGCCAGTATGGTAGTATTCAATGCATATCCTGATGCTCATGACCTTTCAAAGGAAACTTGGTCCATATGGAAATAGAATTTTTTTATTAGAAACTGGCTAATGTTTGGAAAAGAAAAAATCATAACTTGCAGGCTTTGGTTAATAGGTGATGAAGGTCCAACTCAAATTCATTACTAGAACCCACACACACACAATCTCTGATTCAATACAGGTCTGGCAGGTTTGGTGGGTTGAATGGGTCATAAATTTTCAAATGCAGCATTCATGTTCTTCTTCCCTCAATTTTTTATATTTTTTCTATAAAATATTAAGGATAGCCTTAATATGGTTATTGAGGTTAGACAATCATCACTTTTGCCAGTATGGTAGTATTCAATGCATATCCTGATGCTCATGACCTTTCAAAGGAAACTTGGTCCGTATGGAAATATAATTTTTTTATTAGAAACTGGCTGATGTTTGGAAAAGCAAAAATCATAACTTGAAGGCTTTGGTTAATAGGTGATGAAAGTCCAACCCAAATTCATTACTAGAACCCCCACACACACAATCTCTGATTGAATACAGGTCTGGCAGGATCTGTGGGTTGAATGGGTCATAAATTTTCAAATGCATCATTCATGTTCTTCTTCCCTCAATTTTTAATTTTTTTTTATAGTTTTCCTATAAAATATTAAGGATAACCTTATCTAATTATTTTCTCTCTGCAGGATTAAAATGCCTGAGACCTATGTTGTTCACCTTGGAAATAGCAAGGAACTTATGGAAGTTGCTGAAGATAGTGTAGCTAAAAGGGTTTTGCGTGAACATGTCAGGGAGTCTCTTGGAGTGCGAAATGAAGATTTACTATTTGCCATCATAAACAGTAAGCATTCATCACTGATGAGATCACATGCAAGATTTTTTCTATTTCAACTGTTTCTGTACAGATCAAGGCACATGTCTGTAATTAATGAATGATGTGGTCTCATGCTAGGCTATATTTGTTTACTCTGCCATGGCTTATTTGGTAAATGCTTGACCATAATTGCATGTTTGCTAGTGCTAATTTCTTTTTCATATGTGGTTGCTTCTATTGTGCATGAGAAATTTCTGTTACTTACCATAACATCCTTTATCCCACCTCCTTTACCCTCTTTCACAACAAAAAAAAAAAAAAAAAAAAAAAGGAGGGAAAATTAATAACAAAGGAATGCTTCTTAGGTTTATGCTAGTTATTGGTATTTGCATAGCTCATTGAAACTAAATTACTCAATATAACTACAGGTGTATCACGTGGAAAAGGCCAGGATCTGTTTCTGCGTTCATTCTATGAAAGCTTGCAATTGATCCAAGAAAAGAAGTTGCAGGTGCCAACAATGCATGCAGTAATTGTTGGAAGTGACATGACTGCTCAGACTAAGTTTGAATCAGAATTACGTAATTTTGTAGTGCTGAAGAAAATTCAAGATCGAGTTCACTTTGTAAATAAAACTCTAACAGTAGCCCCTTATCTAGCTGCGATTGATGTTCTTGTGCAGAATTCCCAGGTAATCTTCCTATGCTCATAGCATTCTCTCTCTCACCTGCTGCTTTTTGTGGAAGGCACTTGCCATCACATCAATGCCTGACCCCTTGCTCTACATTAGTGGATTTGTTATGTATCTTATATTGCTTCTTTGTTTGTTGTTCTTTTTGCAATTATCATGTGTACATTGGTTATTTCTGTTTTGATGGTTGATTCTAAACAACAGCAACACCATCGTTATGAGGCTAATGGTGGATAAAGTTGCTGTCAATTAACATTACAATATTAGTCTATCCTCTTCTTCTTTTTCTTTTTTTCCTTTTAATTTAAAATAGATTTTCCTTAGAACAAATAAGTGAGATTACATTTATGATTATTATGTGTTGATGCATCCTTGTTCCCTACTAGGAATTAGTCCTTTCTTTTCCTTTTTACCTTTTCTTTTTCAAAAAAATTGTTCTTATTCTATGTAGGCACGTGGAGAGTGCTTTGGTAGGATAACCATCGAAGCTATGGCATTTCAGCTGCCTGTTCTGGTAATTAATTCCATTTGTTACTTTTCAATATGTATCTCCTAAGGCTCTAGCTAGAATTCTTATCTGAATCTTAAGCACTAACAGAATATATTGTTGCTTTATTTTCAAAACCTTTGTCAGGGAACAGCGGCAGGTGGCACCACAGAGATTGTAGTGAATGGGACAACAGGTTTGTTGCATCCTATTGGGAAAGAAGGGATTACTCCGCTTGCCAAAAATATTGTCAAACTCGCTACTCATGTTGAGAGGAGGCTCACGATGGGGAAGAGAGGCTACAAGAGGGTCAAAGAAATGTTTTTAGAGCACCACATGGCTCATCGAATTGCTGCAGTTCTGAAGGAAGTGTTGCATAAGTCAAAGACCAGCTCACATTCTTGATGCTTTGGAAGGCCCCTTAACTGTCAAGTAGAACCCTACGTGTTAAGCTAAATTGAGAGATCAATATTCTTGTGGTAATGGCCAAAACCTACCCCAGGTTGCCCTCTATACTCCGAATTTTGAAAGGGCTGTAGATTGTGTATAGATAAGAAATTGAGCTAGTGGCCTGTTCATATAGTTTTTGTATAGCATGGGAAATTTTTATTCTTATAGTTTGTCATCTCATGGCAATAGGTCAATGATTTGAAACTGATTTCAAAATTACAAAATGCTTCTCCTTATTATTTTCTAATTGCTATGGTGTGCTTGATTAATGCATCAGTTCTGGCATTATTGACATGTTTCTTCTCTGGGATCTGCTTTACAAGCATTGTAATGAAAAATGTTGGCAGTTTAATTATGAAGAAACTCTTAGAAAGCCCCAACTTTCACCTAGACAGGCACTATCATGGCCCCTGCTCGAAGGGTGTTGTTGGCCCCTAATCTCTTCTTTCTTAAATTACGGTAATGAAGAGAACTTTTTTGATGGAAATGATGGAGAACTTTTTGACTTGAAATGTATGCGGAATTTCTGCTTTTGGTTGTAATACAAGGAAGAAGATGCAATATTATAACCAGCGAGCTGTCCATTGTCGTCTAAATCAAATGTATTTTTTTACTTTTTTTGGCTCATGTTTTGCATTCATCAACGATTTTATTTGGAGGGCATTTGCTTACCCGGCATTCGCCTGAGCCAACCTCCCATATCTCAACACTTCTTGAGTGAAACTGACCAATAAATTGGGGTCATTATTATCCCACAAATCATCCGTGATTTGGAGGGCATTTGCTTATCCTGCATTCGCCTGAGCCAACCTCCCATATCTCAACACTTCTTGAGTGAAATTGACCAATAAATTGGGGTCATTATTATCCCACAAATCATCCGTGATCCAATACCAAGGAGATGTTATCAAGTTGCTCCAACTCTAGCGAAAATGGCCAAATATCATCTTTGGCCGAAATAAATAGTGTTCTACCATTGTTTGAGAAATAATTAGTGATTACCACCTTTTTAAAACTCGAGTTTATGAAACTTGAATTTGACATGTAACTCGAGCTTCAAAAATCGAGTTTCATAAAAAACTATCACGGTGGCACCCTCTAACCTAGAATTTAGAATTAAAATTACGGAACTTGAGTTTACAAAATTCAAGTTTTGTGCTTTTGTATAAATTTCAAGTTCGTTGGCGATGAAATTTTCTAATTTTGGGACACCATTTTAAGCTTTTTTTTTGTCAATTTTTCGATCTAGGTCAGAACAAAGCTTCAATCTCTCTCACTCCCAGACCCTTTCAAATCTCACTAATACACACACACACACACACACACACACACACATACATGTATGAAGCTATGAATAGAGAAGGTGAAAAAAAAAAAAAAAAAAGGAAGGGCAAGATGAAGCAGTGGCAGTTTTACATGTGAAAGGAGGAGGGGGGGTGGGGGTGGAGAGGAAGAAAAAGAAGAAGAAAAGGAGGAAGAAGAGGAGGACAAACCAGAGAGACCCACGGTATTGCAGCTATTGCTGAGGAACTGAGGAAGAAAGACTGGAAGTAAAAGAAAGACTAAAGGGAATTAATTAAAAGTAGCTGAGGATGTGAGTGATTTCACATGGATACATATGGGAATTGGGGAAAAAGTAATTAGATGTTGTCGGGGGTGAAAAAGTTCCTTCTCGACAAATAATATTTATGTTGGGTTGGGGGGTCTAAACTAAAACTCGACGATGGGCTCAATGAACGGCCCAAAGGCTATCGGTGAAGATCCAAGAAGTCCACTATATTTTATGCCTTGGGCTTAGATTGGAATTGTCAGGAGTGGCCCATGAACAATCCTTATAGCGAACATGTCAGCACAGTTGAAAAACATATTGTAAGAAATAACCTAGCAGTAAAGTATTTCTGCAGAAAACAGCCCAGTGGTAAAAATGTTTCACAGCAAAAAGGGCCCAGCGGTAAGGTATTCCTACAAAAAATAGCCCAAAAGTAAAGTAAAACAACACAAGATAAGTCTCTAGCTATTAGTTACTTTACAGACTAAGGGAAATATCTATGTTTTCAGACTCATCATCCGTTAACTCTGGGGAGAAGTCTTCTAATACAACAATATGAGGGAAAAACTCTATAGTAACAGTTACATCATAACCATTGATAGTAAATGAATAAGTAAATATTATAGGTTCCATAATAACAAATAATGGAGAAGACTTAGTGTGAGATGAAGGGAGAGAGTGAGATCCCAGCTAGCGCAGCGAGATCATTATGGTGTCATGGCATGCTCATGAATATAATATATGTAGTGAATAGAGAGAATCATTTGTGAGAAGTATGAGTAATGAGTGAGAGTGTATAGTAGTACTGCTGGAATGTTCTGCTGGGGCAAGTAAGTGTTTTAGAGTAGAGCTATGAGAAAGTATTTGTGAGTTAGGAGCTAGGGAACTTAGTTTCTATGCTTGAAACCAAGAACTCAAAGGCTTTTTCAGAGCTTAGAGAAAGCTTAAGCAGAGAGGTTAATGCAGAAACTTTTCTGGTGTAAGTCTTAGTGTCTTGTTGGTTGTTGAAGCATTAATGGAGAGCTCCATTTATATTAGGGTTTTCAGGGGGTGATTAGCAAATAATCTTTACTGAATCTTCCTCAATCTCCAAAAAAAATCCTTAGAGAATCGTTCTTAAGATTTTTAGCTAAGAGTAGTAAGCTTAACTTTAGAAGGTTTCTGCTGTTTTGGGTAATAACAGTTGGGTTTCTGGCTTTAGCATTGAATGCTGATTAGCCTTGGCTGATGGGATTAGAGCATGTTTTAGACTAATAATCTTGGATATGCTGCAACTAGAATCAGAGTTCCCTATGGCAGATTGGACCACTCCAAGCCAGGTGTCAACCTTGGAGCCCTTGCTGAGAACTCTGCTAGGATCCTCTTTGATGCCCTCCAAACCACATTTCCCTAAGTTTCCCCATTTGGGGTTCATGTGTTTAGTTCATGAACTAGAGAATACATATTTTTAGTATGAAATGAGCTAATTTTATGTCGTTTTAGAAGCTTCACTTGTCTGGTCATGGTAGCTTTGGTTTCTTGACTGAATGAGCTAAAGGAGAAAGAAGTAACAGCTGGCTGAAACTTTCCCAGCTTTCCCAGCTTATTGTCACATCACCTTCAGCTTTATGTCACTTGAGAGATGATGGGATTTTAGCTTGTGGAGAAAGAATTCATCCCCTGCTGGACACGTGTCTGTTTTTTGATCTGATTAGACATGTTGGGACCTGATGGGAAGGGGCTCTAGCTGTTTAATTATTGCTAAATCTTGGTTGACTAGTTCACGTGTTCTTCAATAGCTGAGATTTGTGTGTGGGTTGGCCTGACCCAGTTGGGCTTTGTTGATAAGCTTGCTTGGGCTTGGTTAACCCTACAAGATGAGTAGTTTTGCCATAGGTGATATTCATGGGTTTTATAGTTAGTTGATTATGGAAATAATAGACATAGTTCCCATAAAATTTTGTGAAAGAGATATTCTTTTGAGAGATGAGTAATTTGTATTTCCCATGAGTTAGGGATTTAAAAAATGTTGAAATAATATTTGAATTTAGTAAATATGTGCCAAAGTAGCATTTGGGCTTCATGAAATAGTTGCCAAAAGATTATTTGGGCTTTGCAAAATAAGTGCCAAATCAACATTTGGGCTTTGAGTATAAAGTAATTGTTTTTGCCAAAATGTTATTTTGGGCTTTGTAAGATAATTGCTAAAATGGTTTTGGGTTTTGTAAAATGGATGCCAAATAAGCATTTGGACTTTGTAAAAATAGTGTAAAGATAATTGCCAAATTAGTATTTGGGCTTTATGAAAGAATTGCCAAAACAATATTTGGGCTTTATCAAATAGTGCCAAATTAGTATTTGGGCTTTGTAAAAAATAGTGCCAAATTAGATTTTGAGCTTTGTAAAAATAGTGCCAAATTAGTATTTGGACTTTGTAAAATAGTGCCAAATTAGAATTTGGGCTTTGTAAAAATAGATGTCAAATAAGCATTTGGGCTTTGCGAAAATGATTTTGAGATTTTGTAAAGTATTGTCGTGTAGCAACGGGCTTTAGAGGTGTCGTGTAGCAACGGGCTTTGTAAATGGTACTGCATCATAGCGAGTTTTGAATTTGCCACATCGTAGTAAGACATTGAATTAGTCACATCGTAGTGGGACTTTGAAATTAGCCACATCATAGTGAGATTTTGGAATTAGCCATATCATAGTGGGATTTTTGGAATTAGCCACATCGTAGTGGAACTTTTGGAATTAGTCACATCGTAGTGAGATTTTTGGAATTAGCCACATCGTAGTGGGACTTTTGGAATTTGGGCTTTCTTTGAGTTTTGCCCACAAGCCAAAATGATGTTGGGCTTTGTGTGGGGATAGTGTAATTTTGTGGCCCAATTTTGGTGGTGATACGATGAGCATATTTTGTGGAGAATTTAAGTTGGATGATATGTGGGATATAATAGACAATACTTGTGAGATGGCCTATGGTAATTTATGAGTTTGGGTATGGAGTATTTGTGAAGGCCCAATAATATGGAGAATATTTGGGTAATACATATGGGAAATTTTTATGTGGGTTTTAAATAATATGTGGGTTCATGTGAGTATTTTGTGAGTTGGCTAATAAAATCAAGGCCCGAAAATTTGTACCTCAACAGATGTAACTTTCAAGTTACAAGAAGATTCATTCTTTAGAAATACCCAAAATGTTAGTGTTATTTACAAAAAAACCGATTAAATGTTTTTTTAATAACAATCTTTTTAAAGAACTCAAGCTTCAAGAGCTCAAGTTTTATATTACAGGCATGGTGTCACATACTTTTGGAACTCTATTTTCATAAAATCAAGTTCTATGTAGAACTCGAGTTTCATAAACTTGAGTTTCAAAACAATGGTAAATTGCTAAATATTTCATAAAGAGTGATATAACACTATTTATTTCGGCCAAATATGGTATTTGGCCATTTTTACCCTCCAACTCCAACCTATATGCTTCTAAGCAACTCCTCCTTTGAGATAGAACACGCCAAATCCTTCAGAGATGGCCCTTTAACAAGTCATATTGTTCCTAGCTAATTATCTCCCTCACTGATTCTGCTTGGCCGGAGTCCTTGAGTGCAATGGAAATATACTGAAAGTCACCATGTTAAGCAACTCCACAATCAACAGTACAAATATGTTGGTTCCCTTATTCAATAGTACACACCCACACCTTGTTCGTGGATTTGAAGTACCTGAAAATGGCCTAAATAGAAGACATCTTGGGCATTCGCGTAAAGCAAATCCTCCCATAACAGTTAATTGCACTAGGCCACAAGCATTTCACCATGCAACAAGGTATTTTTGGCGTTCAGAGGAAACATATCCTCTCCCCTCAGACACTTGCCTTTTGCCCATGAAACTATATATTCAGAATCATAGCAGCCTGAGCAGCATAAACATAAACTGGATAAGAACTGACCAATCAACAAATATAACGCAAACAGCCACTATATGCACTGAAAAGAGTGAAATTACAATCAAGCACTTCTCTGTTGTGGCATTTAGCCTGTAGTTCTACATTTATGATTGTGCAAAGTAATTGTGGACTGGAAAAAAAGTGAAAATTCTTGAGCAAGCTGCTTAGTTAATAACACATCAATTTTATGGGAATTTTGGTTGTGAGGGATTATTATCTGGTTTTGCCTGGTTGATGTTGGATTTTGTGAACCAAGTCGTATATAGAAATTGTTTGTGAGGCCCTTTATGGTTGCATATTAGCCTAAGCTTCTGCCTCTCTCTCATCCATCTCAACACTATTTTCATGTGCCTCTTGCTTGTCAATCCTCTCAAACCAACTTCCTGAAAATGATTTAACACGTGAATCAGTCAAAAGCATTTCGAAAATTTGCAGAAGATAAACTTTTGGCGTCAAGAAACTAAGACGGGGAATGCAGAAGGATAGTTAAGGCATGGAAAGATCTTGAACGAAAAACATAGAAGAGAAATTCATTGCAAAGAGGAAGAGCAATACGAATAGCACTTCCCAACTTGAGCTAAGCGTTTCTGCCCAATAATCCATATGCATCCAATGCAACAAACCAAAAAGACTATCCTATTGTCATAGGTTATACAAATGAGACCAAAAACATTCATATCACAGACTTTCCAAGTTTGCACTATGCTTGATGCTGCCACACATTTATACAGGTAAACTAATAGCTCATCCTACATTAGAGAAACATAATACGACTTGTGCATAGCATAACCATTGCCATGGCATTCATTTGCTTGACACGGCCTAATCATTTACTTGTCTAATTCTCAACCTGGTGCATACTTGTGATATTGAACTGAATACCAATAACCGTTTACAAAATCAACATTTTTCACATCAAGCAGTTTCAAATGGGAATGAACCAACATCTTTTATCCTTTAAATTTGTACAAATCAACTTGGCCAAAAACCTCAGAAACTATATTTGAAGCAAAATTGAGAATAGGGTACAACTAATTTCACAACCCTTGGGATTAAAATTACTGGACTGCTCAATTTCCTTCTCTACAGCCTTTTATGCAATCAAAAAGCCGTTTCTATTAGCTAGTAGCCTTCAAACTTGTACAGACACATAATAATATTTTTCACAATAAGAACAAAAGATTCATATAAAAGAGAGAAAAAGGAGGAAGATGAAAGTACCTTAACCCGATCCCAGGTGTCGCCAATGGTGAGAGGACCATGCTCCTTGACGATGTCGAATATGACCCTTGTTATGGTCTGAGTTTGCTCCGGTGGAGTTTTCAGCTCTATAGGTTTCATCTTCGGCTTCGGTTTCGTCGCCATATATCTAATCGCCGTCCCAAACATAGTGCTCTCCCCAACCTCAAAGCTCACTATTTTTCAGTCAAACTAAAAGCACCGATCCCAGTATATGAAAATTTTAGTCAGGCACAATTATACAAAAGAAAAAATAAAATAATAATAAAGAAAAAATAAAATTTAGATTGGATAATAGGACACTGGCTATCAGATTGGGGGAAATGAAGGGAAATGGCAGAAAACAAAAAAAGAGAAAAATAAATTGCATTATAAAAATTAAAACCCTCTTGAAACGCATAGTACAGGGTTTATTGACCTTAGGAATAAAAAATGACAAATTAAGATGTGAGTCTATGGAAAAATCTGGCAGAACAGGAACAAATACCAGTTTGAGGGCAAGTTTGCCTAATCTTACTGAAAGCACTATTGACTAATTGCACCATTCCACAAATTTTTGTCACAACTCTGACGTGGCATATTATGAGCAGTTACTTATTACTTACACATTAACACACAATTTTTTTCTTCATCCCTCCTACTTTGCCACATCACAATTGTGGCAAAGAAGTTGAGAATTTTTTTTTTTTTCAAAATAACCAAATCCTTAAAACAATTTCATTAATTAGCAAGGTTTTGAAACTATTTAGAAATCTAACAAATCAAGTCCCTTACAGTCGATTTTGCTCTTTGAAATCGAGTCAGTAAGAGTCGAGTTTCATACTTGAGAGTCAAACGCTCGAGTTCCATATTGAAACAAGCATGGCACTCACACAACAACAAAGATCTCACAAACAATAAACCCAAATCTCTCTGTTTTTTGTAGATCCCACAAACCCAAATTCCACATGATCTTCAGCAAACCCATGCCCTCTGATTTACAGCAAAAACAACAAACCCAAATCTCTCTGTTTTTTGTCTTCATGGGTTTATGGGTTCCTCTTTCTTTGTTTTTTGTCTTTGTGTTTTGGGTTTTTGTTTGATCTCTTTGCTTTTTTGTCTTCGTTGGTTTTTGTTTTGGGTTCCTCTTTCTCTGCTTTTTTGTCTTTGTTGATCTTTGGTTTTTACTTGTTTGCTTGTGTATGGTGTTTTATGATTTTTGGGTTTTGTTGCAAAACTCGAGTCTCACAGACTCGATTTCCACGGAATTTTCATACAAATCGAGTCTGTGATACTCGATTTGTTATATTCCTAAATAGTTTCAAAACCTTACTAACTAATGAAATTGTTTGAGAGATTTGATTATTTTGAGAGCTAAGGAAATTTACTATTTAACATTATTTTTGTAACAATTTAGTTAGTTGCCAAGTTTGTAAAACTATTTTACAAACTAGTATCTCAAGGTTTTGAAACTCAAGTTTAGTGAAGGGGTCAAGTTCCTCTCACATAACTTGGGTCTCAATATGTTAGTTTTCTAATATGTTTTTTATTTATTTATAGAATTCTAGTATGTTTTTTGAAATTGATCCGAAGTTCCAAACCAAGGGTCTTTTTGTATTTTTATTTCATTTTTTTCCTAGTTTAACAATTCCCTTTGGACGCACCGTTTTGGATGCTCACAAATTCACAAAATTTTCTGTCGCGCATTGCTATGCCGCCAACGTTGAGTCTGCGAGCGCTGCACTATCATCAGCAGGGAATTGGATTGTGTAATGGTCACTCTCTCCCGCAAATTCTCCACCACAGCTATTCCCAATCCCAGCAAGCTTTTGCAACGACACCCACAAAGTACTACTACTACTCATATCTTCATACCTTTCTCTCAGCTTCAGCAACGAAAGCTTTTCGAGTCACACCTCATCTCTGTTCTCCATGGCTGTACCCACCTCACTCAAATCAAACAAGTCCACGCCCATATCCTCCGTAAGGGTGTCGACCAATGCTGCTACGTTCTCACTAAGCTTATACGTATGCTTACTAAACTCGATGTCCCAGTTCACTCTTACCCTCGTCTTGTATTTCATCAGGTTAAGTACCCAAACCCATTTCTCTGGACTGCACTCATTCGCGGTTACGCTACTCAAGGACCCTTTTCGGAGTCAGTTGTGTTGTATAATCGTATGAGAAGTGAAGGTACTGGGCCAGTGTCTTTTACATTTTCAGCGCTTTTTAAAGCTTGTGGTGCTGTTCTGGATGTGGGTTTGGGGCGTCAGGTTCATGCCCAGACGATTTTGATTGGTGGGTTTGCTTCTGATTTGTATGTTGGTAATACTATGATTGATATGTATGTGAAATGCGGGTTTTTGGAGTGTGCACGCAAGGTGTTTGATGAAATGTCTGAGAGGGATGTGGTTTCTTGGACTGAGTTGATTGTTGCGTATGCTAAGAGTGGGGATATGGATTCAGCGAGGGAATTGTTTAGTGGATTGCCCGTGAAGGATATGGTGGCGTGGACTGCAATGGTCACAGGGTATGCTCAGAATGGTAGGCCGAGGGAGGCTTTGGATTGCTTTCAGAGAATGCAGGATTCGGGTGTGAAGACAGATGAGGTTACAATTGTTGGTGTCATTTCGGCTTGTGCACTACTGGGTGTGGCTAAGTATGCAAACTGGGTTCGGGATGTTGCTGCGAGATATGGATTTGGGCCGACTGAGAATGTTGTAGTGGGATCTGCGTTGATAGATATGTACTCAAAGTGTGGGAGTGTGGAGGAGGCATATAATATTTTTGAAGGAATGAAGGAAAGGAATGTGTTTTCTTATAGTTCAATGATTGTGGGGTTTGCCATGCATGGTCGTGCGCATGCAGCAATGCAATTGTTTCATGAGATGTTGAAGACTGAGATAAGACCCAACAAGGTCACTTTTATTGGGGTGCTTACAGCATGCAGCCATGTGGGTTTGGTGGAACAAGGTCGGCAATTATTTGCAACCATGGAAAAATGTTTTGGTGTTGCTCCATCAGCAGATCACTATGCTTGCATGGTTGATCTCCTTGGTCGTGCTGGACGCTTGGAAGATGCACTTGAACTTATTGAAACAATGCCGATGGAGCCCCATGGAGGCGTGTGGGGAGCACTGCTTGGAGCTTGTCGCATTTATGGGAATCCTGACATTGCTCAGATTGCTGCTAACCATCTATTTGAACTAGAACCCAATGGTATTGGAAACTATATTTTGCTATCTAACATATATGCGTCGGCAAGAAGGTGGGATGATGTTTCAAGGCTAAGAATCTTGATGAGAGAAAAGGGTTTTAAAAAGAATCCTGGATGTAGCTGGGTTGAATCAAAAGAAGGGGTAGTTCATGAGTTTTTTGCAGGTGATATGAACCATCCACAATCCAGTGAGATAAAGCGGGCATTGGCAGATCTTCTGGACAGATTGAAGGCTAAAGGGTACCAGCCAAACCTAGGGTCTGTCACTTATGATCTAAGTGATGATGAAAAGAAGCGTATACTAATGAATCACAGTGAGAAGCTAGCTTTGGCATATGGGCTGCTCAGTTCAGATGCAGGTTGCACCATTAAGATCATGAAGAACCTGAGAATATGTGAAGATTGCCATGCATTCATGTGTAGTGCATCCCAAGTCATGGGGAGGGAGATTGTTGTCAGGGATAACATGAGATTTCACCACTTTAGTGATGGGGCATGCTCTTGTGGTAACTTTTGGTGATCGATGCTGGAATTTAAATAATGAAGAGGGTGTGACACAAACTTACTAGAATCCTTTTTGTGGAAAACTGGCGGTCATGTGATTGCTTTGGTCATTAATACACAGGCTTCTGAGTTCAAATGATATATGCAAGACCATTGCTAGAAGAGTACATTCTTTAATTTGCATTCACCACCTTCTTTTGTGTCTACTACAACCTTTGAGGAGTTTCGACACCTGAAAAAGTAGAGTGAAAACAGTTCAGATTATCTAGACAGTTGCACCTTTTGTGAGACAATGAACTTGCTGTTTTTCCAGGACACAGATCGCCTATCATAAACCTTATTTTGTCTTACTCCAACCCTTGAGGAATTTCTACACATGACAAAGTAGAGTGACAAAAGTTCAGATCTTCCACACAGTCATTCCTTTGTAAGACAATGAAGTCACTATTTTTTGCAGGACATCGTTAACTTTCCCCTGGTGAGTCAATATAATGATAGGCTTGATTGTTTGGAAAGTTATAGTGGTGTAGAATAAGTAATTGATTTTCATCTTGCTAGAAATTTTGAAAGGTGAATTCGTTAGTATTGGCAAAAACAAGAGACAAGTCTGGATCAACCAGTTGTCTAGTCGCAGCAATGTTTAAGCCATTCGTATGTAATTAGTATAATTTGATCGATGCACTTAATAGGGGGACAGGTAGAGACTAATGAGTTCAGGAATCAGAGACATCAACTTGGAGGAAATTATTTGTTGGCCCCATACTGCCAATTTTAATATACAGGTAGCAACAACACAGCAGAGTGGGATGAAGCAAATAACATACTCTACTGAAGTAGATAGAGGCTTTAAAGTTTAGAAGAGAATGAAAATAACTCAAGCTATCTTCATTTTCGCATCTATTTTTGGTCCTTCCAATTTTAGTTTACTGATATATGCCAGATTGAATGTTATGTCAAAAGAATCTGATAACTGCATAAATAGAAGATTTTGAAGGAGTATGTGAGCTCAGCAAACATGATTCTTGTCCGCTGCTATATCATTCCCTGCCTATTTGTTTTGCTGGGTGGAAAGTGGAAACTATGCAGTATGCACCCTCAACAAAACAGATACGTCTTGAATTGGCTTTGATTGAAAATACGAGTTGTTAGTCAGTGTAGTGTCTCTCTCTCTCTCATAAAAAGTGGGAGAAAGGGTTTTAAATTTAAGAGTCTCTTCTATGGAAGAACCCGGCAGTATTACTGAGCTATAAGCTTGCAAATCAATCTATTATTTCGCCTTTGCATAACTTGCCAATGGAACTCAGCTTGTTTCCAAACACCTTATTTTGTAAGAGTTTTTTTTTTTTTTTTTTTTTTTTTTTTTTTTTTAAGGCAATTGTTGGATGTCAAATTTTTTTTTTTTTTTTTTTGGTTGAAATATACTATTGATTTCTGAAGTTTATCTACTAAAACATTTTTTTGTCTATGAGGTTTTAGGGAAGTGTGTAGGCTATTCTAATTTGGGTTTGGTTAGCAATATGAGTTTCTTACATATAAGAGCATCTCCAATGGTGTAGCTAAATGCATAAAAATCCCTATAATAGAGATTGACACCATAAAAATAGTCTCCAATGGACTCTATATTCGAAATTTTTTTTGGCTCATGAACAGTAGCTCATCAAGTCTGATGGGCTACTGTTCATTCTTCAAATGTTTTTTTTCTTATTATAATAATCAGGTATTGAATAAAAAAATGTTGGAAGATGTGTAGTTGTTAAAAAAAAGAATAAATAATGAATGAAGAAATAATATTTAAATGAGATAAAGAATGTGATAGAGAATCTGTTGGAAAATATATTTGAAAAAGTGGATAATTAAAAGGTAAAAGTCACTGTTCATTTTCCAAACAGTACAAAAATTTGTCTAATCTGCTGAAGATGCTCTAAATTGTAAAGCATATATTCTCAAAAAAAAAAAAAAAAAAAAAAAAAAAAAAATCGTAAAGCATACAATCCAAATTAACTAATCAATGATCATCCAAAACGGGATGCCTTGACATCACCAATTGTCAGAGACTCGTGGGAAGCAAAAAGTATCACACTTCTTTTTCTCAGCATATTACTTAGGAAAAATATTTTTTCATACTCGTTCATGTCTACTATTTCACATATATATCCCCAAATTAATTGATGAAAAATATTTAAATTTAAATAAAGTCAACATTTTAACCCATAAAAGTGAATAAAAAAATAGTAAATGTGTGAGAATGAAAACTTGTTATCTATATAAAGTACACGCCCGAAATTTAGGGTTGTTTGAATTTTAAAATTTGGATTTTACATTAGGAAGTTTCCCTCCATTAGCAAAACTCACCCTTTCATTAGTTACTTGCCTACGTGGTCATTAAGTGACACGCTGGTGTTTGATGTGTCGTTTTTTATTATTTTTTATAGCTAAATGAGCTTCCCAAAATGAAAATGTTTCACATAAAATAAAATTCACTATTGAGAGCATCTCCAACCGGTTTTGCTATCTCATCTTATTTTATCATCCCAAAAAGTTACTTTATCAATTATACCATATCATTTTACAATACACCCAGACCCAGTATCCAAAAACTCTATTATTTTACCATTTTATTAAAATATTATTTTTTAATCTTTCTTTATTATTTCTTTCCAATGCCATTTCTTTTTCAAATTCAACCGTTCCAACTTTTTCAAATTCAACTATTCCAACTGTCAATTTTCAACAACCTACCAGTTTTTTTTTTTTTTTTCAACTATTTCAACAACCTGTCAATTTTTTTTTTTCAATTTCTTTCCAACTATTTCAACAATCTGCCAATTTTTTTTTAGAAAGAACCTGCCAAATATCAATGTACTCAAATTTGCCAACTTTAAAAATCCACATACATATATATTCCATCAAACCTGCCAAATATCAATGTAAAATCCACGTACATATTTATAGATGCATCTTGTTAAATATTAATGTATTCAACCTGTCAATTTTAATGATCCACACACACACACACACACACACACACACATATATATAACCTGCCATTTTTTTTAAAATTTTTAGAAAGAACCTGCCAAATATCAATTTACTCAAACTTGCTAACTTTAAAAATCAACATACATGCATATATATACAACCTACCAAATATCAATGTACTCAACCTACCAACTTTTATAATCCACATACATAACTATCAATGTTGTCTTTAGAAGACTTGTACATATATCAAATTACAATAAAACCCCACATGCATAACTCACACACTTAAGTTCCTACAACTCCCCTTGTAATTACCATAAATGCTCAATGAGGTCTAATTGGAGTTGATCATGAATTTCACGGTCTTGAATACATTGATGGGTTTCAATGAACTCCGTAAATTCATTTGTGTGCTCCAGTGATAGTTGTATAGTAGGATTGTCATCAATTTGCTCATAATCTACTTCCCCCGCTTCATTTACATCTCGCTCATCCTCAATGATCATGTTATGAAGAATTACGCATGCTTTCATGATGTCTTGGAGCATTCACTATAGAAAAATCTTGCAGGTCCATGCACAATTGTGAATCTTGCTTGAAGTACTCCAAATGCACACTTTACATCCTTTCTATTCGTCTTTTGGGCTTTTGCAAATAATTTTCTTTTATGTCCTCGTGGAGATGAAATTGTTTTAACAAATGTTGACCACTTCGGACATATGTCATCGGCAAGGTAGTATCCCATTGTATACTCATGACCATTGATTAAGTAATTAACTGCATTAGCACGTCCTTGTTCGAGCTCAGAAAATATAGGAGACTGTTCTAATACATTAATGTCATTATTTGACCCAGGTAACCCAAAAAATGCATGCCATATCCAAAGATCAAATGATGCCACTGCTTCCAAAACAATGGTTGGCTCACAAATGTGACCAGAGTACTGACATTTCCATGCAGACGAACAATTTTTTCATTTCCAATGCATGCAATCAATGCTCTCTAGCGTCCCTGGAAATCCACGTCTTTCCCCATTGACTAAAAGTCTAGCAATGTCTTCGTTTTTTGGGGACCTCAAGTATTCCTTGGAGAAAATATCAACCACCGCTTTAACAAATTTTTTCGAACTTTCTATTGTAGTGGATTCTCCAATCCGCACATACTCATCCATAAAATCAACTGCCACTCCATACGCAAGCATCCTAAGTGTAGCTGTTATCTTTTGAAGAGAAGATAAACCGAGCCTTTGGGCATTATCTCTTTTTTGGATAAAGTAAGGTTCATAAGTTTCTATCTTGGATTGAATACAGAGAAAAAGAGACCGGCTCATCCGAAATCTCCTCCGAAATAAATGAGGAGGATATATTGGTGTGTCGGCAAAGTAGTCGAGATAAAGTCTTTTATGGCTTGCCAAACGATCACGTTCAATATGCAGACGACGTTTACGTTGTGATGTTGAACCCTTAAGAACTCGCCTCATTATCTCATCCTCGTCTGAGTCATCAAAAAGCAATTTGCGAAGCCTAGAGTGACCCATAGTGACAACCTTGAAGACAACGGTGCAAGCAGAGATTACATTATGGAAAGGGAACAAGTAGATATATTATTCGATAAAAAAAGGTTAAAATCTGTCAAAGCAAAAGTCCCCTGGTAAAAATTGATAAGAAATAAAACATACAGGGGATGCCAGGACTAGCGCTTTACAGCCCAGGACTTTCAACATCATACTAGACAATGACCCCTTAAACTATTACTCGTTATTAAATTAATATCTACAAAAGCAATAATGGTCCCAACCAGAGGATTTAATTCTCTCCACTCTATTATTTGTAATGCATATCTCCCTCTTTGCTTGTTCGTGTGTTTGTGTTGTGGGCTTAGTGCCTCTTCTAACTTGGAGAGTAATTGATCTTAGGATTCTAAGGGAAGATATGTATGCATAGATTTAGTGTAGACTTTGATGGTCTAGAGGTGATATTCTGCTTTCAAGCACCCCAATACTGACAAATAATGTATTGGGCTCTGCACCACAGTGTTTCTTCATGAAATAGTGGCTTTGTCAAGTACATAGTAATTATGAAATATCAACAGGTTCTTTCCCTTTCCAGTTGTGTCTCTAGCTTTGTCAATAACATACAATATAGACTCAAGATAGTATCTTAAACTCAATCTCAAAGTTTGAACACCACAATTTTAGCATACAATATAGACTCAAGAGGTCAAGGGCTAAAAAGCATTTATTAAATGGCCAATATCTCTAGCTTTAATTCAAGTATTAAACTGTTGTTCACAGTATAGTAAAGCCTAAATATTCATTCATGTACTAAAGCATTAATCAAGAAATTGAAACACTAGCTTGTCATTCAATTTTACCATTAAATAAGCTAGAAATAGGGAAAGGGCATAAAGTTCAATTTTAATGGTAGGGACATAAATAGGGAAAAGGCATAAAAAAGTTGTCACTTTCCATTAATTGTGATCATCTAGTTTAGTTAATCAATCTTATTATAAGCAAAAATACATCATCAAACATAGAAAGGACATAAGTTTTTTATATAAGCAAAAATGATGTGATTACATAAGTGGCACAACCTACTGCCAATTGATCAAGTTGGAGCAATACATCATCTACATGTTCCAAACCTATGCTTAAAATAACCCACTACCAAAACAAGGTTGAAACAAAATATCATCTACATATGCCAAACCCCAACCCATATATAATTTACTACCAAAATATAGTTATGACAAGACATCATCTCCTTGGGTCAAATCCAACTATTTACTCTAATTGTTGCCTTGCAAGGATTTGATCATTGAGATTTTCAAAATAAAGTCTTTCTTTGTCATTCATGCCACTTGTATCCATGGTCATTATTCTTCCCTCCTCCCTAATAGTTTCAAGATGAAACCTTTCCTTTTCAATATCAGCTCTTTGCGCATCCACTCGAACCCTATCCGCTTTGATGCGAAGAGCCTCTCTGTCTTGTTCATGTGATTCCTGAAGATATTCCAATTTTTTCGCCAAATAATCATCAAAACCCTTATCACCATCTGTTCTCTTTCTCTTAGCCTTTTAGGCTTTTCTGCCAATTGGTCTCTCTACCTCCACTGTGTCATCATCATTACTACCAACTTGATTAATTGAACTAGGAGTTTGAGGGAGCCCTTTTGATCTTTCCTTAGGCATACTCCACTTTGGTTGGTTCTTCAACACAACCCAATAATGTTCAAATGCAAAAGCTATTTTTTTGCCAGTTGTTGGAGCTGGTGAAACTTTATATAGACCCTTTGCATCTTTCAACTAGATTTAAAAAAAAAAAAAAAATAAATAATTAGTGTCTTGAAACTATTCAAAAATTAATATTGTGACACCATAAAGTTCAATTTATACCTTGTCCTCGTCAGTCCCACCACTTTTATTTCAGGCTTCAATTTTAGCCATGAACCCAGCAAACCTACTTGTCTCCTTATTAATATTTCCCCATCGACTTTGGAGGGAGGGAGCAGAACGTGTGGTTCCGTAAGTATTGTTTTCGTAAAAGTATTGCCAAATTTTCTCCCAAAATTTTTCAACCCTTTGGTCAGTACCTTGCACGGCATCCATGCTAATGTTAAGCCATGTAGAGACGAGGAGGTTGTCCTCATCTACACTAAAGTTGCCACCGCGTTTTGTTGGATTAGGGGTGACAATTTCAACTTCCAGACAAGACTCTTGGATGGGCATTGAAGTATTTTGAGACCCACTTAAAAATGGTGCCAGAAAATCATCATTATCCATTTATGAGATATTAGCATATCGTGTTATCTCTTCTTGTGTACCAATCCCTTTTAAATAAGGAACTTAAAACAGTTAGTGTATGAAGTCAATTAGAGCCAACTCACAAAGTCCAAGAGTTCAAGTATTTGTGGTAAGTGATTACTACAATTAGAAATACAAACTTAACCAAATCTACAAGAGTTCAAAGCCTTCACATATTATGATTGGTGGTAGCTTCTTACATATAGCAACAACCTACAATATATGTTGACAGAAATACAAGCCCTTTACACAGCCAAATATTAATAGAATACAGCAACAAATATAACTCAAAATATACTTTCTGCAAAAATATACTCTCTGCAAACGTAGCCCATACATGGCCAACATGTACAAACAGAAATCAAATAAAACCATAGAGTTGAACACAACAAAAACCACTGATAGAACCTTTGCATACAACATATTAATTTGTTGAAGAAAAAATCAGTAAACAAGAACACCAATTATCTAATAAAATTGGGATTTTGATAAAATTAGGATTTTGGTAATTGAAGTTGAACCTGAACAAACTTTCTGAAGATGCTAATCTGATAGCGAGCGAAAACCCCTCATGATAAAGCTGAATCCTACCTCTACAAACATCAACAGCAATTCTTAGATCAAAACACGAACACAAACACAAGCTGAATCGCCCTTTTTCTTGCAGAAAGAGAAAAGAAACACAAACACAAAAACTCGAACATGGATCAAAACCCACCTAGTAAATTACTTTGATTTTGATTTTGATTTTGATTTGATTTGAGAGATTGACAGAGCTTCGTTTGAGATTTTGAAAAGGTAAATGGGTATCTAGAGTGTCGGGTTTATGAGATGAGTGAATCGGTAAAACGGATTTGGAGATGGGTGAGGGTGAATCAGCATTCGGCAGAGGCTTGGTGATTCGAAGAGAAAAGCGAGGCTTGGTGATGGGTGAGGGTGATGAAGTGAAAAGTTAAATGGGTATCTAGAGTGTTGGGTTTATGAGATGAGTGAATCGGTAAAACGGATTTGGAGATGGGTGAGGGTGAATCGACATTCGGCAGAGGCTTGGTGATTTGGACAAGGGCTTGGTGATCGGAGAGAAAAGCGAGGCTTGGTGATCGGAGAGAAAGAGAGAAGCTTGATGGAGCGAGAGAGAGAGAGAAGCTTGATGGCGCAAGAGAGAGAGAGAGGGGGGGGGGGATGAGAGCCTGGTACTGTAGCAAGAGAGAGGGGCTTGAACGGATTAAAATACACTAAATTGTTTTGGCATAGCGCTACAGTACCATCTCACATATGAGATGGTACTGTAGCACTATGCCCAAAAAATTTGGCCTCTGATGGTTTTAGCCATCCAGTTGCTGGCGTATTTTGGGCCTGTATGCCAAATGTACTTTACATTTGGCATTTGACAGGCCCATTGCTGATGCTCTGATAGCCCATGGAATGACTTCGTTTTGCTAAAATCAAAACCCAAAACAAAATTGTTCAATGAGGTCGTATCAACCCATTCCCTAAATCACATACCACAACCTCCTTCAGCTCTAAAACCTAAATTAACTTTCAGATATCCTTCCAACAAAGGATAAAATCATCATATTCAACCCAAGCATTGATCCTTCATGCCCTTTATGCGGTATGTCTCCTGAATCAACCCTCCATGTTTTTATTTATTGTCATGCTACTAGAGCATTGTGGTTTGGAAGTGGTTCAGGTCTAAAACTTGATTGCGTGCAACTAAGCTCTCCAAGCAATTTAATTGAGTTATTGTTATCCCCACCTATAGGATTAGCCACTGTTTTTAACTTAGAGGCCTGTTTGCTTTGTGGGATTCTGATTTTGGATCAAGGAATATAGTTCTATTTGAAAGGGCTTCCTTGGACTTATGAAGATCCTTGCAGCTAATCAAAAGAAGATTCCAAGAGTATTAGGAAGTCAAACCTGTTGTCTCCTCCAATCCATCACCCCAAAGGGCAGCAACTTGGTCTAATCCAGAGAAAGGAGTCATTAAGATTAATTGTGACACCGCAATTGGCTGTGATAGATCGTATATTGCTATTGTTGCTAGAGATTGGAGAGAGATATTGGTTTTTGCTCTCTCAAAACGAGTAGAAACCAATATCCCTATCCAAGTTGAAACTGAAGTAATCAACTAGACAACCCAAAAATTAGTGTCACACAATATTAGTCAAGCTATTGTTGAAAGTGTCGAACTATGAGTTGTGCCATTCCACCTCAAAACCAATTGGTGATGAGAAAGACATGCTCAAATCTTTTATGGCATTTAACATCACACCACGCGGTCCTATTTTTAAAGTGGTTATAGAGAGTCAAATTGTGGTCCCTCCAACAATCCCTCCCTCACAATGACACTCTCGTGACTCAAACCCATGATCTTGGCTCGGATACTATTTTCTGACCATGAGTTGTGTAATTCCACCTCAAAACCAATTGGTGATAAGGAATACACACTCAAATCTTTTATGGCATTCGACATCACACTAAGTAAGTCTGCTTTTAGAGTAGTTGTAAAGAGTCAAATTGTGGTCCCTTGAACAGAAAGTGATGCTAAGATTTGTATAGATGCTATTAATGGACCATCCATAGCATCTCCATGGAGGATCCAAGTTCTATGTTCAGACACTACGTACCAAGGGCAGTTCTTTGTCGGTCTATTCCGTTCAAATAGGGAGGCAAATCAAGCTGCTCATGTTTTGACTTTCTAGTCTCTTAAAAATAAGTACTCAAGTTGTTTTGTTCTGAGCTCTACCCCATCTGTCTTTTGTGATATATTAGCTGATGAGCAAGCTAAGATTATGGTTTCTGGTTTGTAGTTTTTGTTCTTTGTTTTTTCGTTTGTACGTAGTTTCTGTTCCTTTCTTAATAAAATTTGTTGATTATTTAAATTTTGTTTTTTAAAAAAAAAAGCTCCTTCAGCTTAAAACAACTCAACCCATGAACCTGTTTTAGCTCTCAGCTCCAACATTGATGGCTCCAGCTCGACGACGACCAGATCAGGGCCAAGACGACTAGATCGCGATGGTGAGTTTCTTTTCTCTTTTGTTGATTGGTGATGCAGGGATTTCGAATATTGTGTCAAGGGCAACACTGGCGACGCCACGTTGGGTTCAGTAACCGGAAAAAAAAATTATATATAATAATTTAAATTTTTTAATTTGTTTACCCATTAAAAAAAAAAAAAAATAGGAACACTCTCAAGCAAAATCAAGAACACCTTCAAAATTTTTATGCCAAACAAATTTTGAACTAAAATCTAAAAAAAAGAAATTGTAACAGAGAATCTGAAAAAAAATTAAAAAAAAAAAAAAAAAAAATTGGTTACAGAGCAACCCCCCCCCCCCCCCCCCCAAAGCCCAACATCAACCCTAAACAAAACCAACCTCAACCAAATTTTTAAATCAAAATAATTATTAATCTCCGGCTTTCATCTCGTTTGTCAACCACATCACTGGATTTCACCGTTTAATGAGAGACCAAGAGAGGGGAGGGAGAGAGAAAAAGGAGAGAGTAACAGAGATTAGAGAGAATGAAGTAATATAGAAATGGAAAATAGAGAGCAAACTTACGCTGGCATTAGATTTTCTAGAATAGAAGTTGAATCATGCATGTTTGAAGAGATGTTTTGTAGGCATTCTAGAAGAGAGAAGATAGAAAGCTAAAGATATCATTTTGAATTGACGGTGCGGATGAAGTTTTGAATGTGAGAATATTGGGATTTGTTAATTTATAAGACTAGAGAGAATAGTTTATAAAAAATAAAAAATAAATAAAAGCCAGAGAGAATAAGGCCAGGGGAACACGTGAATGAGATAAGAATGAGAAGAAAAAGTATTGGGGAGTGGGGCCGGGTAGAGAAAATGAATGAAAATTGAAAACCAGTAAAAGCAAGTTAAAAAATTCATTATGTTCTCCAAATTTTCTGAAAATTTTTAAATAATATAAGAGATATTTTATCATTTTTGTAATAAATTACAAAAATATCATCTTTTCTTTAATTAAAATATATTTTAACCTCTTTATATATTATTTTAATTAAAATTGTTAAATTTTGTATATGTATTTTATTATTTTTATATTAATAAATTATTAAAATAATTATGACGTCATCACGGTTTGACCTCGGTCTGACCTTAAAAACCTTGAACCATTTCCTTTTACGGTTCATTGAACAGTCCGGGTCTAAAAACCATGTGTACATGTACCTTTGTTCATTTATTTTCTTTTCATTTTTTTTCCCTTTTGAGATTTTTCGGTGTACAGAATGCAAATTTGTTTTGGTTTTAAGAACAATTTTTTTTTTTTTTTAAGCACAAACTTCATGCTGGCCAAATCTTGAATTTCGGCTAGTATTTACCGAAACGTCCCGAAACAGACCAAAATGATCTGAAATTTTTTCAAAATGGAATAGGGTAGGTTACTGTTCCGGTTTGTCCAGGAACACCTTGGACAAAATTTTTGGAGCTACCACTGAAAGGCTACTTGTAATTTGAGTATGAATTGGTATCATTCTTACAGTAGAGCATACAATATGTTCAGGTGTTGCTTTGAGTGTTAAGTTTTGATGAAAATTCTGAGTATAGTTTGAGGAGAATCAGGTTAAAAAATTAAGTACAAAATGGAGTCCTACAGTATTTATACATGTTAGGAATTGGCAGCCACTTTGGAGCTTGCCAAGTGTCAAACTAATATTGGCTAATGTTGTTCCAAATAACAAACTAGCTAATGAGAATCTGTTATAACAGATTAGAGTGGTTGCCACCCTTGCAATTGCCTGAAGCCCATTGTTTGGAAACAAGTGTAACTAACTAACCACAAGACCTTCCAAGCTACATAGCTGCTTTGCTATTTCCACTAGTCTTGGTGGTAAGCTTCAAAAGGACTTTCTCAATCAATTTGCAGCTACTTAATTGACTTCTTAATATCTTGAAATTGCATATAAGATGCTCATGCATCAAAAATTTTTTTTTTTTCTTTTCATTTTGATCTCTAACTAGAGCATTTTTTTATTTTTAAAGTTTTAAAAATGAACGTTATTAGTTTCTTGTCAATTTTAGTTAACTATCTTGCTATTTTTGTTTTAAGTGACACGACAAATCTTTTAATATTAAAAAGGTACACATCAACCTCACATCTGAAGCAAACTTTTTTATTTTTTAAATCTACTCAATTCAAACCTATTTCCAACGGATCTCTCTTCCTCCAAATTGAACTGCACACCCATCTACAAAAACTAACATCAGATCTTAAGGTAATAAAAGAAAAATAACAGTAATTATGTTTGCATTGAAATTGCACAAAAACAAACTTTAGCATTTCCTCTTATTTTCCATTCTTTTCTTTTCTTTCTTTCTCTTGTTTTATTTATTTTTACTCTTACTTTAATGGTTGCGAAGAGCATTGTAACTTTGTTGACACCTCTCCATACACAAAGTGCTTGGGGTCTAAGGAAGGGAAGGTATTCGAGTTATAAGGTTAGCAGCATATTGTAATTATCTAAAAAAATTCATATATTGGTTGTCAAATTTACTCTACTACAACATTTAAATTTACTCTACTATAACATTTTAGATACTACAAACATACTAAAAAGTGGGTTAGAAAGAGAATGACAAAGAAAGAAGAATGTGAAGTTTGTTTTCAAGATCTTGGGGTTAGAAGAATTGTATACCAAACATGAAGGAGTTAATTAAGAGGAGATGGGTATAAAGAAGGATCAAGAAGCGCCATAGGACGAAACCATGGTTGCACCACCACCATGAGCTATGGTGGGACTGGTAGTGGTGGCACCAGAAGTGTTGCAACCCCACATTTCTCTCTCTCTCTCTCTCTCTCTCTCTCTCTCTCTCTCAAATGGGTATAGGGGTTGATTTTGTGATTTTGATTTTGGTTTTGTATGGCTAAGCTATGTGGAGCTGATTTTGTGATTTTGATTTTAATTTTGATTCCGATGATTTTGATACTGTGAACTTGTTGGTACCGAGGCTTTTTCATCATTATTTTTCATAGGAACCAAACACTAGAAAATTTTTTTGTAGCATTTTCTGAATTGTAATTTAACACCAAAAATAAATTTTTTTCTAGAAAATAATGTTAGGTGAATATATTTTACGCTTGGAAAAAAAATCTAACATTAAAATAAACACAGCATTAGATAGTAAAGAACAAGTAGTTTCTTTCTAATGTAATGGCTATAGATCTATTTTATTTTAGATTGGCATAAAAAGAACAAAATCTTTTATGACTCTATCCCA
Organism: Quercus robur; assembly: GCF_932294415.1. NCBI lineage: Eukaryota > Viridiplantae > Streptophyta > Magnoliopsida > Fagales > Fagaceae > Quercus > Quercus robur. The sequence continues at coordinate 18,723,250 of NC_065539.1, read as the reverse complement.
CCTATTGATTTTTCCTTTTGGCTCAACCAATCATAAATTTTCATGTGTTTTTTTTTTTTTTTTTTTCATTTTATTCATTGGCTATTTTATAAAGAAAAAAAAAAGAATATGTGACAATTGTGATTAGTGGAGCATAAAATGGAATGCAAAGTGGGATAGAGTATTTCTGTTTGCATGAAACTGCACTCTTCCATAATCATGAGTCTCATTTGAGTGAGTTAGGACATCATATTTACTGAGAATCATCTCATGGTATGTGGGGTTCACAATTGAGAGAAGAGGGCTAGATGTCGTACTTTGGAACAAACATGTTCATATTTAGTATCTACCTTCCAAACTGTTGCTTTTTCTTTTTTTTTTGGAGAAGGTCCAAACTTTTGCTAAGGCTATTGATTTGCCAACTTAAAGAGAGGATTAGTTTCTTAAATATAATTAGTCATTTCCGATTTACCCTCTTGTGGTTTAACCATGTCATAATATAATTAAAAATTTTAATTGTTAAATTTACACTCCTAAAGTTTGATCTGAACTAAAGCCAATTGGGTTATGTCAAAAATAATAGATTTTATATGTTGTGGATAAATAAACCTTCAATTTTATCACTATTCTTTGGAATTCTTCTTCTACCGTCATTGATCTAACCCATAAAAACACAATTGTACAAAAATTTAATGGAACTTAAAACAAATATTATAAAGTGAAGTCCTTAATTCAATTCCCGTGAATATAAAAATTATTAACTAATAGAATAAGAAATTAATCTCAAAATTAACAAATCTTAATTCATCACAATGCAAATGCAAGAGCAAAAATTTCAAGTTTAGGGGGTAAAAAATGCAAATTGAAGAACCACCGTCGTTAGCAGCCTAGCTCCCAACCCAACAAAAATCAACCACCTAACATATATAATTGCTTTCATATTATAACAAACCTACACTCTTTTAACAAAAACATCTCCAATCTCATCCACAAATGCCTTAACATTGTTATAGGAAGAATCACTTTTGTTGGCAGCCTCCTTAGCCAACTCCTACCATTTCATGGCATTCCCTTCTCATTTATTTCCCTCTCTTTCCATCTCCCACGACCAATTCCCAGTACATCTTAATCTCATTACCTTCTATAATCCCACCATTATTTGCTGTCACCTTCACGCTCATCTTCAACACATCTTCAATCAACTTCACATTTGTCCTTTGATTCGGCCATTTTGAAAATGCTACCATTGGCACCCCTAATGTGTCACAAAGCATGCATCCCATTGAATGATGTGATAGAACATCCACTTGGGAATTTTTATGTTCAGAAATCAGACAACATAAGATAAGGATCGGTTCAAGTTAATTTTTTTTTTAAAAAGTTCATAAGTTGAATTTATATAAATTTAAATTTAAATAGGAGTTGGTTCCTATTTTTTAGGAGTGGTTAGGATTTCAGGTTTTGCTATTTATGTGCTTTGAAAAAATTAATGAAAGTTGAAGAAAAAAATTAACCCAAAAAGTATACTCTTTCTCTCAAGTTCAAGAGGCTTTTCCCTAAAAAAAAAAAGTTTAGGAAGCCAGTCACCTCGAACCAACTAAGTTATCTTTTATTTTTACGGTTCATAACATTAAAAATAATATTTTTTATATGTTGTAAATAAATAAACCTTCGGTTTTATCAATTTTCTTTTTATTCATTGGAATTCATCTTCCAATTCTTCTTCTACATAACGGTTCTTCTATGGTCATCGATCTAAGTGTATTTATGTATGTACAATTGTGTTTATGTAAATTGAAGAACCACCTTCATTGGCAGCCTCCCTAGCCAACAAGAATCAACCACCTAAAATATTTGCTTTCATTTCATTAGCAAACCTACACTCTTTTAACAAAAACATCTTCAATCTCATTGATAATTGCTTAAAATTACACTGTTATCTTAGTTTTGGTAGGCAATATCACTTCAATTGAATGTTTAATTACACGTAAATATATTACTTTGAAAGATTTCTTTGAAATATACTCACTTAGTGTATTTTTATCTAATAGGAAATTAAAACCAATCAGCTAATCATACAGATATGCACTCCAAAGAATCCAAAGGTCAAGATCAATTAGGACATGGTTTTTGAAGTATTAAACAAGACAAAGATGTGTGAAAAAAAAAAAAAAAAAAAAGGAAAAAAATTTGTTCAAGCCGAAGTTGGAAAAATCTTGATATCTATGACTCTTCCATTCGAAGGTTTGATTCCAATTCTTTTTATGCCATCGCCGGAAGAGATCTTGTTGTGTTAGGTTCTAATGCTGATTGAGAAACAGAAGAGTAAGTTCATGAACCGTTCATCAAGCGAGAACCCACAGACAGAAAATGAAATATTGTCAATCACTTGGAAAGATCCTGTGCTTTCTTGCTATTTTTACCATAAATTTTTGCACAAATTTCTGATTGACCTGATTCTTGTGACCACGTAAAGAAGACTCGAAGATATACAATTTTGTAGTTCATCACTAATTCAGAAAAATCAATGTAATTAATTTTGTTCTGCTCCAGTCAAAACAGCTAAAATATCTTATACCGACATGCAATCCAAAACAATAATACCACATGTTCAACTTCGGATCAAATTCTAGCCAATTGGAGGAATTTCGGCCATACCAGTTTTGAATCTTTTTATTAAAAAAAAAAAAAAAAATCCTACTTTTTTACTTTTGGTCCTCTGTCAAATGTCAATCTGTCTTTGCTTTTTACTTTTGTATTTTGTTTGATATGTTGTCCTTTACTCTTCCATCAATGCATGCTTTGTCCTCCACTTGGTTTTAAAATTTTTCTTTGTCTTGTTTTAGTGTAGAGTAATATTACCTCCAAAAGATTATTTTATAATATTTTTATAAATTATTGATGTGATAAATTTTTATTAGGTTTCATTTAGGCCCACTACTAACATCATTTTTTTACATACCAATAATCATTCACTATATCAGCAATTTATAAAATAGTTTGTGCTTATAGTATTTTCTTTTAGTGTAATACTCTTCCTTCAATGCTCTTTTGCCCACTTGTGTTTTAAAATTAAAAATTTTCCTGTTTTGTTTTTTGAACCCACACCACATGATATTAAACTAATATTTGGGCTTATATGTACTTTTAAGTTATACCTTTAAAAATTTTAATAATTTATATGGGTTTTTTATCGGTAATATATATATATAGCGGTAATTCTGAGATGGTACCAAAAGTATGCTAAAATAGATTGATACCAAAACATTCCGTTCCAATAGACAAACTGAAACGGTATTCATAACTTTGGAATGAGGTCAAACATGGGCTGGAAGCTAACAGTGAAAAAAAAAATCCAAAACTTAAGGGATTCACATCCTAAATTTGAGGGATTTCCTCTTTTTCTATGGAGAAGGCTGAGGTTAATTATAGAGATACAAAAACCCTAAAATGTTTTTCATCTTATTATTTATTTCATTTAGACGTTAAGCATTGTTTTTATGGATTTATTTTGCATAACTATGTGTGGCTAAATCTTTAAATAAGGTTAAAGATGAAACCTATTTTTATCACCCCCCCCCCTTGACTTTTCAAAAATGCTCCCTCTATTTTTGGTAAAAATAAAAGTGTATTTAATGTATAATGTATACTGTGGGGGCCAGTTAGTCAAGAGGTATTATTAAGACTGTACGGATTGGGCCTACAGCCCAATCCAAGGACATCAACTAATCGAGAATGACCAAATGAGGTTATAATGGAAATGGTATAAAGAGAAAAATAAAAATAGTACAAGATAAGTTCAACACACATTCGAGGAGAAAAGCCATCTTGGGAACAAGAATCCGAGGTCAGTAAGAGTGTCATATCACCCTAAATCTTCTTCAAAGTTACATTACAACTAGGAGTTGGACGTTGGACAAAGGGTAAGTAAAGAGAGGCAACAAATATCTGCAAAAGTTGCTACCTCCACATTAAATGCCTCTCAACTAACTTTCTGGCCGCATTAATGTGGAGGTGATACCTGAACAGTTACCAAGCAGCCTTACAACTACTATTTGATGGTTCTGGGAGGTGTTGGATGGGACAAGAAGGAGCTCCTAGAATCCAACCTACACGTGTATGGTAGGGATAACACCAAGATTGTAATATATAGCACAAAAAGGTGACCTAAAAGGGGGATCGAGGAAAACTCAAAAAAATCTAGGCAATAACATTGTGAATTCTTGTAACTGTGTTCATGAACAAGATATTATAAGATACGTTTCTCAGTCTACGCCGATGACAGATTTTCTTACTTTACTTATACTTAACAATCTTAATTTAGTAACTTTGATGGTCCATCTTTTAGAGTATAATTAGTTCTTTCACCTACGCTCTATAAATTCATTGTTTGGGCTTGTTAGGCTTAAACCCAATCCTATACTAGGTCAAATCCAAATATTGTCCTTACATATACCATACATAATTTAATTATATTATATTTTTATTAAATTGATTTGTATATTTTTATACATGTCAAGACTTACATTTTTTTTTTTTTTGCAAAGATGTAAAGACTTAGTTGATATAAATATTCTTGTCATGTAAGAAAATATTATATGTTAAATCAAAATTACAAACATTCCATGTATAAACAATAAATAAATATTATATATATATATATATATATCTGCGTGTGTATTATTCTTTGGATTTAATTATATATATATATATATATATATTTTAGCTTGGCCTCACTTGAAGAAAATTTCTTAGTCCACCATTGCATGTGTTCTTAGGATTATCTATATGTTTTCTATAGACTAATGATTGAGTTCGAGACTGATTTTACTATATAAAATTATTGTATGTTGACAAGTTTTTAAGATTCAGTATGATTTTTAGATATATTGAATGCTTTGAGAATATATTTAATTCTTAATCTCCCATTTAACATACCAATTGAATTATTTGCTCGATCACTCACATTTAATCTACTCTACATGCTTTTTGAGTGTTTTATTGTTTTATCTTCTAATTAGGTGAGTTGACTCTCTATCCTTAATTAAATTAAATATAATCTAAGTTCATATGATAAAATACTAAGTGAATATTTGAACCTCTAGTGTTTTTTATTCATTCATTTCTCTCAAATTTATTATGTTATTTTCCATTGTAGTTTCAATTAATAATTATTTTGCTCTATCTTTGAGTGAAAAAACAAACAAATAACTACTTTTAGTTTTTACTTAATAATAGAGGTTTTTACATCAGTCATTCCCTATGATCAACCTCAAACTCACCGAGATATATATCTCGGTTTTGGGTTTGTATTATTCTAACCACAACACTCATCCACAAAAGCCTTAAGATTGCTATAGGAAGAACCACCTTGGTTGACAGCCTCCCTAGCCAACTCCTTCCATTTCATGGCATTCCTTCTCATTTCTTTCTCTCTCTCTTCATCTCCCACGACCAATTCCAAGCACCTCTTAATTTCATCACCTACTACAATCCCATCATTATTTGCTGTCACCTTCACACCTGTCTTCAACACATCTTCAATCAACTTTGCATTTGTCCCTTGATCTGACCATTGTGGAAACGCTACCATTGGCACCCCAGAAAACAAACCCTCCAAAGTTGAATTCCACCCACAATGCGTCACAAAGCATCCCACTGAAGGGTGGGACAAAACATACACTTGGGAACACCATGGTACTATCATACCTTTTTCTTCCAATTCCTTTCTGCAACTCAACTTCTCTTCTTCTCCATTTTCCTTAGCTCTTATGACCCACAAGAAGGGCCGCCCACAATCTAACAATCCGCGTGCAATTTCCTCCATTTGTTGCTTCGTTAACACTGATATACTCCCAAATGAAACATAAATCACCGATGATTCAGGCTTAGAGTTGAGCCATTCCATATAATCCTTGGATCCATTCGATGGATCTCTTTCATCCAAATAAGCAGATGGAATTAGAGGACCAACTGCAACCAAATTAAGTTTTTCGATCGCTTTTAAGGCCTCAATCTCTAGTGCATCAAATGTATTCACTAGAACTGTTGGTTTGCTCAACTTTTCAAGGGCCTCAAGGTCGGCTTGAAATATTGGGAGAAGATAATCATAAGTGTTTGAAGCAAGCATGAAAGAGGGTAGTTCACGGCTATTGAGTAATGGCAGACCCGGTAACTGTATTGAATGCGATGGGTCATTGTTGCAGTTCCCAATAACATCAGCAAAACCATTGTAGTAGTAGTAGTAAATGTCCAAAACCATGGCAGGCTGAATCCAAAAAAGAGCGGAGGGAAGGTGAAGCTCACGAGCCACTTCAGCAGCCCAAGGTATAAGCAAGGTGTAGACCAAGCAGGTGAAGGGACGTCCCTGGTTGGCGTTGGACACAATGAGTTCAGTTAGAGCTTTGGTGCCATTGCGCTTGAGTTGATCCAAGTACTCCTGCATCTTGTCCTCGAGTTTGAAACCGTCGTCGTAGCCATCGGAGAAGGTGGCAAACGACAAGCCGTCAGGAGGAGGGCTTTTGATCATGCGACGGTGGGCACTAATGGTGATGGCAAAGGTGACATGCACTCTTCTTCCTCCTCCTCCTAAGTGAATAAGGCGGTTGGCGAATTGGAGGGCTGGGTTGATGTGGCCATGTGAGGGATATGTCACGAGAAGGAAGTGAGGCTGTTGCTGCTCCATGAATGATTTCCTTTCTTTTTGGATTGGGAAATCAAATCAGACAGTGGGTGTGACTGAATATATTCTATTATGCTAATAAGCAAAAAGGGATGCGAGGATGAGAAATTGAATGGCCCTAATGCTTATATAGTGTTCATCAAAAAAAAAAAAATGCTTATAAAGTGAGTGGATTGGGCAGGAGTATTATTAACGACGTTAGCGATGACGATTTGGAGATGGTGGGGCTCTGTGATTTGCTATTTTGTTTTTGGTTTCATTAATCTGGTTGGTCTGACACAATATTGTGTGACGTGTGGTTATCATGCATCCAGTATAAGATTAGACTAGTCATCATCAGTGGCGATGCCACGTTGGGTTCAGGATATTCCCAAGAATACCCTAACCGAAAAAAAATAATAATAATAGTAATAATATATAATAATTTAAAATTTTTAATTTGTTTATCCATAAAATAAAATAGGAACACTCTCAAGCAAAATCAAGAACACCTTCAAAAATTTTATGCCAAACAAATTTTGAACTAAAATCTAAAAAAAAAAAAAAATTGTAACAGAGAGTCTGAATAAAAAAAAAAAAATTGGTTATAGAACAAGCCCCCCCCCCCCCCCCCAAAAAGCCCAACATCAATCCTAAACAAAACCAACCTCAACCAGATTTTTAAATCAAAATAATTATTAATCTCCGACTTTCATCTCGTTTGTCAACCACATTACTGGATTTCACCATTTAATGAGAGACCAAGAGAGGGGAGGGAGAGAGAAAAAGGCGAGAGTAACAGAGATTAGAGAGAATGAAGTAATATAGAAATGGAAAATAGAGAGCAAACTTACGCTGGCATTAGATTTTCTGGAATAGGTGTATGTTTGGATAGCACGTTTAACTGCTGCATCTACATTTTCTCTTTTTTTTTTTTTTTTTTTTTTTTTTTTTCAGCCGCAACTGTTGACCGGTCTTTTGTGAACAGTGCATAAATGCACTGTTTACGGGTCCCACAAACTCCACTTTTTATCAACTTTTTCATTAAAAATAGGTCCCACGATACTATTTACATATTTAAAAATTATTTTACTACAGTGTTTTCAGTTTTTAGTTTTCAGTTTCAGCAAAATAAGTTCTATCTGAACATACCCTAAAAGTTGAATCATGCATGTTCGAAGAGATGTTTTGTAGGCATTCTAGAAGAGAGAAGATAGAAAGCTAAAGATATCATTTTGAATTGACAGTGCGGATAAAGTTTTGAATGTGAGAATATTGGGATTTGTTAATTGATAAGACTAGAGAGAATAATTTATAAAATAAAATAAAACCCAAGAGAATATGGCCAGGGAAACACCGGAATGAGATAAGAATGAGAAGGAAAAGTATTGGGGAGTGGGGCCGGTTAGAGAAAATGAATGAAAATTGAAAACAAGTAAAAGCAAGTTAAAAAATTCATTATGTTCTCCAAATTTTCTGAAAAATTTTAAATAATATAAGAGATATTTTTTCATTTTTGTAATAAATTACAAAAAATATAATCTTTTCTTTAATTAAAATATATTTTAACCTCTTTATATATTATTTTAATTAAAATTGTAAAATTTTGTATATGTATTTTATTATTTTTATATTAATAAATTATTAAAATAATTATGACGTCATCACGGTTCGACCTCGGTCTGATCTTAAAAGTCTTGAACATTTCTCTTTTATGGTTCATTGAACATTCTGAGTCTGAAAACTATGTGTACATGTACCTTTGTTCATTTCATTTCTTTTTATTTTTCCCCTTTTGAGATTTTTCGATGTACAGAATGCAAATTTGTTTTAGTTTTAAAAACAAATTTTTTTTTTTGTTTTTTTTTTTTAAACACAAACTTCATGCTAGCCAAATTTTGAATTTCGGCTAGTATTTACCGAAATGTCCTGAAACAGATCAAAATGACCTGAAATTTTTTCAAAGTGGAATAAGATAGGTTACTATTCCAATTTGTCTAGAACACCTTGAACAAAATTCCTGAAATCGCCACTGGTCATCATGTGTTCAGATTTTTCTCCTGTTCGAGTTTCAACTTTCAACATTTTACTTTCATAAAAAACAAATGCTTACAAAGTGAGTGGATTGGGCAGGAGTATTATTAACGACGTTAGCGATGACGATTTGGAGATGGTGGGGCTCTGTGATTTGCTATTTTTTGTTTTTGGTTTCATTAATCTCGTTGGTCTGACAGAATATTGTGTGACGTGTGGTTATCATGCATGCATGTATCTGATTAGACTAGACATCATGTGTTCAGATTTTTCTGTAGCGTGTTCGAGTTTCAACTTTCAACATTTTACTCAGTCACATTTGAATACAACTTATTTTACTTAAAACTGAAAATATTATAGTAAAATAATTTTTAAATGTATAAATAGTACTGTAAGATCCATTTTTAATATTTTTTTCTAAATAAAGTGATTGTGGGTCATATAAACAGTGCACTTTGTCTTTGTACAGTGAATCTATGTGCATGAACAGTCCAGTTACGGTTTATACACGCTAAAAAAGAAGAAGTAGGAAACGTGAAATAGAAAACGCAGACGCATAATAAGTCCTATCCAAACGCTACCTTACTAAAATACTTTAACACAACTTTTAAAACTCTTTAAAATACTCATATTTTTTAGTTAAATAATTTTAAATTAAAAAACACAAATTGATTAAAAAGGTAATTTACTATTCCTAAATTTTAAGCTTTTTTTCTTTTATCTTCTTACTTCAGCCTAAAATTTAAGACATTATTTCTATCTCATTTTAAACATTATTTTACGTTTCTTAAAAAAAAAAATACAAACGGTTATTGTAGGGACACGGTTTTAGTCGACCCGATTCTTGTTGGTCAGGTCTTGGCCCAAAAGGTCCCACACAATGAATTTCTTGTAGAGTATGGGCTAAAGAACTTGGTTTCAATTAGCTTAAACGGTTTGTTGCATGGGCTCAGGGGATACAGAAACAAGAACATAAGGAGATAGCAGTGAAGAGAGATCTTTCTCAAATGATCAGGTCTCAAACTTGATTAATGGGCACAGATTCATGCAAATAAAATTTCTCTACAGTGTTCTCTCCTCTCTTTTTCTCTGTCTCCCCTCCCCCTCTTGGGGGACTTTTACATATTATATAGGCCCTCTCCTATCATCTGAGTTTTACACTTGTTGATCATCCAAACCCCTACTTGAGCACATGTCCCATCAGACACCCTTATCAGTTCTTTGTGAGTTGTAGTGGCCAAGGTAGTACTGTTCAGGTGTCTTCTCTTCATTAATGCGGCCAGGAGAGTAGTTGTGATACATTTAATGTGGTGGTGGCAGCCTTTACTGAGATATTTTGGGTCTCCTTCCTTTTTGCGTATTCGGGGAATGGGCTACAATGGCTGAGACGCACCTTCGATCTGGATTTTGCAGTGTCCGAGGAGGAATTCCTCCTCAGACATATTCTCTTTACCCGTGGGCCTAAATAAGGATTCTGGGCCACGATGTCTCCTCGGACGGACTGGTCCTCGGACGGGCCCAGGGCCCAGTCAACCTATTATTCTGGGCCGGTCCCCACAATAGCCCCTCAAAACTCCGGTTTTTGATTTCCTTCCAAGGAGAAAAGCGAGGTTTTGACATTTACAAAAGATGGAATTAATGAGATTTTGGTTCGCGCGTGCGGGTAGTTACTTTTAACGCGTTACAATTTACGAGACGCGGCCATTTACTCCAGGTAGCTTTATGTCTCCTTTATCCAACGGCGAGGCGTAGATCTGACAGCCAGCATTTTTCCTTGAATTTTTGAGTGGTAGTGATTTTCTCTCTCCCTCTTGCTATATAAAGCGCTAGAGAGGCTCATTTTTTCTTTTTTTATCTGCATATCAGAAGTCCAGAGAACTCCAAAGAACTCCAGCGCCCAGAGATCTACGAACACTTCCGCTCTTCAGATTTCCATAACCGTTTCTGCGAAGCGTCCTTCCTAGAGGAGATTTTCAAGCATCTTTCTGGTCGTTTGTGAAGATACTCGTAAGTTCCGTTCGTTTCGTTGCTTCGAATTTCTCCTTGGATTTCACCTTTCTCCTCGATTTTTATTTCCGCCCCCCCCCCCCCAAGTTCAACTTAGATGGGTAGATTCAAGGATCTAGTAGACACTCCGGCTGCCATGGAGGCCTTTAGGGTGAAATACCACATCCCGCAGGGGGTGGTTCTGCGGTACTGTCCCCCAGAAGGAGTATTGATAGATAGAGACGTGGGTGAAGTTGTCATTCCTATGATTGCCTTCATTGAAGGAGGAATGACACTCCCTATGCGTAGGATTACCCGGGACTACTTGTTCCACCATAGGTTGACACCGCATCAGTGCGCTCCGAACATGTTCAGGGTATTAGGTTGCATAGATGTCTTGAACGAGTGGATGGGTCTAGGCCTGACCTGGCATGATGTGGTTCACCTGTACGAGTGCCACTACGTCGAGAAGGGAGGGTATCACCTTAAATCTCGGTCCGAGGTGGTTAGGCTAATCTCCTGCCTCCCCATATCCAATAAGACTATGAAGGATGACTTCCTCATTGCCTCAGGAGAGTGGAGCGATGGTTTTCATTGTCCAACTCAGGCAGGAATTCCAGGTGTGGCGCCCTTAGGGCCAATCCTTTAGGGAGGGGGCTTAGCTCTTCGGATTCACTCTCTCTTTTGCTTAAGAGTCATAAATTTTATAGTTTAACTCTAATCTCCTTCTTGGCTGTATTGCAGATAGAGCTTTGGTTGCTCCCAAGCTGAGCCACGTGAACGTTCCGGCCTTGAACTATCTTCTAAGGTCTAAAATCTACGTTACTGAGGACGGGCAGCTATGCGCATGTCATTTGGTTTTGGGCTACCGACCACTAACCCGCTCTTTCCAAGCCATTGGCCACGCCATAAGAGCTGGTAGTCCAAGGTTGGCTAGGATTGACGTATCCAAGCCCAAGTTTCTGGCCCGACAAGATCTTAAGCTAGTCGTGTTACCTGGCGTTCGGAATCTTCCACCAGCCATGCAACTGCCTCCGCCAGACAACCTTGACGTTGCTGCGCCAGTTGAAGGAGAGACCGAATCATCTCGTCTTTCTCTTGAGGAGGAGATAGACGAGTTCTATTTTGAAGAGGAGGTTCATCAAGCCCCTTTGATTGAGCTTTCAGACCCTGAAGGGGAGCAGGATCCAAACTCCGTGGTCGGTGCTCCGATTATCATAGCCTACTCGGACGACTCTTCAGACGAGGAGGTAGACAATATGGCTGGCAAAGGAAAAACCTTACGAGAATTGATGTCCTCCCAAGGAAAATGTCAATCTTCGAAGGTGCCTGCTCAGTCGCAGGCCCAGGACCTTCCTCCAGTCGCTCCTCAGGTTCCTTCTGACCTCAGCCTCAAGGATAACTCGGACCTAAAAAAGAAAAGGCTAGCCGAAATCCCTGAGGAAGACGAGGTGGTGCCCCGCCAGGGCAAGCAACAAAAAATCACCCGGGGGCAAAAGAATAAAAGGGCTTCCTCCATAGAGAGTCGAGAGGAGGAGAATCGGGCTGAAGTGCGTGTTCAACCACGCACTTGGAGCCCAAAGCTGGAGCTAGATGGGGTTGCTATCCCTTACACTGCATCGGTCCGAGAATATAATAGGGGCTGAGTAGGGTACATAGCTGAGGCTTTGGAGTAGCCAGTACTCCTCCCTCGGGATATGGAGGCCTACAGGTGGTTATCTGAGCCTGAGCTCTTTCTATCCCTTAAGAGGGACCTTGCAATGGTAAGCGACTCTTCTACCCTTTCGTTAAATTGTTAGACATTGTTACATTCTAAGACAATTTTGGTTTTGTTGGCAGATCACTCAGCAGGTGTTTGTGGCTGAGGAGTTCTGTCTCAGCAACTGCAGTTTAGCTGAAGCTGAGGCCCAATCTCGGACAGAGGTGGAGAAAATTGTGGGGTCCCTCAAGCAAGAGAACTTTGATCTTGCGAAGAAGTTCAAGGAGGCGGAGAAAAAACGTTGGAGTGCTAAGGCCGGCTTGAAGAACGCTAAAACCCAAGCGAAGGACTAGCGTCAAAAATTGTTCGTGACTGAGACCAGCCTTGCCACTGAAAAACAAACAGTGCTGGATCTCAAGGCCGCGCTACAAAAAGCCGAGGAGCAGGTTCAGCTGGCTAAAGAAGAGGTTCAGCTAGCTCGAGAAGCAGCCGAGGCTGAAAAGAAGGCCTCTTATCAGCTTGGGGCTGAGGAGACTGAAGCCAGGCTCTCTGAGGAGATTCCAGAGGTATGCAGGGATTATTGCAGCATCTCATGGGCTCATGCCCTTGATGCTGCAAGAATTCCTGTAGACTCGGCGCTAAGGTTGCCCGGGAAGGTCTTCTTTCCGCCGGAGATCCGAGAGAATCCTGATGGCGCTCCTGAAGCTTCTGAGCAGGCCATGGCTATTCCTGATGCCATCCCTTTGCTTGATAAAGCCAAGGATCCTGCCAAGGAGTCCATCTCCGAGGTTCCTTCTCCTTAGCCAGAGCAGAAAGAGAATCCTCCTGCTGAGGCTTAGATTTTAGGTTTTTAATTATTGTACTTTTTTTTGAATGAGAGTTGTCTTATTTTTGTTCTTTTGTAAAGACCTCTCTTTGTTTTGACCTCAGAATATTAATATAGAATGTTCTCTTTATTCTCTTCGGATGTTTGCTAACACTATTCCTCTATTTAACGTTCGCAACGATATAAACAAATATAAACGAATAAGAAAAAGGAATGTCGTGCGGCGAATTTGAATGATAGTCATAATTATACTAAACTACGCACGTACCTTGAAATTGCACAAGAGTTCTAAGCTATTAATCTCCCCTAAGGCTATGGTCCGAGGATCCACGCAGGACTTAGGTTCTGTTTAAAACTTGTAGATGCCATAAGTTGTTAATTTCCCCTAAGGCTGTGGTCCGAAGAGCCATGCAGGACTTAGGTTCTGTTTAAAACTTGTAGATGCCATAAGTTGTTAATTTCCCCTAAGGCTGTGGTCTGAGGAGCCATGCAGGACTTAAGTTCTGTTTAAAACTTGTAGATGCCATAAGTTATTAATTTTCCCTAAGGCTGTGGTCCGAGGAGCCATGCAGGACTTAGGTTCTATTTAAAACTTGTAGATGCCATAAGTTATTAATTTCCCCTAAGGCTGTGGTCCGAGGAGCCATGCAGGACTTAGGTTCTGTTTAAAACTTGTAGATGTCATAAGTTATTAATTTCCCCTAAGCCTGTGGTCCGAGGAGCCATGCAGGACTTAGGTTCTGTTTAAAACTTGGATAGATGGAAATGGACCAATGCGATGATCATGGAATGAAACATAGGCAGAGCTGTTTTCATTAGTGATAATATCTTCTTAGATTATTTACATTCCACGGGTGAGGTACAGTTTTTTCATCTAAGTCTTCTAGGTAATAGGCACCTATTCCGGCCACAGATGTGATGCGATACGTTCCCTCCCAGTTGGGCCCTAGCTTGCCCCAGGAAGGGTTCTTAGCGCTACCGAGAATTTTCCTCATTATGAGGTCGCCTGGACTTAGGGGTCGCAGCTTTACATTGGCGTCATATCCCCACTTTAGCTTCTGATGATAATAGGCCATATGGATCATCGCTTTTTCCCTTTTTTCCTCAGTTAAGTCTAGACTTCTCCCCAGTAACTCATCATTGTTTTCTGGGGTAAAGGTGCTAGACCTCAATGTGGGGAAACTGTTCTCGATTGGGAGCACAGCTTCGGCCCCATAAGTCATTGAAAAGGGAGTTTCGCCCGTTGACCGTCGCGGCGTCGTTCGATAGGTCCATAAAACATGCGGGAGCTCTTCCACCCATCTCCCCTTTGCATCATCCAATCTCTTTTTCAAACCGCTTACTATGACTTTGTTCACGGCCTCGGCTTGCCCATTTCCTTGGGGGTAGGCAGGAGTGAAATATCTGTTGGTGATGCCAAACTCATTGCAGTATTCCCTGAAGTTCTTACTATCAAATTGAAGACCGTTGTCCGAGATGAGGGTGTGAGGAGTTCCGAAGCGCGTAATAATGTTTTTCCAAATGAATTTCTTGGCATCCACGTCCCTGATGTTGGCCAAAGGTTCAGCCTCTACCCACTTGGTGAAATAGTCGATGCCGACTATTATGTATCGCTTATTCCTTCCTGCTTTAGGGAAAGGACCGACAATATCAAGACCCTATTGAGCAAAAGGCCAAGGGTTGGAGAGGGGGTTAAGGATTCCTCCAAGTTGGTGGATATTTAGGGCAAATCTCTGGCATAGATCACACTTCTTCGTATATTCTTGGGCATCTCTCTGCATATTCGGCCACCAGTATCCTTGGGTGAGTGCCCTGTGTGCCAGCGACCTTTCTCCTGTGTGACTCCCACAAATTCCCTTATGTAGCTCCTCAAGCAGGGACTCGGACCCCTCTGGGTGTATACACAATAGGTACGGCCTAGAATAGGAACGCCGGTATAGCTTGTGGTCTTCCGACAACCAAAACCGGGGAGCATTCCTTCGTATCTTCTCGGCTTCCAGTTTTCCCTCTGGTAATGTATCGTCTTTGAGGAAGTTCATTATAGGATCCATCCAGCTGGGACTCTTTCTAACCTGATGGACCTGAGCTGGGTCTCTTCTAATTGAACTCGCGTGGACTAGATCTTCGACAAGGATTATTCGCGGCAGATCATGCGCCGAGGACGTGGCAAGAGTGGTCAGCGAATCTGCATGGGTGTTCCCACTTTTGGAAACGTGTGTCAGATTGAAGGATTCAAAACCCGACTGCAGGCGTTTGACTCGTCCGAGATACTCTTGCATTCTAGCATCTCTAGCTTCTAACTCACCCATCATTTCGCCAACGACCAATTTGGAGTCCGAGAACGCTTCCAATGCCCTTCCGCCCAATTTTTGAACCATTGTCATCCCTTGAAGTAAGGCTTCGTACTCGGCCTCATTGTTCGTAGCCGAGAACCCGAGTCTTAGTGATTTCTCAATGGCAATACCTTCGGGAGATATTAAAATTAGCCCAATTCCAGATCCTCTTTGGTTGGCCGCGCCATCCACGTAGACCTTCCAGCGCAAGGTCTCCCGTGTTGAGATTGTGCCAACCGATTTTCCATCCATGTCTTTCTTCTCAGTTATTGTTTCTATAGAGGGTTCAGCGAATTCTGTGACTAAGTCCGCGAAGACTTGACCCTTGACAAAGGACCTAGGCATATATTTAATATCAAAGGCTCCTAAAAGTGCACTCCACATGGCGATCCTTCCTGTGTGGTTGGAGCTTCGAAGCACTGCTCGAAGGGGAAGCTGGGTTAGAAAGATGACCGTGTGTGCCTGAAAGTAATGAAGGAGTTTCCGTGTGGCGTGCACTACCGCCATAATTGCTTTCTCCAATGGTAAGTATAGCACTTCGGCCTTATGTAATGACTTACTTACGTAGTACACTGGTTGCTGTACCCCATTGTCATCCCGTATCAGTACCAGGCTTACAGCATGAGGGGCTACGGCTATGTATGCAAACGGTACCTCGTTTACCTTGGGGCTAGACATGATGGGTGGTCGTGACAAGTATTCCTTAAGTTGCTGGAAGGCCCGGACACAATCCTCTGACCACTCAAATCCTTTCCACTTATTTATCAAAAGGTAGAAAGGTCGACATCGGTCTGCAGATCGTGATATGAACCGGTTTAATGCGGCGATCATGCCAGTGAGTTTCTGCACTTCTTTCGGATTCTGAGGAGCCTGTCGGCTATTAATCGTTTTGATTTGATCTGGGCTTACCTCTATCCCTCTGTGGGTTACCATATAGCCTAGGAATTTCCCAGACCCGACCCCGAATGAACACTTGGAAGCATTGAGCCGCAACTTGTGCTCCCTTAAGATGCCAAAAATGATCCCTAGGTCTTTCATGTGCTCGGACACCACCTTGCTTTTTACCACCATATCATCTATGTAGACTTCAATAACTTTGCCTAGTTGTGGTTCAAACATTCTGGTCATCATTCTTTGGTATGTTGATCCTGCGTTCTTTAGTCCGAAAGGCATCACCTTATAATGGTAGTTTCCAACGGGTGTCATGAACGCCGTTTTCTCCTGATCCTCTAATGCCAGAGGTATCTGATGATAGCCCTGGAAGGCATCCAGGAAGCTCATTCGAGGGTGACCTATAGTCACATCTACTAGTTGGTCTATTCGAGGTAACGGGAACGGGTCTTTCGAGCATGCTTTGTTCAAGTCTGTGAAGTCTACACAGACTCGCCACTTCCCTGTTTTCTTTCTTACCACCACCGTATTTGCCAGCCATTCGGGGTAAAAGACCTCTTTAATAGCCCCTGCCCTTTTCAGTTTTGTCACTTCATCTCTAACGGCACTGGCATGTTCCTTTGAGGGACGTCGGGGTGGTTGCTTCTTTGGAATGGAAGATGGGTTAACATTCAAGTGGTGACAAATAAGGCTAGGGTCAACCCCCGGGGCGTCGAAAGCGTCCCATGCAAACACATCGACATTTCTTCTCAGAAATCCGACCAGTTCCTCTTTTTCTTGAGGAGGCAACTCGGAGCCGACCTGGAAAAATCTCTCCGGGTCATTGTCGACGATAAAGTTTTCTAAACTTTCACACCTTATCTCCTTGGCTAGCTCATTGACTTGCCCTGCCGAGGTGGCTGGTTGCTATAAGTTCTCAGAGGCTGAGGACTCGGCATTAGACCGACGTGAGATGGCGGCCACCATACACTGCTTGGCCATGGCCTGATTTCCACGAATCTCTTCTACTTGACCTCTGGATGGGTATTTTACCTTTTGGTGAAGTGTGGAGGATACAGCTTCTAGGGCATGGATCCATAGCCTGGCTACTATCGCTGTATACGACGAGTAGGCATTGACCATGATAAAGTTCACCTCCACCACCTCTGACCCAGTCTGTATGGGTAGTCTGATCTGCCCTTTTGGCGTAACAGTCTTCCCTTCAAAGCTGATAAGGGGAGAGTCATAAGCCGTCAAATCCTCTGGCCTCAGATTCAGCCCCTTGTATAGATCAGGGTACATTACCTCTACTGCGTTACCCGGGTCTACTGGCACCCTTCTCACATCGAAGCCTCCGATTCTCAGCGTAACCACTAAGGCATCGTCGTGAGGTTGGATAGTTCCCCTCTTATCCTCGTCCGAGAATCCTAGTATTAATGAGCTTCCCTTTTTAGACCTTTTAAATTCTCTTCCCCCGTCCTCGGTAGAGAGCCGAGCCACAGACAGCACCCTGGAAGGAAATGACTCGGTTCTTCCTGGAGCGGAGAGGATGACATGGATCGTTCTTGTGGGGGGTCTTAAGGATACATCTTTTCGAGGCTCTTGCATTGCCTGGCCTGGATGACCGCTCGAGAGGTGTAAAAGGTGACGTAATTTTCCTTCTCGGACCAACTAATCTAGGTGATTCCATAGATTCCTGCAATCCTCAGTGGTATGTCCATGGTCCTGATGATAGTGGCAATACAGGTTCTGGTTACGTTTTGAAGGGTCTCTAGCCATCTTTCCCGGCCATCTGAAGAAGGGTTCGTTCCTCACTTTCTCCAGCACTTGTTATACTGTCTCTCTAAACACGGCATTCACCGTTTGCATGTTACTTTGTCCAGCCTGTCTCAAAAAATCTCTCCTCGGCTGGTTATGGTTATATCGTTTCGACCTGAAATCATTCGCTTTGGGGGGAATGATCTTCTCCTTTCCCTTTTCTTGAAGCTGATCTTCTTCCACCCTTTTGTACTTGTCAATCCTATCCATCAACTGATGAACGTTGGCAACTGGTTTACCAGTGAGAGATTTCCTTAAGTCATGCTCGGTGGGGAGACCGCTTTTGAATGTGCTGATAGCGACATCATCATGGTTCTCATCTAACTCGTTATACATCTCCCAATATCTATCCGAATACGCCTTTAGGGTCCCTCCCTCGTGCATGGATAAGGACAACAACGAACTTAGGGGTCGAGGGACTCTGCTATTTGTAATAAAGCGAGAGCAGAAAGCCTGAGTGAGCTGCTTATATGAGCCTATGGAATTTGTCTTCAGGCTGTTGAACCATCTCATCGCCATTGGTCCCAAGCTGGATGGGAAGACTTTGCACATTAGGGCTTCATTTTGCGAGTAGATAGCCATTTTTTGGTTAAACTGACTCACATGCTCCACTAGGTCTGCTCGGCCGTTGTAGATGGCGAACGTTGGTTGATTAAAGCGTCGAGGCAACTTAGCCCCTTCAATTCTGTACATGAAGGGTGATCTTGAAATCTAGTCTAGTGCCCTATTCATATCATCGTTTCCCAAACCCTTGCTGGATGGGCTCTCTTACTTTCGTACAGGGCGAGACTCCTTCTCGCAAGAAAAGGTTTCGCTTGGGGGAGTTCTCGATCTCCGTTGATAACTCACGTCCTCCTTGTTAGAGGACGCATCTGAGCTGGAGGGAGATCGTTTTCGCTGCGCATGTCACAACTTCCTTTTCAGGTCATCTATCTCTCGCTGCATGGCCTAATGACTGTTTCGCCTTTGGGATACGTGACTACCTATTAGGGTATGACTTTAGCTCGTCTGGGTAGTATGTATGCTTCCTTCACAATTCCTTCTGCTGCCTGGGTTGACAGGATTATTTTGCCGCTGGGACTCAATGGGTTCTGTCTGTTGAGGGTTAGCCTGGTGAGGATTCTCCTGGTGTGGATCTAGTTCTGCCATGCTTGACCGTTGTGCTTACTGATATTTTAGTTCTTCCCATAGACGGTGCCAATTGTAGGGACACGGTTTTAGTCGACCCGATTCTTGTTGGTCAGGTCTTGGCCCAAAAGGTCCCACACAATGAATTTCTTGTAGAGTATGGGCTAAAGAACTTGGTTTCAGTTAATTTAAACGGTTTGTTGCATGGGCTCAGGGGATACAGAAACAAGAACATAAGGAGATAGCAGTGAAGAGAGATCCTTCTCAAATGATCAGGTCTCAAACTTGATTAATGGGCACAGATTCATCCAAATAAAATTTCTCTACAGTGTTCTCTCCTCTCTTTTTCTCTGTCTCCCCCCTTCTCTTGGGGGACTTTTACATATTATATAGGCCCTCTCCTATCATCTGGGCTTTACACTTGTTGATCATCCAAACCCCTACTTGAGCACCTGTCCCATCAGACACCCTTATCAGTTCTTTGTGAGTTGCAGTGGCCAAGGTAGCACTATTCAGGGGTCTTCTCCTCATTAATGCGGCCAGGAGAGTAGTTGTGATACATTTAATGTGGTGGTGGCAGCCTTTGCTGAGATATTTTGGGTCTCCTTCCTTTTTGCGTATTCGGGGAATGGGCTACAGTGGCTGAGACGCACCTTCGATCTGGATTTTGCAGTGTCCAAGGAGGAATTCCTCCTCGGACATATTCTCTTTACCCGTGGGCCTAAATAAGGATTCTGGGCCACGATGACTCCTTGGACGGACTGGTCCTCAGACGGGCCCAGGGCCCAGTCAACCTATCATTCTGGGCCGGTCCCCACAGTTATTTATATATCACTTTTAAACATTATAATACTAAACCAAAAAAACAAATAAATAAAAAAGAGTATTATTGCATGAGCAAAGTGCGTGTGATGAGTCTAGTGTGTGTATATATATATATATATATATATATCATATATTATTATATTATAAAAGTTGGACTTAGAAGCTGTGGTTGCGCTAAATAACTACTTTCCTTAAATTGTAAATTAATTTTATATTATTTGTTAGGATATATTTCCTCAAATTAAGGGATAATATATAACAAAGTTTAATGTAGGTAAAATGACAATTTTGTAATTATTTTAACTATGAGGCCCACGCAAGCTAACTCAAATAAAAAAAATGACTCTGTGTGTGTGTGTGTGTGTAAATATAAATTATATACTCATTACCCACCAACCCATTTAATTTAACAACCCACCCAATTAACCCATTAGACAATTAAGAGTTGAGGACTACATTTTCAGGAAAAAAAAATTAAAAAAAAATATCAACTATTTTATTTATTTTTTATTAAAAGATAGAAAAGAGCCAATTACTTTAAGAGATTGAAAACTCCTACTTGTTTTATATTTTCCTCTGCATTTTCTTGTGAAAAAAAAAAAAAAAAAAAAAAAGACATTAAGTACAATGACAAAGAAAATGGATAGGGTTTAGGATTTGATGGGACTGACGAACTCACCATCTGATGGGACTGACGAACTCACCATCTGATGAGATTGACGAACTCACCTTTCTTGGACGACCTCATCGAGACCGACGAGGCTGTCCTCTGGGACGAACTAACCACGTCCATATCACTAACGAAGGTAACAAAACCATTCAATACAGCCAATAATGTCCCGAGCGGTTACAAGACCAGCTGTACAGACTGTTGGATGCCTCATTAAGGCACACATTACTAAGCATGAGACGTTACCAAAAGAGACATTAAAACCACATTAACAACCACAACGGCTAGAGGCTGTGGGAGCATATATAAAGCCCTCACAACACCAACACAAGATACACAGACACCTAAAAGCATTACTAGTTATTCTGATACTTTGTTATTTCCTCAAAATTCTCTTATACTGACTTTGGCATCGGAGACGTTGTGGCAGGCACCACACTGGTATCCACCTTAAGGGAGCTATCTTACCATTTCCACAGTGACACTGACGAGGATACGGCTCCATCTGGACGAACCTACAAGACTGACGATTTGCACTTCATTAGTTTGGCGCCGTCTGTGGGGACGATATTTTCAAATTCATATTTGAAAACGTAGTTTCCATCAACTTCTACGTTCAGATGGAACCCAATCCAGATTCCACAGCCTTGGCCCAGCAAGTTCAAGCTCTTGCACCCACCATTGAAGAACTCACCAAACAAAATCAGGAAATGAAGCTACGACTTCAACAGGTTCAGCAGGCTCAACATGAGGAGAATCGATCCAAGGATGACGTGGAAAGAGAAGGGGATAGCCATAAGAGGAGCATTCATCAAAGACCAATTACTCCAGACGAACAGAATTCAGACCTCCTTCGAGAGATGAGGAAGGAGATGGACGAACTGAGAAACGCCATCAAGGAGAAGACAGACCGAAGCGTAGACAGAATGGTAAAGGCCACGGATTCACCCTTCACCACGACGGTACTTCAATGCCCCGTGCCGTCAAAGTTTCGTTTACCTCAGCTTGAGTCGTTCGACGGACTCAGAGACCCTCAAGATCACCTTAATACCTTCAAGACGACGCTAGGTCTTCAACAGCCACCCAACGAGATATTGTGTCGTTCTTTCCCCACCACTCTCAAAGGAGCTGCAAGGGAATGGTTCACAAAGTTGCCGACATCGTCCGTGGACAACTTTGAGCAATTGAGCAATGCCTTCTTGCGTCATTTCATAGGGGGGCAACGTCCAAAGAGGCCGGCAGACCACTTACTCACCATTAGACAGGGAGAGAAGGAAACCCTAAGGTCGTACGTGAAACGCTTTACTCGGGAGACTCTAGAGGTGGACGAAGCTGATGACAAGGTGCAACTGACGACCTTTAAAGCAGGACTGAGATCCAGAGATCTCGTGGCTTCACTTGCGAAGAATCCACCAAAGACAATGGCAGAGATACTCCTGAAGGCACAGAAGTACATGAACACTGAATATGCTTTAGCCGCGATAAAGGATGTGGAAAAGACCCTGCCCAAGGGAAACTCGACCCAACCTTGGAAGGACCCTACCGGGTCGCCCATTACTCCAGACAAGGCAGTTATCACCTGGAGACCATAGACGGGCAAAAACTACCGCAACCAGGGAACATTGGGCACTTGAAGAAGTACCATCAATAGATGTAACTGACAGTTGTATTCATTTTTGAAAGCAATAAAAAAACTATTCAGCCAATGACTTAGCGCGAGCAAACCGAGCAGCTTAAAAAAACAAAAACTGGCTAAGTAACAAGATTCCGCCTGGACGGATGTAAGTTACTGACGAAGCCAAAAACTGGCTAAGTAACAAGATTCCGCCTAGACGGATGTAAGTTACTGACGAAGCCAAAACTGGCTAAGTAACAAGATTCCGCCTGGACAGATGTAAGTTACTGACGAAGCCAAAAATGACAAGATCCCTTCAATGGGTGTAAGTCACAAAAAAACTGGCTAAGTAACAAGATTCCGCTTGGATGGATGTAAGTTACTGACGAAGCCAAAATTGGCTAAGTAACAAGATTCCGCTTGGATGGATGTAAGTTACTGACGAAGCCAAAAATGACAAGATCCCTTCAATGGGTGTAAGTCACAAAAAAACTGGCTAAGTAACAAGATTCCGCCTGGACGGATGTAAGTTACTGACAAAGCCAAAACTGGCTAAGTAACAAGATTCCACCTAGACGGATGTAAGTTACTGACGAAGCCAAAACTGGCTAAGTAACAAGATTCCGCCTAGACGGATGTAAGTTACTGACGAAGCCAAAACTAGCTAAGTAACAAGATTCCGCCTGGACGGATGTAAGTTACTGACGAAGCCAAAACTGGTTAAGTAACAAGATTCCGCCTAGACGGATGTAAGTTACTGATGAAGCCAAAAATGACAAGATCCCTTCAATGGGTGTAAGTCACAAAAAAACTGGCTAAGTAACAAGATTCCGCCTGGATGGATGTAAGTTGCTGACATCCTCAAGATTTCTTTGTCTACGTCCTCAAGATCAAGGTTCCCCAGATTCGCTCCAGTTGGGTGCTTGACGAGGTATCGTAACAGATCTTCAGTCTGCTGAAAAGTCTTAACGGCCTTAACAGCGATGACCTTGATCTTCTCCTTTAGTGTGTTGGCCTCGTCCATGGCGATAAGCAAGTCTTTTTTCAACTTTGAGTTCTCTGCCTCTAAGAGCCATGTCTGATCAGGAAACCTTTCATCTTCTGGTGGTCGTCATAACATGTCACGACGACCACAGAACCTGGGGGGCATCTGATGGGACTAACGAACTCACCATCTGATGGGACTGACGAACTCACCATCTGATGGGACTGACGAACTCACCTTTCTTGGACGACCTCATCGAGACCGACGAGGCTGTCCTCTGGGACGAACTAACCACGTCCATATCACTGACGAAAGTAACAAAACCATTCAATACAGCCAATAATGTCCCGAGCGGTTACAAGACCAGCTGTACAGACCGTTGGATGCCTCATTAAGGCACACATTACTAAGCATGAGACGTTACCAAAAGAGACATTAAAACCACATTAACAACCACAACGGCTAGAGGCTGTGGGAGCATATATAAAGCCCTCACAACACCAACACAAGGTACACAAACACCTAAAAGCATTACTAGTTATTCTGATACGTTGTTATTTCCTCAAAGTTCTCTTATACTGACTTTGGCATCGGAGACGTTGTGGCAGGCACCACACCGGTGTCCACCTTAAGGGAGCTATCTTACCATTTCCACAATGACACTGACGAGGATACGGCTCCATCTGGACGAACCTACAAGACTGACGATTTGAACTTCATCAGGATTGACCCTCCCTCCTCTTTAATTTGAACCTCTTAGCCACCAAGATAATATCTCAGAGTTTATTGAGGATTAAAAATTAAATGGCTCTAGATGAGAACAACTCCTTAGCCACCAAGATGATTTTGGCGCTGGATTCAGAATCAGAGACAAGGAATTTGCTAAAGGAGGCAACGGTGGTGATAAAGTCGTTGACGAATTTACTAAGGAATTTGCTGATGCTCATAACCACAAACTTATTCACAAATATTTCTATTCCAAATCAAGAAAGAAATCCATAGATCTGAAATACTCAAGAGTGGATCTCAACTTTAGGAAGGTGGGAAAATGAGAGGAAAATATTAAACATTGCTACCAAACAGAACCTTAGTATTTACAACTAACGATCTGTAAGTCCATTTATTTCAAAGTAAAATATTTTCCTAAAATGTTTTCATTGTAAAATATTTAACCGTTTTTGGTTGTGTAAATGAAAATACTATGAAAATTATTTTCCTATATTTAGTTCCTTTTGAATTTTCTTTTTTTAAATCCTTTAATTAGAAAGGACCTAAACTTAGAATTCTCAAATTCTTTATAATGAGAAACATACCATTGAATCAGAAACACAACAACCCAAACTAAAATAGGCTCAAAAAATTTAAATATGCAAGAGGAAAAAAAAAAAAAAAAACCAAATCTGCAAAAAAATTTTAGCAACCCAACAAATCCAACACCACAGTCAAGCTCACAAAACCATCCCTAAACAATATAATCAACTAATTAATGAGATGTGGGTTCCAGTTAGCTCAATTGGTAAAGTCTCTAATGGTTGAATAAGAGATCTGAGGTTTAATTTTTACCTACACCAAAAACTGATTGGTGTCTTGGTCTGATGATAATGAGCTATTAGAAGTGGACGCCATAGGTTAAAACTTTCTCAAACAAAAAAAAATTAATTAATGAGATTAATTAATACCCACTAATATTTATCTTATAGTTCTAGTTAGTTTTCTAATATTAGGAGCATTGAAGTTCTGATTAGTGTTGTAATGCTATGAACATGATAAACTACTATTGATACTATCAATAGTAGTTTATCATTCATATTGTAAATACATCGTTGCAGTTTATAGCCTTTTAAGTTTTGAATTTTTGCTAACATTTTTAACGAGTCTACATATAATTAAGGAAAATGCTAACGAATGACTTTAGGGAAATGGTTAATAATCTATTTAAAGAAAGTTTTTATGGGAAAAAAAAATATTAATGTTTTGACAGCTTTTTTCATTTCCCATAAAAAGTGGTGTCAAAATTTTCTTAAAATGGATTATTAATTGATGAATCATGTGATATCAGTGGGCTGAAAGCCTCGGGCATTGATGAGTTTGTAACTGAGTTCTGAGAAAACGAATAGAAAATCAAAGGAGACCGGTGGAAGTCGGCCAAGAATCCTCCGATGGTAAAGTTAGCCTTTTTGTAATTCCCAGTAAATTGGAAGTCTTAGAAATCAGAATCCCTTACTCTTTTGTTGGCGAGCGTTTATATAGCATGCTGGGAGCGGTTACTTATTTGGTAACCGTTCCTATTGTTGAGGAGTCCAAAAGGCTCGGAGGTAACTTCCATAACTACTATGGAAGTTACATTATTTGGGTCTGCATTCCACAACTGTTAGACTCGACTAGCAATGGTTCGATTTCTCTCACACCTAGTGGAGATATGTTCGTCTAAGGCTAAACATGCTCATGGTGCAGTAACCTCGTCTGTCCTTTAAGGACGGACGGACGAGGTTGAACTTGGGCGAGGATCTTCCTTCTTTCTCTCTTTTCTTTGGACGATTCCTATGGACGAGATAAGACTTACATGGATTTTCATTACACCATCAGTTGCCCCCTCGTCCATATGGGTCGTCTAAGAGGGGGGGATAACTTGGTGTCACTTCCTTGAATGCATGTGCGTCGAGGTGCCACGTGTCACCTTTTTATTGGTGATGAGTCCCGTCGATTCAGTTTTTTGAGGTGAACGCCATGTGTCACCTCCTGATTAGTTGTGTCGTTTTATATGCCCAGGTCAGTTGCCTATAAATAGGGGAATTCCTCCGCTACCCTCCACATTTCTGAGATTTTCCTTCTGTGACATTCCTCGTCTAGGAATTTCCTCGCGTCCATAGCCTTTGTTCGTCTTAGAGCCAGGTATTCCTTCTTCTCTCATCTTTTAGGTTTCTCTTTGATCTTTTCAAAAATGTCGTCTAGCGATAGTCTAGAGAAAGCCATAGACGAGTATTAATACGAGAGTAGTTCAAGTTCTAGTGGCTTTAGTAGTAGTGGTAGGGGGAACTCCACGGACGAGGAGTATATTTCTAGCGTCCCTAGGTTTCCCTTGGAGGCTATACAACAAGAGCTTAGAAAGGCCTCGGGGTCCCAGGCAGGCACCTCGTCCAACGTCCCTCCGTCCGACCCTTTGGACGAGGAGGAAGTCACCGTGTATAGTTGTGCAATAGAGATCCCTTCCAAAACAGACGAGCAAAGACTTAATAATCTAAGGACATGGTATCAGATCCCAGACGAGCTTAAACCTAGGTTGCCCGTCCATGGAGAATGGTGCTGTGATCCTCATTTTGGGATAGATGTCTATGAAGCTTATCTTTTGGGCGGGTTTGAGGTTTCATTTGAATGCTTTTACTAGGGAGTTATTAGTTAGGCTAGGTTTAGGAATATGTCAATTCAATCCAAATGCATGGAGATTAGTCATCTCTATGCAAGTTTTATGGAAGGAGGTATTCGCGGGGGGGGGGGGGGGGGGGGGGACTGTCCTCTTACGGTGGACGAGTTCCTTTACTGTTATAAACCCTTAGAAATCCACAAATCCCTTGGCTTTTACCAGTTCATTGCCAGGGGCAAATATTGTAGAATGATTAGGTCCCTACCCTCGTCTGATAGAAAATGGAAGATGGAGTTTTTCTTCGTCTCTAGCTCCTGGGCTGGGAATCCTTCTGACGTTGGCCGGGACATATTTGGCCATTATACTGGGGACCTAGGAAACCTTCGTCCTGAGGGTAAGTCCCTCCTTTTTTTTTTTTTTTTTGGTCTAACTTGTTCCTTTACAGCTGTTGGACGACCTTCTTTTAGCAAGTTTCATCGTGACCGCGTCCACAGAGTTCGTCTACACGCAGATAAGAATTTTCATTCTTTCGTAACACTTAGATGACTTGCTAAGTGGGGGTTAGCGCCTAATCCTTCTGAAGAGGCACTCACACACGAGATTACAGTGAGGACAAGTAAGTTTTAAACTTAGAGCATCCCTACACACTTTTCCTTTTTTATTTTAGTTCTAAAAACTTCTCTTTTTTTTTTTTTTTTTTTTTTTTTTTATATATATATATATATATATATAAGGAATGGCAGTAATGAAAGGAAACAAAGGAAAAAAGGTTGCAGGTGAGGGGGATCGTCCTGAGGCCCAAACTCAGACTCATCCACCAGCTGGGGACATTCGTCCTGAGATTCCATCCCAGACTCGTCCGTCTGCAGGGGACAAGAGGAAGTCCTTACCAAAAAACTTGGATCTGGGAAGTCTCCCCAGCCGTCGTGACAAAAGGGTTAGGCATGTGTCGTCTAAAGTAACCAAGCCTAACCTTCCTCAGTCCCATCCTTCCGACCAGAAAATTGATGTGGATGTGTCTCCACCGGTTGAGACTATCCAGTCCAAGATCCCTCCTAGGACGATTGCATCTGTCTCATCTCAACCTCCTCCGAAGGTTCCCTCGAACATTATTGAAAATGAGGACTTGGCTTGGGAACGCTTCGGGGAAGCTGTGAAGGACGAAGACATAAATGTCTGTTACAACATGTCCTTGAAGGATTTTGAACATTCAAGTGATCATGATCTTTTTAAGGTAACTTTATTCTCGTCTCGTCTTTATTATTTCATAATTTTTGGCCACCTAACCAAGCATTTTTGTCTCTTGTAGGCCATGTCCAAGTTCATCGTAGCATCTAGGCAGGCCACTGAGCTGGACAAGATAAGGATCTTACTGGAGACGACAATCCAAAATGTGAGGGACGAGAGTAAAAAATGGGCTGGGATAGCTGCTAAGGCTAAGGAGAAGGCAACGGAGCATCAAAACTTAATCGAGGAGTTGAGAGATGATATAGTGGAGAAAGATACTACTCGTCTTGATCATATTCAAAAGAGGAACGACGAGTTGAGTACTCTTCTCTCCAAGGCGAAAGAAGATGTCGTTGCGGAGTTCAAGGCGTCCAAAGAATTTACGGACTTATTGGATCGTAACTACGCAGTAGGTTTTGAGGATTTCAGGTTGGACGCTGTTGAAAACTTCCGTGAAGTAGACTTCAGCTCCATCAAGCTTAACTTGAATGCTGCTACCAGTTCTCTTCTTCAAACCAACTCCGAGGACGTTAACATTGAGGTCGATGCTTCTACCCAACCGTCCAAGGAAGATCCCAAGGTGCATGCCCCCCCTGCTTAAGGACAAGTTTTTACAAAACTTTGTAATTTTTCCTTTCTTGTTTTTGTTTTTGTCCTTAGTTTTAGGACCTTTTGATGCAACTCAAATACATTAGGCTCGTCCATGGTTTTAGGACGAGTTATTAAACTTGTTCTTTCATAAGGGTGTTTGGACGTTGGTCGTCCGCCCTTAAAACAATTGAATGAATGCAATTATTTTTCTTTTATATATGCATGGACGAAACTTTTCATTTCCATATACAAGACTTCATGCTTGACTCATCCATATTTCATATATATACTTCTACCATTTTTATTGGAATTTCACCAAATGTAATTTGTTTGTAAAATGGTAATTGCCCGTCCTTGGACTAAGCTGATTTTCATGTTTAATAAGGATAAGACATGCATTCTGCTCGTCCACGGACTGGATTGTTTTAGTTCAAAACACTCGTCTATGTATTTCCTCGTCCATGATCTGGATATGCATTATGCTTTACCTCGCCCATTATATGGACGAGTATGCCTTGGGCTCATTGGTTTGCTCAAGGTATAGGCTTTACCTTGTCCTTTGGTCTGGACGAGGGTGCCTTGATTTTGCTTTACCCTTAGGAAAGTTTTAGACGTTACATCTCCATGTCCAGAGAATTTATTCGTCTTAAAATTTTTTTAGCCCCCTTGTGGGTTAGCTTGAACGAAAATAGCATGGAGATTTGAAATTCACACAACACTTTGTACATAACATAAATATTGTTTACAGATAAGGCACATACATGCTAATGCCTTTTTTATTTAATAAGTACACTCCATAGCTTTGTCCATAATCACGACAAATAACCACAACATAAATAACAAAGTAGTAGTATCGAACACAAACAGCATCAAATATAAGTAGAACGTAAGTAGACAGACAAGCTCCAAGCTCGTCCAAGCTCACTTTTACTGATAGTACCTCCTCAGGTGCTCCACGTTCCAAGGATGTTCCAATTTTCTCCCGTCCAAGGCCTCCAAGTAGTAGGATCCTTGCCTTTTACAGTTGATAACTTTATAGGGTCCTTCCCAATTAGGGCCCAATTTCCCATGAGCTGGGTTTTTGGTTGCCAAAGAGACCTTTCTCAGGACGAGATCTCCTATGTTAAAATGTCTTGGCTTCACCATTGCATCATATTGCCTAGCCATGAGGTTCTTGTACTTCGCTGCCCTGTGCTCTGCATCTGCCCTCACCTCGTCTATTAGATCAAGGTTCAAACGAAGTTGCTCCTCATTATCCTTATCCTGATATGACATCACCCTATGGTTAGCCATGTGCACTTTCGCAAGTATGACTGCTTCGCTTCCGTAGGCTAGCTTAAAAGGTGTTTCCCCTGTAGGGGTCCTCACCGTCGTCCTGTACGCCCATAGGACACCAGGTAGCTCATCTGGCCATACTCCCTTTGCTCCCTCAAGACGAGTCTTGATGATTTTCAGCAAGGTTCGGTTTGCAACCTTGGCCTGACCATTGGCTTGAGGGTGGGCGGGGGAGGAATAATGATTTTGGATTCCAAAGTGTTGACAGAAGTCCCTAAAAAGGGAATTGTCGAATTGCCACTCGTTGTCGGATACTAGTACTTTGGGCACCCCAAACCTACATACTATGTTCTTCCAGATGAAGTTCTTTACATTCTGCTATGTGATACTTGCTAAGGGTTCTGCTTCCACCCACTTGGTGAAATAATCAATCCCTATAACTAAAAATTTCATTTGTCTAGTTCCGAGTGGAAAAGGACCCAGGATATCTAGGCCCCATTGAGCAAAGGGCCACGGGGCCATCATTGAGGTGAGATACTTTGATGGTTGTCTACGGACATAACTAAATCGTTGGCATTTGTTACATAAGCTTTTGCATCCGCTTGGACAGTTGGCCAATAGTGCCCTGCACGGACGACCTTATGGATGAGTGATCTAGCTCCCGAATGATTTCCACAGGCTCTTTCATGAACTTCTATCAATACATAGTTCGCCTCGTCCGGAGCCAGACACTTGAGATAAGGTTGAAAAAAGCCTCTCTTGTATAGAACTTCGTCCATAAGGACATACCTCGCTGCTCTAATCCTGAGTTTTCTGGCCTCATCCTTCCCCTCTAGAAGCCTTTTGTCCTTTAGGTACGACACTATTGGGGTCATCCAATTTTCTTCATTCCCTATTTGCTGCACTTCCGAGAGATCTATACTTGGGATGTACTGAACTTCATCGAACTCGTCCATGGCTCCAGTCGCTGAGGCTTCCTTCGCTAAAGTATCTGCTTCTGCGTTCCCCTCCTTTGGGATTTGAACGAAGTTAGCTTCCTTGAATTTCTTCACAAGCCGTAACACCTTTTCTAAGTATTTTTTCGTTCGTCCTTCCTTTACCTCATATGTGCCATTTATTTGGCCCATGACCAACAGAGAATCTCCTAGGACGAGTATTGACTTTGCTTCCACAGACTTAGCCAGTTCTAACCCTTTGAGCAGGGCTTCATACTCAACTTCATTGTTGGTTGTTCGGTATTGCAGACGAACCCTATGCTTCAACTTATCTCCTTCAGGGGATTGCAAAAACACTCCTATTCCTCCTATATGTTGCGTAGACGAGCCATCCACATGGACGACCCATTTTTTATTATCCATTGCTTCTACATCATCGCAGCTTGGTGTGAACTCCGCAATAAAGTCTGCCAGGGCCTGAGCCTTTATAGCATGTCTTGGTTGGTATCGGATGTCAAACTCACTGAGTTCGATAACCTACTGGATCAATCATCCTGCAGCTTCCAACTTGTTCATGGCTTTCTTGAGCGGGTGGTTTGTCATAACATTGATTACATGGGATTGGAAGTAATGCCTCAGCTTCCTAGAAGCCGTGATAAGTGCGAAGGCTAGCTTTTCTATTAGCGGATATCGTCCTTCCGCTCCCCTCAATACCCTACTAGTATAGTATACTGGCTTCTGCACTTTTGCTTGCGAAGGCTAGCGTGCGGGGTCACCGCCAGATATAAAAACAACTCTTCTCCCATTACGGACGGACTCAACAATGGAGGCGTAACAAGGTACGTTTTCAAGTCTTGGAAGGCTCTTTGGCACTCGTCCGTCCACTCAAATGCTTTCTTTAGAACCTTGAAAAATGGTAAACACTTGTCAGTAGCTTTAGAAACAAACCTATTGAGGGCAGCAACTCGCTCGGTAAGAGACTGGACTTCTTTAACACTCTGCGAAGGCTTCATATCTAGAATTGCTTTAATCTTTTCCGGGTTTGCCTCAATCGCTCTGTGTGAAACCATGAATCCAAGAATTTTCCTAACGCACTCTGAAAGCGCACTTGTTGGGATTCAACTTCATACTGTACTGCCTGAGTGTATTGAAGGTCTCTTGTAGGTCGTCCAAATGTTTTCCCTCGTCCAAGCTTTTTACCAACATGTCATCCATATAGACTTCTACGTTTCGCCCAATCTGAGGATGGAACATGTGGTTAACCAATCGTTGGTATGTTGCTCCAGCGTTCTTCAAGCCAAAGGGCATTACTTTATAGCAGAATAAGCCTTGACTAGTAACAAAGGATGTCTTCTCCTGTTCGGCCTCGTCCATCCATATTTGGTTGTATCTTGAGAAAGCATCCATAAAACTAAGTAATTTGTGGCCTGCAGTAGAGTCCACCAATTGATCAATGTGCGGTAATGGATAGTTGTCCTTGGGGTAAGCCTTATTTAGATCAGTAAAATCTACACACATCCTCCACTTGCCGTTCGCCTTTTTGACCATTACTATGTTGGCCAACCAATCTGGATAGTACACTTCTCGTATAAACTTCGTCACCATCAACTTCTGAACTTCGTCTTTAATAGCATTATCTCTCTCAGGGGCAAACACCCTTTTCTTTTGTTGCACTGGCTTGGAGGAAGGGCATACATTCAGATGGTGGGTGATGACATTAGGATCTATACCCGGCATATCCTCATGACTCCAAGCAAATACATCTGTGTTTTCCTTCAAAAACTGGACGAGGTCCTTTTTAATCTTCTCTTCTAGATTTGCCCCAACCCTGGTACACCTCTCAGGGTTATTTTCATCTAAGGAAATATCTTCTAACACTTCAATGGGTTCTACCACAATTCTCTTTTCTTCAATATTCATGGTTTGAACTTGCTCGTCCGTCGCCAACATGGCCAGGTAACATTCTCTCGCTGCTAGTTGGTCTCCTTGTACTTGTCCTACTCCATAGTCTGTTGGAAACTTGACCGACAGGTGGTAGGTGGATGTAACAGTCTTCCAACTGTTTAAAATTGGCCTTCCAATTATGGCGTTGTAGGAGAACGAACAGTCTACCACAAGAAAGTTCACGTCCTTGGTGATTTGCTGTGGATATGCCCCCACTACCACTGGCAATGTAATAGTACCCAAGGGCTGCACCTTCATTCCACCAAAACCCACCAGAGGGGAATTCACTGGACGAAGCCGGTCTCGTCCTATCCTCATCTGCTGAAAAGCTGGAAAATACAAAATATCTGCCGAGCTTCCATTATCCACCAGCACCCTTCTAGTTGTAAAGTTAGCAATAAGCAAGGAAATGACGATAGCATCGTCATGAGGATGGTGAATTCTTTCAGCTTCATCTTCCGTGAATGTGATTGCTTGTTCGTTCGTGGTCCTTTCTCTGGCTGACTGTCTAGAGAGTTGGACGCTCTGCACCACCTTTAGGTATGCCTTCTTGGACTTGGACGACTGGCCTGTAGAATTTCCTCCTATGATAACTCTGATTTCTTCGAGAGGTGGTCGTGATGACTCTTCTGCTTTACCCTTGAATTTCTCGTACTTGTGGTCTCGTCCAAGGAAACTCCTCAATTTTCCCTGCCTTATAAGATTCTCAATCTGCTACTTTAGATCAAAACATTCGTCCGTATCATGCCTATGGTCTCTATGGAAGCGACAATACTTATTCCTATTGCGCTTATTAGGATCTCCCTTCATTTCCTCTGGCCATTTCAAGGAAGGATCAACCTTGATTTGCATGAGGACTTGCTCGAGTGGCACGTTCAGTGGTGTATACTGTTGACTTCGTGTTAAGGGGCTCGCCTTCTTGTCTCGATCCTTCTTGTCTTTCGTTCGTCCCTTTTTAGGACGAGGACCTTGTTCTGAATGGCATGTTGGGTTGGCTTCCATTTTCTCAACTCTCTTCCTCTTCTTGGCTATGATAGCATCTTCTGCATTCATAAAGTTTTAGGCTGAATGGACGAGTTCAGCCATGGTTTGAGGCTCCTACTCATATAACTTGTGGATGAACAAGTAAGAATGAACCCCATTGTGGAAAGCCGCCAAAAGGAGCTTGTCATCCATCTCGTCCACTGCTAAGGCTTCCCTGTTGAAGCACGTAATAAAGGACCGCAAACTTTCATTCTCTCCCAGTTCTATGGTTAGCAAATTGGACGAGGAACGCTTATGCCTCTGTCCTCCGATAAAATTGTTGACAAATAACTTGCTTAACTCCTCGAAGGACGTTACCGTGTTCAGAGGTATTTTGCTAAACCACACTCGTGCGGGTCCTTTAAGGGTAGTAGGGAAAGCTCTGCACATTATTTCATCCGGAACCCCTTGAAGATGCATGGTAGTTTTGAAGGTGGCAATGTGGTCAAACTGATCCCACGTCCCATCATATGAATCTAAAGAAGGCATCTTGAACTTGGGTGGCAAAGGGTGAGCATTGATGGAAGCCATGAAGGGAGAATCAGTTCTGTGAACCAAATCTTCTACAGGGTTTGTCCTCTTCATACTCTCCTTCATCTCATCCATAGTTCTTCTTATTTGGTCCATTTCCCTTTCCAAATAAGGCACCCTCCGTGAAGCGGTACCCCTCGACTGGCTTTCAAATTCAACATTCCTCCCATCTTGACTCTGGGCCTGTCTTTCAGTGCTCCCATTGTGACGTTGCCTCCTTAAATTAAGTTCTCTGACCAACTCCTGGTTCTGGTGGGTTAACTCCGCCATAGTGGCAGCCATGGATTGCACGTGTTGGACAGAAGATGGTTGCATGGTAGGCACCGATTGACGGTCGCCCTTGCTCTCTTGAGGGCCTGGGCTAGTAGCCTTTGACCTTGTCCTTTGTCGGAGAAAGAAATCGCAGAATTCAACGATGAAGTTCAAACGCAAAAAATTCCTTTTCCTTCCTACAGACGGCGCCAACTGATGAATCATGTGATATCAGTGGGCTGAAAGTCTTGGGCGTTGATGAGTTTGTGACTGATTCCTGAGAAAACGAACAGAAAATCAGAGGAAACCGATGGAAGCCGGCCAAGAATCCTCTGATGGTAAAGTTAGCCTTTTTGTAATTCCCAGTAAATTGGAAGTCTCAGAAATCAGAATCCCTTACTTTTTTGTTGGCGAGCGTTTATATAGCATGCGGGGAGCGGTTATTTGTTTGGTAACCGTTCCTATTATTAAGGAGTCCAAAAGGCTCGGAGGTAACTTCCATAACTGCTATGGAAGTTACATTATTTGGGTCTGCATTCCACAACGGTTAGACTCGACTAGCAATGGTTCGATTTCTCTCACACCTGGTGGAGATATGTTCATCTAAGGCTAAACATGCTCATGGTGCAGTAACCTCGTCCGTCCTTTAAGTACGGATGGACGAGGTTGAACTTGGGTGAGGATCTTCCTTCTTTCTCTCTTTTCTTTGGACGACTCATATGGACGAGATAAGACTTACATGGATTTTCATTACACCATCATTAACCATTGCCCTAAGGGTACCCGTTAGCATGACCCATTAATTAATAGTAATAGTAATAATAATAAATTGGATAAATTGCAAATTACACCCCTAAAGTTTGAGAGTGATTGGATTTTACACTCTGAAGTTTTAGAATTTGAATTTTACCTCCTGAAGTTTGGGGTGTTTGGATTTTACACCCTAATGTTTCAGAACTTGGATTTTTACCCCCTATATTTTAGGAGTGTTTGGATTTTACTCCCTAAAGTTTTAGAGTGTTTGGATTTCACACCCTAACGTTTCAGAACTTGGATTTTTACTCCCTATATTTTAGGAGTGTTTGGATTTTACTCCCTAAAGTTTTAGAGTGTTTGGATTTCACACCCTAACGTTTCAAAACTTGGATTTTTACCCCCTATATTTTAGGAGTGTTTGAATTTTACTCCCTAAAATTTTAGAGTGTTTGGATTTCACACCCTAACGTTTCAGAATTTGGGGGTGTAAATTCCAAATAACTCTAAACTTTAGGGGTAAAATCTAAGTTCTGAAATGTCAGGGTGTAAAATTCAAACACCCCAAATTTTAGGAGATAAAATCCAAATTATGAAACTTCAAGGTGTAAAATCCAATCAACTCTAAACTTTAGGAGCGTAATTTGCAATTTACCCTAATAAATTTATATCTTGCAATATATATGTCCTAATAATAAATTCATTGTTAATTTACGTTTTGTTTCCTAAATTAATGAAAAAAAAATTTGATGAGATTGAATGAAAATATATTTTACTTATTAACTAATGTCCTAATCATAAAATGCTCGGTTATTAAATGCCTTATAATAAATATGGCTTGGAATAATTATCTCTTGATAATAAATTTTTTCTTTGCTAACAAGGTGAAAATTCATGCGAGTTATTAACACAAGTGATTCAATAATAATAAGATCTTCTACGACCATGATAAAACCTCAAAACAAGCTTTTTTTGAGAAATCTAACAACTGATCTTTATTTAGTTAGCTGGTAAATCAGCTTGCAAAATATTAAAAATGTTTGGAGGAACATTCTCCATCCAAACTTCAAACGAACAACAAAGTCCAGCTCTCCTAGTTAAGGCATGTGCTATTGCATTGCCTTGTCTTGCCTATAAGTGTGAGAGAATGATCAACTCCGAAGGGTGTTTACAAAAGACAAAGTGTCTATAACTAGATGACCAATATCAGAATTCAACCTATCACCATTTTTTAGAACCAAAACAATAGATTGGGAGTCACCCTCAAAAATTGAGTCAGCAATACCGATTTCTTACACAAAGTTGGCTGCCCGTCTAGTTGCAAGTATCTCAACAGCTTCCACTAATGATGGGAGCGGAGTTTTCTCGGACAACAACGCCATTACTTCACCAGCAGAGTTTCTGATCACAATCCCTATACCTGCTTCGTTAGTTTCTTCAAACACTGCACCATTGAAATTCGTTTTATACTGACCGAGTGGAGGAGGATTCCATCTTGTTCTTGCCTGTGGTGTTCTTATTTTTCTGTTGGTTTTTCCTTCCCATGATACATTGGTGGCTCTACAAGTAAGCTAGGATGTTCATATTCCCTTACTTGCGAAAATAAAATTATACTTGCAAAAAGAAATTAATAGGCATAATTTTTTAAAAGCTTTCATGTTTTATTTTTATCTACCTAAAAAAAATATTGAACATCCTAATTTGAGAATTCCAGGAATTTTTCTTCAGCAAAAATAATCTTGGAATCAAAATTTGTTGTCTGTAACACAATTGTAACCAAATAACGACAAAATTAGGCCAAATAATATTTTTATATAATATTGCATAGTCTAATCAATATGAGTGAATTTTGGGCTTAATCTATATATATATATATATAAAACCGAAACTTTTGAAGCTTTCACAATTTTTCACGTCAGCATAATATTTAAATTAAATTTAAATTAAATTAAATTTTCCACCTCATCACTGTTTTCCTTTTCCAATGCAAATTAGACTTCTAGCCAAATAAAGACACTCTCCCACCGCCTCTACTCTCTCCTATTTAAGAATTGCTTGCGTAGAAAACCTAAGCCCCAAAAACTTATTTTTGCCGCAACACAATTTTCTCCTTAAAACTTATTTTTCTTCAAGATTTTTTTTGAGGGCGGCTCATGCTTCACAATTCACATATTCCACTTATGTATTGGACTCCTCTCCTTCTTCGGTCAATGCATCAAGGTTAGGGTTATTTGATTTATTCAATAAAAATTATAGATTTGTTGCTTTTTCTTATAAGTTTGTCAATTGTTGTTTTGTTTATTTAATATATATAAAACCGAAACTTTTGAAGCTTCCACAATTTTCCACGTCAGCACAATATTTAAATTAAATTTAAATTAAATTAAATTTTCCACCTCATCACTGTTTTCCTTTTCCAATGCAAATTAGACTTCTAGCCAAATAAAGACACTCTCCCACCGCCTCTACTCTCTCCTATTTAAGAATTGCTTGCGTAGAAAACCTAAGCCCCAAAAACTTATTTTTGCCGCAACACAATTTTCTCCTTAAAACTTATTTTTCTTCAAGATTTTTTTTGAGGGCGGCTCATGCTTCACAATTCACATATTCCACTTATGTATTGGACTCCTCTCCTTCTTCGGTCAATGCATCAAGGTTAGGGTTATTTGATTTGTTCAATAAAAATTATAGATTTGTTGCTTTTTCTTATAAGTTTGTCAATTGTTGTTTTGTTTATTTAATTGCTGGGCCTGAATCTTTTAATTAAGTTTGTCAATTGTTGTTTTGTTTATTTAATTGCTGGGCCTGAATCTTTTAATTAAATCTTCAAATTTTTATTGAACAAATCAAATAACCCTAACCTTGATGCATTGACTGAAGAAGGAGAGGAGTCCAATACATAAGTGGAAAAACTATAATCATGGATTCCCTTCTTTCTATTGTATTTCTCTATTGCGTAATTATATATATATATATATATATTGTTTTATTTCAATACTTTTGAAGATTTGAATCTTCTGATTTTTTTTTTTTTTTTTTTTTTGGCCTTTTGGAAGTTTTAACATCATAACTTTTGGGTTTTATTTTTTCTATTATCAGAAATTATCTAGAAGATTTCAATGAATATCCATGGATTATTCTTTTTGAGGGTAACCCATCTTTATCTTATATTTCTATTCCTAACTTTTTTTTCCTATATTTTTTCTTTAATTGTCCGTGTTTACGTCTCTTTTGTTTTTCTTATTTTTTCTTTAATTGTTCGTGTTTATATCTCTTTTTGTGTGAGTATGTGTCATCGTATCTGGGTACTTAGGCAAAATCTATAAAGACTAAAGATGTTTTTTTTTTTTGGTAATGAATCCTGTGTTTTTCATGACTTTAGTGAGTCATATTCTTAATGATCGAAATGGTTTTGTTTGACGTGGATTTTGTTCATATTGGTTTCAAAGTTTATTTCTTGGCTTATATTATAGATTGTAATTATCAACTGTTTTTTATTTTTTTATTTGACAAATTCAATTTTGGTGTTGTAGTAAAATAAACAAAGATTAAATTATATATTGTACTCAATACATTTTTCGTGCATCGCACGGGTTAGCGACTAGTTGATTAAAAAATGGTACTTTTTCAATTATACAAACATTAATGTAAGTGCTCTTAAAATGGTTGGTTAAACAGGGAGGGATTTGGATCCAAGAAGAGGAGAGTGAAGCTAGCTAGGTAGATTTCACTGGCCTCAATAAAGTTTGTCTTTAAGACAGTTGTCCACCGCCTTGCATCAACTTAATCTAGCTTTTTACTATTTGGGATCCGATTAAATCCAGCTTTTTGATGAAATTTTTTTTTTTACTATTTGCATTGCAGGTCCCATGGGCCGCGGCTAAGCTTCTTTTATTTCCCAACTTCACTTGCTTACTCCTTCACACCGGCAAAGTAGCTTTTTTGGTCAAAAAGCTACATCATTTGCTCGTCCATTTCTTTTCTTTCTTTTTCCCTTCACTTTTTTGCTCATCGTGGGTTCTATTATTTTACTCTTTTTTTTTTTTTTTTTTTTTTCTGTTGTACTTTCAAAAATAAATTTAAAAAAAAAAAACACAATCAACTAATTTTATTTAGCTATCTTTTAAGTTTTGTCCACAATACTTTTAGCTAAAAACTAGGTAAATGATTCCTAAACAAATACAAAATAATTAGCCAACTTCATATCGAAACGAGCATTGAAGTCGGGAGTGAAATGAGACCTAATCCCAAAAAAATAACACCAAAATAGCATAGTTTGAAGTTATCATTTCATGTGTGGGCGTGGATATGGTTGTCTAACTTGTCTTTATTCTCCAATGCTAGCTCTCATCTCACTCCTAACTATTTCAGTAATTGAAAAACGTATAAATCCTACTGGTCTTATGCATAAACCTCTAATTACAATGAATCTAAAATTTTGAAATTAAAAAAGGAAAAAAAAAAATGCCTATGCTCGTGCATAACAAATCCAACTTCTTCAGTTATCTATATAGGTTTGGTGGCAGTGGCAGTGCCACGTACAGGCCAGGGTGTTCCCAGGAACACCCTGACCTAAAGAAAAAAATATATATATATAATAATTAAAAAAAAAATTATTTATTTACCCTTAAAAAAAAATTAGGAACATCCTCAAATAAATTTTTTTTTTATTTGTTCTACTTTCAAGCAAAAAAAAAAAAAATTGTACTAAAATCCGAAAAATAAATAAATAAATAAATTTGTAATAGAGCAAGTCCACCAAGAAAAAAATGCTCAACATCAATCCTAAACAACAGATTACAAATCCAATCTAAAGAAAAAAAAACCAAGATAAAGCAAACCCAACGTGGTAGCAAACCCACGAATTCTCAAAAAAATAAAAAACCAAAACCCAAATACACAATTACAAGTTGTCAAAACAAATAAAAAACTTCAAATTCCTAATATTTTTACCTTTCTTTTTCTCATTCTTGCTCTGCTTTTCTCTCTCAGCTCCTGCTCTCCGCCTCTCTCATTCTTTCTCTCCACTCCCATTGTCAGGGCCGGCCTAGACCAAGCTTTCTCCAATCTCTTTCTTTTTTTTTCACTGCTGCGTTT
This sequence comes from Quercus robur, assembly GCF_932294415.1. NCBI lineage: Eukaryota > Viridiplantae > Streptophyta > Magnoliopsida > Fagales > Fagaceae > Quercus > Quercus robur. The sequence goes on along the minus strand of NC_065539.1, from coordinate 18,682,832 downwards.
GGGTTTTGATTCTACAGAACTGAAGAATGGCTGAATGACTTTTGAGTTTTGACTTTTGAGGTACTTGGACGTTTCACCACGTTTGGGCCTTCAAGCCCCCCCCCCCCCCCCCCTCCTTTTTTTTTTTTTGGCAATAGGATTTGTTTTATGTTTTTTATGGGTGCCATCTTGGCAGGCATCCTCTTGGCTGGGCTAGGGCTCTGGGCTTGTACAGTGTTGTGTTTTTTTTTTAATTTTTTTTTAATCTTGTGTTTATATATATATATATATATATTTAAAATATTGGTAATATAATGAATAGATCTTTATTTATGCAGGTTGAGATTGCTAAAAACTTGTTATTGTTCAGTGAAACTACAATAATACTTTTTATATAAATCATGTTTTATTTCTCATTTGCTCTACACTTATTTTTTATTTTAGTCTTTATAAATATATTGTTTGATTAGAAATGTCTACTAGAAAATATGCATCTAGATATGAAAAATTTTTAAAAAGAAAAAAAGAAGAAAAACTAATTGAGTCTCAAAAATGATCAATGGATAAATATGTTATTAGTAATTAACAAAGTATAACACAAAATTTAGATAAAAATATCACAAATGAGCAAGAAATTCACCAAAAATAGATTTTAAATTAAATATATTATAATATAAAAATATTAAATAACTATTAATTTAATTAATAATAAGTATAAACAATAATTTAATTAAACAATAATTATTATTTTTTTGATACTAAGAATTTATACTCTAGCCTAATCTAAATGTATATGCGTGTAAAGCTTCTTCCTGTAGACTTGAACCCTAGTCCTTACTCCCCACACTTCACAAGCACTTATACTTATAGAGTGACCATTGCACCAAGGGTGTGCGGTGGTAATTAACCAATAATTAATTGAGGGAAGTAACTAATAAACAATAATTAATAATTTAATTAACCAATACATTATAAAAGACAAACAAATTAAATTATATTAAACTAAACAACAATTAATAATTTTATAATTAATGAAACAACAATATAACAAATTATAGTTTATAAAAGACAAACAAATTAATGAAACAACTAAACAATAATAATTAATAATTTTATTAATATTTCAAATTAACTTATAGTTTATTGTTTATTCCTTTACTAGAATTATGGACAAATATTTGATAAGAAAACCACGTAGAAGGCAATTGTAAATTTTATGTATTTGTGTGTTTTTTGATTGTTGTTGTTGTCACTATACAAAATTTTCTTTTTACTAGATTGTGTAATTTATACTTATTGAGAAACATCCTAAAAAAAATTCCTAGAGCCGCCACTGTTTGGTGGTTATAATAAACCATTATTTCTTCCTTCAAGAATATCTTCTAAGTTGTTCATTGCTTTCAAAGTTTTTATTTTCAAAATACTAAGTATTTTTAACACACACACATGGGGAGGGGTGAAAATGTTTTTTTACAGAAACTTACAATAGTATATATTTAAAAGGATCTAACTCTTGAATACATAGTACAAACTTTAAATCTCTTTGCTTTCATAGATCATATACCAAAAATGTGAAACAAAATCTAAATAAAAAATCAACAACCTATGCAATTAATTATCTGTTGTGCCCCGTGTCATTCAAACAAAAGACTTTTGTAGGTTTGGCATATAAAACACGCTGCATGTTACTTCTTTCGGTTGCTTTTTTACTATTGGTGACTTCAATTCACAGTCTCAAGTGATTTTCATTTGATGTGTAAAATAGTGTATAAGAGTGCGTAATTGTTTTTATCACTAATCGCTAACCCGTGCGATGCACGGTAAAGTTACCAATTTTTTCCAAATGATGTGACATTAGCTATTGGAATTCAACATCGATTCTCTAGTAGCATGTTGTTATTTTTCTATTTCATTTATTTCATGTCTTCCACTAAATATTCAATGCATTCATTATATTTAAAAACATATATTCAAATTGATTATCTAAGTGTTTGCAAAAAACTACAATTCAATCAACTCTAGAATACAAAATAGGCTGGGGTAAAAAATAAATCATAACTCAATTTCCTCACAAAAACAAAGGAAGCAAGCTGATAACTCCACCTCGCTCAGTTTCCACTAAACAAATTCAAACCCAGAGCTCAGTTTCCACACAAAAACAATTCAAATTGACCAATAGCTCAGTTTCCACACAAAAACATATTCTCAATTTGATTATCTTAGTGTGTGCACAAAAACTCAATTCAATCAACTCTAGAATATAAAATAGGTTGGGGTAAAAAATAAATCATAGCTTAGTTTCCACACAAAAACAATTCAAATTGACCAATAGCTCAGTTTCCACACACAAAAAAACAGAATTTTGTGTTAATTTTATTCGGCCATTGAAAAGCAGATTAGCAGCAGAAAATTAATAGAATGAACAGTATTCTGGTTGGATAGGCCCAATAATTCATTATTTTGGGCCCATAACTGGGTCCCATTAGGCTAAAACCATATTGGGCTCAAAAGCACTTGTGCTTGGATTCTCAAGTAAAATAAACAAACATAACATCAGGTATCACATCCTTAACAAATGCAAAAGCAAGTTCAGATTGGTTGGCAATGTACTGAAACTCTAGTGTAGATTCTAGATGATTGGCAATATATAGAACATTCAGTTTTAGTCAACAATGAAAAAGAAAATATGGTTATCTTTTCTCTCCAGTTCCAATCTATAAATTTCCAGAACCTACCCCCCCCCCAACATAAGGCACTGAAACTCAAATTAGAAAAGGAGACTCACCAGACCCAAGGAGTCATTGAGATCTTAGTTTACTTCAACCACTTTCCAAAAAATGGGACAATAAATATCACAATGCAGTTCTCAAGAAATATCCCCCATAAGCTAAACTTCACAGATACAATCCTAAAATCATAAATTTCTTCAATTCTACATGGCTAACAACTATATCTAACAAAAAGCAGATTACCCATTAGTCAATTCACACTAATTTTACAAAGAAACCAACCTGTTCAGCCAAGTCCATATACTCTATCGTGAGAAGCCTCGCGCAAAAGCATGAAACTGCACCATAATGCACGACAGCCGCGCAAGACGAAGGCAACACATCACACAGATGAGTGAGAGCCCTGGCGACGAGGAGCAAAGACCGAGCGAGGTTTGGAGGCAGACCCTTTTGCTGATGGATGGAGAGAGAGAGCGACTGAGAGAGAGAAAAGCAGACCCTTTTGCTGATGGATGAAGAGAGCGAGCGACTGAGAGAGAGAAAAGGAGAGGCGCTTGCGAAAAGAGAGGTTTATAATGGTTTTCATAGGTTTCGGTTTTTTTTTTTTTTTGGTTTTGGTTTTATTGTTTTATGTTTTATTATTATTTTTTTAATGTTGTGCTGATGTGGAAAATTGTGGGAGTTTCAAAAGCTTCGGTTATATATATATATATATATATATATATAGATTATGCTATATACAAATATACAAGTTATGTATTACATTTTTTATATATTCATTTTTATGGGTTAAAATGTGGACTTATTTAAAATTTAAATATTTCTACATTAATTGTAAAAATATATGTGAAATAATAAATGTGAACTATTATGAAAAAGGTCAAAATGCAAAATGCACCCTCTAAGTTTCACCACTTTTCATTTCAGTCCTCTAAGTTTAAGTTTTGTCAATTAAATATTTTAAGTTTTATTCATCCTCAATTAAGTCCTCCGTTAACAGTTTGTTAGTTGCTGCAGTTATCTACCCAAAAGTACCATTTTTGTCCTTTATTTAATTTTTAATTTTATATTTTATATTTATTTATTAATTTTAAAAAAACGTAAACTTCAAATAAATTAATTAAAATTAAAAAAAAAAATTGAAAGAATCAACATTGTCCCTCCATTTGAAGCCTATCTTAATACTAACAATTTCTTTCCTTAGTTTTCTTTTCTCTATCCAACCAAATCCTAAGTTGGTAACAAAGCAGTGGGTCATTATAGAATTATGGTGGTGGAAAGCAACAGATTCCCTAGAAACTTTTGATGGGGGATTTCCTCCTCTAGAGCTTTTCTTTTAGATTTGCTAAGGTGTAGAGTATGAGGAGTATCCAGTTCAAACATGTCAACTCATTTAGCAACTCAAATGGGAGATTACTTAATGCCATGGGAAGCCTATGTGCCCAAGGTATTTACATTTCTGGGAACCATAAGACTGAAAGGGAAGACTTTGGGTGGCTTTGCTTTGATCGGACTGTACACTACAGATTCAATGGCTCCAGTTCCCTGTTCTCCCTCTCGATCTCTCTTTCACTCTCCTTCTCCCTCTCAATGTCTCTCTTTCTTCCTCTCAATATCGGGCTGGGTTGGGGTATCAGGTGGGTGGGATTGCAATTGTGTTCTTTCAGATGGGAGGGATGACATTGATTAATTTCTGTTTTTTTTTCTTTTAATTAACGTTTTTTTAAAAATAATTAATTAATTAAAAAAAATAAAGGGCAAAAACAGTGTTTTTGGGTGGGATAACGACAACAACTAACAAATTGTTAATGAGAGACTTAATTGAAAATGAATGAAATTTAAAAGACTGAAACAAAAAGTGGTAAAATTTAAAAGATAGGTTTTACATTTTAACCAAATATATTTTCCTAAATAATATGTTCTGAGAAAGAGAAGCCTAGATACTTTTTCTTCCCATGAGTCTCTGACTCTAGCTGGTGGTGTCGGGCATCCTGTTATGACTGACACCGCTACTAGTGGATCGTATACTCAAAAGATTTCATAATTTTCTTTTTGAAATATACTATTAATTTGTTTGAATAAAATTGGATATCTTCCTTTTTTCTTTCTTTTTCTTTTTTTAAATCTTGAAGTTTATCTACTGAACATTTTTTATCTTTGAAGTTTATCTTTTAAGCACTTTATCATTTTGATTTCTAAAGTTTCGCCTGAGCATTTTTTACTTCTAAAGTTTTAAAAATGAACGCTATTATTCTCTTGTCAATTACAGTAATTTATCTTGCCAATACTTTTTTTAAAGTGACATAACAACTCTTTTAATATTAAAAGGGTACGCATCAACCCCACACCTAAAGCAACCCTTTTCTTAATCTACTGATTCTATTCAATTCAAACTCATTTCCAATGGGTCTCTCTTTCTCGGAATTGAACTGCACACCCATCTTTAGCCATATACAAAAACTAACTTCAGATCTTAAGGAAATAAAAGAAAAAAAACAGTAATTAACTCTTATTTTCTTTTATTATTATTATTTTTTAACTCTTATTTTAATGGTTGTCAAATTTACCCTACTACAACATTATTAGAGTATTAACATCAACTATTCTAAAAAATATGCTATCTGTTAAGGTATAAATTTTTTATACCCATCATATATCTTATCCTTGACCATTTAAAAATTTTTAAACAAAATAATATTGTCCTTACCTAGCAGCAAACACACATATCAAAAACACAAATAAATGATGCAAAAACCTTAGCGGTTAAGCAGCAGAGCTGAAGGTCAAAGTTGCCGCACACAACTAGTAGCAAAACTGCCTTCCTAACTTCAACTTTTGGCTCCGTCCCTACCTCAAAGGAGAGTAGACTACAAGGCTCTTAACATGAGGTGCCTTGTAATGTGGATGAAATTTTTAGTCTCTCTTATTTATTAATCATATGTTTGGAACTTTGAATGGAGCATGATGACAGGGGAGAAAGATTGGTTAAGAATTTAAGATATATTAATTGTTAGGACATATGTGGTACATGTTATGAACATATGTCATATAGAATTGGCTAATCCTTTGACAAAACGCACTTTACTTGTAATTGGGTAGATGTAGGATGTGTTTAATACTTCAAGGAACAAGAGTTCAAGTCCAAGTATTAAAGCCATGCAAATCTGTCCAAGAATCAAGTGAAGAAGTGTTGTTCATTAAAGCTCGACAGATAGCTCGACAGATGTATCTATCGAGAATTATGAAATTCAGATTTCCAGATCTGTTTTTCATGCATATCTAATTTATATGTTTAGGTTTTCTTTTCTCACAACCCTAGACATATATAAGGTTGTACGGCACCGAGATCCCAAGACTCATATAGGCCCTTGGGCCCAGGCCCAACAGGAACAGCCCCATTGCCCTAAGCCCTTCTTGGATCTGCCTTAGCGTAAAAACTAATTTTGGGCCTTGAATTCTGATATGTGCTCGGCATAAGCTTTCCCGAACAAGCATATTAACCGTATCCGGGTAAATCATGATATGCTTGGTAAACTGCATTACCGAGCACTATCAACTAAGCTGGAACCAAGTTCCAAGGCCATAATTGTTGCACCCCACTCTCACCTAAAAATCCACTTAAATCAAATAATACTAGACCTTCAATAGCACTAATAGAGGCTGAAATCGTAATCTCACCACTAACCTTCGCTATAAATAGCAGAAGTTTGGGAGGAAGAAGGGGTTCAGAAAAATAGAGAGAAAACAGTCAAGGGAGAAGAAAAAACTGAGTGTTACTTTGAGTCTCTCTGCCGAGAACGACCCAGAGTAGGAAATTCTCAAGCCCACTACAAATAAATTGTGAGCCCAAGTGAGTTAAGGCCCAACAGCCTCATACCTGGTTCCCAAAATTGGCGCCCACCGTGGGGCTCTCCTACGAAGCTGTGGTTCAACTAAGACTCAAACAAGAGAAATGTCCGAGGAGCGTTCAGGAGGGCGCGCACCGAGCAGTTCCATAGGATCTTCTCGGGGATCGACGTGGAGGGAGAGAAGGCAGAAACGGCGGAAAGATAGGGAGCACCCCAAAGGAGAGGAAAGGTCCGGATTGGGAGAAGGGTCGGCCCAGACACACCAAACGGTTTCAGGCGTCTCGGCGCATCGGCAGTATGATGATAGAGACCGAGAGCTGGAGCGGCTGCGTAAATTGGTAATGGCTTTGGAGCTGGAAGCAAGGGGTCGACGCCAAGAAAGGAATCGCAACCCCCAGCAAAGGAGAAATCGGGGCGAGGAGGGCTCTAGCCGATCTGGTACGCAACGATTCCGAGACCGATCACGCTCTCAAGAGTCACACCGGCACTCCCGGGAGCCATGTCGTCAGCGGGACCGTTCACGGTCGTATGGATACGATGACCGAGGGTCAGAATCGCCGAAGGAACGGCAGCACCACAATGCCGCCATGGACGCCATGAGTCGAGCCTTACGGATGGCTGCCTGGTCGCCGTTCTCCGATGAAATTGAACGGGCCCCTATGCCGAGCAGATTCACACGACCGCCATTCAATTCCTACGAGAGGAAGACATCCGTGGAGCATGTCAGTCATTACATCCACATGATGTCTTTGCATGCACACAATGATGCATTGATGTGTAAGGTATTCCTCTCTAATCTCGACTCAACGGCCCTGAGATGGTTCAATGGATTACGGAAAGGCTCCATACATAGCTTCGCCGAGCTGATTCAAGAGTTCGGCAGTAGATTCGTGACATGCAGCCGAGTGCAACAGCCGGTTGACGCGCTACTTTCCATGAAGATGAGGGTCGGAGAAACCCTTCGGAGTTATGCTAGTCGATACTGGGAACTCTACAACAAGATTGGTGGAGGGAATGAGAAAATTGCGACAAGCACCTTCAGGATGGGGCTCCTCAAAGACTCTGAATTACGGGAGTCATTGACGAAAAGACCCCCCGAGGATATGAGGCAACTGATGAGACGCATAGAGGAGTACAAACGCCTGGAGGACGACCAGCTGCAGAGCAGGGGGAAAGCTCCATTAATTGGGAGATCTCGGCAAGTCATTGTGCCGACAAAACCCAAAAAAGACTTCAGAATGCAGGAACCAGAGGTGCAAGTCGAAGGGGTTAATGTGGCGTTTAAAGAACCCGTGTACAAAATCTTGGAGCGGATCAAGAACGAGTCATTCTTCAGGTGGCCAAACAAAATGGGGGGCGACCCGTCTCGGAGGAACCAAAACCGATACTGCACATATCACAGAGACAAAGGACACACCACCGAGCAGTGTCGAGGATTAAAAGATCATCTCGGGCAGCTAGTAAAGGCAGGGTACTTGAAAGAGTTTGTAGTAGACTCCACTAACCGAGAAGCCGGACAGGGCATCCAACAGAAAAGGAACCCCTTCCCGCCTCCACTGGGGGCAATCAAAGTCATCCATGCTGCACCAAGAGGAACGGAAGCAGCAAAAAGGGTATTAACAGTGGCTTGCACGGGAGGAGATTCAGCCGAGAAGAAGAAGAAAGTTGAACGGCTGACCATCTCGTTCGGAGAGGACGATTTGGAAGGAACGGTCCAACCTCATGACGATGCTTTGGTGGTAACGGCCCAGATAGGCGGGTTCCTGGTGAAAAAGGTAATGATCGACCAAGGGAGCGGGGCTGACGTCATGTACCCGGACCTCTTCGAAGGGCTCGGATTGAAGACCCAGGATTTGGCAAAATATGACACGCTGCTGGTCTCATTTGACGGGAGAGTCGTAATTCCCGAAGGACAAATCTCTCTCACGGTGGACATGGAAGGCAAGGGAGTTATAGTTACCTTCATAGTAGTCCGATCATTCTCACCGTACACCGCAATCCTGGGAAGGCCGTGGATTCACGCCATGAAGGCTGTTCCGTCCACCCTCCATGTGAAGGTAAAATTTCCCACTGAGTATGGAGTTGCCGAGGTGAGGGGGAACCAACAAGTGACGAGGCAGTGTCTTGTCGCTGCGGTCAGATGGAAAAATGAACAGCTCGGATAAGCTGAACATGCCGAGAAAGAAACTTCATAGCAATTACAAAAGCCCCGAGGGGAAACAGGGGCGGACGTGGCCGAGGAGGTATTGAAGGTTAGAATTCTTCCATATACTGACAAGTATTTCCAAATAGGTACAAGCATGAATGACCGGGAAAGGGTAGAGATGTTGTTGTTCCTTTTGCAGAACGTAGATATTTTCGCATGGAACCTATATGAAGTGCCCGGCATAGATCCCAAGTTCATTGTCCACAAACTCAACGTGGACCCATCATTTCCCCCGAAGAAGCAGAAACCGAGAAGAGCATTAAAGGAACACGTCGACGCAGTAAACCTGGAGGTCCAGCGGCTGAAGGAGGCCGGAGTCATAAAAGAAATATTCTTCCCGAGATGGCTAGCAAACACTGTCGTAGTGAAGAAGAAGAACGGCAAATGGAGAGTTTGTGTGGACTTTACAGACTTGAACAGGGCGTGTCCCAAGGACCCATTCCCAATGCCCAAGATTGATCAACTAGTAGACGCCACGTATGGGCACCCGAGGATGAGCTTCCTGGATGCCTTCCAGGGCTACCACCAGATTGCCTTGGCGCCCGAGGACCGAGAAAAGACAGCATTTATATCCCCGAATGCAAACTATCACTACGAGGTCATGCCGTTTGGATTGAAGAAAGCCGGAGCCACACACCAGCGAATGATGACGAGAATGTTTCGAGAAAAAATTGGATGCACGGTTGAAGTATATATTGACGACATGGTGGTAAAAAGCAGAAAAGAGTCACAGCATACGGAAGACCTCCGGTGAGTATTCGAGATACTACGGCGGCACAAATTGCGCCTGAATGCCGAGAAGTGCACTTTCGGAGTGGGGGCTGGCAAGTTCCTGGGTTATCTGATCTCTACTCGGGGAATAGAGGCTAACCCCGACCAAATAAAGGCCATGAACCGCCTCAAACCACCAAGCAATCCTAATGAGGTGCAAGTGCTCACTGGAATGTTAGCCGCCCTGAACCGATTCATCTCCAAGTTTGCCGATTGCTGCCGGCCGTTTTATCAACTTCTGAAGAAGTGGAAGGGGTTTCGTTGGGACGAGGGATGTGATGAGGCTTTTCGAGAACTGAAGGAATACTTGGCAAAGGCGCCAAGGTTGACGGCCCCAGAGCCCGGGGAGGATTTGTTTATGTACCTCTCAGTCACCGAGCATGCCGTAAGTGCTGTGTTACTAAGGGACCAAGGAGTACAAATGCCAGTGTATTACATAAGCAAAATCTTGGTAGATGCCGAGACAAGGTACCTGCCTTTGGAGAAGTTAGTTTTAGCCCTGGTGCATGCCACTAGGAAGTTGCCACATTACTTCCAGGCACATACAGTGTTCGTCCTCACCGAGTATCCATTACAGTCACTGTTAAAGAGATTAGACTTCACAGGCCGAATTGCCAAATGGGGGACTCGGTTGGGATCGTTTGACATAAGATACCGACCTAGAAGCTCGGTGAAGGGACAGGTTCTCGCAGATTTCATCGCAGAATTCACACCCAAGAACGACGGCAAGGTAATCTGTAGTGCAGAAATTCGCTCGTAGAGGGTATTTATGGACGACGCTTCAAACGCTCTGGGGGCCGGGGCTGGTATTGTCATAATCACCCCTTAGAGCATACGATTTGAACATTCCTTCAGATTGGGATTCAAAGCCTCAAACAATGAAGCCGAGTATGAGGCCCTACTGGCCGGTTTGAGGGCCGTATTGCATATGGGCGCGAAAGATGTTGAGATTTACTCGGACTCTCGGCTGGTTGTTTATCAGATCACGGGAGACTTTGAGGCTTGGGACTCTCGAATGAAAGCTTATCTGAGTGCGGCCAAGCAGATTATTGGTCAATTCGGAACGGTAAAGGTGTCCCAGGTAGCTCGGTCACAAAACAAACACGCCGACTCACTTGCCATGTTAGCCTCATCGGCTACCGAAGACACGCCACGACTAGTCATAATAGAACTTATAAGGGAGCCAAGTATCAGTGTGAAGAGTATTCCCGACCAAGCCAGAATAGAGGTGGCGCAGGTAGTAGTGGCTAATCCGTGTTGGATGAACCCGATCATAGATTTTCTTGCTGAGGATAAAGTGCCGGAGGATGAAGACAAGGCCAATAAGATTCGTCGGGTGGCTCCTCGGTACTGGCTATCTTCGGACCACAAATTGTACCGAAGGTCCTTTGCAGGCCCTTACCTTTTATGCTTACATCCCGAGAAAGTCAGAGAGCTTCTGACCGAGCTACATGAGGGGGTGTGTGGCGGCCATGTTGGGGGATGATCTTTAGCACACAGAGCAATGACCCAGGGGTTTTGGTGGCCGTAGATGCAGAAGGATGCCGCTGAATATGTTCGGAGCTGCGAACAGTGTCAAAAGCACACCCCTTTGATCCATCAGCCTGTGGGTCATCTAAATCCCATGAGCAGCCCATGGCCGTTCGCACAATGGGGGCTTGACATCCTCAGACCATTCCCCCAAGCAACGGGGAACCGCCATTTTGTATTGGTGGCTGTAGATTACTTCACAAAATGGGCGGAAGCTGAGGCCTTGGCCAATATCCGGGATACTAACGTGAAAAAGTTTGTATGGAAAAACATAGTCACAAGGTTTGGGGTGCCAAATTCGCTAGTAACAGACAATGGACTACAGTTCGATAGTAAAGCTTTTCGAACCTTCTGCAGTGAACTCGGCATCAGGAACAAGTATTCAACCCCAGCTTACCCACAAAGCAACGACCAAGTTGAGGCAGTGAACAAGACTATTTTGAACGGGCTCAAGAGAAGGTTGGACGGGGCGAAAGGAAGATGGGCAGAAGAGCTACCCAGTGTATTGTGGGCTTACCGCACGACCCCCAGAAGATCCACGGGGGAGACCCCGTTCTCTTTGACGTACGGAGCGGAGGCAGTAATACCAACCGAGGTGAGCTTATGCAGCGCACGGGTCGCAGGGTTTGACCCTGTCCAGAACGCCGACCTGATGATGGAGCATTTGGATTAGCTAGAAGAATGCAGGGAGGCCGCGGCCATACGGCTCGTCGAGTATCAACAGAAACTAGCCCAAAGATACAATCGAAGTGTAAAGGGGAAGGAATTTAGTGCCGGAGAACTGGTGCTAAGAAAAGTTGTGGGAAACATGCGAGACATAGCTGTAGGGAAGCTTGCTCAAACCTAGGAGGGACCATACAGAGTTACAGCCATCGCAGGTGCAGGGGCCTACTACTTGGAAGACCTCGACGAGAGGCCGCTTCCCCGGCCGTGGAACGCCAACAACTTAAAGAAATTCTACACATGACCATCCGTGTAAACTAGAACTTGTATTTTGCTAAAATCAAGATTATGATGAAGTTATTTGTATATGCTGTTTTTGGTTCCGTGACTGCACACCAAGAGAGTTGCAAATAAAATCTCTAAGGACAGAAACCTGGTCCTCGGCTCAATCAAAATCGCCGATCAGGTGGAAACCTTATAACTAATATCTCTAAGGACAGAAACCTGGTCCTCGGCTCGATCAAAATCGCCGATCAGGTGGAAACCTTATAACTATTCTCTCTAAGGACAGGGACCTGGCCCTCGGCTCGACTAAAATCGTCGGATAGGTTGAAACCTTATCACTAAAAGCACCAAGGATAGAAACCTGGCTCTCGGTTAATCTAAATTCGCCGAGCGGGTGAAAGCCTTATCACCATCAAGGAATAAAAGATAAAAAAACAAGAACATCACCCTCGATAGAATCACAATCACCGAACATACAGGAACCCTAACCCTTTACAAACTCTAAATCCATTGGCGCTTTCGGATTCTCCAAAGCGCCGCGCAATAGGTTTTGGGGGTATCATTCCATTAAATGGCCAAAACACTGGCATGATCCAAGCAAAACATACAGATAGATAGAAATTCATTCAACAGATTAAAACGAAAGTCCGAAAAGGAAAGCAGTTTACCAATCAAATAAATAAAGGTAATTGTTCGTTCACCACATCCCGGTGACATAGGCAAATAAACCAATAATTTGAAAAAGCGATAAAAATAAGGAAAAGCTTAAAGGGACTGCAAAAAGAAAATTAGCTGGAGGGTCGGGCCGGGTCCGTCACTTCTGGCTAGTCGGTCAGGGGGAAACGCGAGTCTTCACCGAGAAGCTCCTGCACAGTTGGGATGCTGGTGGCTTCCATGTCCTCTGGCTTGGCATGAGCGTCAATTTGTTAAACCAGCTCCCTCATGCTTGCCGTTTCCTCCGCATCAATAGCAGCCGGGGTATCCTGGACGGCAGCAACAGGGCTTGGAAAGGGAATTTGGCCGGGGTCTCTCAGGTGCGAATCCTCGGGAACACCCAGTGCTTGGAGAGCGGCGAACCACCCGGCCTCAAAACCCAGGTTCCAAGCCTGAGCCACCACCGGCTCTGCAGACTTCTCGGCATCAGCAAAGCCTTCGTTATACCACTTTTGCTCCGCGGCCGCCAGGGCTGCCCTAAGGTCGGTTAACTCCTCAGCGTTAGCAGTATTGAGGCTGATGGCTTCAGCTAGCTTGACCTCCATCTCATTCTGTTTGGCCAAGAGCTCCGCACACCTCTTTTCAGCCAATGCCCTATTCTTCTCCGTGGCAATAGCCTTCTTCTCGGCGGACTCAACTACCTTGAGCTTTTCCTTCGCCGTTTTGGCCGCTGACTCCCGCGCTCCCTTTTCGCGCTCGACTTCCTCGGCGAGATCCCGTGTCTGGCTAGCTACTATGTGAGCCAGTTGGGTAGCCTAGCAAGCACAAAAGTTAATAAAGAAGCAGAAGTGAATGTATGGGAAGAAACGAATAAACTAAGTAATTACCGCAATGGCGTGCCACTCTAACCGGCGCCCCACAGACTCCTCAGATCCCTCCTCGAAGGCGTGCAAGTCCTCGGGAAGAAGAAGACCTTCGGCCAAAGTTTGGGCAATACGGCCACCCTTGCCTTTCTCCCACATCCGAACACAGGCAGTTGAAGGCAGCGGCTTGCCGTCCAATAAGAACTTGGGCTTCCACACTGGAGCCACTTGGGAGGAGGACGCAACCCCCATACCAGCCTGGGTTGGCGGCTCACGGATAACGATTCCCCCTGTTGGCTGGGGAGGAGTCTGGACGGCGGCATCCCCCGGGCCCGTGGAAGGTTGATCTGTTACCTTCTGTTTCTTACGGGCCCGTCCAGCCTGAGAAGAGGGTGGAGGCTGAGGCCCCTGGCCCCGGCCCTGAGAAGGTGGGGGCTGGTTAGGTTGCCGTGCACCGGGCACGAAACGGTCAATGGTCATGACCTTCCTTGACACCATCCTTCCGCCGGGATGGATAGCTTCAACCGACAAGGCAGCTGCTTCAACCACTGGTTGCTGAGTCTCGGCCGAGGGATTCTCGGGCTGCGGCTGCTCTTGAACAAGGCCCTTTTGTTGGATAGCTTCGTGGGCTAACTCCCTAAGGCGCCGAGACACCCGTATCAATAAGTTCTACTAGTTGGTAGCATTAGGAAGTTAAGCGGGGGTACTTGTAAGTCATTTTGTATGAACTTTGATTCTTTCAAGATAGTGGATTCAAGTTTACCTTGAGGATAGCTAGGTCAAATCCTCCCCAGGTTTTTACCGGTTTAGTTTCCTGGGTGATCATATCGTGTGTTATTTATTTTCCGCTGCTTTGCATGATTTGATCTTTATTATTGTGATAACCTAGACTTGTTTAATTGGACTAAGTAACAACTTGGCTAATTACCTAGGTTTAATCAATTGTTTAAGGGGTCTAAAAACTGTCAAGATACTTAATTACTAGGTAGAGACTTATAGTTATAAATTATGAGAATTGGTTCAAGTGAGAAATCTTACTAGGTAATGTTCTTGACCATGAAATTGAGAATCTAAAAGAGTCCTATCCAATTTTTTCATCAGTTTTATGTCCTTCTGTACCATTTCATGGGACGGGCTTCTCTCCCACTTGTTAATTCTCCAGTTCTCTCCCGTTTTAATATGGATGAATGCCACGTGGAAACAAAACAATCCAAAGGCCAAAAAATAAGCCATGAAATTCTCCCTTCTTTCTCCACTCTCCTGTTACTTTCACCTGTTCTCTCTCTCTTTCTCCTCTTTTTCCTCTTTCTCTAAACGGACCAAACTTGAGCATCATAAGCATCAAAACAAAAGGGACAAAGGAGTTTATCAAAAAGAAAAAAGAAAAAAAAAAAAGGACAAAGGATGTGAGTTCTGTGCAACCCACATCAATGCTTGAGGAGACCAAAAAGGAGTTAAAGATCTCTATTCTCTCAAGGGAAGCCAAGAAAATACTGCTATGTAAGGTGGGTGTGAGATTACCATCCTTACTCTTATACCTAACCTTCTATTGGGAGGAACCCAATCTGACCACTCTTGCCAAGAATGATAAAATCTCAAGCATAGCACTCACATCCTTTGTTCTTTTTGTTTTGATGCCTCTGATAGTTTGATGCTCAGGTTTGGTCTGTTTGAAAAGAGAGAGAAAGAGAGAAAAGAGGTGAAGTGATGGAGAGAGAGAGGCTAAACAAGAGAGATAATTTTGTGGCTTATTTTTTGGCCTTTGGATTGTTTTGCTTCCACGTGGCATTCATCCATATTAAAACAGGAGAGAACTAGAGAGTAACAAACGAGAGAGGAGCCCGTCCCCCATTTCGTAATTATCAAAACAAATAATAACATTGAACATGTCTACAAATAGTATGATAGGGTACCTTATAATGATGATAAAAGTCATCAACTACATCTCCATTGTTAGAGCAATTGCATCAGTTGATGCAAAATTGTGCAAAATGGAAAAAAGTGCTCAATGGGTGTAAACTTGTGCATAAATGCACAATTGCTACAATAACTGTGCAAATATGCACGATTACTGTAGGATGTGCATTTAATATTTTAATAATTTTTTCTCTCTCCTCTCTGTTTCTCTCTCAGATCAACTCTCTTTTTCTCTCTCCTCTTTGTACCTAACTCTCACCTCACTCTCTTTCTCTCATCTCATAAATCGCTGGAGGCATCGATCTCTAACTCAAGCTGCAGGCCGGTGTCGCTCGATCTTGTTGCTCAGGGTGTTGATCTCGTTGTTTGATTAGTGGGTTTGATTTTGTTGCTCAAGCTGGAGGCGTCGATCTCGTTGTTGCTCAAGCTATTGCACGTTGTTGCTCAAGTCATCGTCATCCCTCACTCTCTCTAACCTTTACCACCATCCCTCACTCTTTTTGATAAATGGGTTTTTGGATCTTTGGATTTGGGTAGGTTGATGATGGTTGCTTGATGATGGTGATGATGGTGGCTCAATTGAATGGGTATGTGAATTTCATTGATGGTAGCTTGGTTGAATGGGATGGTGGCTGGGTTGTTGTGTGGCTTGATGATGGTGGTTGGGTGGTTGGATGATGGTGGTTGTGTGGGTTGTCCTGGGTTTGTGAGAGAGATGACAGTGGGAAAAAATGAATATTTTATTGAATAAATATGTAAAATAGATAAACTGATGTGGGTGTTTTGTAAAAATTGGTGTGTAAAATAGAAAAAGTAGGTTTTAGATGTGCAAAATGGAAAATTTTTTGCATTAACTGATGCAATTGCTTTTACCATCTACAATTTTTTCTGTAAGTTTCAAAAAAGATCAAACAGGAGAGAAATTGATATTCAAGGGTGAAAAAATTGATCAGCTTGATTTTCATTGTATAGTTAATTAGTTATATAATTAAGGGTTCTCATTCGATACCAATATTTATTTGGTAGTATAAAAAATCCAATTACTAGCTTGACTTTATTTTTTATTTGTATTGTAGGAGTAATTCAAATTGGTGTTCCAATACCAAAACTGAGAAATCCTAAATATATATACATAGCCAGTTGAAGTGTGATATGATTGCATCACGATGCCTAAATATTTTGTGTTATTAATTGCACATTATTTCATATGTAATATTAAAAAATTTTAGTCTTAGACATGCTGCCTATCAGAATACCATATGGTATTTTCTTTTTCTTCTTCTTCTTTTTTTAATTAAAAATTAATCCAATTATTAAGATATTTTTTCTAATTGAAATTCTAGTATCAAAAAGTTTGAAATACTGTTCAATTAAATTTTAACACCAAATATTCTAAAGGAAATTTACTTTTAAACTAATAGTGAAAAATTCATGTTGAAAAATATGTTGTCAATTAACTCGCATGTACAGACACAATGCTAATTAACTACAGCATTTTGCGATTAAAAATGTCACATTAGGTCAAACGATTAAAAATCATATAGCATATGAAAAATTATTTTGTATATTCGACATATTATACCTTCCTCTTGTATAAAAATTGATTCTATTATGTACAACCCATGATGGATCCATCTTTATATGAAATGAGAGCATTCAAATGTACTGAATAATTCCATTCTATTCTCTCAACCTTTCATGACAAGGCTATCCTTAGACTTTCAACTAATGGTTTGTTGCTTATTAAAATTTCACTTTTCTAAAAAATGTGTTCCACGTTTTTTCTTTTTTTGAGAGGCACCCAAATCAGAAAGTCTTGACCTACGATATTTTAAAGAGAAAATCACTAATTTTATTATTATTATTATTATTATTATTATTATGGACTCAGTCGAATTTGAAGGATATATTATTATTTAAGTAGAATGGTAGCTAGAGCAAGTGATATGAAAAGAATGGTCATAAAAAAAAATATATAAAAATAATAATAATAATAATAATCAGGAATGATATGACATGTTTGACATGTGGGATCGAATGCATTTGAATACGGGCTACAGATGCTATATATTATTCTCATAATATCTTGTACTCGTATGTTCTTTTTTAAACACAGAAAAGTGTAAATAATATGCAGCTTAAAGATGTCACTTTAAATAAACAACCCCAATAGGATGTCACTTTTCATGGGCACGTTTCAAATGCTGTGGACCTGATTTAATCTGATGAGCTACTGTTTCGAGAAGGAATCCTAAGAATTGCATTATTGATTTTCAAAAAAACAAAAACAAAAAAAAACAAAAAAAACCCTATATCTTCCATAATTTTTTATTTTTTTTTAATCCTGTATCTAAGAATCTCTTCCCATTATAAATCCTAATTACATCTAAATGTTAAGAAAATTGATTTTGCTTGAGGACCAATCACCACAAGTCCTAATTAGAATCACATTTATAAGAAATGTCCGATTAATGTATGTCCTAACCATCAATTTTGAGAAAACTTTAATGGAAAATTGAAAAAACTATTAAAACAATTAATTACCTTTTCGTTTTTCATAAAAAAGTTTTCTAAAATGGTTTACTGATGTATACCCTAAGGGCACACGTTAGTAAATCCCTTATAAGAATAATTTAACTTCTAAGCTATTCATATAAACCCTAGCAGCCACTTTTGGTGATTCCTTCTCAATATTTTTTTTTTCTCTCTTTTCCACTATAGGTGTTTTTAGGTTTGAGGTCTAACTATTAGATCAACAGCATCAATAATTTTTGTTTGTTTTTAGACCCCTTAAAACACAACCAGATTAACCTAGACAATTAACCAAGTGAATATTTAGTCAAATTATCAAGTCTAGGTTAACACACATATATCATATTATTGTAAAGTGCAGAAAATAAAGAACATAACAATATGATAACTCAGGAAAATCAAACCGGTAAAAAACTTGGGGAGGATTTAACCTAGTTATCCTCAAGGTAAAAAGCAAATTCACTATAAAAGAATTGAAGTTTGCACAATAACGACTTAAACCACTAACATCTAATTACTACCTCAAGTAGAAAACTTACTACCATGACCCCATGATAGCTCCGAGTCCACAGACTACTTCTTTCCTTGACCTTTGCAAAACACAAACACCCACGTTTGTGACTTTGAGATCACACTCAAAGGTTTAGCAATACAAACTTTCCTGTTTGTGACTCCAAGACCACCCTTGAAGGTTTAGATTATCAGCACCTTTGATGACTAGAGAAGGCAATAACTTCTACAATACCGAATCTTGAGATTCTTCAAGGAATAACACCGGTAGAAAATATGAGTTTTTTTAGGTACAAAACCCTAAATACAAAAGAGGCCCACTTTTCTCTCTCTGAAAAGGCTCATAAAAACGTGTTTGAGGTTTCCTTTATATACTGAGTGAAGTAGATCAAAAACCTTAATCCTTAATAGGCTTGAACTGCTATTTGGGCTTAATTAAAATTCTACAGATATGACTTTTGATCTGTTGAGCCTGTCTTTCAATCGATCAAACCAGGCAAATTATGAAATCTTCTTCCTGCAGCTTGTATGTTCTTGAATCTTGACTTAAATCACCTTGAGCATTGTCTAATAATACCTATAGACTCTAAGATCTATATCTAGACAAATTCGTGTTCACGATTTGCCAATTATTCTAAACATTTAGAACATAACAATCTCCCTATTTGGCAATTTGTGACAAAAATTACATATAATATGAAATGCTCAAATACAAGAACAACCCAATATAATAAAATGCCCAATTACATCACAAATCCCAATCTAAGACTCCTAACTTAGAAGTTGCAAGAAGAGGTAGAAGGTCTTGATCAGAATGTACTTGTCTTTTCTGAAACACTCAACAAACACATCACCGCATGTGTGAAAAGAAAGACATATAAACATAAAATTTTTTATATTCTCCCGCTTTGAAAAACAATTTTATCTCCCCCTAAACAAAACAAACAGGATTCCCACATTTCATCTAAATCTCCCCCTTGTTGTACCCATAATGATAATCTTATCAAGACCCCTCTAATACACATAGAATCATTTATTGTCATCACTTGAAGGGGAGTTGATAAATTCCATTGTTATTAATACCATTTCGAACCCCATTTCGGTTTGTCCAGTGGAATGGAATATTTCGGTACCGGCCGATTTCGGCGTATCGTTTCAGGATGTTTCAGGGTTCTTAAAAAATAATTTATATATATATTCTTATAGAACATAAAATTGTCAATTCTAATAAATAAATAACTAAATATCAAATAATACAAGATTTACTCCTCCTCATTATCATCCATGAGAGAATGATCAAATTCATCATCAAAAGAACTCCCAAATATAACCTTTTTTTTTTTTTTAATAACAAGCCAAATCCAATACCAGCCGAAATTTATATCTCGGCCGGAATTGGCTGGAATTTGGCCGGAATGACCGGGATGGACCGAAACAGCCCGAAATTTGACCCGAGGTGGTACGGTGGGTATTCCAGTACCAGTTTGCATACTGGTACGAAAAATTTCAGCCGGAATGGAACGGAATCAATAACAATGATAAATTCACACTAAAAATATCAATTTCTTTATCTGGAAAGTGAAAAAAAAAGTGTTGGTCCACGTGTTTTATTTTGGACTTCTGGACTTCTGTTTTTGGATGTACACTAGTTTCATCATCAACGTGTTTGAGAAGGAGCCAGATTATTTTTTCTAATCTCCTGATCAAACTTGGCCCATGACCATGACCTGGTAAAGATATATGATAAGACAAAACAAAATAAAAACATGTGGCAAACTGACAAGGCCATGTACCATTCATAGCTAAGTGTCATCGACATTGAAGACATGAAACAGACTTCATCTTTATATCTTTCCACTACGATTTCATCTTTTCATGATGTTGTTTTTTAGCTGAAGTGATGAATGTGTGTACTCGATTCCAATAGTGTGCAACATTATTGGATATGAAAAATCGCTAGCAAACACTATTGGAGCCCATAAAAATATGGGGCCTAGGGGATCTTTTGTAACTATTCATGATTGAAAGGCAAAATAACACTCCAAAACTCTACATTTTTGGCAGCCTTCGTTCTTAGTCAGTGGAATATGACTAGTTTCACTTTTTTTGAATGCTGGGATTTTTTGTTTGCACCATGTAAAACTTAATTTTCTAATTCCTGCTTAAAACGCATATTGGGTTTTTTGTTCCAAAAGGTGAAGATGAGCTTGGACCAGTATCTGCGTAATTTCTTTTCCTCTTAAAAATAGAAAACAAAAGAAAAGAAAGATATGACGACTAGGAGCACATATTACACTGGTTGATAATATATGCCGGATTCATGACATGATTTTGTACACATTTGCCCTACATGTTACAACTATAAACAAATAAGATTACACAGATCTGGGATCGATGACACTTGTGGAGAGGAGACTCGAAATGATTGACCCTATGTTTGGTTTAAGGAAAAGGAATGGAAAAGAAGAGATAAAGACTAAGGGTAAGGGAAAAATGTGGGTTCAAGTGATATTTTTCATCAAATTTAGCTCATTTTCTTTTTTCTCGTGCTTTATCCAAACAGCAGAAAAGACTTAACCTCTCTTTGTTTCCCTCCTCTTTCGCTCAAACAAATTAAAACATAATGTAAGTGAGTATTTTCCTAACTAATGAAGTCTATCTTCTCTAGCTATTAGAACATGCTAATGTTAACCTAAGTTAATGCAAACTTGAGAATTTCAAGATAATATTAATACCTAAAATTTCTAACCAATTAGTGGCATAATAATATATTTTTCTCTTACTATATTAATATTATTAAAAGATATATAAAAGAGGCTAAGATATAGTTACATCATGTGTAATTCTTACTTGACAATACAACATTTAATAATTTTTTTAGATTAATATTTTAAAAATCCTATTTTTGGATTACATCTTATGTTTATCTTTTCAAGACACTTCAAATTTCATTTTAATTGAATATTTAATTTATTTAACTCATACACTCATATTTTAAGTACAATTTTAAGTACATGCAAAACTACATCTTGTAAGACAGTTTTTATTAAACCAAAAATTTATAATAGATTATCAATAAAGAATAATGCAGGCATGCATAGTGTGTAGGATAAAATGGGTTGACTTCTTTGAACATATTATATTGAAATTTTTGTATAAATGGACTTATATTCATTGAACTCTCCCATACGTGAAACTAGTCGTTAACCCGTGCTATACACGGGAATCTACCTATTTGTGAGGTAAACTAAAATAAATTTATAAAATCTTAAATTGATTAAAAAACTACACTATAGGGACACGATTCTCAAACGGCCCAACAATGACGTTGGGCTCGCACGTGAAGGATCCCTCACAATAAGATTTGTAGAGAGTGGGCTTGAAAGGCTAGCGTTTGGTCACAGGGCATTGGTCCAAACCGGACTTTAGGGAAACTCAGATAAGAAAAGGCTTCAGCCTGGATATCCAAGCCCTACAGCTCCGTAACTTGAGGGATTGGACTCCTTGGATCATGTTCGAGGAGCACTAATGTTTTCTCCGGTTACCCGGCGATGGGTTTTTCATGGTGGTGTACATATATTGTCCGGGCATTCTCATCCCTGGAGTTTTTCCCAGGAAGTGAGATGGGGGATCCCCTTCTGATTAGTTTATCTTCTCTTTTATACTAGCCTACGTTCGTTGTCCCTCGTCCACGTGTAGGGTCAACTTTTTTAGGACTGCTATTTGTCCCGTCAGTCTAATCCCAGAATTGTTGGGGATGGTTTGATAAAGCCTAAGAATCTGGTTCTGTCAGGTACAGAGTCTTATCTGGGGAGGGTAATAAGGGTAACTTACCTAAGATATTTTAAATCTTCTTACCAATTTTTCTTTACCTCTTTTTTACCCCTCTTCTTAAGGGAGCTTTGGGTCGGCCGAGGACTAAACCGTCCTCGGCTGCGTCTCTGGGCCATCTTTGGCCTTATATTTTTTAAGCTTTGGGCCATAACTTTTTTTCGGCTTGGGCCTGTGGACTCTCCATGAGCAAGTGGGTCTGACCCATAAATTATTGGGCCCCACACCTTTTCATGCCAAAAATCCGATGCAAATTTTTGGTGAAGGTTCCTCAATTTCTAGCTCCCTGCACCTTTCCTTCAGCGGTGTCAGGCTCAAGTTGGGTTTTCTCTCTGCACCTTTTCTTCGACGGTGCAAGCCCTAAGCTGGGTTCTTTTACTGCCTGAACTATGGGCATGTAAAAGCATTGAAGAAGAGCAAGGTCTTGAGGCAGTAGCCAACCTCTTTTCTTTGTTGCCTCCTCGGCTTTATCTTATTCTTTTGTATCTTTCTTTTCAATTATGTAGTGAGTTCTGACATAAGCTGATTTCAGCTTTTCAATGTACGCTGTACTATTTCTTTGTTTTAGTAAAAAGGGAAATTTATTTACTTGTTTTGAACACTATTCTTTTTGCAACACTACTTTGTGAATAGGTGTGCTTCATGTGTGTGTTTCTCCTCAGCAATATTTAGAGCAAAAACCCTTGAAACACAATCCAACTAATTCTAATTTACCGACACTACCAGGCATAATAATAACAATTCATAGTAGGTTAAGCTTAGGAAACTAACCGAGATAACGGTTGAACGTTCTGTAATAAGTGCGAAAATATTGTCCGAGAATGATAATCTCGAAATAACCCATCCAAGGAGTTGACTGAGCAGTTAGGAACCCCGATCGCTTTTCAGGCGACATATTGCTCTATATTGCATCGGTCCTTGTAATGTAGTTTTTCGTTATAAGTACTTGGTTTTCCCAGAGGCTTGAGTCCGAGGACCATGCAAGGCCTTGGTTCTGTCCAAAACTTTTTTGAGTACTTGGTTTCCCCATAGGCTTGAGTCCGATGACCATGCAAGACCTTGGTTCTGTCCAAAACTTTTTTGAGTACTTGGTTTCCCCATAGGCTTGAGTTCGAGGACCATGCAATGCCTTGGTTCTGTCCAAAACTTTTTTGAGTACTTGTTTGTACTTATCTGCTTTTTTCGCAGGTCAGCCCCTTGATCATGGCGGGGAGAGTTGGCTTGAGGCCGGAAGCCCCTAGAGCTGCCCATGTCGTTAGCACTGCAGGACGTAGCCCCTGGCATAAGTTTATGTCGGAACAACAGCTGCATATCGCTGGAGATGGGGGAAAACCCGCGAATCTCTGCTTGCTAGAGAGTTGGCTCAAACGCTACCTGCGCCAACGCGCAAGCCTTCCCACAGACGGCGTCAATTGTAGGGACACGATTCTCAAACGGCCCAACAATGACGTTGGGCTCGCACGTGAAGGATCCCTCACAATAAGATTTGTAGAGAGTGGGCTTGAAAGGCTAGCATTTGGTCACAGGGCGTTGGTCCAAACCGGACTTTAGGGAAACTCAGATAAGAAAAGGCTTCAGCCTGGATATCCAAGCCCTACAGCTCCGTAACTTGAGGGATTGGACTCCTCGGATCATGTCCGAGGAGCACTAATGTCTTTCTCCGGTTACCCGGCGGTGGGTTTTTCGTGGTGGTGTACATATATTGTCCGGGTATTATCATCCCTGGAGTTTTTCCCAGGAAGTGAGATGGGGGATCCCCTTCTGATTAGTTTATCTTCTCTTTTATACTAGCCTACGTTCACTGTCCCTCGTCCACGTGTAGGGTCAATTTTTTTAGGACTGCTATTTGTCCCGTCAGTCTAATCCCAGAATTGTTGGGGATGGTTTGATAAAGCCTAAGAATCTGGTTCTGTCAGGTACAGAGTCTTATCTGGGGAGGGTAATAAGGGTAACTTACCTAAGATATTTTAGATCTTCTTACCAATTTTCCTTTACCTCTTTTTTACCCCTCTTCTTAAGGGAGCTTTGGGTCGGTCGAGGACTAAACCGTCCTCGGCTGCGTCTCTGGGCCATCTTTGGCCTTATATTTTTTAAGCTTTGGGCCATAACTTTTTTTCGGCTTGGGCCTGTGGACTCTCCATGAGCAAGTGGGCCTGACCCATAAATTATTGGGCCCCACATACACCATTGCATGATTTGCTCTTGTATGACTTCAATTTGTATTACAATTTGATGAAGAAGTTATTACTTGAACATGTAATGACTTACAAAAAATTTGTTAGACAGTTTCAAATACTGTAAAAAAATAACTCAAAATTTTAGATATTAAAACTTCTGAAAAACCAAAAAATATTAAAGAATCAAATGATTCACTTTTAGAAATTATTGAAACAAAAAAAAAAAAAATATATATATATATATATATATATATGACTAAACAGTAAAGAAATATAAAAAGAAAGATGGATTACATTTAAAAGAATAATTCATGGCTATAACTATTGAAAGGAATCAAAAGATTCAAAGCTTACGAATTATAGGTAATATATACATATGTGTGTGTGTGTGTGTGTGTGTGTGTGTGTGTGTGTGTGTGTGTGACTACATAAATTCAGATGTTAAAACTTTCAAAACACCAAAAAATATATATAATTAAAGAATAATTTATTGAAACAATTTAAAAAAAATATATGATTATTCAAAAGAGAAATACAAAAGAAGAAAAGAAAAAAGTACACGAACTCACAAAGTAATAAATTTTAAATTTTAATGGATCTAAACTTTTTTTTTTACTGAAAAAAAGGTATAACAAGTCTAAATTTTAAATGAACCTTATCAGCATGTGGACCACGCTAAATAATGTTGAGCAGGTGCCCACATTGAAATAATGAAAGTCATACCTCCTCTTTATATATCGTATATAAGTTTTCTACCCAAGAAATTAACATACTTTCATATCATGAGGTGAAGCAAAGACATATGCAGTAGTAGCAACCTTAAATTTTAATTATTGCAAGCTTTTTTTTCTTGTAAAAAACGGCTAAAGAAAGTTTGGTTGTTCATGTATGAAAATTGCTTTTTAAAAATACATGAAAAACCATAAAATAAAATAAAAATTTTAACAAAGTAAAGGAGAAGAAAATAACATAAGAAGAGCTCATACCTCTACTCGACTTTAAATAAAAATATTAGGGTTTACACTACTTTTATAGTATTCATGAATAACCTCGCAAATTTGGAGATAAATTATCAACGTTTGAGTTTGAATTTAAGTTGGACTTGTTAGAGAAATAGAGTTTCACTCCTTGTTAAATTTAAACTAAACAAAAATAATTTTATTGAAAAAAAAAATGATAATAATGTGGTAAATTTTGGAGGGGTCAATAAAAAGTCAAAAGCTTCGGTTTATATATATATATATTAGATTGCTTTAGGAAATATATGAAATTTGGTTTATAAAGACTTTTTAATTTTTTATCAACTGAGAAACTTCTTGAACATTTGGGCCGAGTTTTTAGGCCCATCTTCATAGATTATCTCCCCTTTCAGCAATAAGAGTTTAGGAGTGCAAGTATCAGACATTTATGAGAGAACAACTCTCAATTTTTTTGGGGCCACACTGCATTGGGCCCTAGCCCAATCGTGCTTAAGGGACAACGTTACAAAACATTGAGCCTCTAAACCCAATGGATTTAATTGACAACAACAAATAACATTGGGCCTCCAAGCCCTATGAATATATGCATGAATTAAACATGTTCTTATTCCAACTTTGGACAAGAAAGCTCAGGTTTTTGTGGCATTGTAATCTAGAGGCAATGCACAGAGCTGGTATACGATAAAAGTTTTTCATATTTCATTCATTGAAACTTTGGATAAAACCTTTGGTCATGCTCTTCGTATTCCTCTACGTTAATATTTTTGTGGGGGGGAAATACTAGGGATGTAGTTAAATTTTAGGCTAAATTGCAAATTACAGTCCTAAAATTTAGAAATATTTAAAATTTACACTCTGAAATTTTAGTATTTGAATTTTAGCATCTAAAGTTCTATTTGATTTGCATCAGCAGCCATTCCATCCATCTTTTTTGTTAAATACCACATAAACTTGTCACACATGTTTAAATTGTCCAATAAAATGATGTTGTATCATTTTTTTAACCTTAAAAGTTTAAATAATTAAAAATGACATACACGAATCAACGTGCATAAATTTATGAGAGAACATTCTATAATTGCCTCAAGTTTTATCAAATCCCAAAAAGTAAAACACAAATTTAAGAGTTTCTACACAATAAACTTATGTGTTGTACTTCTCCTAACTCCCAAATCTTAAATTCTCACAAAAGTTTTATTCTACAATTTTATTTTTATACTTCTATTGGTTTGTTTAATTTTCTCTTGAATACAAGTAGAGCTCCAACGTAGCACCAAGCTAACTAATATATTGAATCTTGATCAATTTACTTTTTAGACAAGATTTTCATTCATGAACTTATAGAAATGATCATATTCACTAACCTTGTATTTATAACAAAAATACATAATTCTCTAACACGAAATGAATTATTTAGATTACAAATAAATGAAAATTAATAATTGCATATTTCATAACTTCATCTACAAACTTAGACAATTCATTCTCAAAGCATATATATATATAGACATGTGATAACAAACAAGCATGTTAAAAAGGTGAGCAAACATTTACGAGGCTTAAAAACATGTGAAAAGGAGGCTATGTAGACAAACATGTGAAGGCAGAATAAAAAAAAAAAAAAAATTAGGGTTTTTTGGGTAACAGCATAACGCACGCTAGAACAGGTCTGTGTATGCATGAGTTCAGCCTGCATGCACAGGCTAGATCATGCATACGCAAATCCTTACCCAGAAACCCTAATCAACACAGAAACAGAGCAGAAACTTAAAACGTAAAATCTAGCAAACTATCATGCTTAATAAAGAAAACCTAAAACTAATCTAAACAAACATAAGTAAACATAAACTAAACAAAAGAAGCAAATTAAAACAAAGATTAAGGTTGGAAAGAAAAAGAAAGGTTTTAAAGCATACCTTAAAGCAAAAGCTCTTAGGCCTGATTTTTTACCGTTCCCCTCAGTCAAATCTATCACAATTCAATAAAAGAGTGATTAGTAATCTTAAACTCAAAATATTGGCACCAGAAAAGGTCGCACTCAAATAAAAATGACATAAGGGTGTTTTGTGAAAAACTCCCTTTTGATTCATTATTTTCTAGTGAATCTTAGGTTTTTCTCTCGTGGATTTCTATGTGTTTTGAAAATGTACCATGTAAAGCTTTATATAGTGGAAAAAATGGGCTTTGGAACGGCTCCCAGATGATATGGGATTCATTCCAAACTTCGGCCATTATTGCAGAAAACTTACCTTTCTTATACTTCTAATACCCTAGTTACGTACATAAGAATGTGCCTACGTACGCATGTTATAGCTCGTGTACACTAGTCGCGATCCATGTACGTAGGTTAAGGGCTGCTTTGGTCATTTTATTTCTAAAAATAGATTTTTGCTCATGAAAAAGGTTATATTTTCCATTTTAACACTCCTCAAGTCAACTTAATATCTGATTGGACCCTAAATTGGCCTTGAGCCTTAGTGTTTGAGCATCATTGGGGAACAGGGGCCCAAGTCGTAAGGGTTACAAAATGTGGTGTCGACACTATTGATGAGAGAGTATGGCCCTCTGTTGAAAACGGTTGGGAAAGACTAACCACTGCTATTAGAGAAAGGACAACTATCCAAAATGAAGCAACAAGCTTTAATAGTAAGGCTATGAATGCAATATTCAATGCTGTTTCTATGGAAGAATTCAAGAGGATCTCAAATGTGGATATTGCTCACATTGCATGGAACATCTTGCAAACAGTGCATGAAGGCACTAATGCAGTAAAAATTAATACACTACAGCAGTTGACCTCTAGATTTGAAAACATTAGAATGTTTGATGATAAGTCTTTTGATTAATTCTACGCTAAATTGAATGATATTGTTAATTCTACTTTTAATTTGGGTGAAGTTTGTGATCAATCTAAAATTGTTAGGAAAATTCGTAGATCATTAACCGAGGACTTTAGACCAGAAGTAACTGTCATAATTGAAAGTAAAGATGTGGACTCCATTTCTATTGATGAACTTGTACGGTCTCTTCAATCCAATGAATATGACTTACCAAAAACTAACAAATCCAAATCTATGGCTTTAAAATTTGTTGATGATTGTGGATTTGATAATGAACTCTCATCTATTGAGATTGCTTATCTTGTCAAGAACTTTAGAAATTTCTGAGAAATAATAATAGAAGGGCAAGAAATCGAAACAATGTTAGCCCTAAGTATGTAAAGAAGAATGATACAACTAAAAATAACATTTCTGAAAAATAAAAAGATAAAGTTGTTCAATCTTTTAACAATTCTTTAGGACAGCAGTGTTTTGGTTGTCAAGGGTATGGTCATCTAAGATCTGAATGTCCCACATTTTTTAGATCTAAAGGAAAACCTATGGCTGTCACCCTAAGTGATAATGAAGTTTCTGATCATGAGTCTGAAGGTAATCAAAAATGAAACTTTATGGCTTTCACTGCTACTGCTGTAGTAAGTGAAACTAAGATTGTTGATGAGAATCCTTCTGATGGGGAACTCTTTGAGAATGCTGACTTGCAAGAGGCTTATAACAAGCTTTGCAATGTTGCAGCAAAGGATGCCACAAGTGTTGATCTAGGGTTGAAAAAGATAAACATCCTTGAACAAGCGAAGAAAAATATGTTGTTAAAATAGTTTAATGCCAATGAACTCTTAAATTCTGTTAAGATTGAGAACATGTCTTTGATTGAGAAAATTAAAAGTTTAGAATTTGAATTATCTATTGTTAGATAAAAACTTAATAGGTCTTTTACTTCTAAATTGGATAATATGCTAAATGTTCAAAAATCTAATAAGATAGGATTAGGGTTTGTTGAGAGTGGTTCTACTTTTGTTGTTCATCCTCCTAAGTTTGTATTTGCTACATCTACTTCTGCTATTCATCCTTCTTTATCTAAAGTTAAGGTGCCTAAGGAAGAAGTTTTAGCTTCTAGAAGAACTAGGGTAGATCTAAGTGAGTAAAAACCTAAGAATCCCAATCAATTTGGAAGCAAGAAACAACACAAACCTCAGTGGTTTTGTCATTTCTATGGTGAAGCTAGGCATACATGGCCAAATTGCTTTAAGTTGCAAGCATCCAAACAAAAAGTGTCTGTGTCAAAAGTACAAGATCCTATGGCATTTATTCATGAATTAGTAAAGGTTCTTAACCTTTATGTCAATACTAGAGTTGAGATTAGGGCTAATTCTAATAGAAACCCCAACTCCAAGTTTGCATATAAAAGGGTGTGGATGCAAAAAACTTAGACTCAATGAGTTTGTCTGACACGATCCCTGTGCTAATTCTTTCAATCTCTCGTGACCGAAAATGTTGTTCATTAAGGTTTGCATTTGCATTACATTCATGCATTTCATTCTAGGTTTGCTTTTGATGTTTTTAAGTTTTTATTTTAATAAAAATATAAAAAGAAATCAGAGAAAAAAAAATCTTCAAGTTGTGTAATTAAGGTTGGCCTATGAAATTTGCATTTCATAACTGTGTACCTTGTTTAGTTTTGATGAGCTTTATTTTTCTGCACTTTGCTAGTTT
Source organism: Quercus robur (assembly GCF_932294415.1). Classification (NCBI taxonomy): domain Eukaryota; kingdom Viridiplantae; phylum Streptophyta; class Magnoliopsida; order Fagales; family Fagaceae; genus Quercus; species Quercus robur. The sequence continues at coordinate 18,652,807 of NC_065539.1, read as the reverse complement.
GTGCTATGTAGTGCTTAAATTGTGTGAGTTGTTTATGGTTTTTAAACACATGCTCTTGATTTTGAAGTCACATTCTTTTGATTGTAAAGAATAAAAAAATCCTAGTAGAATGGTATAAATAACTATCTTACCACTGTTACTCGCCAATCATGAATACTTGTATGCAAATCATAAAAGTCGTGCTCGGTAAAGTGTAACACTTGCACAGTAAGATATTTAAGGTGTTGCTTTCAAAATAAATAAAAGAAGCAAAAAGCAAAAAGAAAAACAAAGAAAAATATGCTTCAAAAGAAAAGATAAAAGCAAAGGAATTAAATAATAATAAAAAAGGCATGGTTGCAAGCATGTTTTCTAGGAGATGTGAGAGTTATGTGATGTAACTCTTTAAGTGATAGTCACTCTCAAACTTGTGTGATTGATAATGTAGACATTGTGCTTATTTTCCATCTTCATATCACCTTTTAGGTATCTCATACACTTACTAGTTGCACACACCACATGCAAATCTTTGTTAAACTCTGTACATGTGATTGTGTGTTAATTTTTGTGACCATCCAAGATTTAACTTATTGGTATGTTTAATACTTTTTGGGGGTGTGAGGTAAGAAGTGTGTGATGGAATTTGTTTTGCCTTGACAAAGAATTTTTTTTATAAGGGAAATAAATTTTTGAAAACCTTTGGAGTCATTAACATGCATCCCATATCATAAAAAAAATATCTTCCAAATGGTTATGTAGAAAATTTCCAGGTTTTTCAAAAATTTGTGATTCTTCAAGATTCGATCAATTGAACCTGTTTTTTAACCGATCGAAAAGAAAAAGAAAAAACCCGATTTTAGGGCTTAAACTCTCGGGTTGTCTCGAGTATTTTTTGATTCCTCTTGACCAATCGAAAATCGTATTTTAAAAAAAAATAGGAATCAGATCACAGTTCTTTAGAGCTTTGTCCTCTTCTTCTTTGATTCCTCTCTCAATCCCTTCTCACTCTTTTTTTTTTTTTTTTTTTGGTCTTTTTATGAGTCAAAGTCTCAAAGGTTTTCTTCCTCAACATCAAGTAAAACTCTTTTACCCATTCCTTTTGTTTAAATTACATGCATTCATGTTTTTTATAACAAAATTTTTCAAAATTTTGAACTAAAGATTTTTTAGGGTTTTTGATGATTTTGAGTGTCTTGATCCAATTTGTTGGATGGGTTTTCGTTCATGCATCATATTAACATGATGCTTAGGCTTTAATTTCAAAAATTTCATGATTTCTTCAAAATTTCAAAATTAGGGTTTATGCATTCTTGAGAAAATTGGGGATTTTGTTCAATTGGGCTAAATTGATTGAAATTGACTCTTGACATTGCTTATTTGAGTGATTATAACATGTTTTATACTTTTTGTGTTGTTCAATATAAGAATTTTTGAAAAATTAGGGTTTTTAAAATTGGGGATTTTGCTAAATTTCTAATTTTCTTGGTCAATTTTCAAAATTGAGATGAAATTGAATTATTTTAGAACATTAGATCATGCATCATCTATGTACTAGTGTCATGCGTCATATAGTTTTTCAAAAATTTCATGTTAACTTGTCTCTAATTATTTGATGCAGTTTACCTTTGGCTTTTGTTTTTGTTTTTGTTTTTTGTTTTTTTTTTTTTTAAATGTATTATTTAAACTTTAGACATTGCTCCTAAGGTTGGTAAGAAATTCAAAACCAAGACAAATAAAAACCCTACTTCTTCTTCTACCTCTCCTTTGGTTGATAGGGTTAGGTTTCTTTCTACTAAGACTGAGGAAGTCTATAAGACCTTAACCAAGTATAGGTCTATATGGGGGGGTTGGGGGGGGGGGGGGGGGGATGACAGAGAGAGATTGTTCTAGATGAGTTAGATCCTTCTATACATAGGAATCTAGTGTTTAGGAATTGGGTTTCTTTGTGTGATGTTTCTGATCCTCCTTCTGCTACTTTGATTAAATAGTTTTACTCAAATCTCTCTATATATCCTGAGGTTACAGGTGGTCATTATTTGACTACTTGGATTAAAGTTAAAGAGTTTAGGATTACAAAACAGATAGTTTTCGAAACTCTAGGTGCACCTTTAGTTCGTAAACCCACATATCCATACATTAAGTTTCATCCAGTAGATGATATCATGTCTTTGCTTTGTGGTAGGTCAATTTCTTGGGGATTTGAACCAAGAATAAACTCATGTTCATATTGTTCCTATAGATAGGTCTGCATTCCTTTATGCTCTTATCATATATGGATCTATGTGTTTTCCTTCCCTATTGATTCAAACTATTGTTGATATTTATAGGAGTAAGTCCAAAGCACAAAAGTTGTTTTTTCCTATGTATATATATAGGGTGTTGACCTTTCTAGAGTTATCAAATCGCTACCCCTATAGGAGCCACTTTTCTTAGATAGTGACAGACTCAGATGAAGCATGTTGAACCAAACACTAGGACTTCAAAAAGATCAAGAGGTGAAACTACTACTGCAGCTCCTGCCTCTAGTGATTTGCTTGATGTTGAGGAGGTACATGTGGATCCTACCGAAGCTGTGGATCCTTCTGGTGATGATGATACTGTTAACCCTACCCCTCCTCTATCACTCCGTGCCATGATGGAGTCCTTTATGACTACTCAGACAGCTCATGGACAACTTATTGATGAGTTACTTACTGAGGTGGCTGCATTGAGAGATGATTTTGCCGAGTATAGGAGGGCTTTTCCACCTCCTCCACCCTCTGATGCTTGATGGTTGTCTTTGGCAATTCGTAACAAAAAAGGGGAGTAGGTTTTAGGTTTGGGTGAGAGCTCTTGTATTTAGGGGGAGTAGAGAGTTTTTGTATTTAGGGGGAGTGCTTTTGAGATGAGAGATTTTGATGTATCTTTTTTATTTTGATGTATATTTGTTTTGTTTTATTGTTCTTGTTTCACAAACATTGTTGTTTCATTGACTATGATAGTATATTTGATGTTTATTCATTTAATAGCCTATCTATTTCCATGTTTTTGTGAATTCAAGTTTAGTTTTTATTTATTGGATTTTTACTGTATTTTCCACACATGCGTTTATGGTTTGCTTTCAGTATTTTAGGAAATTATAGGTTAATTCTTTCAATAGCTGCTATCAATACTAGCAACTAATAGTTAGTAGTTGTGATAGAATTGTATTAGGGCAATACTTTATAATTGGGCTGATGTTTGATTTGAGCAATTCATCTTGTATGTGTTTTGTCATGGATTGCCAAAGGGGAGATTGTTAGGTTTTAAATATTTAGGATTAAATGTTTAGAATTATATTTTGTTTATGTTGGTAAATCGAGAACAAAACATGTCTAGTATAATTGTTAGGCATTGCTCAAAGGTGTATGTTTCAAACTTCAAGTTCGAGCTGACTGTAGAAAAGAAGAGTCAGAATCTGCTAAGCTCGATTGATCAAAAATTAGGTTCGACCAATTGAAAATAGCAGAAATCAGATTCTGCAGAATTCTAAACAAGGCCCAAGCCCACTAAAAACATTTAGGGTTTTAATCTAACTTATCGGGAAATCCTAGCTATGTTTTGGAGACTTTTTGAAGACTTGTGTCTTACTCTTTGTGAGATCTAAGAGGTATTGTATCTTCTAACTGCACAAGCATCTACCAGAAAAAGATTTACAATCAAGCATTGGTAGAACCTAATTGCTACTACAAAGATCAACAAATGAAGGTGATTTGAAACCTCTGAATGGGATCTTAAAGTCACAAGCATGGGTGCTTGTGTTGCAGTAAGTCTAAGAAGAGAAGGAGTCCGTGAATTCGGAACTTGCACGTGGCCGTGTCAGTAAGTTACTACTTGAGATAGCAATAGATTTAGGGTTAAATCTAATTGTAAAAACTTCAAATCTCTTATAGTGGATTTGTTTTACCTTGAGTATTGTTAAGTCAAATCCTTTCTAGTTTTTTACCTTGAAACAATTCGTTTCATCGGTTTTCCTAGGTCATCATATCGTGGTATTTATTTTTCGCTACTTTGCACGATATAATTTATTATTGTTTAACCTATCTAAATAATTAACCTAAGTAATCACTTGGCTAATATATTATATTAAACAATCTGGTTTAAGGGGCCTAAACAAAGAAACATCATACATTCATGAATGCCTCACCTATTGGAAATTGTTGCTATTTTTTATAATCAAATCAAAGTTGTTGCTATTAATATTGTTCTATCTATTATATATTTTTTAGGGGCAAAATTGGTAAATATGCTTAATTTTAAAATTATTTAGCAAAATATCCATATTTCCAAATTATTTAGCAAAATGCCCCTATTTTGGAACTCGATTTTAACAAAATCGAGTTTTGTGTAAAACTTGATATTCTCAAAATCAAATTCTATGTGTATTTTTAAGTAGAACTTGACATTAGTAATGTCGAGTTCCACTTAAATTTTCAAAAAAAATTTAAGTGGCAAAATACGCATTGAACTCAACATTGCTAATGTCGAGTTCCAAAAACAGGAGTATTTTGCTAAATACTTTGAAAATTGGTATTTTGCTACATAGTTTTAAAATTAAGGGTATTTACCCGTTTTGCCTTATGTTATAGAGTAGTTAAAGTACCACATAAATTGCCACAACTTTTACCAAAACTATCTTACGTGTCAGTCTATGATTGGTTGCCTGTAACTTTTACATGGACCTACTACTTTTTTTACACCATTCACAGTCTGCCACGTAGATAATTATAGAACAAATTGTGTCATTTTATGTGATCTTGGAATTTTTCTTTGTTTTATGGACATTAAGGGAAGTAATCCCACAGACAACTAGTTGATGTGGATTGGTGTCTAGTACACACCAACGTGTGTTTACCATTATTAAAAATAAAAAATAAAAAATAAAAGGAATTAAGAGATATTGCAACTAATGCAATTCCATTCAATGGTTGATACTGAAGGTTGAAAAATGCAACTTTCAATCTCATCCATTAATTAAAGAAAATTATGAAAAAAAGCTAAGAGAAGTAAAAAGTGAAACAAATTTATAAATGGGAAGGAAGGAATTGCATCAAGTGCTGCACCTAATCTTAATCCAAAAAATAGTCAACGCTAACACTCTCGAATAAGGAAAACTTTAGGAATTTAAGATGGTTATTAGATAGCTAGATATTACACTCTTTTAATGTGGCAAATGGCTGGGTTGGATCAATCAGGTTGCAAGTCGAGCCAGGTTGACCCGTATTTTTCACATGCATTTTTTTTAAAGAAAACAACATGCATTTGTCATTTAGAAAGTCACGCAACAAATTACTTAATATAAAATACATTACTATGAATTCACCACTCATATCGACAATGAGATTAGCTAAACAAATTAATACTTGTTCAATAATTTTAGAATTATACAAATCCCAACATTACTAACCAAAACAAAATAGCACAAAGATAAGTAAAATAAATATACAAGTTTTATTTTTACACAATATCAACATCTCAAAATATAAAACAAAATTACAAATGACTTATTGGATAACTCATTTGACAAAGAATAAAACATATAAGAAATTTATAATCTTAAGAATTAATTTTATAATCTATTAGCAATTGTGGTTGACACTCTATTTCAATTTGAGAATCTACATTAAAGTTTTATTGTTTACTTATTTATTGATGGTCTCTTTTATGATTATCATGTCATTGTTAAGCAACACACACTTTAGGGAATGTCATAATTTATTTTTAAAAGCCGTTTATTTTGGACATGAGTTGTTAGAAATAATAGGCCTAAACATTCATAATTTATGCTAATTTCGTGGATACTTTGGTTTCATCACTCTTTTCACACTTATGAATGTTTATCACACATATCTACAATTTTAAATATATGTTTTTAACTCTATTATAACAAGATTATCTTGACATGTACTTTAATAATTGATATCTAAAAATATTTACTCACTACAAAATGCCTCAACCATTCATCTTTTAATTCATTTGCATGCAGTTATGTAAAAGTCTCAATTGTTTCCTTAAAACTCACAGCAAACAATTAAACCAATATTGTCTTTTTTTTTTTTTTTTTTACCCAAAAAAAAAGTTTTAAAAAATGATTCAGGTCACGGTCGGGTCATGGATCGGGTTGACCCACCAAAAAATAAAAAATAAAAACCCTGTTGGTCACGGGTCAACCCATTTTTGCTTTAGGTAAAAAAAAATTTGAGTTCGGATTTGGTATTTTTTGGGTCGGGTAAGATCAAGTCAATAAATTTGTACTCATTTTACCATGTATACTTTTATATTAGAAATTGATTTGCTTTAGGAATCGCTAAATACTCCTATGAAAAAAAATGATTAATGAAGTTTATGGAAATAGGAAATGAAATTGCAACTAATGCTGCATTTTTAATTTTATATTTGAATGAACCAATTTTGAAATATGTTAGACAACCGCATAGGCAACATCCTAGGGCTGCGGAGCTATACATTGACTTTGGGGGTAATGCCCACCCCCCACCCAACTTTTTTTTCACAAAAAATATTAGTGTGTATATATATATTAATTTTAGTAATTTTATTCTATAAAATTAAATTTTACTCCATAAGCAATACTATTGAATCTTTTAAGAGTAATGCTACAGTCACAAACTTATTTATAGCATTTTTACAAATTTTTGAGGTACACATTCTTACTGGTTCGTATTTGGGCTCACCACTTATATCACGTTTTTACTTACCAATAACAACTTATCATATTAACAATTTGTAAAAAAAAAAAAAAAAAAAAAAATGTAACTCAAGCATTTTCCTTATTTTAAAAGCCATAAAAAAATTTATACATCTAAAATGTAAAACAAAATATACAAGCCAAAAAATTAACCCAACAACAAAAATTACCAATAGTAAAACTAAAAATAACTAAGCCTAATTAACCAATTTTGTCTTTACCCAACAGCAGACACACATAAAAAAAAAATTAAAAAAAAAAAAAAAAAAAAAAACAACGTAGTGGGCAATAGAGCTGACCCTTTAACTTAAAGTTCTGGTTTCGTTCCTGCACCATCTCAGCTAGTGTTCACTAGTTAAGAATGATCATCAATTCCCCTATCAACCCATGGATCATATGGCTTTTAATCATGCTCTGATGACACGGTCATGATTCATCCACCATACTTAGGTTACTGTGTCTCCTTAGTGATCAAGGACAGAAAAAGATTCTGATCCAACTATAAGTAGTATCGTGTTCATAAATGCGTCACCCACTGAAGTTGTTAGTACCCCCACAGAAAACTGGTTGTCGTGGACCTAAATTGAAACACTCATGCACAAGAAATCAGATTGTTATGGAATCACTACCCACATGAAATTTGGTTAATAAGCTTTTTCTCAATTGAGAAACTTCTTGAACTACTTGGCTGAGTTTTTAGGACATCTTTTCAGCTTGTCCTCATAATCCTGACTAACTCAAAGCCAATAGTGTAACCGTCGGCCCATTCAAAGCTGTCCAACAATGACCAAGCAAAGTAAACAGGGGCAGCTTCACATTGAAGCCAAGGCGGCCACACAATCATTCTGACCTAGAAAAAAATAATTATTATATATAAATTTTTTAAAGAAATTATGATTTTTTACCCTTAAAACAAATTTGTGACCGACCTAAACTTTTTTAGGTTTAACATAATTAAACTTTGGACAAATTTAGGCAACAAACTTGGTTGTAGACTAAAGCCTACAACTCCAATCAATTTTATTTTTTAGTGAATTTTGACAAAACCACCATTGGATTTTATTTTCTCCCTATATCGTTTATGCTTGCAAATTTTCAAGAATATCATAAATCAATAACTATGTCATCAATAAAATGTTTAAATTTTGAGTTTTTTTAGTCTGAAATTATACATAAAAAATAAGTTTATGATTGAATAATAAATAACATCAAATTGGCATGAAATTGGACATATATTTTAAGAACATAAAAAACATGTAATTCAATGGTTAGATTTTCAAAGTATATATGTAGTCATCTTAATTTTTTAGTGAGAGTTGTACCTTTAGGCTACAACTAAGTTTGTAGTTAAACTTTGTCCTTAAATTTTGATTCCCTTAACAATATATTAGGCTCTTCCAAATAAAAGAAAAAGTCCAAGAAATTTTTTATTAAACTAATGTTTTGAAATTGCTTACAGTATCGATAATAAGACTATCATGAAATAATCAATTAAAAAAAAAAAAAAAAAACTCTTAGAAAGTTATAAGACATTATGTATTTGTGTGTGTGTGTGTTTTGTCAATATATGAAGTTATATTTTTATTAGATTTTGTATAATTTAAGTTTTTTAATAACTATACTGGAAAAATTTTATGATCCCACCACTGAAAGTATCTCTTCACATTGACCCCAAAACCCAAAGTCCAAACATTCAAATCTTAGTATTATTTCACTCGAATAATCAAATGGCTTGGAAGGCTTAGTTATGTTAAAAGACTCACATTAAAACACTTTGTGCTCTTTACTATTACATCTAGACAATTTTGGGAATATGTATTATGAAAGGCACTCTGTATCTTTTACTCTGGCTGTCTAGCTTTTATGATAAATCCTTGATTACCGAAAGATCTCATGTGTGTAAGATATGATGGAAATGCAACCTATTGTATTCGCTCCCATTCAAGACATCGATTAATTTTTAGTATAGTCAAAGTTGGAACTTTATATATCCCTTATTTAATACAATAGACTTTAATAATTAACTTAACCGAAACCGCATAGATTACATTCTTTTTAAGTTGTCACGTGCGTGCATGCCTCACTGGTAACCGGTCAGTCAACACCTACTTATATATTGTCGGTCGATCTGTAGTCCAGTAATGTTTTATGGACCCATAGACAACTGATCAGTTGTCGTGGAGTGGCGTCCATCACACACCAACTTGTGGTTTGGTTGCCCTAACCGTAAAAAATTAGCAGACATCAATGTCCATCGTCATCGACCATAGTACTATCACAATTAATACAATAGTAATAATTCATATCCTACTTTCATGAATCCCATTTATTGGTTTCAAAAATTTTGTTCATTTCGGTTCAGAGAAATGTTTGGGGGTGGGTGGGCAAGAAGAAAGAAAAAGAAGAGAGTAAAAGCTCTAGCTCATAATGCCCATGAAAAAAAAAGGTCTTGGGCAGCATTCGTACAAGTTTGTACAAAATTGTTTTATTTATTTTAATATAAGAACCTATTTTTAGATAAAAATATATAAATTTTACATCTTTCTTTATAATACCCGATGTGAATGTTATAAAGGTGAAAAAAAAAAAAAAGCTACACTGTAAAATTAGTATCTATATATGGTCCGCTTAGTTATTGCTTATTTTGCTGAAAACTAAAAACATTGTAGCAAAATAATTTTTAAATGTGTGAATAGTATAGTGAGATCCATTTTTAATGAAAAAGTTGCTAAAAAAAAGGTTTGTGAATCCCATGAACAGTGCATAGGATCCACTGAACAGAACTAAAACATGCTTCTCAATGAAAAAATAAAAATAAAACGCAGACACAGAGATATAGACGCAATCCAAACACGTACATATAGTACTTTTTTTTTTATTTAAATAAGATACAAATTCTACTCTAATCTAATCTAAGTGTATATATATATATATGAAGCTCCTTTCTGAAAACTTGAACTCCAATCTTTATCTCCCCACAAGTATATATATTTGTGGAGTGATCATCGCGCCAAAGTGGATACAGGTGCATTGAAATCATCCAAAACCAAACCAAACCAAAGAATTTTGAAACTTTATTGGTAGTAATTTTCCATATGGAGAGCTCAAACTCAAAGCCTCAAGTAGTTCTAGTCGCTAGTCCCGGCGTGGGCCACCTTGTTCGTGTCCTCGAGCTCAGCAACCGCCTTGCTGCCAATCAAAACTTGCACGTGACCACCTTCGTTGTCATGGAATCTCACACCACAGCCACCGCCGCCACCACCGGCGGGGAATCCCAACTAATCCAATCCGCCAAGGCTCGGAGACTGAAAAACCAAGACATCATAGAGTTACCACCAGTAACCCATAATACAAATGCTCCCATCTTCACAAGGCTCGGTGCCCTCATGCATGAGATACTTCCAACCGTCCGATCTTCCATCTCAGCCCTGAAGCACAATCCAACGGCCCTCGTTGTTGATATTTTCGGAACACCATTACTTGAGGTGGCAGACCAATTTCACATGTTGAAGTACGTGTTTGTTTCCTCTACATGGTCAAATGCATTGCTCTTATACTTTCCAGTGCTTGACAAGGAAGCACAAAGAGTTGAATTGGGTGAGCTGAAAGAACCAATCAAAATGCCTGGTTGCAAACCAATTCGACCTGATGATTTGCTCGACTCGATGATGGACAGGACAAAGAGCGATTACAAGATGTTGTTACAAATAGGGCTGAAGATGAGAAACAGTGATGGAATTTTGGTGAACTCTTGGGAAGAGTTGGATGCCACAACGCTTAAAGCATTGAGAGAGGAAGAGGGTTATGGAAAAGTACCAGTTTACTCAGTTGGGCCAGTGACTAGACCCTTTGATAATGATCATGGCCGTGGTCATGATCATCCATTGTTGCATTGGTTAGATGAGCAACCAGCAGAGTCAGTGCTTTACATTTCATTTGGGAGTCTTGGAGTTCTTTCACCTCAGCAAATCATCGAGTTAGCTTGTGGTTTAGAGCAAAGCCAACAGAGATTCATTTGGGTACTACGCACACCCAGAAACTGCGCTAGCACTATGGAGGGCCTGGATTACTTGCCAGATGGATTTTTGGATAGGACCCAAAAGGTGGGCCAGGTATTCACAAAGTGGGCTCCACAATCGGACATATTGGCGCACGGATCCATAGGAGGGTTCTTAACTCACTGTGGGTGGAACTCGTCCTTGGAGAGTATACTAAATGGAGTGCCAATGATAGCTTGGCCATTGTTTGCAGAGCAAAAAATGAATGCTACACAGTTAGCTGAAGATTATGGTGTGGCTGTGAGGCCCAAAGTTGCGCCAAGTAAAGAAATAGTGGGAAAGGAGGAGATTGAAATGATGGCAAGGAATGTTATGGAAGGGAATGGTAAGGCAATGAGGGCTAGAGTTAAGGAGCTTAAGAAAAGTGGGGAAAAAGCTTTGGCTGAGGGTGGTTCTACTTTCAATACTTTGTCTCAATTGGCAAACCAATTCCAATTGAACTGTCAACGCTAGAAAGGTTAAGGCTCCATGACCCGCCATCAAAGTGCGAGCCAATTACTGGTGGCAGTGTTTAATTAATTTGTTTTTGTAGCAACTTTTGTTTTGTGTGTCCTGTAAGATCCTTTGGAATGCTTAAGTAAGTTTTAATTTGGTTCCTCAAAAAATAAAAATAAAAAGTAAGTTTTAATTTTCTTTTTTAGGTCAATAATATCAGTTCAGCAAAGAGAGAAAGGATGGGAGGCTTCCCCGTCTTACATATATAACTTTGAGATTGAATTCCCTAAGTATGTAGATGAAGTTATAAAATGTATAATTATTATCTTTAATTTGTTTGTATTCTAAATAATTAATCTTGTGATAGAAAATTATATATGATTTGTTATAGATACCAGGTTAGTGAATTGATTTTCTGAGTTTGATGTGAAAATACATGCAAAACAATAAATAGCAAGCACCACGACACATGAAAAATTAACTTGGTTCACCATCTCCATGTCTACATCTATGGCAATGCCAAGCAAAAATATATACTATCAATGATATGGATTACGATGATATTAATCAACACTCACAACTAGGGGTGTGCATGAGTTGGGTTAAGGGGATTTTTTGTCCCAACCCACCATGGTGAGTTAAAAAAAAATTCAACCCAACCTAACCCATCACATAAGTTCAACCTAACCCAATCCGACGCACATGAGTTAGGTTGGGTTGGGTTGAACCCATGTTTGGACAATTTATTATTATTATTATTATTATTATTATTAAATTGAGTAGAAAACCACCTAAGTTGATAAACAAATTATATATTAATATATGAACTAATATACATTAATATTGGCTTTTATATAAGGTAAGAGGAAGAGTTGGTTATTTTTAAAAAAAAAATTATTAATTATATAATATATTTTAAATATATATTAAATATATAGGTGGGTCGGGTTGGGTCGGGTTTGGCAGGTTTGAAATTTTATGATCCCAACCCAACCCAACCCGCTATCAAAAAAAAATTTGTAACCCAACCCAACCCACCAAACCTTAAAAACTGACCCAACTCAGCGGGTTGGGTTGGGTGGTCGATCTTGATGGGTTGGCTGTACACCTCTACTCACAACTCATACAAACAACCAAGGATGGAGCTACTCTTTGACCAGGGGCCGGGGGTCATGGCCACCACTAGATTTTGGAGAAAAAAAATTGATATAGGTACATTTAATGTTCAATTAGGCCAAAAAAAAAAATTGATCATCATTAGTCTCTTCTTGCTCATTATTAGCTCACTCCTGGGCAGAGATGGAGCTATGTTATGGTTAACTATCTCATATAATAAGATAAACTTGGAGATGAAGATAAGAGAAAGAAATTTCTCATTGAATTAATAAGAAAAGTACAGCTCTGCTTGTATATATAAGGAACAAAGCAATTGAATGAAACAAAATAAAAGCAATTAAAAACAAGCTTTTTAATTTTTACCCAAATCAAGTTCTCATACTACTCTTTTTGGATACTCAATATCAAAATTAGCCTAAATTCTCTCTCTTAATGACCAAAATATTAGACAAAAATCCTCCTATCCCCACACGTAGGCTATCCTCTGCTTTGCACAAAGGTTACTCCTATGCTTGATGTTTATTCTTTCACTATCTTGATATTTGTTGAATCCATTGATGACCACAATGAATGGATTTTAGTTGTTTGTAACATTATCAGTGATGTTTATTGTCTATCTGAGTTACGAAAGTCAGTTAATGATATCAAAAAGGTTGTAAAGTGGATAGAATTTGTCAAACCAAATGTCAATAGAATTCAAAAGAAAAAACTCATTGTCAATTGTGCTTTGAAATGTCTAACTAATGTGGCAAGAGTCTATGTCAGAACATGAGGCCAAAGATCGTGGTCTTAAAAACATACGCAAATAGATGATAAAATATTAAATTGACCCAAAAAAAAAATTTCTTGAAGTTGCGATTTATTTTTTTATTTTTACTTTTTCAAAGTCCAAACTTTGCCCCCCCAAACCTTCAGCTTTGGCCCCGTCCCTGCAAACAACACTTAAAAAACTCACCAATGTAACTCCCAAGCCCAAAGCCCCAAAACACCTAATAAATCCCTCATATTCTAATTGGTTCTCCGAAATCCAGGAATTGTTGCTGTTGTTGTGGTACCTATTTCTTAGTCAAGCACTGGTTAGTAATAGGTATAAGATCACTGCATGTGACCATGCAGATGAAACAAACGCGTACTTCAGCATGTGATATTGGTCTGCCACCTCAAGTGCTGGTGTTCCAAACATATCTACAATTAGAGCCATCGGATTAGGCTTTTTCAGGGCTGAGATGGAAGATTGGAGGGTTGGGAGGACTTCATGCATCACAGGATTGAGTCTTGTAAAAGTAGGAGCATCAATATTACAGGTTACTGGTGGTAGTTCAATGATTTCTTCATCTTTGCATTTCCTAGCCTTGGCTGGTTGGACAAGTTGGGATTGGCCGGTGGCAACACTGGCCGAGGAATGAGATTCCACCACGACAAAAGTGGTGACACATAAGTTGTGAAGTAGTAAAATAGATAAAGTAGTTTTTGGTAAAACCAAATAACTAAAATTATGATTCTACCAATGTAGATGCTCTTAGAGTGGAAAAATTTTATAATATTTTTAAAAATTCTATAGCACTTCAATAATTTTTTTTTTTTTTTTTTGGCACTTCAATAGTTAGTAGCATGATGAACTGTATTATCTAGAGACTTATCTAGAGGTATATATCCTATGGCCTATTCGATACTCAGGTTACTCTGCTAGAAATCATTTCTCTCATTGTGTAGGCAAAATAGTTCGCATGGTTAGACCAACAGAATGACGAGGCCTAGGTCCCCCACACGCAAAACAGAGTTTAAGATCATGTGCATTTTCTGGACAAATTTGCAGATTTTAATTGTTGTTGTGTCAGGATAGTTTTTGTCGTGTAAAAGTAAAAATACTATGCAGATAATTCTATTTTTTTTTTCCTTTTTCTTTTTTTGGATAAGAAACAAAGCCAAATAATTCTAATTCTGGAGCTTTCGGATTATGCTATAGAATTATGGATCGAGTTTCACAGGTGCACTAACCCCATGAAATGTTTGTGGTGCGCACTCGTAGCATTGCTTTTCTACGCAGGTGTGAAATGTCAAATCATGTGGATTGGAAGGAATATATATATGTTGTTTGGACATGTGTTGAGTATCACTTTCGGTGATTATTTTATCGAATTGGGTTATATAAACAATTACGAGAAGGTCTAATAGACTAACTATTGATGGGTAAAGCATATGTGTGACTAAACATTCATGTTACTTTGAGGGTAATAACAGTTTGGGTGCGAATTATGAATGATTTGCTAGTGTTGTCTAGGTTATGTGTTGATCTTTTAACGCTTAAAAATTTTTATGAGTTGTCTTTATCAAGAGAGAGAGAGAATCTGACCAAATTAACGCTTCAGCAACATTAGTTTGGTCTGACTAAGTTGCACCCCATTGACCATCTAATCTTAGCATAGTTCAATCAAGTGTTTACTGTTTAGGCTTATTGGTCACTTGGTTGGTTAGAGGATTGGCTTGAGTTCGTTGAGCTCGTGTGAAGGCTTGGCAAACTACTGATCATCAACTATGTTAGGTTCTAAAAGTTTAGAACAATTGGCAAATCATAAACAAACTTGTCTAGATATAGATTCTTAAGTCTATGAAGTTATATTAGACAATGCTCAAAGTGTTGCAAGTCAGAATTCAAAGAACATACAAGCTGCAGGTTCAAAAAGTCAAAATCGGACTGGTTTGAATGATTAGGAGATTTTTCAATTCATCAGGCTCGATCGATTAGAAGAATTTTCGATCGGTCGATAATCGTAAATCAACAAAAATCAACAAACGTAAAAAGCCCATAACTTGTCCGTTTGAAGCCCAAATCGTGATCCATTTTTTGCAATATTTAAAGGACATTATAAGCTAATCCTATGAGGGGTTTTTTAAGAGAGAAGAGTGCATCTTGTGCCTCCTATTGTATATCTAGGGTTTTTGTATCCAAAACTCTCTTAAATCTTTTATCAGCAATATTCCTTGAAGAAACTTAAGATCCGATGTTGTAGAAATTGCTGCTACAAGATATAGTTGATGATTTAAACCTTTGAGTGGGATCTCAAAGTCACTAATGTGGGTATTTGTGTGTGACAAATTCAAATAGAAGAATCCATGGATTTGGAACTGCACGTGGTTGTGAGAGTATGTTCTACAAGAGGTAGCTTTAGATTTTAGGGAGAAAATCTATTGTAAACTTCCATTCTATCATAGTGAATTTGTTTACCTTGAGAATAACTAGGTTAAATCCTCCCTAGATTATTACCTTGAAACTGTTGGTTTCATTGGTTTTCCTGAGTCATCATATTGTTGTCTTATTTACTTTTCCGCACTGAGTAATATGATTGCATGAGTTTAACTTAGATCTGAATAATTAACCTAAGTAACTACTTGGCTAATTAATTAAATTAAAAGAATCTTATTTATAGGTGTCTAAACAGAACAAACAAACTATATAGTAACATCTAATAGTTTTAACTATGCGTGAAAATATAACATTATTTTGAAGGGGCATTTTTAGAGCATTTTCTAGTTGATTTAGAGCTCTTAACCTTATTTAAATTTAGTGATGATACATAACAACGTGTGATTTAAGTTTTGCTTGATTTGTTTTTTTAATGTGCTCGTTGGACTATATTCTCTGTTTTAGGTGGAATGACCTCCTCATGTTTTAATTTTAATTTTCTCATTGAATATGTTATTACTATTGTTGCAATATGAATTAGGTCTACTTTTTAAGTTAATGTTTGTCTAAGTTTTTCATAACTTACATCATGTGGCTTAGAGGCACTGCAACACAATGTGAACTCTAAAACAGCATCAAGAATTTAAGTGGGAGAGATTGTGATATCTCAAATTTTATGGATTGGATAAATTAATTTGCATTGTGCGGGCGTATATTGAATCTCACAAAGAGTATTTATTAGGTGAAACTAGTTATGTAAATGATTATGAGGAATCTCAATTGTAATTGATTAGTTCTTTTTGGAATATAGAGTAGAAATGGCTAGCATTAACAAATAGTAGTCTTCGTTGGTCCAAGAGAAAGGATGACAATTTCATGAGGATGCTAATCATATACAAAGGAATTTTTTGAAGTAGGAATTGAATGCCTTGAATGAACGCTCATCCCCATCATTTATAAATGAGCATACACCAAATTGTGGAGAGTAACAACACTATGAAAATTTATGCCTATCTCAAGATAGTTTTTGTATTATGTCAGGGTGTACTATGTTATGGTTAATTTTATCACTCCAAAAACTTACGTCTCCCACTTGAGCACACGATAATGTAGAGGATTTGCTATAGTTAGCATGATACCTTGGTACTAACGTATTGCCTTATGCTATAACTCTAATTTATGAAAACTAATATTTTGAAATCAACGAGTGTTTTGGTTACACAAGCACAGGCTTTGCCACTTATCTCTAGTAATACATACTAGATGACTTCGAATTCACTTTCTTTCAAGAAAATGGCAATGAACGCTGGTTCCAAAATGGAACCATGGTTGGGAACATAGTCACGCACCCTGTACCATCGTTAATAACCTCAGTTGCACACATTTATTCGTGTGTTGACTTGCACTGAATGTTCTGTTAAATATTTCCTTCCCAACTATTTACCTTAAATATTTTCCTCAACGACCTTATCAGCATTTTGTTGTACTATATGGTTATAAATATCATTCAACTTTAACATAATGCGCAATAGTGGATTTTTTTTTATCCATGTGAATTGTGAGTCTTCATTTCCTCATAATTATCTTCTTCTTTTTTTATCTTTAACCGGTTAAGTATGTCTTTCAAGCAAAAATTCACATAATTATGCTCATCCAAGCATCCTCAACTGCTTCCATCTATGCAACCAACCATGTTATCATAAATTTTTAAATGATAAAGCTTAGATATAATATCTTAAGTACAGTCCATTAGGTTCCCCAATTAGATTCAAACACTTGGTTGCATTGACCAATAAGATACAAATAAAGTTATCTTTTTCAATGAAAATTAAATTCAAAACAACCAAATGTTTCTATCTAATTGTGAAGCCTAATGTATTGCACTTAAGTATATAAGTTTTATAGTACAAAAATATATAATATAAGCCACACAAAATATAAAACAAGAGACAAGTGTGATTCCTTTTATTTATTAAGATTAATACATGAAATTCAAAAATCCAATCACACCAGGTAATAGTTTGTTCAAAAGAACATATGAGAGGAAGAATCTCCAATAAAAAATAAAGCTAGGTTGGAAAAAGACAATTTTCTCTCTTATGGCTCAAGAGTCACAACTTATTTTAGGAGAAACAACTTGAAGAAATAGGCAGAGTACTTGAGATATCTCCTCATATTGTTATTAAAATCAACAAAAATAAGACCAAACCGAGAAGTGTAACCACCATCCCATTCGAAGTCGTCAAAGAATGACCAAACATGGTATCCCTTCACATTCACGCCCTCCCTGCCAAAGTTTCACTATTAAAATCATTTTTTTATTATCAAAACAATTATATAAATATATTTATTCTTTAATTTTAATTCTATTTTGTCTGTCCTCCTTTATATTTTTCTACCATAACCAAATTAAAATATGACACAACAATTTTTTTCATTAACACTCACTTGATAGCTTTTAAAAGATATGATAAATGTCCATAATGGTATCTTATCCTCAGACTATCTTTGAGGGCATCTTTAATTGGCAAAGATCTATTATTTGCATCAGCCATTCCTACAAAAGAAGAGTGCAATAAATTACTCTAGTAATATTATTTAAGACACTGCAAAAAATATTCTAATAAAAAAATGATAGAGAAAATTGTAGTACCGTTCTCTGTTATGTATATCACTGGATTGATGTAATTTTCCTTTATATATAGCAAAAGCTCTCGAAGTCCCTTAGGATAGATGAATAGCCAGTTCAAAGCTGTCTGGAAAACAATTTGTTGCACCACATTCGTTGGGTAATGGCATGCATGCAACATGAGACAAAAAATATACATATACATGCCCGCGCACACATAGAAACAAAAAAGTATAAATACCGGTGTACCAATAGGAGTTCCATTTTTATCAGCCGTGAGGGTGGCTTGTCTATCAGAGACAATACTAGCATTAACACCATTAGAAGAGGGAGCACTTTCTACATAATTTGTAGTGTAGTAATTTACACCAAGAAAATCGAGGGAGCCTTTTAGTAACTTATTGGATTGAGCTTCAGTAAATCTGGGCAATCGATTACCCACCAAAGATTTCATGCTTTTGGGATAGTCACCATATATGACCGGATGGAGAAACCTATATATACAAATTGTGGATGATTATCAACCTTTTTTGTGCATATAAATGTATAATAAAGTAAAAATTGTCTTGCAAATGAGATTTTTTTAATGTAAAAATTACCATTAGAGGCCTTCAAGAAGAGTTATGAAAGTTTAACTATATAGAAGAATGAATATGATTAAAAACTAAGGATGGCTTTAGAAATTAATCTTTGTTGCCATATGTACTCACCAGCCAAAATAGAAATCAAGAACTCTATAGGTAGCCTTTCTGTTGGCAGAAGTTTGGTATTTTGGTACAAACCAATGTGCCACTATTGTAATCCCAAATTTCCCATGTTCATATGGCTGCAAGCATATTAAGTTAATCACAATTTGTCTGACATCACATAATAACTTTATCAAATTATCATAAAAGCTGAACAAAATACAATTATACTTAGAAAGAAAAAAAAAAACAAACAAACAAACTTAGAGAGCATTTTGATTCACATTCCTGATTGCTTATTTAATGAAAGAACGGTAAATATTAAAATAGATGGGAGATTTTTTTGTTTTTTTTTTGGTGTGGGCCAACAAAAATAAAATTAAAAACCCAATATGCTGACTTTTTTCCCTTTCCAATCAAATACTAATAAGTTGAATAATTTATGGGGAAAATTATTATTATTTTTTTATTAAATAGTGCAATGATATATCTTTTTTTCTTTTTTCAATCATACAAACCGGGTACTTGTCCTTGTACAACTTCACAGCACCTCCATGAGCAAGAAGTAAGTTGTGGGCAACAATATAGGGCTCGGTGGCAAAGTTACCGGCAGTACAATTTCCAACATAATTAGAACATCGTCCTGGTGCAATAGTACCCAAGGTGTACCCATTGATGCATATCCCATTTGGTTCGTTCATTGTGACCCATAGCTTAACTTGTTACCCAAATGTTTTGAAGGAAAAGTCCACGTAATCTAGATAATCCTTCCTATTCATACAACCAAATAGTTAATTATTATTTGTGGCACAACGTTTTGAGCATTGGAAGATCTATATTTTGTTCAATTGCTAATACTTTCACTATTTTCGGGCTTAAAAATCCACCATATTCATCTTCAAGTGCTTGTGGAGTGTCAAAATGGAATAAAGTCACTAGGGGCTTGATACCTGCCCACAATGTGAAACTGAAGTTTGGAGAGAACATTTATGCAAAAATGCTAAAAATATCAATTTTTATGTTTTTAGACCATTCTAATAAAACTACTAAAATATATTCCATTAAAGATTTTTTTTTTTTTTTTTTTTCAATTTGGGTTGGAAAAATCTTCTCTTTTATATATGTAACAGTTCATAAAATCATCATCGTACATATTTCTTATTGTGTAGCTAATTATCATTATACTAATAATTAGATCGAGGTGTGCAAAATATTCGCTTGACCTACCAATCCACCTGCCCCATGCAGGTCATTAAATTAGGCAGTTTGGGTTGGGCGAGCTAGACCCCCAAAATAGCATATTGGGTTGGATAACGGGTTAAAACATTACCATCCCGCTACATCCTGACCCACCCACTTAATTATACATAAATAGAGAAATATATATTAGTTCAAAATTTTTAACCATATATTTTATATTTAAAGTTAATCAATTCACCTAATCAATTTATACAGCTTATCAGTAATCAATTCCTTAAACAAAATATAAAAAGTCAACATTGAAACCCTAAACTCACCTCAATCATATACTGCAAACACTTTGTATTTAGCCTTCACCTTCAACCAAAATTGAAGATTTTTATTTTATTTTCTATCCCTTCAATTCTTCACTTTCCATCAGTTGCATACTCTCCTAGACAACCACAAAGGCAATTTTTTTTTCTTTTATTGTATAATGTTTGTATCTATATATTTATTGAGTATGTTGTTGGTCCTTTTGATTTGGGTCTCATATATTCTTGTAAATCTACAAAATATTTTTGTCTTTTGATCCATTTTTATATATTTTAAAAAAATGTTATGGTCTTACATGTAAAGCCAGCTATACCTTAAACTCAAATCAATCCACTCAAGATGCAAACAGATACAAAACAACATGTAACATTAGAATGAAAAGCTAAAGGTCATTTAGTTTCTAATAATAGAGTTAATTATACTGTTGTGCATGTGTAATACTCTTAGTAGTTCTTATAGTTTGTAATACGGCTAGTTTAGGCACCAATGTTCATTATTCTTGTATGTTAGTATATATACTCTGTAGTTTATCAAAAGAATAATGTCAATCCACCCAACCCACAAAATTGAAACTGCCAAAATTTGTAACCAATCCGCCGGATTTATACTTTGGTGAGTCAGTGGTGGATTGGAATTTTCCCAACCCGCTAGTGACGGATTGGATAGAAATATTAGCATTTACCCACCCAATCCACACACCCCTACTAATGGTTTTGCCCATATATGTTTGACATTACAAAAATTATAGCTAAAAATAAAATGAAGTATAATTTCACCATTCAACAGGAGCTCGTTGATGAGGTTGTTGTAGAATTTAACACCTTGTGGGTTCACTCCCCCGCTTATTTTTCCCTCTGTAAACATTAAAATGATTCAACAAAAACATCAACTAGTGGGTTTTCTGAATGAACCAACATCAATTCATTGCTGATCCACCATTTTGATCTTCAGATTCGATTGAAGTTTGTCTTAATGGAACCCATCGTAATTAGAAGCTTAATTACTAGGTAGAGACTTATAATTATAAATGATGAGAATTGGTTCAAGAGAGAAATCTTACTAGGTAATATTCTTGACCATGAAATAAAGAATCTGAAAGAGTCCAATCCAATTTTTTTCATCAGTTTTATGTCCCCCTGTACCATTTCGTAATTATTAAAACAAATAATAACGTTGACCATGTTTGCGAATAGTATGATCGGCTACCTTATAACGATGATAAAAGTCATCAGCTACATCTCCATTGCTACCATCCGCAATTTTTTCTGTAAATTTCACAACATATCAAACAAGAGAGATTGATATTCAAGGATGAAAAAATTAATCAGTTTGATTTTCATTGTATAGTTAATTAGTTATATAATTAAGGGTTCTCATTCGATACCAATATTTATTTGGTAGTATAAAAAATCCAATTACTAGCTTGAGTTTATTTATTTATTTATTTTGTAGGAGCAATTCAAATTGGTGTACCAGTACCAAAACTGACAAAGCCTAAAAATATACATAGTCAGTTTTAGTGTAATATGATTGCATCACGATGCCTAAATATTTTGTGTTATTAATTACACATTATTTGCAATATTATAAAATTTTAGTTTTAGACATGCTTCCTATCAGTTTACTATATGGTATTTTCTTTTTCTTCTTCTTTTTTTTAATTCAAAATTAATCCAATTATTAATTAAGATATATTTTCTAATTGAAATTCTATTATCAAAAGTTTAAAATACTATTTAATTACATTTTAACACCAAATATTCTTAAGGAAATTTACTTTTAAACTAATAGTGAAATTCATGTTGAAAAATATGTTGTCAATTGACTCGAGTGCACAGAAATAATGCTAATTAACCACAGCATTTTGCGATTAAAAATGTCAAATTAGGACAAACGATTAAAAATCATATAGCATATGAAAAATTATGTTGCATATTCGACATACTATACCTCCCTCTCGTATAAGAATTGATTATATTATGTACAACCCATGATAGATGGAATATGAAATGAGAGCATTCAAATGTACTGAATAATTTCACTCTATTCCCTCAACTAGCTGTCATAACTAGTCATATATCCTCATGTCAATTGAGTGCAATTATTTTTCTTGCCATCTTTTTCCTTGGACAAATGATAGTGACAGTGCATATTTTTATTTTATGTTATAGCATTCAAAAATCACTATCACATTATTTTTATTTTAAGGACCAAATTTTCTTGACAACTTTGTCATAGCTTTCTGTATATACTTCTTTCATATGGTGCCAATAATTTCTTCTTTATTTTTTTAGGCCCAATAATATTTTGCTAGTGGCAACTTGAGGTGCAAAATAAAACTGGAAATTGTTTTTCATGCTATGGGTTTCTGGTGCAATGAGCTCTTAAAGGATGGCCGTGAGCTAGTTTCTCATGTCAGAAGTTTTTGACATTATTCATGAGTACTTTTACTGGATAAGATAAACAAATGCAATAAAAAAGTAAAAGGAAAAAAAATCATGATCAATTTTGAAATTTTAAATCATATATATATATATATATATATAAAAGCTGTTAAAAACAGAAAGACCTGGATGTTCCCGAGTGAAAGTATCCCATATACTAGGGCCCCTATCATCAATATGTGCTGCGCCTTCAGACTGGCTCAAAAATAAAAATTAAAAAATTTTTAAATGAGTAATTTTTTTTTTTAAATCTTATTGGCTGGATAAAAGTAAATACATGCTAGTTGAAACATGAAAATAAGCCCCAACGTTCTAGTTTAGTAATATTATCTAGTTCTCTCATGAAAGCAAAGTCAATCTAGCTAGTTAGCACTAGTAGTGGGGTATAAAACCTCCCAAATTGCTATTTTAACAACCCATATCCTGAAATTGTGCTTCATCTGGGTGTGGGTTGCCAAAAGTTTTTAGCAACTTTGAACAGTATATAAACAACCATATTGTAGCTATGGTTGCAAAAAATAATTATTTTATTCTCTCTTTTCCTTCTTTTTTTTTTTTTTTCTTTTCTCTCTCTCTCTCTCTCTCTCTCTCTCTTCACGTTCAGACTTCACACTCAAATCACAGTCTCAAAATCTGCCTCTCCCTTCTCTTCCCTCTGCCTCCTTCTCTGTCGCCTCCCTCAACCTCTCTTCATCTGGATGGTAGCTGTTGTGCTTGAGTTCTTTTTTTTTTTTTTTTTTGGTTTTTTACGGATTAAGATGGTAAAATAGATAAAGTAAGTTTTGAGAATGTAAAATAGATAATTCTTAACAAACCCGGATGTTAGTGCTTTTAGATTTGAATTTCATTCCCTATTTGTTATAATAAAAAGAAAAAAAAAATGAAAGTAAGTAGTCTATAGTGTTATTCATGTATGTACCTGGTAAGCAGCTGAACCAACTCCAAATATAAAACCATTAGGAAAACAGGTCCTATTAAATGGTTTTGAATGACTTGGTTTTGCAGCTTCAGTGTAAGCAGACAAGCAGGCCAAGCCAAGGAGGCAAAAGAGGAAAGGACCTTGGATCGCCATGGCCAAATTTTCTGCTCAAAGCTTCCTCCAAACTCACTAATATATAATAGGCGAAAACACTATTTTGGTCCCTACATTTTGGGGTCACAATCAATTTGATCCCTACATTTTAAGAATAGTCAATTTAGTCCTTATTATTTTTAACTTACAATCAATTTGGTCCCTGCCATTAAATCATTAACAAAAAATGCCAACGTGGCAAATTGTTAGCCCAGTTAGGTCTAATATTAAAAAATTAAATGAAATACTGTCGTGTCTTAATTTCAACAGTCAACTCAGTGCTTAGTTGGCAAACAAAAGCCAAGTCCACGTTTAAAAATACTTTTCTTTCATTGTACGAATTTCTTTCCTTTTTTTTTTTTGGTAGAAAGAATTTATTTCCTTAGAAATTAGAATATGCCACATCCCATCTATGCTTATCTTGTTTTTCCTTCATACATTTTTCTTTTGTTCTCTCTTATTCATGGCTGAAAAGGCCAAATCCCATATTCATACAAAATCTGAAATCCAGATCCACTAAACCCAGTTTCTCCGAACCTAGATTCAACATAGATCGACCACGACTTCTTCGATGTCTCCGATCAGTGGTCTCGATATGGGTTTTGAGCTCCACGCCATACAAAAGAGATTGGTTGGTGAACCATTCCATGGTCGGATTCCAAAAGCTAAAGGGATTGGGTGTTTTTTTTAGGCTCAAAGTCTGCGTTGCTATCTTCTTCTTCGATGACCCGTCCACTTCCATGGCTATGTGGGTTTGCTTTCCGAAGCTTTCTTACTATGTCTATGTCTTTGGGTTTCCATTACACTACAATGGCTTGACTTTGGGTTTGTTTGTGTTGAGTGATCAAAGTTGTAAAATGGGCATTTTTAACATGCACTTGCAAACTAGCATAGTGGCATTTGGGCTCTGTAGTGGATTTGTGGTGTTGAACGATTTCATTGTAGTAAATCTGGGTCTATGATTTTTGGACTAGATTAGTGTTTGGTTACCAAGAAATCGCAAGAAGGGAATTAAAAGGAAATTCTGTTTGGTTAGCAATTGTAAAAGGAAAAATAAAATTCTAATTGGTTGAAAAAATTGTAAGAATGTAAAGGTGGAAATAAAGAAAGGAAAGAAATTTGTACAATAAAAGAAAAGGTATTTTTAACGTGGTCTTGGATTTTGTTTGCCAACTAAGCATTGAGTTGGCTGTTGAAATTAAGACACGGCAGTATTTCATTTAATTTCTTAATATTAGACCTGCCAACTGTGTTAACAGTTTGCCACATAGGCAATTTTCTTTAGTGATTTAACAGCAGGGATCAAATTGATTGTAAGTTAAAAATTACAGGGACCAAATTGACTATTCTTAAAATGTAGGGACCAAATTGATTGTGACCTCAAAATGTAGGGACCAAAATAGTGTTTTTGCCTATATAATATTATAGAAGGAAATAGTTAATTAATTCAACAGTATATTTATACTATTAAATTTTTTAATGCAATTTGGCCATTATAACTGTAAAGTTGTGATTTCCAACTAGCATCTATTGGCTTTAATCCTGTGACAAATTTGATTACAATTTCTTCAATCATTTCTCTGTATTTATATGAGTTTATTTGTAAGAAACGAGTGTGAGAGATTGGTGAATAATCAAGTTTCAAAAATGGATCAGTGCAGTTCACAACTAGCTTGCAAGAAGAGTAAATCGTGAAAGGCCACGTGTAAAGCACATGACTAAAAACTGAAGAGTCATGTCAGGCTGTCAAATTTGTGAGAAATGCCATCTTGCGAGGTACCCACAAAACTCTCTATTTGGCAAAAAGAAAAAGTGTTTTACCAAATTCTTTACCCACACTATGTATACCCTCATTACCCACAAAATGTAAGGAGTATTTTTCAGAGAGAAAACTCTAGCAAATACACTTGAAAGTTAGAGATTGTTATATCTACAATCATCTACACATTTTTTTCTTGGTTTTCCTCTACTTCTACCTCTCTATCTCTACATCCTTGAAAGGTTCTTAACTCAAACACTTACCACACCCAATCTAAGTGTTGAGTCAAGTTTTGGTGCTGTTGGGAAGTATTGGAAGAAGCCATTAAATAGCGGATGCAATTGGGCTAAATTGCAGGATTCAAAAAGCTAGTGAAGACAAGACTTCGAGAAGTCCGTTGGTAGCAAGAGCTTGGAGGGCTCAAGTACATAGGGTAGACCAGGCTTGGAGTGTCTTTTGTTATTCGTGTACTCCAACTTTATTCACTAGTGGATCAATTTCGACTTGAAAGGTCGCGGAGAGATTTTTCGCCAAATTCTTTGATTTCCTCTTTGATAACACACCTTGGTGTTATCTTGTGTTTACATCTCTCTTCCCTTACTCTTTAAGCTTACGTTTATTGTTGCTTGCTTACTTATGGCTTAAAGAGTAGTGTTACCGATTTATTTTGCTTTATTTATGTAAAGTTGAATTTAATCAACCATTTTTTTGACTTTATTCCGTGTCAATTTGCTTGTAATTCAGCACTTAAAAACCCTGTATTTAGGTGGGAATCATGTAAGGGTAGTATGTGAGAGAGTGTAAAGAAATGCTTAAGAATGTACACTGAAGCAGAGACTCGCGACTGAAACTCTAGTGTAGATTCTAGATGATTGGCAATATATAGAACATTCAGTTTTAGTCAACAATGAAAAAGAAAATATGGTTATCTTTTCTCTCCAGTTCCAATCTATAAATTTCCAGAACCTACCCCCCCCCCCCAACATAAGGCACTGAAACTCAAATTAGAAAAGGAGACTCACCAGACCCAAGGAGTCATTGAGATCTTAGTTTACTTCAACCACTTTCCAAAAAATGGGACAATAAATATCACAATGCAGTTCTCAAGAAATATCCCCCATAAGCTAAACTTCACAGATACAATCCTAAAATCATAAATTTCTTCAATTCTACATGGCTAACAACTATATCTAACAAAAAGCAGATTACCCATTAGTCAATTCACACTAATTTTACAAAGAAACCAACCTGTTCAGCCAAGTCCATATACTCTATCGTGAGAAGCCTCGCGCAAAAGCATGAAACTGCACCATAATGCACGACAGCCGCGCAAGACGAAGGCAACACATCACACAGATGAGTGAGAGCCCTGGCGACGAGGAGCAAAGACCGAGCGAGGTTTGGAGGCAGACCCTTTTCCTGATGGATGGAGAGAGAGAGCGACTGAGAGAGAGAAAAGCAGACCCTTTTGCTGATGGATGAAGAGAGTGAGCGACTGAGAGAGAGAAAAGGAGAGGCGCTTGCGAAAAGAGAGGTTTATAATGGTTTTCATAGGTTTTGGTTTTTTTTTTTTTTTTTGGTTTTGGTTTTATTGTTTTATGTTTTATTATTATTTTTTTAATGTTGTGCTGATGTGGAAAATTGTAGGAGTTTCAAAAGCTTCGGTTATATATATATATATATATATATATAGATTATGCTATATACAAATATACAAGTTATGATTACATTTTTTATATATTCATTTTTATGGGTTAAAATGTGGACTTATTTAAAATTTAAATATTTCTACATTAATTGTAAAAATATATGTGAAATAATAAATGTGAACTATTATGAAAAAGGTCAAAATGCAAAATGCACCCTCTAAGTTTCACCACTTTTCATTTCAGTCCTCTAAGTTTAAGTTTTGTCAATTAAATATTTTAAGTTTTATTCATCCTCAATTAAGTCCTCCGTTAACAGTTTGTTAGTTGCTGCAGTTATCTACCCAAAAGTACCATTTTTGTCCTTTATTTAATTTTTAATTTTATATTTTATATTTATTTATTAATTTTAAAAAAACGTAAACTTCAAATAAATTAATTAAAATTAAAAAAAAAATTGAAAGAATCAACATTGTCCCTCCATTTGAAGCCTATCTTAATACTAACAATTTCTTTCCTTAGTTTTCTTTTCTCTATCCAACCAAATCCTAAGTTGGTAACAAAGCAGTGGGTCATTATAGAATTATGGTGGTGGAAAGCAACAGATTCCCTAGAAACTTTTGATGGGGGATTTCCTCCTCTAGAGCTTTTCTTTTAGATTTGCTAAGGTGTAGAGTATGAGGAGTATCCAGTTCAAACATGTCAACTCATTTAGCAACTCAAATGGGAGATTACTTAATGCCATGGGAAGCCTATGTGCCCAAGGTATTTACATTTCTGGGAACCATAAGACTGAAAGGGAAGACTTTGGGTGGCTTTGCTTTGATCGGACTGTACACTACAGATTCAATGGCTCCAGTTCCCTGTTCTCCCTCTCGATCTCTCTTTCACCCTCCTTCTCCCTCTCAATGTCTCTCTTTCTTCCTCTCAATATCGGGCTGGGTTGGGGTATCAGGTGGGTGGGATTGCAATTGTGCTCTTTCACATGGGAGGGATGACATTGATTAATTTCTGTTTTTTTTTTTCTTTTAATTAACGTTTTTTAAAAAATAATTAATTAATTAAAAAAATAAAGGGCAAAAACAGTGTTTTTGGGTGGGATAACGACAACAACTAACAAATTGTTAATGAGAGACTTAATTGAAAATGAATGAAATTTAAAAGACTGAAACAAAAAGTGGTAAAATTTAAAAGATAGGTTTTACATTTTAACCAAATATATTTTCCTAAATAATATGTTCTGAGAAAGAGAAGCCTAGATACTTTTTCTTCCCATGAGTCTCTGACTCTAGCTGGTGGTGTCGGGCATCCTGTTATGACTGACACCGCTACTAGTGGATCGTATACTCAAAAGATTTCATAATTTTCTTTTTGAAATATACTATTAATTTGTTTGAATAAAATTGGATATCTTCCTTTTTTCTTTCTTTTTCTTTTTTTAAATCTTGAAGTTTATCTACTGAACATTTTTTATCTTTGAAGTTTATCTTTTAAGCACTTTATCATTTTGATTTCTAAAGTTTCGCCTGAGCATTTTTTACTTCTAAAGTTTTAAAAATGAACGCTATTATTCTCTTGTCAATTACAGTAATTTATCTTGCCAATACTTTTTTTAAAGTGACATAACAACTCTTTTAATATTAAAAGGGTACGCATCAACCCCACACCTAAAGCAACCCTTTTCTTAATCTACTGATTCTATTCAATTCAAACTCATTTCCAATGGGTCTCTCTTTCTCGGAATTGAACTGCACACCCATCTTTAGCCATATACAAAAACTAACTTCAGATCTTAAGGAAATAAAAGAAAAAAAACAGTAATTAACTCTTATTTTCTTTTATTATTATTATTTTTTAACTCTTATTTTAATGGTTGTCAAATTTACCCTACTACAACATTATTAGAGTATTAACATCAACTATTCTAAAAAATATGCTATCTGTTAAGGTATAAATTTTTTATACCCATCATATATCTTATCCTTGACTATTTAAAAATTTTTAAACAAAATAATATTGTCCTTACCTAGCAGCAAACACACATATCAAAAACACAAATAAATGATGCAAAAACCTTAGCGGTTAAGCAGCAGAGCTGAAGGTCAAAGTTGCCGCACACAACTAGTAGCAAAACTGCCTTCCTAACTTCAACTTTTGGCTCCGTCCCTACCTCAAAGGAGAGTAGACTACAAGGCTCTTAACATGAGGTGCCTTGTAATGTGGATGAAATTTTTAGTCTCTCTTATTTATTAATCATATGTTTGGAACTTTGAATGGAGCATGATGACAGGGGAGAAAGATTGGTTAAGAATTTAAGATATATTAATTGTTAGAACATATGTGGAACATGTTATGAACATATGTCATATAGAATTGGCTAATCCTTTGACAAAACGCACTTTACTTGTAATTGGGTAGATGTAGGATGTGTTTAATACTTCAAGGAACAAGAGTTCAAGTCCAAGTATTAAAGCCATGCAAATCTGTCCAAGAATCAAGCGAAGAAGTGTTGTTCATTAAAGCTCGACAGATAGCTCGACAGATGTATCTATCGAGAATTATGAAATTCAGATTTCCAGATCTGTTTTTCATGCATATCTAATTTATATGTTTAGGTTTTCTTTTCTCACAACCCTAGACATATATAAGGTTGTAGGCACCGAGATCCCAAGACACATATAGGCCCTTGGGCCCAGGCCCAACGGGAACAGCCCCATTGCCCTAAGCCCTTCTTGGATCTGCCTTAGCGTAAAAACTAATTTTGGGCCTTGAATTCTGATATGTGCTCGGCATAAGCTTTCCCGAACAAGCGTATTAACCGTATCCGGGTAAATCATGATATGCGTGGTAAACTGCATTACCGAGCACTATCAACTAAGCTGGAACCAAGTTCCAAGGCCATAATTGTTGCACCTCACTCTCACCTAAAAATCCACTTAAATCAAATAGTACTAGACCTTCAATAGCACTAATAGAGGCTGAAATCGTAATCTCACCACTAACCTTCGCTATAAATAGCAGAAGTTTGGGAGGAAGAAGGGGTTCAGAAAAATAGAGAGAAAACAGTCAAGGGAGAAGAAAAAACTGAGTGTTGCTTTGAGTCTCTCTGCCGAGAACGACCCAGAGTAGGAAATTCTCAAGCCCACTACAAATAAATTGTGAGCCCAAGTGAGTTAAGGCCCAACAGCCTCATACCTGGTTCCCAAAATTGGCGCCCACCGTGGGGCTCTCCTACGAAGCTGTGGTTCAACTAAGACTCAAACAAGGGAAATGTCCGAGGAGCGTTCAGGAGGGCGCGCACCGAGCAGTTCCATAGGATCTTCTCGGGGATCGACGTGGAGGGAGAGAAGGCAGAAACGGCGGAAAGATAGGGAGCACCCCAAAGGAGAGGAAAGGTCCGGATTGGGAGAAGGGTCGGCCCAGACACACCAAACGGTTTCAGGCGTCTCGGCGCATCGGCAGTATGATGATAGAGACCGAGAGCTGGAGCGGCTGCGTAAATTGGTAATGGCTTTGGAGCTGGAAGCAAGGGGTCGACACCAAGAAAGGAATCGCAACCCCCAGCAAAGGAGAAATCGGGGCGAGGAGGGCTCTAGCCGATCTGGTACGCAACGATTCCGAGACCGATCACGCTCTCAAGAGTCACACCGGCACTCCCGGGAGCCATGTCGTCAGCGGGACCGTTCACGGTCGTATGGATACGGTGACCGAGGGTCAGAATCGCCGAAGGAACGGCAGCACCACAATGCCGCCATGGACGCCATGAGCCGAGCCTTACGGATGGCTGCCTGGTCGCCGTTCTCCGATGAAATTGAACGGGCCCCTATGCCGAGCAGATTCACACGACCGCCATTCAATTCCTACGAGAGGAAGACATCCGTGGAGCATGTCAGTCATTACATCCACATGATGTCTTTGCATGCACACAATGATGCATTGATGTGTAAGGTATTCCTCTCTAGTCTCGACTCAACGGCCCTGAGATGGTTCAATGGATTACGGAAAGGCTCCATACATAGCTTCGCCGAGCTGATTCAAGAGTTCGGCAGTAGATTCGTGACATGCAGCCGAGTGCAACAGCCGGTTGACGCGCTACTTTCCATGAAGATAAGGGTCGGAGAAACCCTTCGGAGTTATGCTAGTCGATACTGGGAACTCTACAACAAGATTGGTGGAGGGAATGAGAAAATTGCGACAAGCACCTTCAGGATGGGGCTCCTCAAAGACTCTGAATTACGGGAGTCATTGACGAAAAAACCCCCCGAGGATATGAGGCAACTGATGAGACGCATAGAGGAGTACAAACGCCTGGAGGACGACCAGCTGCAGAGCAGGGGGAAAGCTCCATTAATTGGGAGATCTCGGCAAGTCATTGTGCCGACAAAACCCAAAAAAGACTTCAGAATGCAGGAACCAGAGGTGCAAGTCGAAGGGGTTAATGTGGCGTTTAAAGAACCCGTGTACAAAATCTTGGAGCGGATCAAGAACGAGTCATTCTTCAGGTGGCCAAACAAAATGGGGGGCGACCCGTCTCGGAGGAACCAAAACCGATACTGCACATATCACAGAGACAAAGGACACACCACCGAGCAGTGTCGGGGATTAAAAGATCATCTCGGGCAGCTAGTAAAGGCAGGGTACCTGAAAGAGTTTGTAGTAGACTCCACTAACCGAGAAGCCGGACAGGGCGTCCAACAGAAAAGGAACCCCTTCCCGCCTCCACTGGGGGCAATCAAAGTCATCCATGCTGCACCAAGAGGAACGGAAGCAGCAAAAAGGGTATTAACAGTGGCTTGCACGGGAGGAGATTCAGCCGAGAAGAAGAAGAAAGTTGAACGGCTGACCATCTCGTTCGGAGAGGACGATTTGGAAGGAACGGTCCAACCTCATGACGATGCTTTGGTGGTAACGGCCCGGATAGGCGGGTTCCTGGTGAAAAAGGTAATGATCGACCAAGGGAGCGGGGCTGACGTCATGTACCCGGACCTCTTCGAAGGGCTCGGATTGAAGACCCAGGATTTGGCGAAATATGACACGCTGCTGGTCTCATTTGACGGGAGAGTCGTAATTCCCGAGGGACAAATCTCTCTCACGGTGGACATGGAAGGCAAGGGAGTTATAGTTACCTTCATAGTAGTCCGATCATTCTCACCGTACACCGCAATCCTGGGAAGGCCGTGGATTCACGCCATGAAGGCTGTTCCGTCCACCCTCCATGTGAAGGTAAAATTTCCCACTGAGTATGGAGTTGCCGAGGTGAGGGGGAACCAACAAGTGACGAGGCAGTGTCTTGTCGCTGCGGTCAGATGGAAAAATGAACAGCTCGGACAAGCTGAACATGCCGAGAAAGAAACTTCATAGCAATTACAGAAGCCCTGAGGGGAAACAGGGGCGGACGTGGCCGAGGAGGTATTGAAGGTTAGAATTCTTCCATATACTGACAGGTATTTCCAAATAGGTACAAGCATGAATGACCGGGAAAGGGTAGAGATGTTGTTGTTCCTTTTGCAGAACGTAGATGTTTTCGCATGGAACCTATATGAAGTGCCCGGCGTAGATCCCAAGTTCATTGTCCACAAACTCAACGTGGACCCATCATTTCCCCCGAAGAAGCAGAAACCGAGAAGAGCATCAAAGGAACACGTCGACGCAGTAAACCTGGAGGTCCAGCGGCTGAAGGAGGCCGGAGTCATAAAAGAAATATTCTTCCCGAGATGGCTAGCAAACACTGTCGTAGTGAAGAAGAAGAACGGCAAATTGAGAGTTTGTGTGGACTTTACAGACTTGAACAGGGCGTGTCCCAAGGACCCATTCCCAATGCCCAAGATTGATCAACTAGTAGACGCCGCGTATAGGCACCCGAGGATGAGCTTCCTGGATGCCTTCCAGGGCTACCACCAGATTGCCTTGGCGCCCGAGGACCGAGAAAAGACAGCATTTATATCCCCGAATGCAAACTATCACTACGAGGTCATGCCGTTTGGATTGAAGAAAGCCGGAGCCACATACCAGCGAATGATGACGAGAATGTTTCGAGAAAAAATTGGATGCACGATTGAAGTATATATTGACGACATGGTGGTAAAAAGCAGAAAAGAGTCACAGCATACGGAAGACCTCCGGTGAGTATTCGAGATACTACGGCGGCACAAATTGCGCCTGAATGCCGAGAAGTGCACTTTCGGAGTGGGGGCTGGCAAGTTCCTGGGTTATCTAATCTCTACTCGGGGAATAGAGGCTAACCCCGACCAAATAGAGGCCATGAACCGCCTCAAACCACCAAGCAATCCTAATGAGGTGCAAGTGCTCACTGGAATGTTAGCCGCCCTGAACCGATTCATCTCCAAGTTTGCCGATTGCTGCCGGCCGTTTTATCAACTTCTGAAGAAGTGGAAGGGGTTTCGTTGGGACGAGGGATGTGATGAGGCTTTTCGAGAACTGAAGGAATACTTGGCAAAGGCGCCAAGGTTGACGGCCCCAGAGCCCGGGGAGGATTTGTTTATGTACCTCTCAGTCACCGAGCATGCCGTAAGTACTGTGTTACTAAGGGACCAAGGAGTACAAATGCCAGTGTATTACATAAGCAAAATCTTGGTAGATGCCGAGACAAGGTACCTGCCTTTGGAGAAGTTAGTTTTAGCCCTGGTGCATGCCACTAGGAAGTTGCCACATTACTTCCAGGCACATACAGTGTTCGTCCTCACCGAGTATCCATTACAGTCACTGTTAAAGAGATCAGACTTCACAGGCCGAATTGCCAAATGGGGGACTCGGTTGGGATCGTTTGACATAAGATACCGACCTAGAAGCTCGGTGAAGGGACAGGTTCTCGCAGATTTCATCGCAGAATTCACACCCAAGAACGACGGCAAGGTAATCTGTAGTGCAGAAATTCGCTCGTAGAGGGTATTTATGGACGACGCTTCAAACGCTCTGGGGGCCGGGGCTGGTATTGTCATAATCACCCCTTAGAGCATACGATTTGAACATTCCTTCAGATTGGGATTCAAAGCCTCAAACAATGAAGCCGAGTATGAGGCCCTACTGGCCGGTTTGAGGGCCGTATTGCATATGGGCGCGAAAGATGTTGAGATTTACTCGGACTCTCGGCTGGTTGTTTATCAGATCACGGGAGACTTTGAGGCTTGGGACTCTCAAATGAAAGCTTATCTGAGTGCGGCCAAGCAGATTATTGGTCAATTCGGAACGGTAAAGGTGTCCCAGGTAGCTCAGTCACAAAACAAACACGCCGACTCACTTGCCATGTTAGCCTCATCGGCTACCGAAGACACGCCACGACTAGTCACAATAGAACTTATAAGGGAGCCAAGTATCAGTGTGAAGAGTATTCCCGACCAAGCCAGAATAGAGGTGGCGCAGGTAGCAGTGGCTAATCCGTGTTGGATGAACCCGATCATAGATTTTCTTGCTGAGGATAAAGTGCCGGAGGATGAAGACAAGGCCAATAAGATTCGTCGGGTGGCTCCTCGGTACTGGCTATCTTCGGACCACAAATTGTACCGAAGGTCCTTTGCAGGCCCTTACCTTTTATGCTTACATCCCGAGAAAGTCAGAGAGCTTCTGACCGAGCTACATGAGGGGGTGTGTGGCGGCCATGTTGGGGGATGATCTTTAGCACACAGAGCAATGACCCAGGGGTTTTGGTGGCCGTAGATGCAGAAGGATGCCGCTGAATATGTTCGGAGCTGCGAACAGTGTCAAAAGCACACCCCTTTGATCCATCAGCCTGTGGGTCATCTAAATCCCATGAGCAGCCCATGGCCGTTCGCACAATGGGGGCTTGACATCCTCAGACCATTCCCCCAAGCAACGGGGAACCGCCGTTTTGTATTGGTGGCTGTAGATTACTTCACAAAATGGGCGGAAGCTGAGGCCTTGGCCAATATCCGGGATACTGACGTGAAAAAGTTTGTATGGAAAAACATAGTCACAAGGTTTGGGGTGCCAAATTCACTAGTAACAGACAATGGACTACAGTTCGATAGTAAAGCTTTTCGAACCTTCTGCAGTGAACTCGGCATCAGGAACAAGTATTCAACCCCAGCTTACCCACAAAGCAACGACCAAGTTGAGGCAGTGAACAAGACTATTTTGAACGGGCTCAAGAGAAGGTTGGACGGGGCGAAAGGAAGATGGGCAGAAGAGCTACCCAGTGTATTGTGGGCTTATCGCACGACCCCCAGAAGATCCACGGGGGAGACCCCGTTCTCTTTGACGTACGGAGCGGAGGCAGTAATACCAACCGAGGTGAGCTTATGCAGCGCACGGGTCGCAGGGTTTGACCCTGTCCAGAACGCCGACCTGATGATGGAGCATTTGGATTAGCTAGAAGAATGCAGGGAGGCCGCGGCCATACGGCTCGTCGAGTATCAACAGAAACTAGCCCAAAGATACAATCGAAGTGTAAAGGGGAGGGAATTTAGTGCCGGAGAACTGGTGCTAAGAAAAGTTGTGGGAAACATGCGAGACATAGCTGTAGGGAAGCTTGCTCAAACCTGGGAGGGACCATACAGAGTTACAGCCATCGCGGGTGCAGGGGCCTACTACTTGGAAGACCTCGACGAGAGGCCGCTTCCCCGGTCGTGGAACGCCAACAACTTAAAGAAATTCTACACATGACCATCCGTGTAAACTAGAACTTGTATTTTGCTAAAATCAAGATTATGATGAAGTTATTTGTATATGCTGTTTTTGGTTCCGTGACTGCACACCAAGAGAGTTGCAAATAAAATCTCTAAGGACAGAAACCTGGTCCTCGGCTCAATCAAAATCGCCGATCAGGTGGAAACCTTATAACTAATATCTCTAAGGACAGAAACCTGGTCCTCGGCTCGATCAAAATCGCCGATCAGGTGGAAACCTTATAACTAATATCTCTAAGGATCGAAACCTAGTCCTCGGCTCGATTAAAATCGCCGATCAGGTGGAAACCTTATATCTCGAAGCTCGGAGTTGTCCGTCCCAATGCACGTATATCTCGAAACGAAGGATGAAGTTCAAATCCTTGGCGTGGACGGTTCTAATGTCCGGGACAAACACTTTGCCGTCTGCAAAAGAACAGGTGTCATATCAGTATCTGATTATAAAGATTTATTTCATTAAAAGAAAAGGAAAAGCGAAGGAAAACAGTTAGATCAAGAGATTGGTACAAACCTACTTCACGCCGTGAAAGGGGGCAAGGGACGTCCCCGGCAAACCAATTGCCGCATACCCGAACGAACTCCCCGGCGGAGTTCCTGTTCGAATCAGGCAGGCATGATATCAGCCGTACCCGATTATCTCGTGTCTTTAGGTAATAGTTGGTAGCTTTGTTCCCACAGAGGCTATACATATGGTTAATGTCATGGTAATTTAACTATAAATTGAAGGTATGGTTCAACCTACTGACGTAGCTAACTACCCGGTAAAAGTTGGGGGGAAGCTGGTCGGGACACAGCTCGTAGTACCTAAGTGTATCAGTCAAAAGGGGATCCACGGGGAACCTAACCCCGCCTTCTAAGATTGCCATCAGAGGAAAAAAGGCTGTACCAAATCCTAGGTGGAGAGCAATATCACTCTCGTGGCAGTAAGCCACATCCACGTCATCGGGAATACTAAATGTGCTCCTAAAGGTGGCCAAGGCATCCAGGGACTCTAGAAGATAAGAGTAACCCATCTATAACACCTAATGCTATGAAAGGGAACTTGAAGAAATAAGCTGAAGGAATAGAAAAAGAAAGAAAAACTTACTTTAGGTTCTAAGGAGGAAGAGAACACTGGGCAGGAGAGTAAGCACACAGAGAGTTGGTCAGCAGAGAGTAAGCGTGAAATATCAGAGGTGGAGGAAAAATGAGAGAATGTTCTATGGGGAACTATTTATAGAGTCAGAAAGGGGGGGAGGGGGCAAAGAAGCGTTTAATCAAGCAGTAAATGGGCACGATTTACGAACGACTCTGCGGATGCCAAACGTAACCAGTACGCGCGCCGCTCCGGTTCACGAAGCGTCAGGCAATAATGACAACTGTACCTGGTGCCGTGAAACGGCGCGTCTTTTGAAATGAGCATTAATGAGGAACCATAACCACGATTCCCGGGCCACAAAAATCTCCGAGATCAAAAGGCTCGGCCAACTCCTTGATTCTTCCCGGCAACCGGGTATGAATCAAGGGGGGGCTAATGTACGGCACCGAGATCTC
Source organism: Quercus robur (assembly GCF_932294415.1). Lineage (NCBI taxonomy): Eukaryota > Viridiplantae > Streptophyta > Magnoliopsida > Fagales > Fagaceae > Quercus > Quercus robur. The sequence goes on along the minus strand of NC_065539.1, from coordinate 18,615,364 downwards.
AAGACCCATATAGGCCCTTGGGCCCAGGCCCAACAGGAACAGCCCCATTGCCCTAAGCCCTTCTTGGATCTGCCTTAGTGTAAAAACTAATTTTGGGCCTTGAATTCTGATATGTGTTCGGCATAAGCTTTCCCGAATAAGCGTATTAACCGTATCCGGGTAAATCATAATATACTCGGTAAACTGCATTACCGAGCACTATCAACTAAGCTGGAACCAAGTTCCAAGGCCATAATTGTTGCACCCCACTCTCACCTAAAAATCCACTTAAATCAGATAATACTGGACCTTCAATAGCACTAACAGAGGCTGAAATCGTAATCTCACCACTAACCTTCGCTATAAATAGCAGAAGTTTGGGAGGAAGAAGGGGTTCAGAAAAATAGAGAGAAAACAGTCAAGGGAGAAGAAAAAACTGAGTGTTGCTTTGAGTCTCTCTGCCGAGAACGACCCAGAGTAGGAAATCCTCAAGCCCACTACAAATAAATTGTGAGCCTAAGTGAGTTAAGGCCCAACAGCCTCATACCTGGTTCCCACAAAGGTTTATTTTAAGGGCCGCCAAAAGGTGGTTGCACTTGTTGTTACATGCATATTGTGATCGGAGACAATCTGCCCTAGTTCATCTTTCTCTTGAAGAAACTGTTGCGTTTGTACGCCGTAGGGTTTTGTGACCAAAGAGTTTCTTGATCTTTATCGTATGGATGAACTGAAGAACTTTGCAGCCAACATCTATCTCAAGTTGGTGTGTTAGTCACGTACTGGGATCCGTGCATAGATTGGTTAGTCACGAACTTGGAGCCATGCATTGAAATGAAAGATTGTCACTACATTACAAGTCCAATTATGTATTGGGGTAAGGGTTCAACTATAGGTTGGTATAAAGTACTAGGATTTCTTTACTTGTAACCGCTTATTTTGATAATAGTGGATTCTCGGAAGTGATGATTTTAAATTCACCCGGTGGGTTTTGCCTCAGTGGTTTTCCTTATTCGTAAACAAATCACCTGTGTCAAATTTAATTTCTGCTGCATTTAGTTATTTGGTGATTTGTTTGTGTTACCACACTTATTGCATGTTAAACTGACTTAATTAATTCATTTGGCTAATTAATTGATTAATTTACCCAATGGGTCAATACATTCTTGGCCTATCATTAATTAATATATTTCAATAATCAATTAGGGTTTTATATATAGTAATAAGGACTGTTTTAGCTTATTTTCACTATTAAATATTAAATACTCATATATATATATATACACACACACATATACTTCTACACAAAGTCACAAAGAAATTAAGTGAATGAAAATAAACTCATTCAAAACTTGTAGTGTCCACCAGGACCACCACTGTACTCTTTAAGGAAACGATTTTATGATATCTATTCCGGTATTAAGGGTCTGTGTATCAAAGTAATTATAATTTATCAATACCAAGATCCGAGTATATAAGAACAGCTTAATTACAGATCAGGCTGTTTGAGAAGATTAAGGTAATTAAACATGACACAAGATGTCCATGATTTAAGTCAACTTCACGCTTCAGTCTAACTCAATTTCTTAATATCCAAAAGTGTGTATTAGAACATTTTCAGCAATCTCTCTAAATTTTTATACTATTTAGAGAATGAATAGTTACATTTATCTTTTGTCTACTTACTTTTTTCAAATACAACAGACTCTCTATCATTTATCTATCATATTTAAATATTATTTCTTTAATCTTCCTTTATATTTTTTTACTATTCCTTTATTCATTCCCAACTACTATATTTCTCAAATTCGCAACAGCTATATTTTTTAAAAATTTTCAGAAGTCATACTTTCCAACATTTTATTTTTAATATCATAGTTTCTATTTATGAAATTTATATTAGTCTTTAAATTTATGAAATCTAGTAATTTGGAATGAATTTATTCATTAAAATTTTCATTTAAGAGCAACCGCATCAGTGGTTGCATAATCTTGCAAAATAGAAAAAGTAAGTCATTTTACACATTTTGATTATAAAAAAAAAAAAAAAAAAACCCACATTAGTGGGTGTAAAATTGTGCATAAATGCATAAGTGCTACAGTAAAAGTATCTGTAGGGACACGATTTGGAGCCCAAGCCCAAGGTGTAAGGGATATCGGCCCAATGAGCCCAGTACAATAAATTTGTAGGGAGTGGGTCAGAAAATTAGGCCCTGATGAGTTAGACAATAGTTAGTATGACTTTAGAAGTGGGTCAAGCAAAAACAAGAAGAACTGATCTGGATAAATTCACTCTCGTCCCAGTCCGAGGAGGTTAGTTCCAATATAAATCAATTGAACAGGTTACAAATACAACTTTGATTGCTACAAACAAGCCCCCTCCAGCAGAGGCTGAGGACTCAGCTTTGGGTTGATGTAAGATGGCAGCCACTTGGCATTGCCTAGCTGTAGATTAACTCCCCACGATTTCTTCAATGTGACCCCCCGACAGATATTTCACCTTCTGGTGCAGAGTAGAAGAGACAACTCCCAGGGCATGAAGCCAAGGTCTGGCTACAATGGTCGTGTAGGGGGAATAGGCATTCACCACGATGAAGTCTACCTCCACCACTTCTGAACCAACTTGCACAGGTAGTTTTATCTGACCCCTTGGAATGACTACCTTCCCATCAAAACTCACCAAAGGAGAATTGTAGGCCGTCAAGTCCTCGTGTCTCAAATTCAGCCCCTTGTATAAGTCGGGGTACATAATTTCGGCACCACTGCCTTGGTCCACCATCACCCTCTTCACATCATACCCACCAATCCTAAGCATGACCACCAAAGCATCATCGTGGAGCTGCATGGTTCCAATCTTATCCTCGTCCGAAAAACTTAATGCCGGTTGGATATCCATTCTAGCCCTCTTCGGCTCCAGATTATTATCCTCGGCAAACAGCCGAGCCACAAACTTCATTTTGGAGGGACAAGAACCGGTCCTCCCTGAAGTAGCAAAGATGACATTGATCGTTCCTAGAGGAGGTCTTGAAGAAGTATCTCTTCTGGGATTTCGAACCTGTCTAACTCCCCTGGCCACTAGAATGATGCAAAAGCTGCTTCAACTTTCCTTCTCGGACCAACTGGTCCAAATGGTCCTGCAAATTTCTACAGTCCTTCGTAGTGTGTCCCTAGTCCTGATGATATTTGCAATAAAGGCTCTGGTTACGCCTCATAGGGTTTCCAGTCATCTTGTTTGGCCATTTGAAGAACGACTCATTCTTAATCTTCTCCAAAACCTGATGCACCGGTTCTCGAAACACCACATTAACTGCCTGAGAATTAGCAAACCCTGACTACCTAGCAAAGTCTCTCTGAGGCCGTTGTTGTTGTTGTACCGGTCCGACCTGAAATTCCTCCTCTCCTAAGGGATAACCTTAGCTTTTCCTTTCCCCTGTTGCTAGTCTTCTTCCACTCTCTTATATTTATCAATTCAATCCATGAGTTGGCGTACACTGGTGACTGGTTTGTTGGTCAGAGATTTCCTTAAACCGTGCTCAGCTGGAAGGCCGACCTTGAAAGTACTATTGGCCACGTCATCAAAGTCACCATCTATTTCGTTGAACATCTCCCAATATCTGTCTAAGTATGTCTTCAGGGTCTCCCCTTCTTGCATGAATAAGGATAGTAGGGAATCCAAGGGCCGAGGAATCCTGCAACATGTAATAAAATGAGAGTCAAATTCCCAGGTGGGCTCCTTAAAGGAATCTATGGAATCTGCCCTTAGACCATCAAACCATCTCATCGCCAAGGATCCCAGATTAGATGGGAACACCTAACACATCAAAGCTTCGTTTTTGGAATGGACAGTCATTCTCTGATTGAAGTGGCTCACATGTTCCACGGGGTCTGTTCGACTATTGTAGATGGTGAACGTTGGCTGATGGAACCACTAAGGAAGTATCGCCCTTTCAATCTTGTGCGTGAAAGGTGACCTGGAAATCTAGTTCAACGCTTTGCTCATAGCGTCATTTCCTAGACCTCTGTGAGGCAGGCTTTTGTATCTACGTCTGTGATGGTGTTCTTCATTGTAGGAAAAGGACTCGCTGGGTAGAGTTCTTGACCTTCGCCTATAACTCGCATCCTCTTCGCCCATAACTCGCATCCTCTTCACCTTTAGAGGAAATGTCAAAGTTGGAAAAGGTTCGTTCTCGTTATGCATGGCACAACTTCCTTTTTAACTGATCAATCTCCAGTTGCATGGCTCTGTTATGTTGTTCTTAGGAGACGTGACTTCCAACTCGAGAGTGGCTTCTGCTTGTGTACGTAGTATGCACGCTGCCCTCTCGATCTCTTTCACGTTCAAGATTAAGGAAATTGTCCTGTCATTGGGACCTCACAGACTCTTGCTAATGAGGACCTAATCCTAACATAGTTAACCGTTGTGCTTACTATCACACAAGTTCTCCTCACAGACATCGCCAATTGTAGGGACACGATTTGGAGCCCAAGGTGTAAGGGATATCGGCTCAATAAACCCAGTACAATAAATTTGTAGAGAGTGGGTCAGAGAATTAGGCCCTGATAAGTTAGACAACGGTTAGTATGGCTTTAGAAGTGGGTCAAGCAAAAACAAGAAGAATTGATCTGGATAAATTCACTCACGGCCCAATCCGAGGAGGTTAGTTCCAATATAAATCAATTGAACAGGTTACAAATACAACTTTGATTGCTACAGTATTTTTCTCTATTAATTTTCGGATCCCTATCCATGAAGGACCTCTTACATTATATAGTTCCCTTTGGACGATCTTGATCCTACACTTGTCGATCATTTGAGCCACTACTTGAGTGCTTGTCCCATCAGACACCCTTTATGGCTTTCTGTGAGTTGTGGTAGCCAAAGCAGCACTGTTTAGGGGTCTTCTCCACATAAATGCAGCCAGAAGGTTAGCTGCAGGGCATTAAATGCTGTGGTAGTAGCTTTCCCTTAGATATTTTTGAGTTCCCATCCTTGTTCATGATGCACGTCCCTATCATTAAAACTTCCTAGAAGGTCCTCCTGACTATCGGGACATACATTTGAGCTATACCTAGCATATCCAAGGAGTTATTCCTCCTCGAACCGCCCTCCCATTCGTATCTCACTCATTAGATTCTAAGCTTGACCCATCCAACACCATTCATTTGTTCTCAGATTACTATACTCTCAGCCAAGGCCTAAGGCCCGATATACAATTTGAGCTCTTAACCCTACAGCATCCATATTAGTGGATGTAAAAATTTTGTAAATTTGCACATCTAAAACCTACTTTTTCTATTTTATACTCTTATTTTTACAAAACACCCATATTAGTTTATCTATTATACACATTTATTCAAATAAAATATTAATCTTCAAATCAATCCACACCCAACCAGCTATTACCATCAACCCACTCAGCCACTATCATCAACCAACCATCACCCCAAAACCATTGATCAAACAGAAAATCAAAAACTGATCAAACAAAAAAAATCCAAAACAGAAAATCCATCATCAACCACCTTCAACCCCTTTTCCTTACTCATTTTTTGGAGCTTTTAGACTCTCATCGTCTCAATCCTTCTTCTTTTTTTCACTATCCCTAAACCCCACAAAAAATCGAGACAAAAAAAAAATGTCAGACCTTGGTGGCGCAAGCATGGTCCACCAAAACCCACGGCAACGGAGGAGGCGCTGGAGTTCAAGACCTCAAAGGAGGTCCAGGTAGTAACGAGCTTCGCCGTGGTTCCGACAGGGCCGAGATGTCATCACTCAAGCCAAGATGTCATCTAAGATGTCATCTCTTCTCGTTTCTGTACTGATTGTGTCGGTGAGGGTGGACTAAGGGACTGGAGATAGAAGAGAGAGAGGTGAGAGTAGAAGCTGAAAATGAGAGAGTGAGGTGAGGAGAGAGAAACAAAATGTAAAATAATAAATGCAAGAGCTACAGTAACCGTGCATATATACACGGTTACTATAGCAATTCTGCATAAATGCACAATTTTACACCCACTGATGTGAGTGTTTTTTTGGTCAAAATGTGTAAAATGGGTAACTTTTTCTATTTTGCAAGAGTTTACAAATGCTAATGTGGTTGCTCTAACCGTGCATATATGCACGGTTACTGTAACTCTTGCATTTGAATTTTTTTTTTTTTTTTTTCTCTTTCCACCTCACGCTCTCTTTTTCTCTCTTCATCTGATTGTCTCTCCTCTCATCTGATCTCTCTTCTTCTACCCTCTTTTTCATCTTATCTTTCAACAACAAATCATCAAATTCTTCAAACGCAAATCAATCTAGATCCCAAATTCATTGAGCCTTCTCCTCAATATATATATATACGAAACTCATATAAATAATCAAACCCAAATTACAAAAGAAAAAGAAAAAAAATGCAAAAATAGTATAAGAATAAGGTAGTGGAAAAATATGCCCAAAATCACCATCCATGTAGTGGAAAAATATGCCCAAAATCACCACCAAAATTGCAAACCCAAAATTACTGACCATAATCAAACTCAAATAGAAAAAGAAAAAGAAGAAGAATGAGAATGAGAATGAAAATGAGAAGAATAAGAAGAAGATGCCAAAGATGTAACAAAGAGAAGAAAAGTAAAAAAGAAGAAACAAAAAACAAGTAGAAGGTGGAAAATAAAGAGATAAAGAGTACAGATATTTTGGGAGAGTTTGGTAGGGTGGTGGAATAGGTGGAAAAAAAATAATTATTTAAATAAAATAGATGGTAAAATAAACAATTGATATGGGTGTTTTGTAATAATAGGTGTGTAAAATAAAAAAAATATAGTTACCTTACAAAATAAACAGATAAACAGATTGATATAGTTACTCTAAAAATCATTAATTGTTGCTTAGTTCTTATTTTTTTATATTATTATTATTATTATTTACTAACTTATATTTACTCATTTCTATTTTTTTTAAAGCCTATCTAATTTTAAAGACCGCACAATTACTATTAAAAAAACCCCAAGGATTAACTCTACCGTTTACTCTCAACCTCAATTTTATTCAGAGAGAGAGATTGTTGCCAGATTCGTACTACAACCGCGATGATACAAGAAAAGCTTCAAACTTAGTATCGGCAAAATAGGTCTGAAAAAGTATCTAAAAATATCAATAAAAATATCAATTGAGAGAGAGAGAACAAAGATAGAATTCGTTGAGAGAAAGAAGGAGAGATTGCCGCGAAAGCTGATGGAGATCGTCCACACTCGCCCTCCTCCCCTCCTCCAAGTGCATGCGTACTAGGTCGGGTCAGATCGACTTCTGTCTATTTTTTTTTTCTTCTTCTTTTCTTATTCTGATTCAATTTTGGTGTTACAATTTGACTATTTTTATGAGAACTAGATTGTATTTTGATTATTCATCTTCGTTCAGAGAAATTTTTAGAGACTGAAAAAAAAATAAAAATGGAAAGAGAATACAGAAAGAAAGAAAGAATTGGTATAATATTTCAGTTACTGGAATTTTTATTAGAAGAAATTCAACTACTAATCTACAATAACCCATCAGGGCTGGAGAGGTACCATATATGAGCCAAAAAACTTTTGAGGTTTAGACTGTTGAACCAATGTTTTGTGGTTTCACTCTCTAAACTTGAGTATTTTGTGTTTAGCTTTCTGTTAGAGATGCTCTTAGTGATTGTCAACAAAATCATATACTCCTGCGTTTGCCTTGTTTCTCACCTCATATTTTGTGACTTTTTACTAGTCTCTTTCACTCTTTATCTCTCATTATTTTGCATGGTAATGAGAAATCCTCCTAGCAAAAGCAGTTTCAAAGTTTTGGACCAATATGAAGTAGTATTACCTCACTTACTCATTGTGTTAGCTCACTAAGGCCCAGAAATCTCATTGGGCCTCTGTAAGAAGTGACGAGTCTGTCGACTACCATGGGCCTATTTTGCCACGAACACCTACCATCAAATATTGGATGCCATCCCTTTTGGGATTTGTGGGACATTGGTGTATCACACGAGATTAGATTGTCCCGAAGTCCCAACTCCCAACAATTGTGTTATTTTAAAAGTCCAGGCTATTTCCGACAATTTCAAGCCTCAATATGAAGCTCAATTAAAATAAAAAATGCATATCATATATAGCAGCCACAAAAATAACAAAAGCACACCACTTTATTAAAAGTAATAAGTACACCACAAAACACAATATTTGACCCAAACAAATGGAATCATACAACACAATATTCATCATACCAGATTGTATGCATCACTTATTAAACCAAAAAAATAAAAACATATCATATCACTTGTTTGTAACAAAAACGGTACCATATGGACTCGCTTAGGCCACAAACAAGCGTGATTTACATAAAAGTAGTTAGAAACATATATAAATGATGCGAGTATGCATCATCAACACCAACACCAACACCACCTAGTGTTGTCCAGGAAGCTTCTCCTTGATCTTCTCCATCACTCCCTTCTTCTCCTGACGTTGTTGGCCCTCGTAGTGACCTGGGGCTGTAGTTGAAGTTGTGTGACCTTGCTTGTACGGATCACTACCTGGGGTTGAAGTTGTGTGACCTTGCTGGTACGGATCATCCTGCTTGCGCCCAACACATGGTATGTTCTCTTTTATTTTCTCTGTGAACCCCTTGTTCGCCTGATGATGTTGGCCCTCGTTGAAAACTGTGGCTGTAGTTGTGTGACCTTGCTGGTACGGGTTTACAGTTGAAGTTGTGTGACCTTGCTGCTGCTGCTGCTGGTACGGATCATCATGCTTGCGCCCAACACCTGGTACGTTCTCTTTTATTTTCTCTGTCAACCCCTTGTTCCCCTGATGTTGTTGGCCCTCGTTATAACCTGGGGCTGTGTGGCCTTGCTGGTACGGATCATCCTGCTTGCGCCCAACACCTGGTACATTCTCTTTTATTTTCTCTGTCAACCCCTTGTTCTCCTGACGACGTTGGCCCTCGTTGTAACCTGGGGCTGTGTGACCTTGCTGATATGCATCATCATGCTTGCGCCCAGCACCAGCTATGTTCTCCTGTTGTTGTTGGCCCTCGTTGTAACCTTGCTGGTACGGATCATCGTGCTTGCGCCCAACACCTGGTACGTTCTCTTTTATTTTCTCTGTCAATCCCTTGTTCTCCTGACGACGTTGGCCCTCATTGTAACCTGGGGCTGTGTGACCTTGCTGGTACGGATCATCCTGCTTGCGCCCAACTCCTACACCTGGTACGTTCTCTTTTATTTTCTCTGTCAACCCCTTGTTCTCCTGACGACGTTGGCCCTCGTTGTAACCTGGGGCTGTAGCTGTGTGACCTTGCTGGTACGGATCATCATGCTTGCGCCCAGCACCTGGTATGTTCTCTTTTATTTTCTCTGTCAACCCCTTGTTCTCCTGACGACGTTGGCCATCGTTGTAACCTGAAGTTGTGTGACCTTGCTGGTATGCATCATCATGCTTGCGCCCAGCACCAGCTATGTTCTCCTGTTGTTGTTGGCCCTCGTTGTAACCTTGCTGGTACGGATCATCGTGCTTACGCCCAACACCTGGTATCTTCTCTTCTATTTTCTGTGTCAACCCCTGCTGATCATGGCGATAATCACCGCCATGAGTAGGTACGGTTGCATCAGGGCGCATACCTTGGAGAGTGGTGGAGTCAGACCCACCAGTTCCATACTTGGTGTCAGTGTGGTGGGTTGGGTTGCCATATTGATCAGTGTGAGTACGGGGCCCATGTTCATCTACGCGAATTGGGTTGCCATATTCATCAACTTGGGGTGTACCACCGGCGTATTGGTTTTGGTATTGCGACATTTTCAAAGTGAAAGAGCAAAAGCAAGAGCTTTTAATAAGCAAAACTCAAAGCTATAAACTAATTTGGCTAATTACTGACGATAACAAAAACAAGTGTCAAAGCAAGTAGACTGTAAATATTCGAAGATATGTGAAAACTATGGCGTAGGATTAGGATTTATATAGGCGAGCAAATGTTGTATGTGGTAGAGGAGTTGGCCGCGCTTTTAGGTTGTTAAAAGTGGCAACAGTTTACCTATGTCGGCGATGGTAAGGCATCTGCAACGTGTACTATGATAAAATAGGACAAGTGTCCACCTATGTCGGCGATGGTAAGAATCGTGTTGACACGTCGCCGAGTTCATGAAAACAAGGCACAAGTTTCCACATATGGGAAGAATGAAAAAAATAGCCATGGACCCCAGGTGATGTATATCTTGGTCCACGTGGCCTTTTGATTTTGCTGCCTCTCTCTAGTTTGGTGTTAATCCTTTACAGCAGGAGTTGGATATGTATTAAAGATATTTTTATCATCTAATAGTCGTAGGTCCCACGTGTAGATAACCATTGGATGAAATTTGTGAACATGTATATCCTAGCTTCGACTTCAGAGAGCATGTTGATTCAGAAAGAAAACATGAAAGTCTAGAGAGATAGCTGGACCTTCTCAATCTCAATATGGACTATTTGTACTGGCCAAGCCTAATGATAAGTGATTATTCTGTGGAACTAAGTTGTCTAACGTGGGCTACAGCCTAGATAAAAGCAAGTCCCACCCGAATCTTGGGCAAGCTTAGATGAGTGAAGCCTATGTCTGGTGGCTAGTTCACTGGACAAATTAAGATATGGACACGTGTCTAGTGGAACTGATCACTGGATACAAATCCAAACCAACTTAAATGGGAGTTTCTAAAACTTGGTTATGACGGTATGACTACCCTAAATTTAAATTTAGATCAGATGATAATTTTAATTTCAAATGACAACAGTTTGTATACGGTTAAATCTAGAAAATAAAATCTCTCAATTGAGATCATGTTTGAAAGTTTTATACCACTGAAGTCCATAAAGGAACGATATTCAATCACAAAGGCCCAACAAGTGCATTGGGCTACTAAGAAGTGGAGCGGTGTCAAGTACCGTGGGCCTATATTACATGAACAAGTCTACCAACAATTATTAGATAGCATCCCTCCTATGATATGTGGGAAAATGATTGTGTATTCCTGGAATACCATAAATACGTACTCCCTCCTCTCACATAAATAGTGGATCCCACTAATTAAATTCATGGTGGGACTCACCATTCATGTGAGAGGAGAGAGTACGCATTTATGGTACTCCAGGAGTACCTAATAATTTTCCGGATATGTGAGACAAACTCTAGAAAAATGAGAAAGTAATTTCCTTTTTGTAATTTTTTTCCTTAAATAATTCAATAGTTAGAAATGAAAGATTTGGGAGATTTAAACTTAAATGTGTCCATTAAATACATGGACAAATATCAACAATTACATCATAATTACATTAGTGTTACTGTATCATTTTGTTCAAGTTTAAATTTGAGCAATGAGTTTACGGCTTCACGCTATTGCATACAATTTTAAGCCTCAATACAAAGCTAAATTATGATTTTTTTTTAAAAAAAAAATTGCATATCATATATTAGCCGGAAATAACAGAAGTAGACCACTATATAGAAAGCAATAACAACACAAGACACAATACTTAACCCAAAAATTGGAAGCATACAACCTAATATTCATAATACCAAAATTGTATGCCTCACTTATTAAACCAAAAAATCATACCACATCACTTGTTTGTAACAAAAACGGTACCATATATATAGGACTCGCTTAGGCTACAAACAAGGGTTATTTACATATAAAAAAGAAAGAACATATATAAATGCGAGTATGCGATAACTCTTAGTGGTGTCCAGGAAGCTTTTCCTTGATCTTATCCATTATTCCCTTCTTCTCCTCATGCTGTTGGCCCTCATGGTAACCTGGGGTTGTAGCTGAAGTTGCATGACTTTGCTGGGACGAATCATCATCCTTGTGCCCAATACCTGGTATCTTCTCCTTTATTTTCTCTGTCAACCCCTTCTTCTTCCTTCTCCCGCCCATTCCATCATCCTCAGACTGTACATGCGTTTCACCAATGAATTAAATAAAATTAATCTTCCTTCCTTAAACAATAATTAAAAAAACGAATATCACTAGGGCTTATAAATTACCATCTCTTCTTGTGTTGAGAAACTGTGATTTTTTTTTTCTTTTTAAATAAGATAGACAAAAAAATGCATGATATATAACATACTAGTATGATATTATGTTAAATGGATCCGATTAATAGTTACTTAATGCATTTATTAAGACTGAATTTTACAATGCAATCAATTGTCTTTCTATGGATATTCAATTAACTTTTTGTTTAAAGGAAATTTGTTAATTACCTTTTACTAGTTTTTAATTTAGTAAAAAAAAAAAGGTTGCCCTTCTAAACCCCTTTAAAGTGATCATTAACGTATGCATAAAGACAATTGTCTACAAAAGTCAAGTTATGTCAAATTAACCAGTGATTCAAAAACTTTCCAAAAACTTAAGCTAAAACAGTTAAAAAATAAATAAAAGTATGAATTTACTTATTTAACCATATTCTATTCAGGTTGATTGTTTAAAAGGGTCTAGTTAATAAATGTCCTTAAGGTATTTGTTAATAAATTATTTAATGGAAGTTTTGATACTGTTTTTATGAAAAATATAAAAAGTCAAAAAAATAACTTACATTTTTATTTTTTCATAAAAAAATTTTAAAAATATTTCTTAAACAAATTCTCTAAAGGCACTCGTTAAAAGGAAAAATTAGCTCGTAGGACATACAGAGCTAGAGGAGCTACTTCCAGAACGGTGAAGCATGCCAGAAAGCCCTTGGTTTTGTTGCTGATCATTACGATAATCACCACCATAAGCAGGCGTGGTTGCATTGGTACGCATACCCTGGTGAGTGGTGGTGTCCAACCCACCAGTTCCATATCCGGTGTTAGTTTGGTGAGTTGGGTTGCCATATTCACCAGTGTGAGTTTGGTGCCCATGTTTGTCTGAGCGAATTGGATTGCCATATTCATCAACTACAGGTGTAGCACCAGAGTATTGGTTTTCGTAATTTGACATTTTCAAGATAATGAGCAAAATTAAGCAAGAGCTTTTGGCAAAACTGAAAGCTAGCCAATTTGGCTAATGACTGATCGTAACAAGAACAAGTGTCTTATGTAGTAGATTGTGAATATTCAAAGATGGATGAAAATTTTGGTTTTGGATTAGGGTTTATATAGGCGAGAAAATGTGGTAGAGGAATTGAACGTGCATGGTTTTAAGTTGTTACATGTGGCATGAGTTTTAAGCATCACATTACTATAATAGAAAAATGCTAGAGGTATAAATTATTTTACAACTGCTAATGTGGTTAATGGTTATTAAAAAATAACAAAATGTTATCAATGGTATACCCATATGAGAACTAATATAAATTTTTCACATTAATAATTTGTAAAAATATTTTTTTTAAAACATGTGTCCGTAGCATTACTCTATTTGGATAATAGATTTATGCCCGCCATAGATATGAATTGTGGTGACACGTCGCCGTATTCATGAAAACAAGGACAAAGCTTCTATATATAGAAGCATGTGAATAGCCTTGGACCCAGGTGATGAATACCTTGGTCCACGTGGCCTTTTGAAAGTTTCTGCCTCCCTATTTTGGTGTTAATCATTTTGTATAGGTATCAACGATTTTGATCATTTCATAGGTCCCACGTGTAGATAACCATTGGAAGAAATTTGTGAACATATAATATATCCTAGCTTTGAGTACATAGATTTTTTTTTTTTTTTTTTTAGTTTCAATTTATAGTGTCTGCTCTTAATGAATGATGATAGCTATTTATCATTAAACCAAGATATTAATAAGTTTTTTTTTTTTTTGTATAAGATTAAACTCTAAATCTCTTACTCAATTATCAGAGATTTTATCAGTTGAACTAACTGAAACTCACCCAAAAAGATTGTTGATTCATAAAGAAAACAAAAATTCTATAGAGATTGTTAGAACTTCTCATTCTCAATAGAAATTATTTGGACTGCCCTGCCCATGCCTAATGATAAGTGATTTTCTGTGTAACTAGGTGTCTAACGTGGGCTATAGCTCAAATAAATGCAAGCCCAACTTGGATATTAGATAAGAGATTTTAACTTCAGACATCTTAATTAAAAAGACCAAGATGTGCTAGTTGAGCTACAAAATTTTTGAAAATGACAAGCTACACTTAAGTCATCCCGTAATACATTTTCTTGACTCTTAAGTTTCCAAAAAGACCATGCTGAGTTTTAATTATTAAACCTAATTTATTCAATAAGGTTCATATTTTGTAAAATAAACTTGTTAAAAACGATCAAATAATAATGCATTAGTAGTGTCAAAGCCATCATTTTGGTTCAAATGGGTGCAATATTAAAATACAATGTTGAATTGTACTATAGATGAAAATTAAAATTTCCTTCTTAAGCTATGATTTGCAACAAGATTAAAATACAAGTTCATTTATGATTTAACTAGGACAATGCTTATGTTTCTTCATAATATCAAATAAGTACCAGTATATTTCATATAATCAAAAGAGATGACCAAAATAATCTACAAAATATCATTAACATTGTAAGTATAAACTAGAGGTCAAGACTTGAAGCGATGACCAATGTCTTTCAACAAAAGCGATAAGTCACAAATTTGAGTTTGAGAATTAATCTTTTTCACAAAAAGAAAAAGAAAAGAAAAGAAAAAAGACTACCTACAATAACATTTTCTATATTGCACAAAAAGGTTTGAGTGTTGTGTATTAGGTATGATCTTAGAGGGACGAGGGGGGAGGGGGGGTTGAAGTAAAATTAATCTAAATTTATTAAAATTTGTAGTTTGCTCCCTAAGCATAAATGACATTTAACATTATTTGAAAATTATGTGCTCCTCCAAGTCTCCTATTTCCTTCCAACAATTGGTTTTGTTTGCATAGGTCTCATAGTGATTGTATTATTACAATTAATGCGTGGGAGAGTATCTGAGTAGCCAATGGTAGATAAATTAAAACTAGAAATGGAGAAGGAAGCATGGGGATTATGAGAATTTTTCAGATAGTGTTAAGTGATGTTTGTGTCGTGTCGAATTATGAATATTCGGCTATATAGGTTGACCTGAACTCGACCTGTTTAATAAACGTGTCAAAAATTCTCAACCCTAACCTAACCTGTTTATTAAACAGGTCGACCTGATATGATCCATTTAACCCGTTTAATTAATAAGTCATGTAAAAGCTAATACAAATGACTCATTTAATAACTTGTTTGATTAATAGGTCATACCTAACTTGAATAACCTATTATCAATTCCCTTATATATAAAATTAAAATACAAATACAATTACAACTATAAATATAGTAATAGACATATAAATACAACAAAAAATAAAGCAATAATGAAAAAAAAATAATAATAACAAAAGCTAATACCTTTATAAGCTAAATGAGTCAAACAAGTTCACATTTTGAACACGAACACGACTCATTTATTAAACAGACCAGCCGTGTCAACTCAAATATGACCTGAACCTATTTAGCCTCAACCCATGACTTGTTTATAAACGGATTATTTGTGTTGGGTTTGCAGGTCATGTCAAATTTTGCTACCCCTAATAAATAGGAGTGAAATAATTGACATCACTCCCTTTTATACATATAGGGGTAGTAAGTCAAATATTTTGGACATTTTCAATAGTAAAAAGAAAATTTGGGGTCGTCAAGCAAAATTAATATTTATTTTAGGTAAATTAGGAATATCGTGGATATAAAAAACATGAGTTAGCTCTGTCAGCCACCAAAAGATGGCTTTCCCCTTAGAAGTTAAATCCTCGTATAATTGTAAGGCTAAATTCCAAAGCTCACTCTCTAAGTTCCATTATTTTTCATTTTAGTACTCCAAGTTTACATTCTCTCATTTTAGTCTTCTAAGTTTTAAAACTTCCCAATTCAATCCTCTGTTAGGTAGACATCCAGTATTGCCGCTAAATCTCCAAAACGTCATCTTTTTCCCCTAATTTAATATTTATTTTTTACTTTATTATTATTTTTTAATTTGTAAAAAATAATTAAAAAGGTTAAAATGCAAAACTAACCCTGTAAGTTTCTTTAGATTTCATTTTAGTCCTTTAACTTTGCTTTTGTTCATTTTAATTTTCTAACTTTTAAGTTTATTCAATTAAAACTTTTCCATTAACTTTTGTTATATGTTGTGATTAATTTTTCAATTTTTTAAATTTGTCTTCAAATTTTTGTAATTAAAAAAATTCAATTGATGATTGAAAAATATTATCCAAAATTTTTTTTTTCAAAATTTTTTAATAAAAGTTGATGAAAAGCCCTTAATTGAATAAAGGGGAAATTGCACTTTGCCCACCTGTGGTTTGTCCAAAAAATATTTTGCCTACCTATAATTTAAAAATTGACACTTTATTCACTTGAGGTTAGCTCTATTTGTCTCCCATTACCCACCTCTGTTAAAAACAGGAATAAATTTGTATTTTTGTTACCCTTTTATGTCTCTCTCCTCTCAAAACATAAAAAAGTAAAAAATCAAGATAAAATAAGATCTAAAAGCTAGATTTTGTAAAAATTGAAACCTAACTTTTACATTTTCTTTTCATGTATCAACTTTTAGATATCATATTAAAAATAAATAAATAAAAAAAGCTTCAAACCCTTACCGACATAGTAAAATTTACCTTTCACAAGAAACAAAGATGTGCCCAAAATTAAGAGCCATAACTTTATTCACAAATTCAGGATCAAAGGGAACATGAATGATTAAGAGCCATAACTTTATTCACAAATTCCCAAAAGTTTTTCTACCAAAAACAAAAAAAAAAATTTCCAAAGTCAAAGAAGAACAAAGTCGGCCAATTCTTGCAACTTGCCATAAGTGTGATATACAATAATTATACATATATATATGTTTCGTTCGTTTAGATGGAAAACCTTATGTAAAGATAGTATTTCGTATTTTTTAGTGTTTGGTAACATAAAAAAAAATAAGTCAAAGAAAAATTATCTTTGGTCAACATAAAAAATATAACTTATTTTTAGAGATTGTTTTCCACTAAATTTTTTTGGAAAATAACTCTATCTCACAGCAAACTAAATAAGGAAAGTTAGGAGGTTGTTTTTCAACTCATTTAAAGTTACTACCAAACATTGAAAAATGAAATAGTTTTATTGAAAATGATTCTTAGAAAATGACTCATTTTCTAGAAAACATCATTATGGAAACAAACAGAGCGTATACTCCTTTGTAAATAGAAACTCAACAAGAACACAAACTCAATTTGCCTAAAGTAAAATAATAAAAAATTAAAATCAAAATTATAAAAAAAAAAAAATGGAAGGAAGAAAAGAAAAGGTGTATTGTTCCGTGAATTCCAGTGAAGCTCAAGAATGGACTTTTGGTGACCACCATGGCACTACCATTTAAAGATTCTGAATGGGAAATCGGATATCTTTCACTTGGCATATACATATTACCTATTAAGCGTAGAGTGTAGGCCACTGGGAACTAGTTTGGAAAGATTGTAACTTGAAAGCTCTTGGTTTTTTTTTGGATGGGCTGTCTGGGAATGGTAAGGACTGAGGACTACAAATATGACCAATTGTAGGCTCTGCTTGTTTTTGTCATTTAAAAGATCTAAATGTTAATACATAAAAAGAAGATGTAAAAATTAGTTTTTAGTTTTTACAAAACCTAGCTTTTAGATCTTCTTTTTCCTTAGGTTCCATTTGGGAGTTCATAAAGGAATGAAATAATTATAAGGGAATGGAATGGAATGGAATGTATTAAAGTAAAGGAAATGAATGAAAAAGAATGAAATGAAATAAAATCAAGTAACCTTGATTGGACGTTTTAGGCTTCGCTTGGGGAAATGAATGAAAATGAATGGAATATAAGTAATCTTATTTGGGAGCAACATGGAGGAAATGGAATAGAATCATTTTATAACAATATTACTATTAGACCCTTATTTTAAAATAAATAGTTGAATATATAGGAGTATTTTGGGAGTTTTAGTAAAAAAATTATTAAATTTAATTTCATTCCCTCCAATTCCTTCCAATTTCGGGGGAAATGAAAATTTGAGATTTTAAGGAAATAGAGAGGAAATAAGAGATGGCAATTTTCCCCCGCCCTGCTTGACCCGCCCCTCCCTGCTTCGCCCCTTGCGGGTTTTCCCCGCTCCGCAAAGGTGGTGGGGTGGGGATGGGACAAGATTTTAGACCCACATCACGGGGCGGGGCGAGGATGGGTTTACACTTTTTAGACCCACCCCGCCCCGCCCCACCTCGCATTAATAAGGGTTAAATTGTAATTTTTTCATACTCTAAAACCCTACTATTTAAACAAAAATATCATTAGCTTATTTTATTCTACCTAACATAGGTCTATCTCTTTTTTCTTTCTAACAAAGTTGGAAATAAGGTACCAATTTTAACGTTTTTTTTTTTGTCTTTATTAGAAACAAATTTATATACTATTGAATTACTGGTTTCATTCATGATTCATACATCTTGCTCAACTTAATTTTCATCATGAACATAATATAATTTTTTTTTTAATGAGGTACTGGTCTGAGGCTCTAAATATTTGTGTCAGTGTCATTGTTTTTGTAATTTTGTGTGGGCATTTGGCTGCTTAACAACACTGCTTCTTTATACTTGTCAAAATCCATATTTATTTTACAAGCTGGGTTTTTGTTTTTTAATTTTTGGAGAACGAGGTGATGAGGAATATGTTTCCCTATTGGTTTGATTGCAGATATGATGACATCAATCATATACTAGCTTTAGCTGATCGTTCTCGTTCTCCACACAAAAATTATATACAATTTAATTTAGTTTTCTGTATTTTTATTAAAAAAAAAATAAGGTATAGGTTTGAGACTTTGTCCCATTCTCTATGAAATAGTCACAAAATGGGAGGAATTAAATAATGCACACTACTTAGTATAAAGGAGATTTGTTTTAGTGTTTTTTAGGCCAATGAAATATAAACATTTAGATAATATTATTTAATTTTGGCTAAAAATTAGTTTGATTTGATAGGATAAATTTATTTATAATTTCAAGTATATTTTTATTATTGAAAATGTCATTTTTTTTTTTTGAAAAAATGGTAATAGTTGAAGGGAAAATTAATAAGAAATAAAATTTTACGGTGTAGGGCGGGGTTTCGCGGGTCTTTGCAGGGCCTTAAGGGGCGGGGATGGGGCAAAAAGTTTTTCCCGTCATGCGGGGTGGGGCAGGGATGGGGCAAGAAAAATCCATGCGGGGCGGGGGTAAAGATCTCATCCTTCGGCCCTGCCCCTCCCCATTGTCATCCCTAAGAGGAATGAGTGTTCCCTCCTACTCATTCCATTCCCTCCCACTTAAACTCCCAAATAAGGGAATGAGTTTTCCATTCTCTTCATTAAAACTCCTAAACAAGATAAGGGAAGAATATTCTAAAATTATTCTTTTCATTCCATTCCATTCCATTATTTCCTCCTAAACGAGGCCTTAATTTTTTAGTTTTTTATGTTTTGAAAAGAGAGAGACATAAAAGGGTAACAAACGGAACTAAACTCAGGTGGGTAAAGTACCAATTTTTAAATCACAGGTGAGCAAAGTGTTTTTTGGGCAAAGTATAGGTGGGAAAAGTGTAATTTCCCCTTGAATAAATCTAAAACTTAAAGGACTGAAACAAACGAAAGCGAAGTTAAGAGACTGAAATGAAATCTAAAGAAATTTAGAAAATCAGTTTTGCATTTTGGCCTTAAAGAATGTCCAGAAATTACCATACAATGTTAGTCCTCTCCCCATTAAAAAAATTTTAAAAGAAAATCATTCCCAAAATCCCTATCCTAACTCAATTGAGGGTTTGTTTGGATTGAGGGAGAGGGAGGGAGAGTAGAGTAGATTTAACCTAAAATTAACTTATTTCCAGCCAACTCTACTCTACTAAAAAACGAATCGACTTCAACGGCTTTAGGGAGGTATTTTCGACGCCTACGGCCTCTAGTCGGTCGGGTAAGTTCAAAAAATATTTGGTATTTTGGATTATCAATGACAACGATTCTGTATATCTCTTTCACCGGCCACCCTTCTCGATATCTTGGCCCACGTGACCTTTTGAAAGTTTCTGCCTCCCCTAGTTTGGTGTTAATCCTCTTGTACAGGTATCAACGATTTTGATAGAGATTGTTGATTCAGAAAGTTAAAAAGAAAGCCTAGAGAGATTGTTGGACCTTCTCAATCTCAATAGAGATTATTCAGACTGGCCCAACCAAGCCTAATGATAAGCGATTATAACTAACGTGGGCTAAGGCCCAGATAAAAAGCAAGCCCCACCCGAACAATATTAATGTTTATTTTTGGGTAAATTGGGAATTAAAAAAAAAAAAAAAAAAACATTGAGCTCCACCAGCCACCAAGAGAGGGCTTTTCCCTTAAACCCCCATTGTTTTTTGTTGTTGTTGCAGATACCAAAAATTACGAAAGAAAATGATATCATCAATTTCTTGGTTACCCAAAGGCGCAGCCAACCCTGTACCCGCCGTAGCAGACCCTCCTTCCAAAGAAGAAATCGACGAGATCGTCAAGTCCGCCGCTTTCGACAAAAGGTCTATTCCTTTTACCATTCTTTGATTTCATTTACTTACTGTATTTTATAATAATCAGTTACTACTTTAAATTCCAAACCGTTATTTTTATTGAAATTAGACGCTCTTAATTTGTTAGTATTCACTAACTAATTTGTTGCTGAAAAATTCTTTGCTTGTTTTTGACCATGGACTATGCGTGTTGCTTGTTAGTGTATTTTTGTCATTGATTTTGTTCATACAAATGCTGGTGGTCATGCTGTTCAAAGTAAATTTATTGAGAGTGAGAAGAAATATATATATGTTACAACAAATAAACACGAGGGCATCGATGAAAATGAGTTTTCAAAGGCGTGTGCGATAATCATTGAGCTTTTATTATGACTATGTGGGATTTGTAGTTATCTTTGAGTTTTCATTATGTACCGCATTATTGCACTGTTCTTACAAAGTGGAGGTATGTAAAGAAACATTATTGGATTGCAGAGTCAAAAGAAAAGGTTGGATTTTGATGTTGTTTGTTCTATATATAAACGTGTTGGTGAAATTCCTGGCTTTGTATACTTATGAGGTTCTTGGGTTATGCAGTGGACAAAGTGACAATGAGGACGGTGATGAAGATATGGATGATGGTGCATCCAATGAGGCTGGTGAAGTTGCCCAGGCATTAGAGGTAGCAGATGCACTTGGCAGAACTTCCAATACTGCAAAGTCAGGGACTAGTTTTGACAGCATAACTGATGGTTTGAGGGAACTTGACATGGAAAATTATGATGAAGAAGATGATGGTATCCCATCTCCTCTCCTCTCTCTTAAATTTTATTTTCTTTTTATTGTATTAAAGAGGAATGGACTATCAAAACATACAACGGTATTGAACTTAAATTATTGTTACATTAATGAAATTGATTCATTTGCATAAATTCCTTGGTAAGTTATCTTATAAATAAGGTTACATCACGGCCTTTTCCTTGAAGCAAATATTCAAAAAATCAATAAAGAAATAAAGGAAAAAAAAAAGAAGCCATATTCAATGTATAACATGGTTGCATCTTCTCATGGCTTACTTCAGGCATTGAGTTATTTAGCACAGGGTTTGGAGACCTTTACTACCCAAGTAATGACATGGATCCATATCTAAAAGATAAGAGTGTAAGTCGGATTCCTTCAGTATGTTGTGTTCTTGCTTTTCATTACTTGTTTGCCTTGTGATTCTAAAACATCAACTTCTTTTTCTTTTCTTATTTAATAACTCCTTTCCAGGACGATGACTCTGAAGAGGTTGAGGACATGACTATTAATCCAACTGATGCTGTCCTGGTTTGTGCACATAGTGGGGATGAAGTCAGTCAGCTTGAGGTATGTAATAGCTAAAATTTACTTCTTCTCTCTCTCTTTATCTACCCAGACACCAACACTTTCCCCAATTCTTCAGGCACTCCTAAGTCCTAAGTGATCCCATTGTCTACTTACAGGTTTGGATATATGAGGAAACTGATGATGGTGATTCAAACATGTATGTTCACCATGATATCATCATTTCAGCAAATCCTCTTTGTACCGCATGGCTAGATTGTCCACTTAAAGGTGGAGAAAAAGGTGTGACATACTGGTTTTGTTTGAAGTTTGCAGTTCATCCAAGAGCACTGATGAACTTGATTTTCACTGTTATATTTCTTAAACTTATTTTTCTTATTTCTTATTGTAATGAAGAGATGGATATCAATGGGGTTGGTCAGGATTCAGATCTGATTGAAATTTAATCTGCCATCATATCCAATTGGTTGCATTGATGTAATAGATTTTCTCTATCTGTATTTCGACTTGAGTAGATTCAATTAAGATCTGAATCCCATTAAAACATGTACAGGAGTATGTGCACGGTATAATAAAAAGTCTGAATTCCATGCCAGACTATTGTTTTTTCCACCCTCTTTTTAGTCTGAACTTGGTTGGGTTGGTTCTACCAAATATAGATTTGAATTTGAATTCCAGCCATTTAATCAGTTTTGGACTGAATTATATCTAATCTGGACTTCTTGACAGCCCTTATGTGGATTGCAAAAAAGAATTTCAGAAATCTTTGAAAATATTTCCCAATACTTGTTCTAATAAATTATAAAAATAATATGATTAATTGGAAGAGAAAACTATAGCAAACAATGTAGCATATTATATTCTTTTCTTAACCATGAGCTTTCTTTTGGATAAAATTATTCATTCACTTCATAAAGGATGGTTTCCTACAACTTATTTTACACTTGAAGTTCAATTTGTTTTCTAATTTCTGCAGTTGCTAAAAGATTTCTGTCTGTTGTCAGGGAATTTTGTTGCTGTTGGCTCAATGGAACCTTCTATCGAAATATGGGATCTTGACATTGTATGTTGATTATTTATATTAATCCAGTTGGAGTTTAGACTATAGATCGAATTAAGATGTCATTGCAAACTTTATAGTTTTGTTCTCTTCTTTTTAGATTGATGAAGTACAACCATGTGTGGTGCTGGGTGGCATTGCTGAGAGGAAGGAGAAAAAAAATAAGGTTTGTCAGTAAATTCCTTTCAAGATTGATGCAGTTGATTTATTACTTATCAAAAAAGATTGATGCAGATTGATGTCCATTAAAATTTTCACATGTAAATGATATGTCCTTTCATGTGGCTTGATACGTTTGAAATTATCATGTCGACAGCTTTATGTATTTGGTATGTGTTCAGAAACTAAACCCAATTACATTCACCCCTGAATTGTGGGCATGTTGTAGATATTTTTGAAAAAAATTTAAAAAATTTCCTGTTCCCAGCAGTTATTCTGCCGAGCCATTTGTCTGTTAAATTGGAAAATTCATGTGCTAATAATTCAAGAGATTTATTATCATTAGGATAATCCATAAACCCTAAAGATGAGGGAGAGTAACTTGAGATGGTTTGATCATGATCAAAGGAGATTGATTAATGCATTGATAAGAAAGTGTGAGTTAATTCAATTTTAGGAAAAGAAAAAGGTAGATACATAAGGAAGTAACAAATACTATGACTCAGGAAAGAATAGAATGGAGGAAAAGAATATATGTGACCAACCTTGACTAATTTGTGGAGGATACATAGCCGACTCCAAAAAAAAACTGGGACTAAGGTGTTGTTGTTGTACACTTGTATTTATTTATTTTTCCAAATGGGATATCAAAGTCTGTTGGTGTGCCTTTTGATGCTTGCTGAATTAACCTGTGATTTCCAGACAGAACATTTCTTTCTTGGGCTGCTGTCATTTTTATTTTTTATTTTATGGTCGTGTTGGTATTAAAATGGGCATGCCTAGATTTGGCTCCAATACATCTGCTTATGCTGAACTTGCCTCATAACTCATAAGTGTCGAAAATATCAATTAACTTATCAAAAAAAGAATGAAAAACATCAAGTAACTTCTAAAAAAAATTACATTAATAAAATATGAAGGTTTGTATTCTTATGGTTTCCTTCTTGACCAAATTATATTTTCATAGACCTGATAAATATTTAATTTCTAGTGAACTTTTTTCCAATTTTATTACTTGCTTGTGTTAGATATCAGTCAAGTACAAAAAAGACAGTCACAAAGGTCCAGTGCTTGGTCTTGCTTGGAACAAGGAGTACAGGTTGCCTTCTACTCTATCTTTTACCTTCTCTTGGTTCATTGGGGTGTGTATGCTAGATATAATTCTCTGTTTCTCTTATGCTCTTTATGAAAAATAACACAGGAATATACTTGCTAGTGCAAGTGCTGACAAACGAGTTAAGATTTGGGATGTGGCTACTGGAAAATGTGATATTACCATGGAGCATCATACGGACAAGGTCAGAATTAAGTCTGATTTTGTATATTTTCTTTTCATGACATAGTTGGGTGATAAATTAGAGCACACATTGTTGCTATCTACTGGTCCTTAATGAAGTACTAATAATATAGGTATGATATCAGAAGCTCCTTTTTTGTAGTAGATTGGGCTGATGAGACTATGCAATTATTAGATAAATTAAGGTTGGTAACTGATGTAAATGGTTATTGATGTTCAGTCTCTGCTGTAAGGGTTATATCGTTTTCAAGCTAATTGTTAGGCTTTTGGTTTTTGTAAATGGGCTTGTGACCTTGGGATTGGTTGATTAAATATGATGGGCCCACTGCCTTTGTGCTTGATACTTCTTTTAGACTATGGATGAAAAAATAAAGGAGTAATTGTAAATTGAAAAAGACAGACAAAAATGAAGAACAGTGGGGGAGAAGTACTAGCTGAGATGCTAGAAGCCCTCATGCATGACAATCATTCATTATCAGTCTCATTCCTGGCCTGGACAGATCACCATGTATATGCATATATATTCAGCATGATTCACTGGCTGAATTATGTAGAAGTCAACTGTATGCTTTGGTTGCATTTGATTATAGAGTTTACCCTTCACCATTTGATTTGTAACATATAAATGCTCTGTTCAGAAAATTCTATGCATTTAAAATATGATAGGAGGAAAATTTTTCCTGTTGGAACATCTTTGTGGGTGGATATTTTATCGAATCTGTCTATATAAATACAAACTGGCCTTTTTCCAGTAATCATGTGATATTCCATGGTAAATTTCCTTTCTCCAAGCTGACTCTTTTCACTGTGTGTGATACTTCCTTCCAATCTATTGATCTAAAAATCAATAGATTTTTTTTCTCAATTAATTGAGAAAAAATGATACTAGCTTTGTTAAAAGTGTTAGCAAGAACATGAAAGTAAGCCAAGAGCCTTGTAGCTCAACTGGCACTTCATAGTATTTCCAACAGAGATGTGTCCAGGTTCAAATCCTCCCCTCCCCATTATTGTTACTATTGAATTTTTTTTTTAAATGAAGCAGGACTCCATATCAGGTACCTTAATATTACCTAATGCAATCTTAATGATATCTGCAGCAGACATGTCTAATGAGTTTCTACTTTCACCTTCTTTCTCCTAATCCTTGCAGGTTCAAGCAGTTGCATGGAATCATCACGCACCACGAGTTATTCTTAGTGGATCTTTTGATCGTTCAGTAGTCATGGTAATAAACATTTCACTCACGTTACTTTTTTTTTTAACCCTTTGGTTAAAATGTCATCATACACTACTGCACAGTTATGAAACCTGGATTAAATATTAAGAATATTTATGAAATCAAAAAATCAATTTAAAAAATACAAAACTATTTTATTATATTCAGAATATAAATATGTTCACCTCTAAACAAGTCACCACCAATGGAGGACTTGTTTGCTTGAAATAAGTGATTTGAGGATTAGGAATTTGGCTTGGTCTGTTAATATTGCTCTGAAGATAAAGTGACTTGATGTATTTGTCCTGTTTTGCGCATTGCAGAAGGATGGTAGAGTGCCAGAGCATTCTGGTTATAAATGGTCAGTCACAGCTGATGTAGAAAGCTTGGCATGGGATCCACACAACCAAAACTTATTTGTGGTGAGTACTTTAGCTCTCTTAGTTGAAACCATCTTCCTATAGGTGATTTCAATATTTTTTTTGGTTGGAGAGTTATTAAGATTATGTTTTTTTAGGTGAGTCTTGAAGATGGTACTGTCCAGGGTTTTGATGTCCGGGCAGCCAAGTCTGAAGCAACTTCTGAGTTAAAACCTAGTTTTACTCTCCATGCACATGACAAAGCCGTTTGCACAGTCTCCTATAATCCTTCAGCACCCAATGTACGTAACTATCATTCACCCTCCCCCCCCCCCCTCATTTCTTGGTCAGATCTTTTGCGTTATTAACTTCCTAGGTATAACTTTCGGTTATGATGGGTTCTTCTACAGCTTCTTGCAACTGGATCCGAGGATAAAATGGTATTTTAATAATTGTGGCTGTTATCTTATTATTATTATTTGTCATAGACATTCATAAACCCTGCAGATTGTTAATGTTTTGTATTTTTTTGTTGGCTGCTCTTCATTTGGTGCAGGTAAAGCTTTGGGATCTATCAAACAATCAACCTTCATGTGTTGCATCCACAAATCCTAAAGTAGTAAGTGATTATTATAGTTTTTCTTATATTTGATGTCATGAGGTAAATAAGAATTTATTAAACATCTTGTTAAGAGCTAATATTGCTCTAGATAAATTCTCATGCTTTTTTTTGTGGATGTTAGGGAGCTATCTTTTCCATGTCCTTCTCAGAGGACAGCCCCTTTTTGCTGGCTATGGGAGGCTCTAAGGGGAAATTGAAAGTGAGTGAAAAAATCTTGATATTTTGTTACTTGGTTGAGTTGTTTTCCTTGTGTAATTGATGATAATGATTGATATCACTGAGAATTTGTAGGTATGGGACGTATTATCTGATGATAGGGTCCATCAAAGATTTGGGAACTATATCAAGCGGAAGATACCTCAATCTGGCTCTTGATGTTATTAAATTGGAAGATGAAAGAAATTTTTGTTTCTCATAAGCAAGTCATCTCTGTTTTTGACATGAAGAGTATGTATTTTTGTGAAACAGTATTACCTACCAGTAATGTTCTCAAAATTTTGATTGAATATGACATCCCCCACTTTTTTCTTCTTTGGAGGTATATTTTGTAAGTTTAATCATATAATTTTTGTAGTTTTGTTGTACACATGGGCGAATATCAAGAAATGTTATAAATGCAATATAAATCGTTCAAAGGAACAGAGAGTGCTTCCTAGCATTCCACAACTTAAATGGGTCACCCTACTTTTGGTATGATCCAAATCAGAATATGGAAGATATGAAGATTTTAAAACCTCCATATACATACTCATCCCAAAAAAAAACTCCATATAGATCAAGCTGGCAAACAAACTTCCCCATTGCTGAATCGCAAACCTTCGAATAAATTGCTACATATTGTAAATTTAAAAATTTTCATTGAGAATATAGAGTTTTCACCTTATTGGGCCCTTGCTAGCAGAAAATGGACATTATTTCGTCTTAAGTTAATTATTACTAATACAAAGACGGATCAATCCTTGACCCAAAAGGTGGCCTTATGTGGTAGCTGTATTCAGTTTTCACTGATGGTGATGGACAGCCTAGTGTAGAGGGCAAAAATAAGATCATCTAATGTTTCAGAAGTCAGGATCCATATATAGCTCTCTTCCATAAGGTGGTAAACTTTGCCAGCTAGAACTTGCAATTTTGATACGATAAAACAGGGTTGGAGCTACTCTGAGAATCATTGCAGACTTGTAGTGCACATGACACTAGTGCAACAGACTCTAGGCTGCGAAGTGGGGACCTCTCTCTCTTCATTCAAATGTGGAAGAAACTATTGTGTTCTGAAATTTCTTTTTTAACAAATCTCATGATTGCATTTTTTTTTTCTTTTCTTTTTCAATGGTTACTAATGTGATGAGTTGTAATTTGTTTTAACATTACTTTTGCATGAATCATGAACCAATTCTTTTCTCATTTGTCCATTTATTTCACTAGTATGTGATTTGTGTTTTCATAAAATTTTCAATTAATCCCACTGTACATACTTTATTCTTATTAATAATAGTCTTTTTATTACTAGTTATAAAAGTGTTTGTTATTTGTAGAACATCATTTTCATGTTAAATGGAAAACAATTAAGTAGTGCCCGTGACTTGTCCAAATATATATTTCACCGTCATGTGCAAGGGAAAATGGCATTCTTGTTTGCCAAGTCTCCTTTACAAACAAGTAGTCTCTCTCTGCTTTATATATAATTTCTAGTCCCTCTTTCTTGCACACTTCTATTCATCTCTCCTTTATAAAATCCACCATTTAGTGTTTGTTGTGTTGAGCCCTGTGCGTGGGTCTGTGTTCCAAGTTGATAACTTTTTGACCAACCCAGAAAAGAAAAATGTCATCTTTCTTAAAGAACTTTCCATCCACATCTAGCCTTGTCGCAGCCTATGCCACCATCTCCACCTTTCTCATGCTCCTCAAGAGCATGTTTGATCTGATGGTTCCAGCAAAAGCGAGGGAGAGTATAACAGCAATAGTTCAAGAGCACATAATCTCTCGTTTCTTCACAAGCTTCACTTTTGTGATAGAGGATGAATGGGAGTTTGGAGACAATGCACTATTCCGAGCTGCCATGGTCTATTTGCCCACCAAAATAGGCCCTTCCACCCAAACTGTCCTATTGGGTTTCAAAGAAAAACACAAATTTGAAACACCACCTGAAACAGGTGTTCCAGTTTGGGGTCATGTAGTGGACGAGTTTGAAAACATGAAGCTCAAATGGACACTTAAATCAACAAAGTCGAAGAATATGTTTTATTCTCGTGGAAGAAAGTTCTTTCATCTAAAATGCAACAAGAATCACAGAGACAAAGTCATGAAGAACTACTTTCCACACGTTGCTCTCACTGCAAGGTCCATCTTGAACAATCGTAAAGGTCTTAGGATTTACACCTATGACCAAAACCACTGCTATTGGGAGTCCACAGCTTTCAAGCACCCATCAACATTTGCAACTCTAGCTATGGAGCCAGGCCTGAAGAAGTCCATAATGGAAGACCTTGACATGTTTGTGAATAGGAAAGTATTCTTTGAACGTGTGGGGAGGACTTGGAAGAGAGGGTATTTGCTTTATGGGCCACCAGGAACTGGGAAATCATCGTTGGTCGCGGCAATTGCTAATCATGTACGCTACAATATCTATGATCTTCAGCTTGGAACTGTTAAGTCGGACTTTGATTTGAGGCGTCTTCTTACCTCAACAACCAACCAGTCCATTCTGCTCATTGAAGACATTGATTGCAGTTCAAGTTCAAAGGTAGCACAGGAACGTCCCAAGGATAGTGATGACAGTGACGATGATGATGATGATGAGGACAATGCCAAATCCAAAGTGGAGAAGAAGTCTACGCCACCATCATCTCAAGGGGTGAATAACTAATGCTTTCATAATATATGTTCTTGCTCATTTCAATTTCCACTCTTATTGTTCTTCTGGGTTTTGTTTATATAATAATTTTATTCAACAATATTAAGTAATTTGCGCGTGCGCACACACATATATACTTTGTAAACGCACCTCATCTCATCTCTACCTAATAAATTAGATAGATAGTGACAAATGCGTGTTATTTGACAATAACAATAAAGTACATACATTAATTTGTTTACCCAAGTTACGAGCAAATAGCATTTCTTACATAATATAATACAATAATACATTGCCATAAGTCTATATTCCCCTCCTACTCGGACAATTTCTTTTATAGTTTGATCCCTGCTTTTCTGATTCTGTGCGTTTTATCTTATTCGTATGAACCAAAGAGTTAGGCCCTCTTCTTGGACCTTACATCGGCCTTAGCTTGAAGCCTACTAGTATTTTTTCCACAATTATTAAAATTGATTAAAAAAATAAAAAAGACAAATACTTTCTCATTTCACCTAAACAAAAGGTAAAGGAAAAATGGAAGGGATCTTATCATAGCAAGCCTGAAAGTTAATTTACTTTACTGGAGCCTAAAATACATGCATATATTGATACACTACAATTACTTGATTAATTTGATGTAATTTTATTTGGTAAACTGTTCGATATGCTATAGGTATATTCTAATCATTGTATTAGCAAACAATTTGTGAATAGCTTTGGACACCTCATTTGCTAGCTTTTTCACATTTATCTTTTATGTTTTCTTTTGTTTTACACTACAGTTACTTGGTTAATTTGATTTTTTTTTTTTTTTGTAGTTTTATTTGGTAAATTGGTTGATATTTTTTTTGTATATTCTAATCATGTATATGTATAAACTGTTAGCAAACAAGTGTGAATAGCTTTGGATATTTCATTTACCAGCTTTTCACATTTATGTGTTCTTTGTTTTTGTCATTTTTTCCTCATCACAATGCAACAGGTGACACTATCAGGGCTGCTCAATTTCATTGATGGACTTTGGTCAAGCTGTGGTGAAGAGAGGATCATCATCTTTACTACCAATTTCAGAGAAAAACTGGATCCAGCTTTGAGGCGGCCAGGACGCATGGATGTTCACATTAACATGGGCTATTGCACCCCAGCAGGATTTAGAGTGCTTGTTTCAACATACCTTGGAATTCAAGAACATGATCTCTTTGGAAAGATTGAAAAGCTTATTCAAGTGGTAGAGATTACTCCTGCAGAAGTAGCACAGCAGATTATGAAGAGCGACCAACCTGAAGTTGCCCTTGAAAGTCTTGTGGAATTTCTTAGTGCAAAGAAGAATGAAGTTGATGAGGCCAAGACCAAGAAGGAATTAAAAGACACTAACCAAGAGGAAAAGCTTAGTGCAAAGAAGAACAGAGTTGATGAGGCCATGACCAAAAATGAAGAAAAAGACACTAAACAAGAAGAAAAACTAAGCGGAGACCAGGATAATGGGCAGCCTAGTGAGAGTGAAATGAGGTCCATCTATCTGACCTAGCCATAGCTAGGTGACATGAATTCTACTAACAATATCTTTTGCATCCTGTTTATTAGCTTTTCCTAGGAGAAACACAATGGAATGACATAACTGGATAGAGAACAACTGAGGAGATGCAATACTTATGTGTTAGCACTTGAGACATCAAGATATTATTAGTCTTTATTTTCATTAAGTCTGTTTACAGTAGTTTTCTTATTTTTATTCTCATCTGATTTTCTAGAAAAGAAAGAGGTGTAATGTAGCCTATGGCCCTATGCTTTTAAATTAAATTTCTTAATTTATCTATGTGTGTCCTTAATTTCTTAAACAAAGTGGGACGGAGGGAGTAACATTTTAATCAATTTCGGTTCAATCCATTTATGGGTCTTGCACCGTTTCAAATTTGGAGTCTACCCCTATAGTTCTCTCATTGCTTTGCAGCCTTTGCTTGCAACCTTTTTCTCTACCTTCATGGGTCGCCATCCCTTCCACCCTGTATGTCTAGCTCGGAAATCAACTTATTTGGACTGTCCTTTTTGGATCTTATATATAGCAACTCTTTTTGTGGAGATCTTTGTCATTTTCTCTATTTTAGAGTTGTCAGAGGACTGAAATTGTGTTGGTCATCTATTTATGGTTTCCAATTTGTAATGCTATTTGATTATAAGCGGTTCAAGAGTGACTACCCTTCTCGCTAACAGCCCTATTTGCTTAGCTATTTTACTTGTAGTTTTCTCTAAGGGATTGTGTTCTCCCTAACATATACTCCATGTAAAATACCTATAAAATTATTCTTATCAAAAAAAAAAAAAAAAAAAAGTATATTAACAATAAATCTGCTACCAGCTTCATTACCAAAAAAAAAAAAAAAAAAAAAAAAAAAAAAAAAAAAAAAGGGATCTACCATCTTTAAAACTCCACTAAAAAAAAATTAAAAAAAAAAAAAAAAAAAACAAAACAAAACAAAAACGGTAACATGAAGGAATAGATTTTATATATCAGATGGACGTAGCATGTATAACCAACAGGTACCTCTCTCTTTGCATGTTTAGAGGGATAATAAAAAACTAACCACAATCTTTAACCGAATACTTCCACAATGATTAAGCAGCTATACCTCCTGATTCTGTAAGTATGTTCCTGTTTCTCCTACCACTTCATCTACTGACCTGACCTGCCATGACTTATTTGCATAGCAAAAGTGGTCCAGAGCATGCACCTTAAGTAGATGATTTTATGGATAGAGATTACAGTCTTTTAAAACCATCGAATAGACCAAAATACTAATTTTACTTTACAATGCAAACAGCCGAGTCAAATAGGCACAAAGTGTTAATATAATTTGCGTTAGCACATACTCTATGAATTTGGTATTTGGACTCCTGTAGAACTTGGAAAAATCTATTTTGTTACTCTTTGATATCATCAATGTTTAATATTTGAAGAATCACAAGAACTGGAATTAGAGAGTGCATTTTCTTGGTCTTCAAATAAGGTTAGACCAGAAACAAAGCTCTATTCCTTGCCAAACATCAAGTTTGAAGTTACAGAAGATCTAAGCCATTCAAAAGGCGTACTATTACCTCTGAATAGATGACAAAGATAAACCCTGGAGGCAAGAACATGACGGTGGAAGTAAATCCTTTCCTGACACCAGGGATTTAATTAGTTCTTTTATTTGGCGTGTCAACATGAAAACTTCATCAGCTAGATTCTTTGTTTCCCAGTCTTTTATCATCCTGCATACACCTCAGTTAAATTAATAAGTATAGAAGCATTGGAGTGAGGGAGAGGGAGGGGGAAGGGAACTCTCAGATGAAAATTTAGATTTCACCAAACTAGTAAACACATGAAACATAAACATGTCAGGAAAACAAACGATGCATGTTTTTCTGAGGCAAATTTTAGGAATAGGATGGAAATAAAATTATATTTGGTCAACTCAAGTGAAATAAAAAAGTAGATGAGACTAAATATCAGTTCAAATTACTGAATTTTGTTGTAATCAATTTTTATTTTTGTTTAAAAATTTATTGAATCCCTTGAGAGATGAAGTTTAAATTCTGATTGCTACAGAACAACAACTATCTCCATAGAGAAAGTGCTGCTGGTTTGTTTGTGTCAACAATGTTACAGTGAAAATAAAATGCAGTTGGCCTTTCTGTTGAATATGGTACTATAATCAATGAAGACTGGAAGGCATCGGCTTTCGGTTGAAACAGCCCCTCCCCACCCCCCCTCAACACCAAAACCCTCCCTCTCCCATTTTTATTCAATCATGATGGAGTTAAAAACAGATACCAAAAGAGCAAAATCAATTAACCAACCTTGAATGAAAATCTGTGTTTTTGCTGCAGTCAGAAAAAAGCACCTTCATGACAGGGTATAGATCCATCTTTGAAATTGGTCCTGTGTTTGCCCCCTCTGCAGCCACACAGAAACCAGTACAGGACCAAGAATTTGGATTTAGAAGAACAATTTGCAGCAAGGGAGATTTGGTTTTCACATCCTTAACCACAGTTCGATATGTTGATTCTTCCTCTGCACTTTCCAGGAGCTGACTTGCAAACATTCTTTCCAAGGTATACTTCCTGTCCATAAAAGCAAACTAATTTAAGTACTTAACTTTTGATAATTAAATCAATAGTCAAGAATAAAACTTCAAAATTTATTCTGCCTCCAAAAAAACTCCTATTCATGGTATATCTACAGTGACTAGTTAAAGCAGAAATGAAAGTAATATCCCAAATTATAAGGGAGAGAGAGAGGACATGTAGCAGCATCAGTAGAATTAAGATACATGCAGCAGCACCATGGGAATGTCTCTCTTCACCAAGTTTGCAATGTTATATCTTGGGATCTATGATTTGTAGTGCACTTCTTCTATTTAAAATGTCACATAACTGTGACTTGTACATACTTCAGAGACCCCAAAAAAAAAAAAAACGGATTTTAAAATATATATATGCAGTACATAAAGGTATAATGAATTTTTTCTAGACCTTCTGTCTAATTTCTTAAGTATTACTATGTTTGATTCTTTTTCAAGCAAACATACACTCAAACATATGTAAACACAAGGTTTTTTTTTTTTTTTTTTTTAGTGATAAGTACATATAAACATGAATTTTAATATTACAAATTCACAAAGACATTGATGTATACACACACACACACACACATATATATATATATATATTGATGTATACTTGTGAGTCATGTCTAGATTTTTTGGAGTAGCCAGGTCCATGTCAAAACACTACAAGCCCTTAATTAAAGGACATACATTCAGTTCCATTAAACCCTCAGCAGTTGTTCTTGGATCTTAAGGGTGTGTTTGTTTGCAGGTAAAATAAGGTGGATGGAAAACTTTGAAGAGAAAATAGGAAGAAAAACTTTTTTGGAATGTGTTTGGCTGAATGGGGAGGAATGAAAATAAATGGTGGGGGTCCATGTGTTTTCTCTCTGAGCCCACCAAAAAGTTTTCTCCCCAAAATGGAGAGAAAATTGAAAGGAGAAAATGGGGCTGTTTAATGGACAAAAATGCCCTTGTGTACTTGCACATGGGCTTTGTCTGTACATTGCTCTTCTTCACCTCTTTCTTCTTCTTTTTTTTTTCTCTTGGACGTTGCCTCCTCCTCTTCTTCTTCTTCTTCTTCTTCTTTTTTTTTTTTTTTTTTTGCTTCCCTGTTGCCTCTCCTTTCCTCTTTTTTTTTTTTTTTTTTTTTTTTTTCTTTTTTCTCTTTTCTTTTGATTTAAGTGTACGTTGCTTATATTCTTTTTTTTTTTCTTTTGCTTTCTTTTGTGTTTTTTTTTTTGGTTGTTTGTCACTTTTTTGGTTTTAATTGGGCATCATTTTTAACAAAGGTACATGAGTAAATTTATACAAACTAACTTTTTTCATCCCTCGACTTTTTTACTCCCAACCAAATAAAAAAGAGGGAAATCCCACTTTTCAATCCTCCCACCATTTTCTATACTCCCACTTTTCCACCCCTCCAACCAAACGGACCCTAAAGGACAATCTACATAAGCAAATAATACTACTTTCTAGATACAAATGTACATGTGCAATTATTTTTAGAGCTCAAGTCTTTAGGGATTCTTAAATTAGTTTCCATTGAGGTTGAATCTTATAGCTAATCTATAATATCTTCATTCTAGCCAACAACTCCAATCACAGTCATCTTCCCTAATTTCAGGTCAGAGCTTGAACCACTTAGCACCTGAAAAATTCTTCTAAATTGAAGAAGTCCAAATTTTGCATAACAAGATGCTTGGCCATACAGCTGACTAAAAATGAATAGAACAACCAAAATCATACTAAAGACAGAAGCGTAGGAATTGTAGATCACTTTTTGCATACCTGAATAAATCCCCTGATCCACTGACTGGCAAACAAGTGGAAACATAACATTTGAACAATCGAACTCCAAAATCTACAGGTGCATAACCATTACCACAAGGGTAAGCTCCAAGAAGAGATGAACATTGAGGGCAAACATACTCAATCCACTCAACATCTACTGAATAATTGAAGGATCTAACCATGAAAATATTTCCAAGAAAGCCATTGAGAAAAGATTTCTGATTTGCCTTGATCTCCGTAGTTTCAGATACCTGATGTTTCCAATCTTCATCAACATGATTTATAACATTACTTTCCACATGAACACAACAACCAGGTGCTGATGTCACATCTTTAGAGAGATCTGAATCAACTGATTCTGGCAACAAAGGAAATGAAGCATCATCATTAGTTTCTTCCTCAGTAACTTCACAACTGAATTTTGCAGCAAAATTTTCATCCTTAAAATGCATCAACTTTGATTCATCAGAAGCAAGCATTTCCTCACTTGGTTCATCACAGGTTATGACTCTTCCACAATTACTTCTAGAATCTAGACTTGCTTCAGTAAATACCTTATCACCATTGAATTCTAGTTCAGGATCATACCTCTGGCATCCAACCTTGTCAGGAAATTTCCACTCCATAAGGTCATCCTTGCAAAGGGTAACAGTTGTAGAACTTAAGTGGCACATACCCTTAGCATATGTATAAGAATTTGCGTACCCATTCACCAGCTTCTCACTTACACCTCCAAAGGAACAACAGCAATTTCCAAACCAGTTATCAGCTGCCTCTCTCCAGTTGACTGATGGCATTTCCACAAAATGTCTGCATACATAAATTTAGTGGGGAAAAATAATGTTATATGGATTCAAATAGTTGAATGCAAGCTAACAAGTTAGGGTAGCATATATAAGAACCCTGCACATCAGGAACAACCATATTTAAGGTCCAATGAAAGTCTGTAAACTAGCCAACCAATAGCAGTGGATTTTTTTTTCAAAGAGAAATCAAATCTCAGTAAAGGAACCAAACACTTGAACCAAATTGGATTTAACAAAGAAAAATAAATGAAGGCATTATAAAAGCGGAATAGAAACATATGTTAAGTAGCCTCAAGGTCTCATGTCATAACCATGCACCTAAATATGATGCTAAGTTGTCAAACTTACAAATTTAGGCTACATGTGAAAACAAACAATAATCACCATTCCCAGCAAAGACACCGCATTCATTCAATAAGCTGTTTGCATTTTTTTTAAAGGATCACTTTATTGGCCCATGAGTGCCTTGTAGGCTTGTAGCTCAATAATTATATAATATGCTTCTAAATTTTTAAAAGTTCATGAACTCAACACAACTTAGCTGGAAAATTTACTACATGCAGGGATTGAATATATCAGTCTTTATGCCTCTAATCCTCTTTTGCATTAAATGTTTGATGTTTGTAAGTTATTCATTATAATAGGACAGGCCACTTGAGTTAGAGAGCTCATCGGTTCTTTGACAAAAGTTAGAGGCCAGGGAACATGCAATGCAAATTCAAAATGGAACTTTGGTGGCAATGGTAGAGTGGTGAAGTTGTCTTGAAGTAAAATTGCAAGAAATTGGTGCATGCAGACACGGTAAATGTAGCGCACGTTTGTCACTAGCTTTTTCTTTTGGTTTTTTTAGTTTATTTGGTACAATTATACTTTATTAAATTTTTTATAGGTAACTAATTTGCAACTTTAATAAACTTTTAACAAATAAACAAATAAGCTTCCAGCAAAAAGTTAATTCCTAACAAATACATAGCTTAACTCGAAGTAAAGAGCAAGATATACTAGTGAATAGTTAGCAGTGAATATAGTGATAAATTGATGAACATAATAAATTACCTGAGAGGAGTTTTAGTCAGCTTAAATGAGCAACTTCTACAGTGAAAATGAACTCCTTCACTAGAAGATAGCATCTTCAGATCTGAACCACACAACCATAGCACCAAAAGAACCAACATTTCCTCAGTATGCTAAACAACAAATTATAGCAAGGCAAAAAATAACATTCACGTCAACATCATTCTCTACAATGAAGCAGATTACAATTACATCATAATAATAACATGATTATTCTTTATTTATTTTTTAAATAGACTCTAATTTTCTTATTTCTGTTTCCCTAACTTTCACGGCAATCAAACGCATTCGAATTTCGTTAATATATTTAACAAAAGCATTAAAAGAAAGCTCACCAGAGTCCATTTCTAGCGGCTTCGAAGCATCGAAGGAAGCATTTTCCAAACCTTGAGAGAAATTCAAGACGGAATCGAAGCTGGAAACGATTGGATGATCGACAGGAAGAAGAAGGACGAGCTTGACCAGAATGTGATCATCAAAGGCTGTGAAACTGAGCGGCGACTCGGGGTCGAGCAAAACCCTGGGAATCGGAACCCTAAGCGAGACGTGGCGGTCATCGAACCAGCTGAGCTGAAGCAGAGATTGTGAGAGATTTAGATGGACCTTGAGATTTTGGCACTGAATTGAGGGCTTAGTGTGGGAATCGAAGAGGAATAAGCGGAGGATTGGGATTTGAGATTGAGCTTCCCATGTGAACCGCCATTTTCTAGGGTTTTCTTCGGCGGAGGACATTGCTCTGCACTGTGCGAGTTTTGATTTTGCCCGCTTAAAAACGGAAACAATACACAAATGCTTGAAGCTCGAAAAAATGTATTTCCCAAAATATCCCTCTTGGACTTGGGCTTTTTGTTAACAGACACCTTCCAGCAACAGTTTAAACTTTAAACTTTGAACGACTCGTAGTCTAAAAGTAACGGCCTTTATAACTGAACGACTCGTAGTCTGGAAATGCTTCTGCTGTGCGACACATAGTGAGACCAGAAACGACACAGTCGTATGGACATGCAGTGCTTAGACAGTAGCAGAAACAACAGGCAACAACAAATCTTAGACACTAGCAGAAAATTTAAATAAAAAAGTGATGTGAGTAGTAGACTCAAATGAGAACCGGTAAAAACTTACCAAGTTAACATGTGTGAAAAAAATTACTCTATCTTCTATAAGTTTTTTTTATTTGGCTAAGTAATACATATGAGTCAACACCTTGTTCTATCTATTGTGTTTTTTGAACAATTCTTTAGATAAATCAAATTTCACAACACACTAATGTGGTAAATAAAGCTTATGGATTTATGTGCAAAAAGTTTCTATAGATATATACAAGTAGGTTGCAATATGTGTAAGACTAAGGGTGGCAAAGTAAGCCCAAACTCATTTGTCCGCCCAAACCCACCCACTCTAATTGAACCCAAATCCACCCAATTATTAGTTGGGTTAAATGGGTATCAACTCAATTAGACCCAATAATTATTGGGTTTTAACTAAAAACCCATTGAGCCCCATTTAACCCAAAAATAATATACCCAAATTCAACCCAGCCCTATCCATAAAAATAAAAAAATAAAAAAAACCTCAGACGTTTCAGTTTCGGGGTTTTCATTTTCCTTTATTTTCTCGGCATCCAAACACTCTTCTCTCTCTTTTGCTCTCTCTAGCTCTCATAGATAGGGGTGTCAAATGGAACAAAGAGATTCGAAACACCAAGTCCAACCCCAGTTTTTTGTTATCCAAGGCGTCCCCATTGAGCACCATCGACTGATCAGCGAGTTTCTCCAAACTCACCGCCCAGAAACTCAGCACCGTCGCTCTTGACTCACCTCCCGGCCTTCTACTCCTCCGCGAACCTCCTCTGCTTCCCCGATTTAGCACCGAGTCTCGAGAAGCACAACAAAGACTCGAACTTTGCCGGGTATGCGAACCAGAACTTCACCAACTACAGCACCGATCAGCTCGACGAAGCCAACTCGTTCAAGACCCACTCCAACGACCAGAACTTGCCAGTGGACTCGTTCCGTCGATACAGCCGGGACTCCACTGGTCACAAGGACAAATTCAACAACTATGCATCGAACGAAAACGTGGTGGACTAGGGTTTCAATGGCTACGCCACTGGCTCCATCGGCCGTTCCGACAAGTTCGCGAATTCCGATTTAGTCAATGCAAGTTGGATTTTCTCGGGAAAGTTAGAGAGGGAAATCAAACAAAGAGAGAGAGAAAGAATAGCAGAAGTGAAAGTTTTTTGGTTTAATGGCATTTTGGTAATTTTGATAATTGGGTAATTGGGTGGGTTGGGGTTTATCCATAACAATTGGGTTGGGTTGAATTTGGGTAAAAAGTAATTAGTTAAATGGGTTTTAATGGATAAATAGGTTTTATATACCCAATCCAATTATACCCACCACAAACCCACCCAAACCCACCCATTTGACACTCCTAGTGTAACTAAGTTTACTTTAAAAGGTAAAATGGGGAGAATTTTAATTGTTAAACTTCAATACTCACGAGGTTCAATTGAGTGACAATTGAAACTTAACAAATGCCATTTATTTTTGAAGTACCTTTCTGCTCACTTGATACTTACCTTGATAGTTGGTCGATCGATCGATTGAGTCATTAAATCTCAATCGATTGAAGTGTCAATCTCGATTGGTTGAGATCTGGGAAAGTAGTTTCTCTTCAAAATTTATCAAAATTGTTTTTAAGTGTTTCAAACTATAGTAGTGAGTCTTGTGAATGTTTGTTATTATCAAAACTAACCAAAGTGTCTCCTACATGTAAGATGAAAGTTCAAAAACGTGTACAAAAACACTTTTGAACGTTTAGACCCCCAAAAACCAATTTAATCAACACAAGCAATATGTTAAACAACTAGTGTGCGGAAACTTAACATATGCTATAACATGGAATTGATTAAACAACTATCTAAGCCACAACAAAATAAACCACAGCAGATAAAGTAAAGGCAGAGATAGAGAGGAAGGAAGATGCAAACACAGCGATAACACCAGATATGTTATCGAAGAGGAAACCGAAGACCTCGGCGAAAAACCTCTCCGCCGCCCTCCAAGCGGTAATCAATCCACTAGAAAATACAGTTGGGATACAAGGACAGCAATAGACCCTCCAAGCCTAATCTACCCAATGCACCTAAGCCCTCCAAGCTTCTTGCTCCAACGAGGTTGCGCCGAACCTTTTTCTTTTCTAGCTTTCCGGATTCCGCTACTACACCGTAGCATCAACCAATGAATATTGGCTCCTTCCTAACTGCTTCCCAGAACTCCAAACGTCTGTCTCACATAGATGATAATGGTGAGAACCAGGTTTGGTATAAAGACCTCTCAAGGATTTGACAATGGAGAGGAAGAGAGTGAGGGATTTTGATGAGACTCTAAGGTAGAGATTGTGGGTAAAACAATCTGGTTTTTCTTTAGGGTTTCTCTCTCAAAATTCTCTCTGGAAGCTCTCTTTCAAACGTGGGTTAAAAGGGTATTTATACTGGAGAGGAGTGGAATGCGAAACGTCAGGTTTTACCAAAACAGGGGTGGCTCGCGGCTTGACCTCGCGGCTTGACTAAGTCGCGAGTTCCAGTCGCGAGTTAACCGTATGGCCAGTTGTCCTGTTTTGTCCTGTAGTGCTCCAGCTAGCATGACTGTTCATCTTCCAGCATGCTTGGCACGTGTGCATCTTCTGGCGGGTTGAAGCCGCGAGACCAGTCGCGAGTCCCAGCCGCGACACTCTGTTTTCTTGCACACTCTTGAGCAATCTTCACACTATCTCACTCACTACCCTTACAACAAACCCACCTAAATACAGGGTTACTAAATGCTGAATTACAAGCAAATTTGGCACGGAATAAAGCCAATTAGATGGTTGAATAAATTCAACCTTACAATCTCCCCCTTTGGCTATTCCGTGACAAAACCCTAAAACAGACTCTAGACTTAACATGTGAGTTGGGAACAGTTGATCAAAACTCACTCACACCTAATTCTAGAAGCTGTGAAGCACTTGAATCATATGAACATAAACTCCTGAAACACAACAATACACCATGATCATTGTAAGCAGAAAATTATAAATGCATATGAAACAGGCAATATGAGATCAAGCATAAGATGGAGTTAATAAACAAACCATGGCTTGATCAACCAGGTGAACACCACAAGGTAGTGATCACAGTGTTCATTCACACTTGGAATGACCACAAGGACATACAAGTTAACAAGCACAAGGCAAGACACTTGTATGTACAACACTCAACCAATGCATAGCACACAAGGCATATGCATCTAGGAACAATCCTACAAGGGCACAAGAGTGACAGTACATAAACCACAATGCTGAACATTTAGATTTAAAATACTGATTTCACATAGCATAAAGGCTGCACTTAAGCATGGTACATACCACAAGGCCTACAAAACTATGCATAAAACATAAACCCTCAAAGCTTACAAAAGCATATGGGTACAAACCAACAAATACCTGAATAACATCATCAAACATATATAAAAGTTTTATCCAAGAGTATATGAGGAAAGTTAGAAACAGTTATACACCAAGACACAGTGTATCAAAAACATAAAAAAAATATAAAAACACTAATTACTCCCCCTCAACAAATTACTCCCCCTCAAGAGCTGCTTTTCTGCTTCAATTATCAATGAACTTTCTCCCCCTTTTTGACATGGAATGGCCAAAGGGTCACTGGTCATGCTGAGTTGTGAAGCTGTCAAGTGTAGCAGCCAAGACATCAATCTGGTCTTGCATGGCTCTCATTCTGTCAGAATGCTCAGTCTGGACTGCCCTGATCCCATCAAGCCTTTCCAGAATGATCTGGAAAGCATCTGGAGGTGCATCTGCAGAAGTTGAAGCTCTGGACCTCTTGCCACTCCTCCTTGGTGTTGAGGTGGATGCATGCCCTGCTGCCTCTGCATCAGTCTCCATTGGGACTTCCTCTCCTTCATCACCTTCATCTTCTTCTCCTGGAAGCCTAACACTGATCCTTTTGCAGGTAAGTTTGTTGATTGCAGAGGGTGTAGACATGTGACTGATGTCTTGAGGAATTTGAACACCCTTCCTTCGAAAAATCCTCATTAGGAGACTAGGAAAGATCAGTTTTGGTCTAGATGTTGTTCTTGTCTCATCCACAATGATGTCAAAGATGTGGGAACTTATATCTATGAAGTTCTTCTCTTTGAGATCCATCAGAAAAATTGCTCTAGCACAATTGATTGTGGTCAACTTCCTAATAGGATAAAGGTTAAACATCATGATTATGGTTAGAACCCTCATGTCCACTGGAAAGGCAGTGGTATTTAAACACTTCCCTTCTCTCTGCCCACCTATTCTATGTTGAACTGTTTCAATAGAGACACTCCTATCCTTGAAATTGACAAACTCCTCATCATCCAAACCCTCAAGCCCTAGTACATCATCTATGACATGTGCATCCAAGATGAATTCTTTCCCTCGAACCCAGCAATTTAACTCATTCTCCTTTATCACAGCATTTGAATAAAATTCTCTAATCAAAGGTTCACACACCAAAGGAAAATCACTTAAAAGTTTGTCCCATCCTCTTCCTTCAAAACAACTGGGAATAAAAGTTTGCCTTAAATCATCCAAATCCACAAATCTCTCTTGAATGATTCCTGCATTCAAGAAGTTATCCTTGTATCTCTCAAAATGATGAACTGACCTAAACAATCTAGGATCCATCTTAAGTCTTTTGTCAGCTTTCTTCGCAGTAGATTTCTTCTTCTGGGGTGAAGGGGCCATCTGTGAACAATCAGAAAAGGCCACAACAACATATAACAATATATGTGCACAACCAGTTAGTACCATGTATTTAACAGAGAAAGATATCAATCAAACAATGTGAACTTCAAACACTTAACCAGCAAGCAATTTAGTTCAACCATATAGATAAACTAATCCTAGGATAGGAAACACATGAACAACATGGTGAAGCCATCCTGAAGGCAGATGAAGGACATTGAGGCAGAAAAAAATGATATGACAAACAAATAATATATAGAACCTAACATAGTCTTCCCACAGATTATCAAACAAAGACATGCACATCTTGCAAAGGAAAACTCACAACCTCAACAGAACCAATAGTAACATCTCAACAGCTCAAAGTTCAGATTGAATATGAAAGGAATACTTAGTTAAGCACAAGAGCAATAGGACAATGACTATCATTAACACAACCAGTAACAACAGAATCCACAAGCTAAGCAAGAACAAAGAGCAGAGACCGAACCACAAACTCATTTCAAAAACACAATCAAATGCGAAAAATCAAGGGTAAAAGCACAAAATCAAGTAGAAAAGAGTGAAAATCAGAAAACCCATACCTGGAACTCGACGATTTTGGGCTGTAAGGATGCAACACAAGAGATTGGAAAAAGGGAGCACGGAGTGTTTGGGAGGGAGAGTGTATAGAGAGAAGATGAACAGTCACAAAAATTCGAGGGAAAAACTGAAAAAGTTTAAAAACTGCTCCTGTTTCTGCAAAACACGCGATTTTCGCGACTGGTTCAAGTCGCCACACAGTCGCCAGATCAAGCCGCCAAAGCACTCAAGAGGAAAATTTTAAAAAAATGTCTAAGTGTTTTTCGCGACTGGAAGGTCTACCCGCGAGTGAGTCGCGAGCTAAGCCGCGAAAA
This sequence comes from Quercus robur, assembly GCF_932294415.1. Lineage (NCBI taxonomy): Eukaryota > Viridiplantae > Streptophyta > Magnoliopsida > Fagales > Fagaceae > Quercus > Quercus robur. The sequence continues at coordinate 18,571,547 of NC_065539.1, read as the reverse complement.
TCTCTGAGTGAATCTCGCGACTGGACCTTCCACTCGCGAACAAGTCGCCAAAATTGACCAGCGAAGATGCGACTGAGGCTCGCGACTTGACACACCCGCGACTGAGCCGCCAAAACAGGGCATAACTGTATTTTTGAAATTTTTCAGATTTTTTTCAGCAAAACACTTTCCAAAAACACCTAAAACACTCAAAAATCTTTTTGTGCTTGAATTAACAAAGATTGAGTATGTGAAAACACATTTTATCAAGTACAATCACACAAATGAATATGACATTTATCAAACATAAACTTGTGTGTTGTGTGTGGATATCAACAATGAAATAGTCCTTTGTCTAATGTGAAGCTTCAATGATCAATTCAACCAAGGCATACACAATTAGCACTAGATCATGTGACCAATCTCAATTATAGAAATATGAATATATGACTTCCCACACAACTTGATAACATAACTTGGAGCCTTTCATTTGACTCCACTTTCAGCCATAACATTTGATCTTTTGAGGCAATCATCTCTCATTGTGAGAGGGATATATAACATTTTTCTTTGAAGAATAGGCCTTTGGCCTTTTTGAAAGAAATTTCACTTTTAATATAAAGTCGCTTACCCTTTTTCCTAGTCAAATACTAGAATGTGCGACAGGCTTTTGCAGCTCAATATCTCTTTTCATTTGGAGATTTACATTTAGTGAGCTCTTTTTAGCAAAAAGAATAAAAAGTGGGAAGAGATATAGACACAAGTCTATGCAAGTTTCAAGATCAACATAACCATTCATTAATCATTCATGACAAGTTTGAAGATCTATTTACAACAATCACATAGATTTCAAGATTTTTCCCAAAGTGATATGAGTGCATGAAAACAAGTAATGTTCGAAAATGCACAAAGCCATTAGCACAAAGGTACACGGCAAAACGAGTTTTTAAGACAAAAACTCAACAAAGTCAATCAAGCCCTTTTGATTTTCAAATGTTTATGTAATTTTTTTTTGGATTTTTGACATAAGAAACAAAAAGATTGATAAAACACATTTAACACAATAAGGAGATATTCACAAGAAGACAGACAACCAAAATCAAAAACAACAAGCATACCAAACAAACATAGTCACAAAGCATAGGAAGTATTAATGCATGGACATGTTGTAATGCTTATGCATGAGTACCCCTTTTCACCCACACGACACTTGCGTTTGGGGTGATTTCCTTAGAGGATTGGGTACGGGAGTTAGGGCTTTCAAACCTTCGTGAGAAGCTTTCCAAGCAGTTGGTGAATGCACCAATCATCTTCATCACGTTCATCATTCCGGGATCTCCGTTTTGCTCTCTAGGTTGATCCCCTGCCCACGTTCTCCTATCAACTCTTGGTCCTCCTGACCTTTGAGGAGTAGCACTGTTCTTTGCTCTCAGCTTTTGGCAATTTGGTCGAGTGTGCCCTTGAAGTCCACAGTAATGGCACACATACATTCCTCTAGGACCTCTTTGTGGTCGAGGACGTGACTTGGCACGAGACTCAGACCTGCCCACATACTGATTATGATGATTCAGCATCCGTTGGTCCACCACATTCTTCTTCTCCTCCACCTCGAGGTTCACACTAGTAGAGTCAGCTACAACTGGATCTTTGGACTTCACAAACTTCACTTCTTTAGTGACATTTCCAGTTGAGCTACTTCCTCCGGTATATCCCAGTCCGGATTTGTCTGAGAAGCTCTTTTGAGATGATATAACATCATCAAGCTTCTTGGTGGTGACCCTCTCTATTTTTGCATTTGCTTGAACAACCTCATTCTCAAGGAATCTCACTTTAGTGTAGGCTTCGGACAGCTCACCATTAAGGGTTTCAATCTCGCATTTGGCCTCCCTATACCAGATTAGGAGACTTTTGTAGTCCTCCTCAGCCTTCTTCATCTTTCTCACTGCAGCCTTGGCCACCCTTGTGTATTCGCCAGATTTCTCCAACAGTGAATTGTAATTTTCTTGAAGAGTAGCTGTGCTTTCTTCTTCTTCAGCTTCTGATTCTTCAACAATTCCTAGTGAGTCATCCTCACTATGTTCTCCAAGGTCTTGAACAAGCAAATTCAATTCATCCGAAGACTCAACATGAGCAATAGTCATGAAAGCTGAGTAGTTCCCTTCTCCATCACAGCTCTCCTCAGATTCTGAGTCGGACGAATCTGAATCACTCAAAGTCGTGGCGTACACCTTGCCTTTTGATTTCAAATAGTTAGGACATTCCCTCTTGAAGTGTCCATGCCCGTTGCATTCAAAACAAGTAACACCTTGTGTGGATTGGGATTCTTTTCCATCTTTCCTCTTGAAATCCCTCTTCTCCCTTCCAGAATTTTGGAAATTTCTCTTATCATCAAATTTTCCATTGTTTTTGAATTTCAAAAACTTCTTGAAATTTTTAACAAGATAGGCTACATCCTTGTCAACCATATCTTCTCCTGACGAGCCTTGATCTTCCACCTTCTCATTAACGGTCTTTAGAGCAATGGATTTACCCTTCCGTTGATTTGGCAGCGACATTTCATAGGTCTGTAAAGAACCAACCAGCTCCTGCACCTTGATGTCGTCAAGATCCTTGCTCTCTTCAATGGCTGTCACTTTGGCACGGAAGCTTTCCGGCAATGATCGAAGGATCTTCCTTACAATCTTAGAATCCTCCATCTTCTCCCCCAAGTTAAACTTGCTGACAACCACTTCATTTAACTTCCCATAGAATGAGTCGAAAGACTCATCCTCACTCATCTTGAGCTCCTCAAACCGAGTGGTCAGCATTTGTAACTTGGTATCTTTCACCTTCTTCGTGCCTTCATAAGTTGTTTCCAGAATCTCCCATGCATCTTTTGCAATAGTAATGTGAGAAATCCTGTGAAATTCATCTGGAGACACACCACAGAAAATAGCATTTAGTGCTTTACTGTTAGCATTAGATGCAGTAAGTGCTGCCTTATCCCATGTGGATTTGGCTGCTTCAGGTTTGGTCCAACCTATCTCAACAGCATCCCACACGGATTCATCAATAGAGCATAAAAAGGCTCTCATACGAACCTTCCAAAATGCATAGTTACTTCCATCAAAATATGGAGGTGCATTAAGGGATTGAGACCTATCCATCTCAAAAAGAAAGGGAGTCAAGGATCACACAATGGTAATGAAACCAAACAGATGTGTACCCGCTCTGATACCAATTGAAAGTTCAAAAACGTGTACAAAAACACTTTTGAACGTTTAGACCCCCAAAAACCAATTTAATCAACACAAGCAATATGTTAAACAACTAGTGTGCGGAAACTTAACATATGCTATAACATGGAATTGATTAAACAACTATCTAAGCCACAACAAAATAAACCACAGCAGATAAAGTAAAGGCAGAGATAGAGAGGAAGGAAGATGCAAACACAGCGATAACACCAGATATGTTATCGAAGAGGAAACCGAAGACCTCGGCGAAAAACCTCTCCGCCGCCCTCCAAGCGGTAATCAATCCACTAGAAAATACAGTTGGGATACAAGGACAGCAATAGACCCTCCAAGCCTAATCTACCCAATGCACCTAAGCCCTCCAAGCTTCTTGCTCCAACGAGGTTGCGCCGAACCTTTTTCTTTTCTAGCTTTCCGGATTCCGCTACTACACCGTAGCATCAACCAATGAATATTGGCTCCTTCCTAACTGCTTCCCAGAACTCCAAACGTCTGTCTCACATAGATGATAATGGTGAGAACCAGGTTTGGTATAAAGACCTCTCAAGGATTTGACAATGGAGAGGAAGAGAGTGAGGGATTTTGATGAGACTCTAAGGTAGAGATTGTGGGTAAAACAATCTGGTTTTTCTTTAGGGTTTCTCTCTCAAAATTCTCTCTGGAAGCTCTCTTTCAAACGTGGGTTAAAAGGGTATTTATACTGGAGAGGAGTGGAATGCGAAACGTCAGGTTTTACCAAAACAGGGGTGGCTCGCGGCTTGACCTCGCGGCTTGACTAAGTCGCGAGTTCCAGTCGCGAGTTAACCGTATGGCCAGTTGTCCTGTTTTGTCCTGTAGTGCTCCAGCTAGCATGACTGTTCATCTTCCAGCATGCTTGGCACGTGTGCATCTTCTGGCGGGTTGAAGCCGCGAGACCAGTCGCGAGTCCCAGCCGCGACACTCTGTTTTCTTGCACACTCTTGAGCAATCTTCACACTATCTCACTCACTACCCTTACAACAAACCCACCTAAATACAGGGTTACTAAATGCTGAATTACAAGCAAATTTGGCACGGAATAAAGCCAATTAGATGGTTGAATAAATTCAACCTTACATAAGAGACTCTCTCTCCCAAGTAGGAGCTTCTCTCTCTCGCCCAACTACTGTCGAGCCCTCCCTCCCTAACCCCTTACAAGGCTCTTCCTTAGGCTTATGCCTAACTTTCCTCCCTCAAAACTGATATGGATCAATCAGTTGTAGAGGGCTTACTCAATCTCTGCCTCACCAAAGAAGAAGAAGAGGAAATAACCATTACAACCAAGAATAGAGCAGATTTGCTAGAGGAGTGTGCGCTGAGTCTCTTTGGCCGCCTACTCTCTGAGAGAAACCAAAATTTAAGAGCTTTAAAAATCACTTTGAAATCGGCTTGGAAAATGGGTTCCGATCTGCAGATCGTGGAAGTTGGAAACAATGTGTTGCAATTCAAGTTCAATTCGGAATACCAAATGCAATGGGTTGAACGGAATGGGCCTTGGAATTTTGAAAACAACTTGTTATTGCTGTGCAGATGGCGGAAAGGTTTGTCCGCTTCGAATATCGTTTTCACGCACTCTCCATTCTGGGTTCAGATCTGGGATCTACCCTTTGAGCACATGTCTTTGGAAATGGGCAGAGAACTCGGTAATAGCTTGGGGAATTTCATAGAATCAGATCGAAGAACAGGGAACTCAGACCAAGCTAAGTTCATGAGGATTAGGGTGGATCTTCAGCTTGATAAACCTCTGAGACGGAGGGGAAAAGTAGCAAGTGACGATGGAGAAAAATTTTGGGTCAGATTCAAATACGAGAGGTTACCCACCTTTTGTTACCACTGTGGCCGCCTGGGGCACGACGACAAACATTGCCCGGAAATCTCTGAGCTTCAAAACACCTCCAGGCAGTATGGAGACTGGCTTCGTGCTTTTGGAAGTGCAAGGGCTGTGGGTGATAGATCTAAGTCTACTAGCAGTGGTGAGTTTGTTGAACGAAGGGAAGCGTACACTCACACTGGGGAAAGAAACTTCACTGCTTCAGTTATGGAGGATGGGTGTGGCAGTACCGATGGGCCCGGGAAAAATGAAGAAAACAATATGAGTGCTTTTGGGAAAAGCAGCGGCGCTGGATCGGAGAAGATGAATAGCGAACAAACCCTACAGGGGAGTGACTATCACACACGTGCGAGCCAGCCAGATACAGACGTCTCTGTGGCACGTGCTGGAACCAGCGCACCTCCCATTGGGCTCCCACGTGACTCCAGTTTAAACACGCCAGCAAAAGAAGCTCTATCACTTGTGGGCCAAAAAGCCCAAATGGAAAAGGACCTCATGGATGTGTCTAGCCCCATTAAGCCCACCCTATTGCCACTTGACTCAGACAAAGGAAAACTGGAAGTCAAGACAGCATGCACAAGCCACTACCGAGGAAGAAAACAAAAACAAAAGTCCAAATAAAAAAATTAGCTAGAGAGAAGGGGAATACTAAAGGCCCAACCTCTGATGCTATGTCTCCACCGGTTGGCTCTAAGCGTGCAGGAAAGCTTGTATTTGAAGATGAGGAGGAAGATAACAGAACAAAAAAAAGGTGCACCCAGTCAGGTATTTCCCAACCAATTCTTGATGAGATATCGGCGGTGGTTGCTGTGCAGCACCGCCGGGAGCAATGAATCCCCTTAGTTGGAATTGCCGGGGGCTTGGGAACCCCCGGTCAGTTAGAGCGCTGCACGACATTGTGCACCGTTGGAAGCCCAAAATCATCTTCCTCATGGAGACTAAATCGAAAGTTAAGCGTATGGAGAGAATAAAAAATATAGTCGGTTTCGCTAATGGTCTTATTGTTCCCAGTCAAGGCAGAAGTGAGGGTGTTGCTTTATTTTGGACTCGTGACATTAATCTGGAAATTAAGAGTTTCTCTGGGAACCACATTGATGCTATTGTTAGGGAAGCAGAGAGCAATTTCTTGTGGAGGATCACCGGCTTTTACGGCCATCCGGAAACTCACCGGAGGTATGACTCTTGGCGCCTTTTAGCTTTTTTACATAGTCAGTTCCAACTCCCATGGCTATGCCTGGGAGATTTTAATGAGATATTGTCAATGGATGAAAAAGCAGGTGGTTCTATTCGCTCACAGCAGCAAATGGATGGTTTTAGAAATGTTGTGGATTTTTGTGGTTTCTCCGATTTGGGCTACTGTGGAACTGACTTCACCTGGAGCAATATGCAAGAAGGTGAACACAATATTCAACTGAGGCTGGACAGAGCCTTTGCTACCCCTGAATGGGTGGAGAAATTTGAAGGAATGAGAGTCTATCATCTCGTTGACTCCACCTCGGATCACTGTGCTTTGTGCCTCACTGCTTCTCTGCCTCGACGTTCTTCCTATGTCAAACGTTTCCATTTTGAGGCACTGTGGACAAAGAATGAGGCATGCAGAGAAGTTATTGAATCTTCTTGGGGGATGGGTTTTGACTTGAGTACGCCTAAAGGCATTATGGAGAACCTGAAGTACTGTGCCTCAGAATTATCAACCTGGAGCTCATTCGTGTATGGCAATATTCCTAAGAAAATTCAGTCTAAGCGAAATGCCTTGAGCAATCTCACGCAGCAAGACAAAAATGGGGAGCTAAGTTCTGATATTAGACTTCTTCGGAGAGAGCTTAATGATCTTCTGGATGAGGAGGAGCTGTACTAGGGCCAAAGAGCTAAAGCTCACTGGCTTAAAGAGGGTGACAGGAACACCAAATTTTTCCATGCTCATGCTTCGGAAAGGCGAAAACAAAACACAATTTTGGGGATTTGGGATGAACAAGGCAGATGGTGTGAGGAAAAGGAAAGTATTGCTCAAGCTGCTGTTGATTATTTTGATAACATTTATTCCACCGCTTGTCCCACACGGGTTGAAGAGGTTGCAGCGGCTATTCCCACCAGGGTGTCTGAGGATATGAATGAAAAATTAATTCAAGTCTTCACCAGAGAGGAGGTAGCCACATCCCTTAAACAAATTCATCCAACAAAAGCACCCGGACCCGATGGTATGTCTGCTATCTTTTATCATAAATATTGGAATATTGTGGGAAATAGTGTAACTAATATGGTCTTAAATGTTCTCAATAACAATCTGCCCATAGCTGATATTAACAAAACCAACATTTCCCTAATTCCAAAAAAGAACAACCCCACAAAAATGTCGGAATTCAGGCCTATTAGCTTATGCAACGTAATCTATAAACTCATTTCCAAAATTCTTGCTAATAGGCTCAAAACCCTCCTCCCACACATTATCTCAAAAAACCAAAGTGCATTCACCTCGGATCGCCTCATAACAGACAATGTGTTGGTGGCTTTCGAGCTTATGCACTTTTTAAATCATAAAACGACTGGGAAAGAGGGTTGTATGGCAGTCAAGCTCGATATGAGCAAGGCTTTTGATAGGGTTGAATGGGGTTTTATTAAGAGGGTCATGGAAAAGTTTGGTTTTTGTTCTAGATGGGTGAATCTCATAATGCAATGTATCACATCAGTCTCTTATTCAGTCATTATTAATAGGGCTGCCTTTGGAAACATCACTCCATCTAGAGGACTTCGACAGGGAGATCCCCTCTCTCCCAGTCTCTTCCTCCTTTGTGCTGAGGGTCTCTCGGCTATCATTCATGAGGCTGTCAGAAATCATCTCCTCACAGGCATCTCCATTTGTAGAAGCAGCCCTAGTGTCACCCACCTTTTGTTTGCGGATGACAGCATCCTCTTCTGTAAGGCAAATCCAAATGAATGCCAGGAGCTCAAGCAAATCCTTCAAAAATACGAGGATGCTTCGGGCCAGAAGATAAACACTGATAAATCATCTATATTCTTCAGCCCAAATACCTCCCAGAATACAAAGGAAGCAATCTTCCCCATTTTGGGCCCGATGATTGACTCAAGACACACCAAGTATCTTGGTCTTCCATCCCTCATCGGGAGATCAAAAAAGCTGGTGTTTTCTTCTCTTAAGGAGCGTGTGGGGCAGAAGTTAGCCGGTTGGAAGGGTAAGCTTCTTTCTATGGGGGGCAAGGAAATTCTTATCAAGGCGGTTGCCCAAGCAATCCCCACCTACACCATGAGCTGTTTTCAGCTCCCTCAAGGTCTATGTGAGGATCTTGAGAGCATGACAAGGAGTTTCTGGTGGGGCCAAAAACACCATGAAGCTAAGATGGCTTGGGTTGGTTGGAAACAAATGTGCTATCCGAAGTCAAGAGGGGGTTTAGGCTTCCGGAATTTGCAAGCCTTCAACCTCGCCATGTTGGCGAAGCAAGCTTGGAGAATCCTTACCAATCCAAGTTCCCTTCTCGCTCGTGTCCTCAAGGCAAGATATTTTCCCACCGGTGACATCCTTTGTGCAACTCTTGGTTCCTCACCATCCTACTCTTGGAGGAGTATTTTTAGTAGCCTTAAGGTTATTAGAAAAGGTACCCGATGGCGGGTGGGCAATGGGAGGCAAATCCACATATGGGATGACAAATGGCTACCTACCCCTTCCACACACAAAGTCATCTCCCCCCCCGTTTGCCTCCCAACCTATCCGATGGTGTCCTCCCTCATTGATCCGGCCACAAAATGGTGGAGAGCTGGTTTGATTAGAGCTACATTCCTCCCCTTTGAAGCCGATGCTATTCTAAAAATCCCCATCAGCCACTCTCTTCCTGAAGACAAACTGATCTGGATGGGGAACAACCAGGGTGAATTTTCTGTAAAAAGTGCGTACCATGTTGCCCATGGCTTGATTGAAGCTACGGATGATGTGGAATGTTCAATGGGGGACCCACTCAAACCTCTTTGGAAGATCCTTTGGCGCCTCAATCTTCCTGCAAAGGTTAAAATCTTTGCTTGGAGGGCCTGTGTCAACGGGCTGCCAACAAGGGAAAAGGTTTGCACTCGAGGCATCACCACTTGCTATGAATGTCCAATATGTGGTAAGGAACCTGAAACCGTCCATCATGCTCTGCTCCATTGTGACTTTGTTAATCTGGTTTGGAATTTCTGGCCTGAGTTTCCGCCGATGATCCTTAGGAACAAATGGACATTCCATGATTCGGCCTTGTACATTCTAGCCCACAAGCCTCCCACTGATTTGGAGATGTTCCTCACTGCTGCTTGGGCAATTTGGTTCAACAGAAACAAAGTTATACATGATGATACATGCTCTTCTCCATCCCAGACTTGGCAAATGGCCAAAAACTTAATTGAGGAGCTCAATGATGCGGTAAATATTGACTTATCCACTCCTAGACCCTCTCACCAAGCTGGCTGGTCACCTCCTCCACCCGGTGTTTTTAAAGTCAATGTTGATGGGTCTTCATCTGATCTTGAAGAGTCATCCAGCGTTGGGGTCATCATCAGGGACTGCAAAGGCCAAACCGTTGCTGCCTTCTGTAAGCCTCTTCAGTCCCATTACACGGCTGAACTGGTGCAGGTGTTTGCAATGGAGCAAGGTATCTTGCTTGCTCAAGAGTTACAGCTCTCTAAGGTTATGTTTGAAAGTGATGCTCTCGCAGTGGTTGATGCTATCAATGAATCTGCCTTTGGAACCCCTCACGGACATATTATCCAGGACATTTCTCATGCTCATCAATCCTTTGTTTTCTGCTCCTTCAGGCACCTCAATCGGGCTTTTAATGGTGCTGCCCATGCGCTGGCCCAGTTTGCCCGTTGTAATAGGACTGTCCATTTGTGGAAAGGGGTTACCCCTTCTTTTCTAGATCCTATTGTACTTGCTGATATGCAGCAGTAACCTGCTTGGCAGATTCTATTTGTATCCTCCTTTTATTTGCAATGCAATGCTATTTTCTCTTCAAAAAAAAAAAATTGTCTCCTACATGTGCCTTAAGAGCGATTTCTTCGTCTTTATACAACAATTCAAGAATTCCCTCAAAAATGCTACTTGAAAATTATTGGCTTATAAGTTGTATCTTGGAGTTCTTTGTTTTTTGTTTTCTCCTTTGTTCTGACTAAATTCCATTTCATTTTTCATAATACCATGAAATCAATATTAGTGTTAGTGTGTCAATTTAGAATCTCTTCACAATACTTTATATATAAAAGAAATCTTCACAATAGATTTTTGAGTATATCATATTTGGTTATTTGTTAAGATTGGCTCATCATATTAATGACATTGAAAGATAATTGCATACATATTGTCAACATGCTACAAAAATTAACTATAAGATAGAAAGAAGAAAGAAAAAAATGTGTTTGGAACTAAAGTGAAATAAAAAATAATGTTAAGAAAAATTTTAGTGAGAGAAAGAGGTTCGACCTGACGGCCTATGTTCACAGAAGAAATACTTGACGGCTATACTTTTATTATATAATCAAGAATTATTATAGTGAACTTTGAGTAAGGTATATAAAGCCCGCTAGAAGTTAGGGGCAAGGGCAAGTATACATGAGTTTTATAATAAAATGGGGCCTCTAGGGTCAATACAAAATTAATACACAAACCCATTATGAGAATCTTACGCTAAAATGTAATGGCCTCCTACCCTAATATCAAGTTTCTCCGGTTTAGAGAAGCAATGAATTTGAGCTTATTCCAATTCCACTTGTGTTGTTTCTTTCGATTTATCAGTTTATACAATCAGTTCCACGTTCCAAGAAAATAGAGTTGTCTACTTGAACTTATAAAACAAAATATAATAACAATAAACATTTTTCTGGAAATTTTTTCTCCCATCATATTCGAATGTCATTTAATAGAACAATATATACTCCTTTTAATAATAGAAAGATAATAAATATCCAGCATGATGTTTTTGGTGCTCACAGATATTGTCTGCCCTTTGTTTAAAATATAAAATACCCCTAAAATTAGCTTTTACAGTATTATATAATAAGAAGTAATTAACAGTCATGTGTCAAGTGGCAAAAAGAGAAAATTATATTTCCCTCATGTTGCCTTCACATCCATCTTCTACCTTATGACTGATTAAAAATTAATATTCCCATAGTATTAGGAATCTTTTCTTTCTTTCTTAACTCATGTTAGTTTTTAGTCAGAAATGGTTGGCCATAAGCATTCGTACGTCATCCTCTTAATTAATACAAAAATTAACAAAATCAACTCCAAGAGTCACAGTTTGGTGATCTAATCTTTCTTATTCCCTCCTGTAAACTATAATATGGGTTAATTAGAAACCTACTTTATGCCTAATTGATACATGCTTTTTCTTTTATAATTTATTATTTTCTTTTCTTCGGTCCACTAGTAATTAAAGAAGTGTAATGCGCATAATCGTATGCATCACTTTGTTTATCACCTGAGTTACTGGTCGGGAAAAAGAAAAAGTCTTTTAAGTAATTTTAGACATAAAAAAAAAGGGGGCTTGAAAGTTGAAACTACAATTTGTCAAGCCCACTTTTGAATTATGATTCATATTATATTCAAGGCATACTAAAGCTGAAACAGGAAAGAAAAAAAAGTAACAAAGTTTAATGTAAACAAGACCCAGTTGTTATTATTTTTTATTTTTTTGTAATAACCCAGTTGTTATTTCTTGCCATAGAATATTAAAAACATAAATTGCGGACAAACTACAATTAGTGAAATAGCGAGTAATCCAAAAAAAGAAGAGGCTGTGGTATAGCACACTGCGCACTAATATTTGATTATTAAAGACTCAAATTGTAAGTTCCAATTAATTCAATTGATAAAATATTTAATAGCTGTATAAAAGATTTAAGGTTTAATTTCTACTTATATTAAAAATTGATTAATATCTTAACTTGATGATAAAGAAGTATTATCAAGAGTAAACAGTATAGATTAAAACTTTCAATAAAAATAATATATATTAGACAACCGGCATGGCTTTCTGAAATTTGGTTTTTTTAACTCGCTGGTAAGCATCACAGAGATAAAAATAATAATAATAATAATAATAATAAACGAAAGAACTGACTGACTCTACTGGAGTATTTTGAATTGTGATGTGATGTGATGTATAAATATATATATATATATATAATATAATGTGACAATGGCATGGGATTTTCGAACACTGTTGCAGTCAGTCACCCAACTTTTTATATATTCAATGGCCCTTCTTATATAATTGAAATCACGGGTCACACACGTTAATATATAAAACTAGGTTCAGGTTCGTAACTTGCAAACCATTGTATAATTTAATTACTTTTTACTTTGCAGCTCACAGATAAATTATGGAGCCGAAGTGGTACAAAGAGCAGATGAAAAGGCCTAATATTCCAACTCTCCCAAGTGTCTTTTTCTCTCGAAACTTCTCGAGCGTTCTCTCTACCCAGATAGTAGACTTTCCTTTCTTTTGGAAAAGCTAGTTTCTCTTTTCTAATCTACTGTAGATATTCGTCCTAGGAAGTCAATCGGCCATGGAGGAAGATTTAATTGAAGAACTCAAGCACATGAAGCTAACAGTTAAATTATGGACTCTTTCTTCTTGGAGAAGAATAATGATAAATAAATTATAGACTTTTTTTTGAGAAAGAATAAATTATAGACTTGATTGCTCTACTTGGATATCATTTCAACCCGTCGTGACGCAGGTTACAAACTTACACGTGACTAAGCGAGACTTGTTTCATGATATATATATATATATATATATATATATATATATATCAGGCGGAGGCACGTTGTTCGGTGGAGAGGCCATGCCCCCAAAAAAAAGTTCAAAATATTTCTATAATATAGTCTAAAACATTAATTAGGGTCTTAAAACTTAATAATTGCCCCTCCAAAATATATTGGGTGCAGGGGTGTAGCTATGTGTAATGTGGGGGGGAGGGGGGGGGGGGGGGGCATGGCCCCCCAAAATTTTGAAATTTTTTTAAATATATATATAATTATTATAATTTTTTCAAAATTTAGTCTAAAAAATAAGAGTTAGTCCTTCCAAATATTTGAATTAGTCCAATGATACTCTTAAAAAAAAAAAAATTTGGTTTAATAATTATCAAGACATAACATTACTTGTTTCTCAAAAAAAAAAAAAATTACTTTTCACAATTCTATTTTTTATTGTAAAATATGCTCTTATATCTGTTAAATATTTGATAAAGTTTAGCACCAAATATATTTGAATTTATATTTTTTCAACCAGTTATGTAGCAATTAACAAGTCATTGACTCATTAAAAAAATAATGTCACTAAAACTATACATGAAATGTCTCTTTAATTTAGTTACTACATAATAGATTAGAGCAAAATAACTTCAAATATGTTTGAAACCTAACTTATTCCTTCAAGTTTTTGATCATTCATGTTTTTGAAAATTTCATTAGTTCAATTGAAATATTTTTTACTTACTTTAGCATAAAATTTGATAATTTGTATCGAAAATGAAATTTTTTAAGAATTTCACTATAAAAATAGTAAAAATGAATTTTATTTTAAGTAAGATTGTCACCAAACATAATTTTGATTGAAATTACTAAGTTCTTTTTGTTGTTATTTGGTGTGTGTATATATATAACTTATCAAATAAAAAAATTTGTATATAATAAAAAAGCGTATGTATATGTGTATATGGGTTGTCTTGATAAATATATTAGAGTTGCAACTTGGCCCCCCTCAAAAAAAAAATTCCTGACTCCGCGGAATTTATAATATCTACTTACTCTATAATGATTATTTTTTATTATCATGTTTAAATATCAATTAATTTTTTATGCAAGCATGATAGAGGTGTCAATGTTCGACCCAACTCGCGAACACGACACGAACTCGACACGAGTTTTTTCGGGTTAGGGTTGGACCTTAATGGGTTTGAGTCATAAATGGGTCGACCCGAAAGCGACACGATAAAAAATGTGTCATAAGTGGGTCAACCTGCATAACTCGCAATAGACACGTTTGACACGCCAATTTATTTGTGTCAACCCGAAATGACCCACTTAACACAACCCGTTTAACTCGTATAACAAATAAATATTTATTTTATTTTAGATTTATCAAATACCTTTTATATCCAACATATATTTTAAATTTAAAAAGAAAAGTGAGTAATTACAAAAATTTACAAGAAATATAATTGGAAATTGAAATTTTACAGACCCTAGAACTACCAATACTTTTTTTTTTCTTTTTTGGGCATAGAACTTGCACAAATGAAATTGGATGAGCTTGTAGAAGATGTTATGAATTTGGGATATCAACAAAGAATTTATGGATGATAATCGAGATCATAGTCAGGATTAGTCTACTATTTGCTCAAATTCTTTCAATATTGATACTTAGCATTTGACACGTTCCAAGGATATTATATTTTTGTTGAATTATATTATTTTATTTTTGTTAAACTTAGTTATTTTGAATTTGGGTTGGAGTGTATGCACTTCTTTTAGAGTGTAAAGAACTTATTTTCTAGATGAATGTGATATTTTTGTTAAACTATATTATTTTGAATGTAGGTTGAAGACTTGAAGTGTAGGCACTGCTTTCTGGGATGTAAAAAAAAAAATTATTTATAGATGGATATTATATTTAATATTATGCAGGTTGAAATGGGTTATGTTACATTTGTGTCAACTCAACACGACTCGTTTATTAAGCGTGTTAAATGGGTTGGGTTAGGTCAACCCGCCTTATTAACAGGTCGGGTTAGGGTTGAAGGATCATGACACGATTATTAAATGGGTCGGGTTAGGGTTGAGTCATTTAGTCGAATACCTACCTTGACACGACACGAACCCGACACACTAACTCGAATTGACACCCCTAAGGCATGATATGAATTTAAATCTTTTATTTAAAAATAAAAATCTTTATTAATTGAGCTAATTAAAACCTATTACTATGAATGCTTTAGCCAAATTGACAGGTGATATACAATAGATCACTGACAAGATTTATATCCTTGAGTAATTTTAGCATTTAAAAAAAAAAAATTATTTTGTATTTAAAAGCTGAAATAAAATTTATGTAATAAAATTTAGCATCATTCCAACAAAAAATTCTCATAGGACAAATGTCTCATTAGTTTTGTAAGCATTATTCACACATTTTCACATTCCTATTATAGTATGAGAAGTAAATGAAAGAGAACCTAAAAAGAGCTAACCCAATGTACATAACACTTACGTTAATTCCACTTATGTGATAACACATTTATTATTATTATTATTATTTGATAGTTAGTTTTCCTCGTAAATGAGAGTAAATAATGCTAACCAAGCTAGCTACAAAACTCTTGACTTAGCATTCACAGTAGTGGAGCTAAAAATTTAGCTTTTTAGCTCCACTAAAAATTACTTTATCTATTTTACCTACATACATGCTGTAGCAGTGGATCTATTTTAGCTTTCAGCACAATAAAATAATATAAATATCACAATAAAATAATATAACCACTACAATAAAATAATACATCTCACTACTCAAAAAAAAATCCACAGCACCCACCACAACCACTTCTATCATCAACCACAGCCACAACAACCACCATCACCACCACCGGCCACCAGTTTAGAGTAAGAAAAAAAAATGTAGCACAACCACCACCAAGGCACCAACACAGCATCACCAAACCCATAGCCACCACAAAACAAACCCACAACACATCACAAAACAAACCCACAGCCACAAAATCAACCGCAGCCAAACGCCGAAACCCACCAAACCCAAATCCAGCTACCCAAATGTCGAAACCACACACCAAAACCCATGCCCGAAACAAAAACCCAGCTCGAAACACAAATCCGAAAACACAAGCAAGCCCGAAACACAAAGCTGAAACACAAGCACAACCCAAAACACAAAATCGAAACGCCGAAAATAGAGAAAAGAGGCTGAAATGGGTCAGGTCGGTGGCCGAACGTGGGTCGATGGCGACGGATCCGTGGCGGCTGGGCTCATGCAGATCGACGATGGGTCTCTGAGGAAGAAAGAAGGGTCTGTGGGTCTGTGGAGGAAGAAAGAAGAGATGAAGAGGCAGTGAGAAGAGAGAGACAGAGAAAGGAAAATGAAGGAAAGAATAAAAAATAAAAAAAGAAGTGTGAACACAAAATAAAAAATTATATTTCATTTTAGCTTTGAGCTACAATGCACATCTAAAAAGCTAAAAAAATTTAGATATAGCTCCTTTGCTGCAGCCTCTTTTTTATGTTTTGGTGTAGCTAAAATAGCAATATAGCTATTTAGCTACATTGCTGCAAATGCTCTAACAATTCCATTTTATTGAATGAAAAAAGGGTAAAATTTTCAAGTCTTAGGGTCCGTTTGGATACAACTTATTTTTACTGAAATTGAAAACTGAAAACACTATAGCAAAATAATTTTTAAATATGTAAATAGTACCGTAAGATCCATTTTTAATATTTTTTCTTATGAACAGTGCATTGTCTCCTAAAAGTTATTGCATGTGAATCAAAAAAAAAAAAAAAAAAGGGAAAACGCAAACATGAAACGCAGCTCAAAACATGGATCCAAACACTCACTTAATTCATCCGCTTAAGTGACTGATTTAAAATGTGGTACTTAATTTATTTGAATGAAAAAATGGTAAAATTTTCAGTTCTTAACTCAGCCGCTCAAGTGACTGATTTAAAAGGTACTTAATTTGTTGATGTCTGTATACTCCTCTCGATATGCATGGGATTCTTTTATTCTATTTTTTGGAATAAATTTGCGTTTTATTCAAAAACCAACCGCTACATATAGGACATGTTGCATAACATGCATAACAAAATCAACTCATATATAGCGACAACAGATTACAACTTCTAGAGTGTATTTGGATTTTTTTTTTTATTGAAAACTTATTTGTTAAAAATTAATTAAAATATAGATATACCTAAGAAACGGTAATATTTATAAAGTTCTGCACAAACAAATAAATTAAAAAAATATATATATTGTTGCCAAACAAATACATAGTAGCATAAGTCCATAACCTCAATAAATCTTAACTTCAACTATGTTAACTTTTCATTATGGTGGGTTTCATTTAGCCCAACTAGTAAAGTCTCTAATGGTTGTATAAGAGATCTGGGGTTCAATCTCCGCCTACACCAAAAACTGATTGGTATTTTAGTCTGATGATAAAGAGCTATCATCAGGAGCGGACTTCATATGTTGAAATTTTCTAAAAAAAAAAAATCATTATGTTATTATTTTATTTTTTAGTTTGAAAGATATATGAGGACCAGAGGAAAAAGAAAAATATGTCGTCTAAGCACTCCATATGGACATCAAAGAAAGAATTAGATCAATAGGATGAAATGAGTCAATACTCAATAACCCATTCTCTTTGAGGCTGCACAGTGCACAATCTAGCTTGGGAAGAAACCCGTTGCATGGGCTGGGTGAAAACTGTGCCACACTTCAATTCTTCTTCTTCTTCTTCTTTTTTATTTTTGTTCTTTATTTATTTATTTATTTTTTCTGTCAAATGCAATTTGATTGAGGAAATGTTAGTGGTGCCCCAATTAAATCAATGGGAATGTCGCAGGGATACAGTAGGACAGAGCACGTATGGTTCTTGAATTAACATGACTAGAAGTCTAAAACTTATACAGAAAGGAATAAACAAAGAAAATGCTATCAGCAATTCAATAATTCAATTGGTTGATCACTTGATCTTTGCAAATTGCAACTATACTTTTTTAAGTACATTTTTACAAAAATCTCCACAGATGGAATCACTTGGCCCTCTGCATCGGCCAGAAGTGGAGTAGAAATTTTCCAACCATTCCAATTTTTAAATTAACAAGACACATGATTGGTCTCCCAAGATGCTTCTTCCATTTTATTTTTAATACAAGTCCCAAAATACGAGTTAGTTTCCTCTCTCTGTATGCTTGAGGAATGAGATGTGGAACTTTCTAACCAAACAAAACTAAAAGATTCAAGTTATTAATGCGACTTATCAGTATATAATTACTTTATAGGGTCTGTTTGGATACAACTTATTTTTGCTGAAATTTAAAACTGAAAACTGAAAACTAAAAATACTGTAGCAAAATAATTTTTAAATGTGTGAATAGTACCGTGGGATCCATTTTTAATATTTTTTTCTGAATAAAGTGGATGTGGGTCCCATGAACAGTGCGTGAACAGTGCTGCTACAGTGCGTGAACAGTGATACTTGTCTCCCTGAAACGCGTGAAAAAAAAAAAAAAGGAAAACGTAGACACCCGCAAACGTGAATCCAAACACACACTATATATCAAATATATGTATCATTTCTCTCCTATCGTTTAGATATAATAAGAAAATAATGCAATGCATGATACCTTCCCATGACTTTGATTGATCCATTCATATTAATTAGGACTTTTAGGCGTAGGATTTTGTTTTATTCTCCCAGCCAATAATTTAGGTCTGAGCTCATCATTTTAGTGATGTTCCTTATGTCCAAAGACCCTTTCTTTCCCACCTTACCCAGAGGACCCCCACTTGTAAACACAAACTTCCAAATTTCATCGTGTCTTATCGGTCCACCAAAATACGAGTTAGTTTCCTCTCTCTATGTGCTTGAGGCACGAGATGTGGAACTTTCTAACCAAACAAAACAAAAAGATTTAAGTTATTAATGCGACTTATCTACATAATTATTTCATATATCGAATATATGTATCATTTCTCTCATTCGTTTAGATATGATGGGAAAATAATGCAATGCACGATACCTTCCCATGACTTTGATTGATCCATTCAGATTAATTAGGATTTTTAGGTGTAGGATTTTGTTTTATTCTCCCAGCCACTAATTTAGGTCTGAGCTCATCATTTTAGTGATGTTCCTTATGCCCAAAGAAGCTTTCTTTCCCACCTTACCCAGAGGACCCCCACTTGTAAACACCAACTTCTAAATTTCATCATGTTTTATAGGTCCACCAAAATACGAGTTAGTTTCCTCTCTCTATATGCTCGAGGCACGAGATGTGAAACTTTCTAACCAAACAAAACAAAAAGATTTAAGTTGTTAATGCGACTTATCTCTATAATTATTTCATATATCGAATATATGTATCATTTTTCTCATTTGTTTAGATATAATGGAAAAATAATGCAATGCACGATACCTTCCCATGACTTTGATTGATCCATTCAGATTAATTAGGACTTTCAGGTGTGGTATTTTGTTTTATTCTCCCAGCCAGTAATTTAGTTCTGAGCTCATCATTTTAGTGATGTTCCTTATGTCCAAAGACCCTTTCTTTCCCACCTTACCCAGAGGACCCCCACTTGTAAACACCAACTTCCAAATTTCATCATGTCTTATCGGTCCACCAAAATACGAGTTAGTTTCCTCTCTCTATATGCTCGAGGCACGAGATGTGGAACTTTCTAACCAAACAAAACAAAAAGATTTAAATTATTAATGTGACTTATCTATATAATTATTTCATATATCGAATATATGTATCATTTCTCTCATTCATTTAGATATAATGGGAAAATAATGCAATGCATGATACCATTGCATGATACCTTTCCATGACTTTGATTGATCTATTCAGATTAATTAGGACTTTTAAGTGTAGGATTTTGTTTTATTCTCCCAGCCACTAATTTAGGTATGAGCTCATCATTTTAGTGATGTTCCTTATGTCCAAAGAAGCTTTCTTTCCCACCTTACCCAGAGGACCCCCACTTGTAAACACTAACTTCCAAATTTCATCATGTCTTATAGGTCCACCAAAATACGAGTTAGTTTCCTCTCTCTATATGCTCGAGGCATGAGATGTGAAACTTTTTAACCAAACAAAATAAAAAGATTTAAGTTGTTAATACGATTTATCTATATAATTATTTCATATATCGAATATATGTATCATTTCTCTCCTTCATTTAGATATAATGAAAAAATAATGCAATGCACGATACCTTCCCATGACTTTGATTGATCCATTCAGATTAATTAGAACTTTCAGGTGTAGGATTTTGTTTTATTCTCCCAGCCAGTAATTTTGTTCTGAGCTCATCATTTTAATGATGTTCCTTATGTCCAAAGACCCTTTCTTTTCCACCTTGCCCAGAGGACCCCACTAGTAAACACCAACTTCCAAATTTCATCATATCTTATAGGTCCACCAAAATTTGTCCAATCATATCCATCCAAGGAAAGACTAATAATGCTATCGCTTTTGTCCAAATCACTACTAGTTCAATACGCGACCTATAATGACATGCTTATTGTGCACCCATTAACTGAAAAAAAAAGTAAGAGTAATTAAACAGCTGGAAAGGAAGAGAGTGAGACCATTCTCGTGATATTGTTTATGTCACCAATAGATCACCCGAATAAAAGTAATGCTAGCAACTCCAACACAACAATTTTCACTAATCAATAACTTAAAGTAACACAATTATTAATTATATATCATTATCAATATATAGTAACCCAATTACAGACCAAGAACCCAATTACATCGTTCACAATCCTCTCTAAAATATTTTTTTTGCCTTTGACATTACAGGCAGGAACCTAATTCACATAAAAAAGAAAAAAGAAAAAGAAAAAGAAAAAGAAAAAGGATAAGACATGAGAGACTACTATATATATATAGACTATTGTCCACTTATTAGAAACCTGGACAAGCACCACAAGCAACACCAACTCAGCAAGATTATGAGTATTTTAGGAGACCAAGATTGATCTAAAAGGATTATTACATAAACATGTCTGCAGAGGCCATTATGGGCTGGTTCACATAGATATTAGAACTCCATGGGTTCATGAAGCTATTATCATCATGGGTCTGAGTGCCCTGTTGATCTGTACTCTCAAAAAGACCAGTTGTTGAGTTTATGTAATTGATGATCCCACTGAGAGACTCTAATCTGTGGCTGAGCTCAGCCATCTGAGCTCTGAGAACTGAGTTCTCAGCCTCAATGTTCATGTAGTGCTGGAGGGTGATGTTCATGGTAGTGTGGATTTGGCTGTTCTCGTTTGTGAGCTGACACACTTGGGCCATCAGATCATCCACGTGCTTCTGTTTGCGCACCCTTGATCGACGTGCCGATTCACGATTTGAAAGCATTCTCTTCCGCTTTCTTTGATCCATAACTTGCTGGAGATCATCGCCTTCAGACCCTGTAGAAGCTCCACTAGAAGAAGCCATATATAGTATGCTTAACAAAAATAGTTATTTTAAGATATATTGTTATCACCAGTAGTATTATCAATATTAAGCTCAAGAAAAACAAGATTTATCTATCTGGGTTATGCTTGATAATAGTAAAGCACAGGACCTAGATGCTAATTATTTGAAAATAACTTAAATATAATATGTATATTAAGAAGACCTAGTTATGGGGTCTAGCTAGACAAGAAGGAGAGCTTGTTCATGAAAAAACGTAGAACCAGTAGAGGAAAGCAACAGAGAAGGACTGAACTAAGTGGGTCCTGCGCCGGAGGGTGAGGATTTCACTGACTACTGGAGATGACATAGTGTCTCAAACATCAAGAAAAAGATATTAAGCATCAAAAAATATTTGATACAGAAGGAAAGAGAGAGAGAGAGAGAGAGAGAGTGATCTTCTTTCGTAGAGAGATATGGGTCTCTAATGGCAGAGTTTCAGAGCTTTAAATCTAGAAGACCTGAAGAGAATCAGAAAGCCAGAAGAGAGAGGCCCAGATTTTACAGGGGGTAGAAGAGAGGAGAAGAGGAAGTTCTGAGGGGTATTGCTGGTGGATTTTATAGACCAAACAGCGCCCTCTGTAAAATAATAAAATATTCTTTAAAAAAAATAAAAGAGAATAATCAAGCACTTCTATTCTATCTTTTTTTTTTTTTTTTTTGGCTGAAAGCACTTCTATTCTATCAAACTAAAAATAATAAAAGAAAGCATGTGATACAACTTTTGTGCCAATTGAATTGATGTGCCATTATGAGTAGTGGGATTTTTTTTTTTTTTGGATAAATGGGAAAAACATAGTACATTTATGTAAAAATTATGAATCACCAAAACTTAATTGCATATATAATCAAGTGGTGCCAAATAGTGTGAAATAGTGTGGTCAATAATAAGTAGAAAAGAGCTTAATATTATTCTTTTTCTCAATCACGTTATGGATACACTTAAACTATATTTAATTTTATAATTTTTTGATACGTGCCATTTTAAGTGATCGATAAAAAATGATAAATCCATAAAATAGTTATATGTCTGTGAAATTGGGTATAAAAAAAAAAGGTGTTTACCAATAAATACTATTATTTTCCTTCTAGACTCTACTCCTGTAAAAGTCTTTGAGACTTGAGAGGGGGGATTGTTCACTCACATGCGCAAAGAAAAACAGCCAAGGTATGTTGGCAACTTTCACCATATTAGTGCCAAATAAATTTGCATGAAATGTGTACACATTATTGCTTAATTATTCACACTGGCATGGCACTTTGGAATTTTTAGAATAATATAAAATTTTAGTCATTTTATTCACTTTAGTCTGCTGCGCTCAACAAACTCTGCCATACTCCAAAGAAAAAAAAATTTAATCGAACTTCCTTTCAAACAAAACAGGTGGGAAGTAGAAAATAACTATGGGCGTGGGTGAATTATATTTATAGATTCCCTTAATTTCTTGAAAATCCTTACATTCCTAAACCTAAAAAATAGACAAAATATGTCAAGGAATGTTTCTAATATTCTCTCCTCGCTAGTAGGAGTTCTCTCTCTCTCTCGTTTTTACGAGATATCCCTCCCTTAGGTTTTCTAAGGGTTTGTGTTTTCTTTTTCTTTTCATAGTTTGGCTATCATGGCAGATGATGTTACGAGTATACTGGAGAACATGAGATTGACTTTGGAGGAAGAGGAGATAATTGAGATTTTGGATGAAGGAAGAAAAGAAGGGCTGGAGAGTTGTGCACTTAGTTTGATTGGGAAGTTCCTTACTTGTCGCCCCTTCAATAAGAAGGCAACCATAACTACTTTGAAAAGGGGATGGGGATTGGAGGAAGCTGTCCAGATTGTTGAGGTGGGAACAAATTTATTTCAACTCAAATTCCAATTTGAGTTTGAGATGAATTGTGTGCTTAAGGGTGGGGCATGGACTTTTGATAACTAGGTTTTGATGTTGCTTCAATGGAAAGTAGGGATGACGGCTGGCAACGTTAAGTTTGATTCAGTTTCCCTTTAGGTGCAAATATGGGGTGCTCCTTTTGATTTGGTGTCACCCAAAATTGCAGAGGCTATGGGAAGTAAATTGGGGTCGGTGGTTAAGGTGGAGAAAAAACAAAAACCTAAGGGCCAAAGCTATTTTATGAGGATTAAAGTTGTTATTCCACTAGCAAAACCGATCCGAAGAGGTGCATTCTTGGCAGGTTCAGAGGGTACAAGGCATTAGGTTACTTTTAAGTATGAGCGACTTCCCTTGTTTTGCCATTATTGCGGGTTACTGGGACATGACTTAAAGCATTGTACCTCATATTTTGCTTCAACTAAGAATGAGGGGAAGGTAAGCTATCAATACAGGGACTGGTTGAAGGCTATAGGTGGCCAGAATCGTTCACCTTCTCGCAAGAATTCTGCTAGGGAAGAAGTAGGTGGGGAGGTTCAACGGGGGGAGGCTTGGACTGCTCAGGCCAGTCACGTAACACAGGTGGTGGACGGCAAGGAAACTGTACCTAGCCCTAGGGAACAAGATGAGTTACATAAGGAAAGGCATAACAGAAAACAAGGAACAGATGTGGAAGTACACTACGTGGCACTCGAGATTAATGGGATTGAGGCGACATACAAGGAAGGTGTGGGATTTGGTGTATTTGATACTAAAATCACGGTGCTAAATTCAAATGTTGGGGAAGGCGCTAAAGTGGAGGATCTCATGCAGGTGGTGAGTGTGGATTCTGGAAGTGGGCCTCAAAGCCTAAAACCAAAGGCAACATGGACTAGGCTAAGGCGTATGGAAATTGGGCGTATGGAACTTATCAAGGAAGGGGCTAAGTCAATTTTGGGGAAACGAAGTACAAGCAAAGAAGGCAGCAACCTGGTTGAGGATGAGCAAATTGAAGTGGTGAAGTGGGGAAAAAGCAGTGTTGATTCTAGTTCAGAGGAAACGACGGGGGTGCTCATGCACCCTTGCCGAATGCAATGAAACTTCTCAATTGGAATTGCCAAGGGCTTGGGAACTCTTGGACAGTTCGAAGCCTTCACAAGTTAGTGAGGGATCAAGCTCCCACAACCTGTTTCTTAATGGAGACAAGACTAGATAAAGAAGGTTTTGCAAATCATGGTAGAAAGTTGCCTTTTCTGAATAAGTTCATTGTAAAGAAGCCTTATTCTAGGGGAGGTTTAGCATTGTTATGGAAATCTGAGGTTCAGTTAGATGTAATTTTACAAAGAATCATATATTAGTGAAGGTGGTCAAGGATGATGGTTTTACTTGGTTCTTGACAGGTTTCTATGGGTGGCCAGAAGCAAGTGAGAAAAAAAATCCTAGGCACTATTATCACATATTTCCTCATTTGTGGATGGGCGGTGGTGTTTTATAGGAGATTTCAATGCGATTCTGCATCAGTCAAAAAAGCAAAGTAGACATCCAACTCAGTATAAACAGATGGAAGAGTTTTAGGCAGCACTGGAGTTATGTAATTTATTTGATTTAGGTTTTCAAGGGTACAAATTTACGTGGAATAAAAAAAGACCTAGGGCAGCTAATACTAGAGAAAGATTGGATCGAGCCGTTGCAAACTGTGAGTGGAAGGAAAAGTTTTCTGCTAGTACTCTTAGCCACAGATTCAACCATTCATCTGACCATGTTCTGATTTTTCTTCAGACTAGAACAGACCATGATTTCAGGGGAGGAGGGCCTTGTGGTTTTAGGTTTGAAGAATCTTGGCTGATGTGGGATGATTATGAAAGAGTGGTCATGGACTCTTGGACCTATTCGAGTGGAGTGGCAATTGGTCTACATGCAACAGTGGACAAGATTAAGGGGTGTGGGGCAGAATTGTTGGCTTAGTATTTAGCTAAAAAAGCTCCTGCTACGGATGAGATAAAACTTTTAACTAAAAAGATTGAAAAGATGAATGAAGAAGAGTTAACAGAGGAGAGTAGAGAGGAAGTATTGGCAGCGAGCAAAAAATTAGATGATCTTCTTCTTAAGCAGGAAATTTTTTGGGCGCAACGATCTTGGGTATCCTGGTTGAAGCACAGAGATAGGAAAACAAAGTTTTTCCATTCAAAAGCTTCCCAAAGGCGTAAGAGGAATTTCATTCATGGTATTAAAAACCAACATGGTAATTAGGTGAAGGACATTAGAGAGGTGGTGGAGGTGGCTGTTAATTATTTTGAGACAATTTTTCACTTAGGTACATGTGAAAGGATGGAGGAATGTTTAAACATAGTTCCCTAAAGGATGTCTACAGATATGAAGGAAGAGTTGTCTAGGTCGTACAGTGTGGAGGAAGTAAAAGCAGCATTATTTCAAATGGGACCTACCCGAGACCCGATGTTATGAATGCTTTTTTTTATCAAAAGTTTTGGCATATTGTTGGTAATGATTTTAGTTCTGCTGTATTGGATTTTTTGAAGTTTGGAAATATAATACCTGAAATAAATTATACTCATATTGTTCTTATTCCAAAAGTTAAGTCACTTGAGAAGATGATAGACTTCAGACCCATTAGCTTGTGCAATGTCATTTACAAAATAATATCTAAAGTGCTAGCTAATAGACTGAAGACTATATTACCCCAGTTGATGCCTAAAGTGCTTTTGTGTCAGGTAGACTTATCACTGATAATATGTTGCTAGCCTATGAAACTTTACATGCCATGCACGGGAGAAAAAAGGGGAAGAAAGGAGCTCTAGCCTTGAAATTAGATGTTAGTAAGGCTTATGACTGAGTGGAGTGGGCTTTCTTGAGGGGGATGATGATTAGACTGGGATTTCCAGAGGAATGGATTAATAGGGTAATGAGTTGTGTCACAACTCCTTCTTTCTCGGTTCGGATTAATGGTAAAGCATATGGAAATATTATCCCTTTGAAAGGGCTTTGCCAAGGGGACCCTTTATCACCTTATCTATTTCTTTTATATGCAGAAGGGTTTACTTCTTTGCTTTCCAAAGCGGAATATGAGGCACGGCTTCATGGTGTCCAAATTTGCAAAAGGGCGCCTAGTATTTCTAATTTGCTCTTTACAGATGATTCTTTAATTTTTTGTCAAGCAAATTAGGAAGAAATGTAGGTGATTTATGATACGTTGCAATTGTATGTAGAAGCTTTTGGACAATGCATTAATTTTGAGAAGTCGTTAGTATATTTTAGTAGTAACACATCTAAGAGACAGAAGTAATGGATCAAACAAGCTTTGGGAGTAAGGGAAGTGGATAGATTTGATTCTTACTTGGGTTTGCCGACTTTGGTTGGGAGGGCCAAGTACCAAACATTTGCATATCTTAAAGAGCAATTTTGGAAAAAACTTCAAGGGTGGAAAGGTAGAATGCTATCTCGTGCCGGAAAAGAAGTACTTATCAAAGCAGTGGCCCAATCAATTCCAATGTATACTATGGGAGTGTTCTTGTTGCCGGTAAAACTTTGCAATGAGTTAGATGCCCTATGTGCATGATTTTGGTGGGGGCAGACTGGTGATGAACAAAAAAATTCATTGGAAGAATTGGAATTTTTTGATGAAACCTAAGAAGGAAAGTGGTATGGGATTCCAGGATATTAGGAGCTTTAATCTAGCAATGTTGGCAAAGCAAGGTTGGAGGCTAGTACAAGACCAAAACTCACTCTTATCTAGGTGTTTCAAGGCCAAGTACTTTCCAAGATGTAGCTTCATGGAGGCGGTAGATTGTCCTAATAGTTTCTATGTTTGGAAGAGTGTGCTGGTTGCTCAAAATATTCTAAAAATAGGTTGCTATTAGAGGGTGGGCACGGGTTCTTCAATACGAGTGATGGAAGACAAGTGGATACCGAATCATCCTGATAATAAGATTCTATTTCTAGCTGAATATGATGAATGGGAATGGAGAGTCTAGGATTTAATTGATTGGAGTGTGCACCAATGGGATAGGGAGAGGATTTACATGTTATTCAATCAGTTTGATGCCAAGGCAATCCTTAGAATTCTGTTAAGTAGGAGACAGGTGCAAGACAAGTTGGTGTGGAAGTATTGTCGCAATGGAAAGTATGCTATTAAATCGGGATATCATGTTGCTCGCATGTTAGATGGAGACACCAATGGGAGGGAAGAGAGCTCTGGACAGAGGGTAGATCACTGGGTTTGGAATCAGTTTTGGCAAATCTGTGTACCTAGCAAAATTAAAGTTTTTGGTTGGAGGGCTTGTCTTAATATTCTGCCATCAAAGGTGAACCTAGTTCAAAGACAAGTGATAACAGAAGATAGGTGTGAAATATGTCAATGGTGTTCGGAGATGGTGATCCATGCAATTTGGGAATGCAGTGCTACTCAAGATGTTTGGGCTGGGTCTACTGCTTGGATACAAAAGTGTGGAGGGTAGAAGGATGATTTTCTAAAGCTTTTTCAATTTGTGATGGCTAAACTGTCAATTGAGGAGCTTAAGGCATTTTTAGTCCAAAGCTAGCTTATTTGGCATCACCAGAATTCACTGTTACATGGTGGAAGTATGCAACATCTAGGGTAGTTAAACAAGAGAGCCACAGATTTTTTAAGGGAGTATAGAGAAGCCTAGAGTTCACTTGCGGTTGGTTCGGTCTCTCCTGGAATTCTACAGAATTGGAAGCCTCCAACGAGTTAGCTGTATAAGCTGAATTTTGATGCAGCTACATTTGCAAATGGATTAGGTGTAGGAGCGGTGATTTGCAATGCAGCTGGGGAAGTTATGGCAGCTTTATCGGTGAGGGGTGGAGCCATGGTTGACAATGAAGAGGCAGAAGCTTTGGCATGCCGGAAAGCAATGGAATTTGCTATAGATGTGGGGTTCTTAGAGTTGATTGTTGAAGGGGATAATTCGTTGGTTATGTCAGCTGTTTCCTCCACTAATCCAAACTGGTCTCATCTGGGGGTGATTTATGATGATATTGGTTGTTTAGCAGCCGGTCTTCGTTATGTGTCTTTTAATTGTATTCAGCGTAGTGCCAATTCAATGGCCCATTCCTTAGCTCGTTATGCTAATGTCCTAGATGAGAAAGTTGTGTGGTTGGAAGATTCACCACCACCAGCCTGTGATGCTTTGTATTTTGGCTTCTCTTTCTTAAATGAATGAAGTTTGATTGGGCTTTCCAAAAAAAAAAAAAAAGGACAGAATTCTAAAATCAAACCGCCAATCTAATTTATTAGATAAATTCTAATATATACTAAGTTTTTGCTTTCGGATAAATTATTGAAATGATTATTTATTTAATTATAAAGTGAGATTTATTAGAGAGAGTGTGTGAGGACTACAACTATAATTGTTAAAGTGACCGGCTGTAATTAGTGTATAATAAAAATGATATCAATTGTAACACTTAAAAATGACACTGCACTAATTACTATTTATAATTAAATAAATTATGAAAAGTTTATTGTGTTTATTTTTTTTTTTTTTTTGAGAAATATTGTGTTTGTAATATCATTGAAAGTCATATTATGATATTATAATATAATAAATTCTTATGGACCTTTTTTATTATAATGGATCAGCTTGTTTCTCAATGCAATGGTGCCTATTAAATTTCTCCTTAATGAATGGGTAAAAGGACTTGTTAACAAAAGTCATAATATTTTTTATTATTTATTTAAAAAGATTAGTGTCCATTTGGCAAAAAGCATTTAGCTTTTTATTTTTTTTTCTCAGATTTTCTTATTTATTTAAAATTTAACAAAACTATCTTTTCTTTAAAATAAGTTAATTTTTAGTTTTTCTTATCACATATTTAGTGTAATGATTTTACTAACATGTGCCCTAAAAACACACAATAGTATACCATTTTAGGAAAAAGTTTTATCAGGAATTAAAAAAATTTTGATAACTTTTTCAATTCCCAATAAAAATTTTCCAAAAACAAATTTATACTAAGAGCATACATTAATAAGACCTTTGGTATAAAAAAATTACCAAAAATTATATCTTTTATTTCAAAAAACAATGGGATAGCAAAAGGACACTACTCCAGTACTATGGCATCCAATGAACAATGTTAGTGTCACAACTTATGATATAACTTGTGTCATAACTCACTCATATTGTAAGTTATAGTTGATGAAAAAGTAAGGTGGATCAATATGTGGACACCGCTTTACCGACCACAATTCACCGTTGTGACACAAATTGTGCCATTACTTGTGACACCAACTTAATTTGCGGCGAACTGATACAATCATACACACGTACAGTTTGGTGTGAACTACTACCATAAAGACCGTACTTCAAAAGTCAAAAAACGTACCAGTAATTATAAAGTCACATATTAATTATCTATTTTGAAAATATTTGATGGAACGTTGAAAAAGCACGTACAGTAAAACCCTTAAATGTGTTACAGAGAAATTCAGCAAAAAAAGAAAATGTATCATGGAGAAGGAGGACCAGAAATTAGCCAAGATGTCATCGCACTAGACTATCAGTGTACCAGTACTGTGTATCCATTATGATCTCGTCCGTACAATATCACATGCCTGCATGTTAGAGTTCTGAACAATGGCCCCAATATTTTATTAGCCTTCTGCATAGAGCCATCTCTTATTAAAGCTGCAATTGTCCCTTTTATTCTTCTTAAGCTTGTAAAGAAAAATAAGAAATTGTCGTCTTCTATCTTAGCGTAATTATAATGACACTTTACTTACCGGCCCGGGTCCTTACCATTTTCAAGTGTTTTCCATTACAAGATTCGAACAATAGACGTCCTCCTTCCAAATCTGAGCCCATACAACCACCCCAATAAATTTTCTAACAATAATAACATTTATATTCTATATAAAAAAAAGCATATACTTTTTTTTTTAATAAATAACACATGCTCCTATATTCATTCATTTACAACCTCATCTCCCAAATTATTAGTATTTTTTAAATGAGATTTTCAATTCTTTTATAGGAGGAGACTTATCTCAACGGCTGATAAAATAAATTTGCCCAAACCTAATTTCATTTCGAAATATAGGAAATTTTCTCTTTTTAATTTGATAAATAATTTGAAATTTAAAACTTCCCAAAACAGTATTAACATTAATTAAAATAATGCTCAATCAACGATTTCAAAAAGATAGCCTTTTAGTTTTTTTAGAACAAAAAATTAAAAAAGATAATCATTTTTTGTTTTAGTTGGGTCCATCCAATGGGAATCCAACATATTTTGGATGACATTTGTGGCTTCTTTTTCCACAAACTTTGTTTCTCAAAAAAAAAAAAAAAAAAACTTTGATTAATCAACGCTAAATTAAAAAAAAAAAAAAAAAAAGTGCACGAGTTAGGACCTTTAGGATAAGTAAGTATAAAGTTTCTAAAATTATATATATTCATTTTAAAATGAATGGATTGAATTTTATAAAATTTAAATATAAACTATTACAATTTTTATATCCATTTAAATTGTTGATACTTAAAGTTATATTAAAAAGTAAAAACTCTAGAGTACTTTTTTTTTTTTTTGAGAAGAAACTCTAGAGTACTTGATCCAAGTTGTATTATTAGTATTTTTTACTTTTATACAAGATAGAAGTTCTACTTTAGTCCATTTAAAAAAAAAAGTTATACTTTAGTCTAATTTAAGTTTATATATGTTCTCAAAAAAATTTAAGTGTATATATAACATATGTGTGAAGTACCCTTTTAGAAACTTGAACCCGACCCTTGCTCCCCTCACTACTCGGTAGTTCATTCAATAGTTCTAAATAATTGAGTAGTAACCGTATGCAAATTTAAGTTATGAAAAAAGCATATTCCTTGTTTTAGATTGTTTTAGATGCTAGAAGCGTAATATATGCTTAAATTTAAGTAATATCTTCCCTCAAAGATGCCATGTACCTTTTTAACTGTTACTCAAGCAAACTTTATCATTTTTTTTATAGGAGCTTTATCTAAATTAAAAGACTAACGAAGCCTTTTTTAGTTCCTAAACCACCTTCAGTTCTGTCACGGCCAAAGAAAAAGAAAAAGAAAAAAAAAAACCTTAGATCACCCACTTTTTCTTTTCTTTTCTTTTTAATGAAAAAAAAAAAAAAATTCTTAGACCACCCACACTTTGCTTCTGCTGAAGTGCTATTACGTGAACTTGCAATATTTTTAGGGTAAATATTAGTGCACATAGTATTTTAAACACATCCCTTATTTTTATTTATTGAGTAATTTGGGATGTTAACAACTTTTTCTTATATATTCTTAACGCAATATGTTTTTTTTCCCTGAATAAATAGGAACACACTTCCTACAAACTTACGTAATATTCTTCACGTAATACCAAAAAAATAAAAAGAAAAGAAAAAAGTGTGCTTTGTGCATATATGCTCGTGCACTTGGTATTAATGAATTCCACATTTTCACAATAATGGCAGGAAGTGTGTTCCTTTTCTTTGCCAAAAGTTGCAATCCAATTTCTTAATTAAAAGTAGCAATATATATTAACTTTTTTTTTTCTTCCTCTAGTTGCTTTTCTCCCTGAATTACTTAATGCATCGATCCTTACCCTTCTGGTTAAGAATTAGTATTAGAATAAATAATGCATTCCATGATTGTGTTTAACAAGTTGCCACTACATACGTCATTTAATTTGTGGACACTGACATAGAGTCTATTTGGATTGAGCTTATTTTTGCTGAAACTGAAAACACTGTAGTAAAATAATTTTTAAATGTGTGAATAGTGCTGTGAGACTTATTTTTAATGAAAAAGTTGCTGAAAAGTGGAATTTGTGAGTTCATAAACAGTGCAATGATGCATTGTTCACTGTGGAAAAGTCAACATTTGCAGTTACTGTTCATGAACAGTGCATGAACAGTAGCCGCATTACTTCTGAAACGCGTGAAAACAAAAAAAAAAAAAAAAAAAAAAAAAAAAAAAAAGAAGAAGAAGAAGAAGGACGCGTATACTGCGTGCAACTGTAGTATGGGTCCCATGCCCAAAACGCAAACACTGAAACGCAGTAAAACGCCGAAACCAAACGGATATCTCACTTTTTTTTTTTTACTGATTAGATCTATTTGGGATCCGTTTATTTTGTTAAAACTAAAAATTTTTTGTTAAACGTATGGTAAACAGAGGTGAAAGTTAACTAAAATAGTACAGTGAGACCTATAAATAGTATCAAAAAGTGTAGTGAGGCCATGAATAATAACAAAAATAAGCTGAACAATAAAATAAGTAAGTAAAAATAATTTTTATCAAACACACATTGAATATACCTCACTTTTTTTAACTGTGTATGTACTTCTAGTTTTACTTTTACCCACTTTATCTAATAAATAAATAAGTAAAAAAACTAATCCAAGCATATTGATATGAACATGGTTCTATAAGTACAAGCAATTATCGAAGATGAATTTTACTGGATAATAGTTTTTGAAGCTCATCAAAAGAGATTTTTTTTTTTTTTTTTCAGAACCTTCCTGCATTAATTTATTATAATGGATAAAAGTCCGGTACGGTGAAGGAGAGAGTTCAAATAAAAAATTCCAATACATTCCCTATTGCACACATATTTTGCCATCCAACAAACTAAAGATACTGTACCTTGTGAGAGATATAAAGCATCAAATCCTTTGCTAATCTATTTCTATTTTATGTGAACACTATCATCATGTGCTTCTTCTGTGGTCTAAAATGCTAGAAGCAGATATATAAGATTCTCCAAAGTTTGACTGCCTCTCACAATTGAAATCTAATCATAAAATGCATTATATATTCATTTCTTTGAAAGTTGGCAGAAGGAACTGTAAAAGCCTGGAAGGTTGGAACTTGCAAGCTTCCCAATATATATTATTCTTATAGCCTTATAAATAATAGTTCATTGATATATGTCTGACATTTGAGCTGTAAATGACAATTAAATACATACACATGTAATATCTTGATAGATTTTTCTGTATCGCCCCCATGCTTAAAGGCGCTCAAGCAAATGCATCCCTTAACGGCCCAGGCCCAGACGATATGCCACCCTTGTTTTATCATCATTTTTGGCCCACTGCTAAGTCCATTATTATTAATACAGCACTTGACTTCTTAAATCATGGTATCGCTCCCCCAAAATTCCATGACGCTCACATAGTACTTATTCCAAAAATAAAGAATCTTGAGAGAGTAACTGACTATAGACTAATATCCTTGTGTAATGTGGCTTACAAAATAGCTTCCAATGTTGTGGCGAACATGATGAAATTGGTTTTGCAGGAAATCATAGGTGAGAATCAAAGTGCCTTTGTGGTTGAACGCCTTATCATAGACAATGTGCTGGTGGCACATGAGTTGATGAACCACATTAGCAAGAAAAGGAAGGGAAAATGTGGGGAGATGGCGGTAAAGTTGGATATGAGCAAGGCATACGACCGCGTCGAATGGGATTGCCTACAACTTATTATGCAGAAGCTTGGTTTTCATGATCGATGGATTAGTATTGTGATGTGTTGTGTGTCCTCGGTGAAGTATGCTATCTGAATCAATGGGCAACCCTGTGGCCATATCCTTCCAACCAGCAGACTAAGGCAAGGCGACCCACTATTGCCTTACCTCTTCCACATTTGTGCCGAAGGCTTATTTGCCCTATTGCATCAGGCCACCTAAAGAAAAGCCATAAAAGGTGGGCTGCCTCTACTCGGGGCCCTAGGGCGTCCCACCTATTTTTTCACTTAAGAAAACCTAGTATTTGGAAGAGCAACAGTGAGCGAAGCCAAAGAAATCCAATGGATCCTCAAAGTCTATGAACTCTC
This sequence comes from Quercus robur, assembly GCF_932294415.1. NCBI lineage: Eukaryota > Viridiplantae > Streptophyta > Magnoliopsida > Fagales > Fagaceae > Quercus > Quercus robur. Next base: position 18,537,523 of record NC_065539.1, on the reverse strand, counting down.
CTTAGGCCAACAATTAAACAACAACAAAACATCCTTGACTTCAGTCCCAACACAGACAATGCAACAAAAGAGAGGGTAAAAATCATGTTTGGTGCCCAAGTTATCAAGCCCCATGAAGCCTACCTTGGGCTACCATCTCTCATGGGAAGGTAAAAAGTAATACCTTTGCTCAACTAAAACAAAGAGTGGCCAACAAAGTCTTAGGATGGAAAAAAAAGCTATTAATGCACGCTAGGAAGGAAATTCTGATAAAGGTGGTGGCCCAAGCTGTGTCTTCATACACGATGAGTTGTTTTTGCTTCCCAAGAAGCTGTGTGAGGAGCTAATCGGAATGATCAGACAATACTAGTGGGGTCAAGTTAAGAGCGAGAAGAAACTAGCATGGCTGAACTGGGACAAAATATGCTTGCCAAAGGACTGAGGTGGTATGGGTTTTCGAGACCTAAGAAGTTTCAACCTAGCTCTTTTGGCCAAACAGGGGTGGCGGCTGCAAACCAATTCCACATCCCTATTTAGCAGAGTTTATAAAGCCAAATAATTCCCACACTGTAGTTTCGACGAGGCGACTATTGGCTGAAACACGTTGTATGCATGGAGAAGTTTAATGGTAACTCAGGGAGTAATTAGGAGGGGCATGAGGTGGCAGGTAGGGATGGGGAACCAAGCTAGGGTGTGGCGTGACAAATGGATACCAAGGTTGAGTACCTATAAGGTAATTACACCTGAAAAGCCTTCTTTAAAGGATGCTCTGGTTTATGAGCTCATAAACAGAGAAACAAAGGAATGGGATAAAGACAAGATTGACCAATGGTTCCTACCTAAGGATAGAGATGAAATATTGAGCATTCCTTTTAGCACAACAAGCAACAGGGACAGATTAATCTGGGCTGAGAACCGGAGCGGAAAGTTCTTCATCAAAAGTGCATACATACTGGCGTTGGAGGAGCAAAAGCAATCAGCCGTGGCTGATTACTCAAATGGGGCGGCGAGAAGAAGGCTATGGAAGACAATTTGGACTTTAAACATCCCTCAGAAAATCAAAGCAAGCCGAGACATCCTTGCTTTGAAACAAAATTTGGCAAAGAGGAAAATTACAGAAGACAGGGTTTGCAAATTATGTGGGAAAGAAGAGGAGTCCACATGTCATTTATAGTGGTTTTGTGATCATGGCAAGGAAGTATGGCGAGACAGCAAATTTGTCATACCTTTCGAAATCTTAGTGAGCTAGAAGTTCATGGACGTGCTTGAAAATTTACAGAGGTGTGAGCACCTTCGGCCTGGACTGTTGGAACAAGTCACTACGGTCTACTGGGGCATTTGGAAAAATAGAAATGACCTTCGGATGGGCAGCAAAGGCAAGGCAGGTCGGACAATCCTAAGAAATGCTATGAACTTGGTGGCGGAATACCTGAGCGCCAATGGAGCCAAAACAGAGTATCTGAGGGTTACCCCAGCCACGGTCTCATAGCAACCTCCAAGTCACGAGCACTATAAAGTCAACATTGACAGTGCGGTCTTCTCAAAAAGAAAGCAAGCTAGAGCTGGAGTTGTTATTAGGGACAGAGAGGGAGAAGTGATTGCAGCCCTTAGCAAAAAGTGGAAGTATCCATTAGGAGTAATAGAAGCAGAAGCAAAAGCATGAGAAGTGGGCGCCCTCTTTGCTAGGGAGGTGGGGATTAGAGAGGCTGAGTTTGAAAGGGACTCATTGGTGGTCTGTAATGCTTTACAAGGTCTAGTCTCTCCGCCCTCTTCAGTGGTCAACGTTCTTGCAGGCTTTTTGGACCACGCTTCACACCTCAAGCAGTGGAAAGTGTCTCACATCAAACGGCAAGGAAATGTCCCTACCCATCTACTGGCCCAACATGCCCAACATGTTGTGGACTACGTTGCATGGCTAAAGGAGTGTCCTAGCTTGATAGAACATGCACGTAATGAAGACAAATTGTAATTTTCTTCTTTTTCAATAAAGATTGAGTATTTCCCATCCAAAAAAAAAGAAAAAAGAAAAAAAAAGAGCCAACTGGATTGATTCTTTTATGAGATATTACCCATGGTTTGGTCTTATCTCATGGAAAAGTATTTTGTATGTCATCCGTATTAAAATCTGGATACCCCTACCAAATACCTATCTCATACCCCTACTGTCATTTTCTTTCTTTTTTATTTATTTATTTTTATAATTCAATAGTTATAACGAGAAAAAATTAATATATTTAAGGGCCATTTGAATTTGTTGTTTCTATAACTCATAACTCTGTTTTCATAACTCATAACTCAAAAATAGTAGGATTCATAGTTGAGAAGTCCATTTGGATTTTTTGTTTCCAATTTTTGTTTCCATCACTCAATTCTCTGATTTTTGAGTAATGAGTTATGGAAATTGAAAACACATTTTAGGTGTTTTCAGTTTCCATAACTTAGTTTTCAATGGTATTTCCGTAATTAAACACACACACTGAGGGACCCACCAGCCACAACTTTTGACTCACTTTTTTTTTTTTTTTTTTTCCTTCAGCTTGTTCTTTCTCCTTCTCCTTTTGCCGTTGCCGATCGAGCTCCTTCCGCAACTTCGCCTCCATCGCCCTCTTCTTCCTCTCCCTCTTGTACTCCTTGTAGTCATTCGGCTTCGCTGCATCATACTCCTTGATCACTAATGACGTCACCCCAACCAATGCCGGCTGCACCAAGTCTTCCTGCATCAACGATGGCATTGCCGAAACTACAAACGATGTCATGCTCTTCGGCTTCACCACCAGTGCCGAATTGGGGGTTTTGGCCTTGGTTTGAGATTTGAGAATGGTTTGCAGCAAAGCAAAGACCGAAGAGGACTTGCGGAGAGTTGGTGGAGCCATCTTGACGCTGCTGGACCAAACGGTGGTGTTACTGGGCTTGTCTTTGTTGGTCGAAGAGGGTGGAGGGAGGTCTCCATACAACCCAATGCACAAAAGACCAAAGAGAGAGAGAGAGAGAGAGAGAGAGAGAGAGAGAGTTATTAGGGGTTGTGAGTGAGTCAGGCATGGGTCCCACAAAATAGTAGAAATATTTGAGTGATGACAAGTTGAGTGACTGCCAAACAGACTTCGTGTAGGGAGTTGGGGTATTTTAAGTAATGAGTGATGAAAAAAAAAAAAAATCCAAACAGGGCCTTAAATTTGAATATTTTTTTTTGAAAACATCAAATCTGTGCTAACTAGTTGACCTATAAAGTTTTTGGCGTGTTCTATTGTACCATGCTATTGTTATACACAATGCACTTCACAAAAAAATTAACAATGGTTGATGCGATAAGTTGTTATTGACAAAAAAAAAAAAATATTTGTAGTAGATCTAAATAAGATTCGATAACAACTTGTCAACTTAACTACTGTTGAAATTTTTTTCTTAGGATTACTTGTATGCCATTCCATTAAGTCGTTGGGCTCGTGTGATTAAATTTAAAGTTTCATGGGCTTTTTAACTGAGGGGGAGTAAATATTGATATTTTGCGTTGAGAATTACTCAGAAACTTCAATGATGCAAGTGTCCAATTTCCTTGAAAATGAAATATTACTAACGGTCCTTTCTACGAAAAAACAAGAAAAGAATATTGCTAACGGTCAAGGAAATTTTGATTTTACATGGAAAAAGCTGATTTGGAAATTTTATTCGCTCAGTAACGAAGTGTTTTTATAAACTGAAAATATAATTTTCATTAAGTTTACGATTAAAGAAGGAACTGGTCCAGTCCATTGTTCAGCCCTAATGTCTGGGTTCACCTATAAGGCGGGCTGAGATTAAATCCATAAGTATAATCCATTTTAAGTTCGGTTCTGATACCAAATGAAAAAATAACTATTTTAGAGAGGAATATTATATAGTAAGTATTTGGTCTTTATAGTCCTAGGATGGGTGACCTCCTTGGGATGTTCTCCTGTTGCACCCCTTTCTTTTGTCTTTTTGTATATATAAAAAAAAAGTATATAGTATTTGTGTACACAACCTCATAAAATTTTACAAATCAAATATACTTGAGTATACTTTTTCCTATCCAAGTTGTGTCAACATTAACGAAAATGACAAACTTTAGTTAGAGCATCTGTAGCAGATGTTCCAAAAATTATGTCATTTTACCACATCAAATGCCTACTTTATTATTTTACCACATCATTTTACAACATCCCATTTATCAGATGTTTTATAATTCAATTTTATACATTAAAATAATATTTACTACACATCAACACAATAAACAAACAACAAACAATATACCACATCTCTTCTGTACCGTGGCAAATTTGCCACGGTATTGTTCAATGTTGCAAAAATTTTTTTTTTTACCACATCTACTAAATGGGCTAATATTGGGTTTGGTGTGGGATATGTGCCAAATATTTAGCATTTGGCACATATCCCACATCTAGTGTGGGTGCTCTTACAAAATTGATTAACCTATGGTTATAACATTACTCAATATTATTAACATTTTTACATATTTCGAAAATCTAACAATTGGATTGCATGTTTTTTACGCTCGTAATATACATGTCAAATTTTGTGCCAATAGGATATTATTTACTATATGATCTATATAATTATATTTTAGGCATAATTTTAAACTACAAAAACTTGCAATTTAAACAATTTCTTGTTAACATAGCTATTGTCTTTAATTTTCTAGAAATTTTACAAGCATAGGGGATATAAAAAGAAAATGTAATCCAATGGTAGATTTGATAAAATTTATCTCCAATAAAAAAATATTAGGTAAGGTTGTACCCTTAAAGTACAACCAATTTTGTAGTTAAACTTTGTCCAACGAAAAATTTGATGTTCATAATTTGTAAATGCTTGTGAGAATCCAATTTTCCAAAAAAGGAAAGGATAATAACTCTTGCTAAAATTAAATTCATAATTATTGAGAATTCTTCATTTTTTTGAGTTTTTGAAGGATAATGTCATACAAGAGTGGACAATTCTAGACTAGAAATAATAGCATCAACTATTTACAAGTTACAAGATGCCATGTCTCAATCTCATACTCCCATATAAAAAACTCAAACTAATAAACAATATGATAAACAAAATCTTTGGTGCAATTATGAAGTTTTAACAGCACAGTTCTGAAAGACATGTTTCCTTACCGAGCAATAGAACTAGTTCCACAGACACATCATACAACAAAACACAAAGGAAGCTTTTGCAGCACTTATGCATAGGCAGCAGCAGCAGCTTCAGGATGGTAATGCAGCATCTCATTCCACATCATTTCCCTTATCATCCGTTCCCCCAAATTTTCATCAATGTTGAGATTAATCGGGACCTGGGCAGGAGGATTGGATCTGGGGTCATACAACCCTGACATATAAGGGTGTTGGAGTGCTTCATCGACAGTAATTCTCTTAGTTGGATCAAATATAAGCATCCTTTGCAATAAGTCTATAGCTAAAGGATCAGCCTGGGGGTATAAATGGGAAAAATGTATTCCCCTAGAGTAGGGCAGTGTTTTAATGTACTTCCTGGCCTTTGGATTATCAATGAACTCAAGATGAGATTCATGCTGGCTTCCAAGAACATTGATAATTAGTTTCAGTTGGTTGAGACACTCAGTTCCAGGGAAGATTGGTTTCCGACCAAGAATTTCAGCAAAGATGCATCCTACAGACCAGACGTCAATGGAGGTTCCATAATTGTCACAGCACAAGAGGAGCTCTGGCGCACGATACCAGCGGGTGACAACATACTCTGTCATGAACTGACCATTGCCTTCACTAGTTCTTGCCAGCCCAAAATCACATATTTTCAAGTCACAATTAGCATTGACAAGGAGGTTGCCCGGCTTCAAGTCCCGGTGAAGGATGTTTGCTGAATGGAGATACTTGAGCCCCCGAAGCAACTAAAATAAGCGATGTAAATTAGTCCCAAGAATATTGACAATAAAAATTACTTGAAAAGAAAATAATAAAGAGGGAGTTCAAATTTAATTAATAATTTTGTATAGTGACACATGCATTAAATCTTAGCTATGCAAGATCAGTCTTCTAGAAAGCATATTGATTAAGTTGCACTGAGGAAAATATAAGGACTGCTGTATCTTTCTGAAATTGCTTTATATGTGGCACATTTAAGATTAGCATAAATGGTTTTCTAATTCAGATTATAGATGCTTCACAAAGTTAGTTTGTTCTAAAACAAGATGAAGTCACATTAGGAGCAAAGAAGCACTTGCCACTCTTCCAGAAAGCAAAACAAGTGAATCACAGAAGGCCCTGGTCTTTGCAGTGAAATGACAAGCATGTTCAGTTAAAAGAGCACAGTTTTTTTATAAACAGCGCTGAACCGTAGAACTATGTATTGACTTAAGTATGTTTGAGCTTCACTTGACTGCTATAACATTGTAATATTGCAGGAACTCCAACAATATCAGAACAAAGGGTTAAATATGAGCATCAAAGTCGTCACAGTGACAGATTGAAGGGATTTAAAGAAGAAGTGGAGAAAGTATGTATATTCAATTAAACATGGATACCCAAACAGATGTAGACGAATTTCAGAATTCACAAATAGTCCAATTATAAAGCAGACTGCAGAAACCACCCATAGAATATCCAAGATTTGTACATGCTTTGTCCATGTCAAGACCACACATTGTCTGCTAAAGGTTGAACATTGATTGTAAAACAGTATTTACCAGTTAGAACTTTAAGACTGATTTCAATTCAACACACGTGAACTTAATAGTTATATCTTTATGTCTGTTCCAATTGATTGTTTCTGACACTTCAATCAAACACAGTGTTTCTGTGTTAAATAAATTCCATTGGAAAGTCATTTAATCCTAGTATTAGAATTGGCCAAATATTTGTTATGAACAGAGTAATCGAAATTCATACTTCAGCAAACTAGTATTAATCTGCATACTAAGGAACCAAATACAAACAGTCTCTCATCATCATGCATTCTTCGATTACCAAATTAGTACCAGGTACCAACATAGCTGAAAATAGTAAAAATTGAAAAAATACCACACCACTACTTGAGAGAGCTTATTAATACCTGAAATAAAAAATATTTGCAATGATCACTGGAAAGCGGCTGCGAAGACTTAATGATATGATGAAGATCCGTATCCATAAGTTCGTAAACCAAATACACGTCCTTGAAGCTTGTCCTGTGAATTGGCACCATAACATCCTTCAAAGCAATCACATTCTCATGGCGAATGTGTCTAAGAAGCTTCAATTCCCTCAGTGTCCTCAACGCATCGATACGATTCTCAAACACGTTGTTGATCTTCTTGATTGCGACTTTCTCATTGGTTTCCCTATTGATGGAAGAGCAAACAACCCCATATGCCCCTCTACCTATGGGCTTAATCGGCACGTATTTCGTGTCAATCTCAAACAAAGTTTGCCACATTGAGTAGTAATGCTTCCCTCGTTGGTTAATCCCATTTGGAGGCTCAACTAGAGTAGCCATTCCCCTCCTATAATTCAACATAGTACAACCCAAATTTACTATATAGCAAAGAACTAAAACTATGAACTACTTCAACTAACAAAGATTAGCAGCATAAATAATAGGAATTGCTTTAATTAACTATCTAATAATATTTGCTAATTATCCAAAAAAAAAAAAAAAAAAAAAAAAAACAAAGAAAGAGAGTTTTAAGGGTAAAGCATCGATCCTTACTTGACAATTCAACTTCTGGGTTGGGGCCTGTGGATCTTTTCTGAGATTGCTTTCTTTGCTAGTTTTGCTTTTTCTCTCCAACTTTAAATTGTAAAAGATTTCACTTTTTTAAGCTTTCCCACCAAGTAAACATTCTCGGATTCCAAGTACGCCACAAAGTTTTGAGCTTTCACATGATTCTTGAAAGCCCAAAAAAAAAAAAGCTCTGAAACTGAAATCCAATTAAAAGCAAGTAATTAAAAATTCACTTGTGGATACAAAAAAGTGTATTTTAAAATTCAAAACTTGGGAGAAAAAGTAAAAGACTTTACCTGAATAATTGGTGAGACAAAGAGATCAGATCGGTAATGGAGTTGAGAGCAAAAGAGAGAAAGAGATGATGGATTGGATATGTGAAAGAAGTTTGAGGGAGTTTGGGGAAATGGGTGTGTTTTGTTTTGTTGTCATGAACAATGACTATGAGCCATCACATGACATCCCACACGGCAATGAACTTTTTTTGTACACATAAATACATACACAAACACTTTAACTCAACCAAACTTCTAACAGCTATGGCTACAGATCTTTCTTTTGGCTTTTGGTCGTAGGAAATATCATCGAGTCTTCTTGTCTCTTTCGTGAACAGTTACAAAAAATAAAAGCCGGTGTAAATGATCCTAACTTGTAATGGATATAGGATAATACTAATATTATATCTCATCATATTCTTTTATATAGTATTTCACGCCACAACTGTCTTATTATTGGCTCGGCTCACTTTCCTCATTATTGATGTTTCAACTTTTTAATGATATACTTTCCGTTATCAAGTATGATACATACTTTTCCCTTTTTTTTTTTTTGATAATAATTATAAAAAAAAAAAAAAAAAACTTTTCCGTTTTTGTTAAGGTTATAGTTCATATGTCATTTTTTGATGTTTCTAACCTCACCTCTTTGATGTACGCTTCTCAAAAAAAAAAAAAAAAAAAAAAAACCTCTTTAATGTACAGCTTCAATTTAGCATTTTCTTAAAAAAAAAAAAAAAAAAAAAAATTTAATTTAGCAACCAAAAGAAAAAAAAAGTACAAGTTCAAATTTTCCTTCCCATTTATCAAATTATTAAATGAAAAAAATGGTTATAAGCAAATTTATTTTTTGAACTCTTCTACTACCATAACAAGATTTAGTTTCTTCTCAAAAAAAAAAAAAAAAAAAAAACAAGATTTAATAATATTTTTCACAATATTGTAAGGTGTCAGCTCATTCAAAATCAAAATCAAATCAAATCGGATTACATCAGATTCATCATAACTAAAAAAAAAATTTGTTGTAAAAAATATTATAAGATTTTATTGTATTCATACTTCACATATATATATATATATATATATTTATTTATTTATTTGGTTGTAAATTTTGTCGGATTTTTTAAAGGTATACTTGTAAATTTTTTTCAACTTATTTCTTAAGTCAAATTAATTAATGAAGTTAAAATTATATTAAATTAATGGCTAACTATAGCCACCACTCATGATTAAGAAGAAATTATAGCCATCCCTCTTAAAGGTTTCACATGTTGGTTAAGTGAATTCTTTTGTTATTTGTTACCTTAATTCTCTAAAAAGTAAAAATCATTATCATGGGTCACCTTTTGCTTGATACAATAACGACGCGAGCTTTATTTTGTAATCCTTTTTTTTTTTTTTTTGAAAAGGGTTATCTTTATTCTTTATAGGTGCTTGTGTAAAATTGGCTATGAAAAACTTTAGATCCATTCAGTATTAAGCCTTCCCTTTAAGCACACATTTGATAGATAATGTTAGCCAATAATTTGGGCTCTTTTTGCCTCTTCCCATCAAAAAAAAAAAAAAAAAGCATTGCCTCCTGAAGTTGTCAGTTGTCACCCTTTTCTAGTTAGGCGTTAGGACTAAAGGTGTCACCTTTTAACTTTTCTTTTTTTATTTTTTATTTTTTATTTTTATATCAACCTCAATATAATTACTGATGCATGACATGTAAGTTGGGTAAAAAGCATGGCTTTAGATACTTTTTGATCAGAGAAACAAAAAATAATAACAAAAACACTCCATGCTTTGCCTTTTTTTTTTTTTTTTTTTTCATTTTAGGAATGGAATAAAGAGTTATACGCAAATGAAATGGTGCATAAAAATTAACAATGATTCCATGAAACAAAATGAGGGACGGCTGAAAAGAGAAAAATAAGAAGTGGGAGAGGGAAAGACAAAAATGAAAGAAAAGAAAGAATGGATCACATGGACAATCTCACTATTCTTTATGTATTTTTAAGGGAAAAATGATGATCTCGTGGTGATTGTAAAAAAATAAGTGTAAAATTAGTCATTTTTTTATCTCCTGATTAGGGAGAAAATATACATCACTGGCCAATGGTAGGTTAATACATGTCATGCATTGCTCTGTACAGATTATGGTTTATTTTTTGTTCTTATAATGAGTACAAATCAAAGGTTGGATGGTTTCTCTCGGATTGGAAGAAAATTGATATCGAAATTTTATGGGCAGCTCACTCAACCGAAGTCCATATTATTTCACTCACTTGACACTTCAAACTTTGCTTGACCAAGATCTTCACAACAACAAACTTTTAGCTCTTTCTTCATTGGTAATGGTGACTCAAATGATTACAACTCAAAAGAACAAGATACATGGAAATTGATACGATTACAATTTAAACTTTGACGAGAAATTTGCCAACACTAAAATAAACCTTACAAAAATTGAAGTTATTGATGATAAATTCAAATATGGTCTTTGGGATTAAAAACCATTTCGGCAAAAGTTTGGGAGGAGGAGTTTTGTTTTAGAAACTCTTGAGGAAGGTTTGTATAATTTACTGTAAGTTAAATTATTTAACCAACTTAATTAATAGAGCTTATGCATAAGTTAAGATATCATTCAAGAAATTAACAAACTAAGCTTGAACCTAAAAATTGTGTGGGTTTTTAAGTAAAAACTAGATCAAGTTAAGTTAATCAACCACCATAATAATAAAAAAATCACCTTAATAGGGTTTGTGAATAAGCTTGAGCATATTTGGAATTTAATTAACAAAGTTTGATAAAAAATTCAAAATGACTACGCTCCATCTTGAGCTTGAGAACTCAAGATAGATTGCAAAGTAATAACAAAAAGTAAACAAATCAAGTTTGAATACATTAATGTTTCATCTGACCTTATTTGACTTATTTATAACCTTACAACTATGGAATATTAAATTTTTTTTTTATACATAAATAGTGGGGGAGGAGTAGGTGGGATACAAATCACAAACATCATACACCACATAGAGAACCAAATACTACTATAGGCGATTATTACTATTAATGATCAATTTTATAAGGTCAGAGCTTGATTATGAATTTTACTATTAATGATCAGTTTAACTCTTTGGTGTCATTTAATATGACATATATTTGGCCATCTTTTAGTTTTTATTTTTTACTTTTCCATTTGAAATTAAATTATATTAATTAGGCTGGGTATTTGATATTCATTATTATTATTATTATTTTTATTTTTATCTTATGGGATACACTTTGATAGTTTGATGTCTTTATCGTATTTGGGAAATATCATGAATGGGTTAAAAATAATAAGTCGATTTAGAGGGACATAATTTTTATCAAAATGTTTCTTACAATTTGCTGAAGTGAACGATTTTGAGTGGTAGACAATATTATTATAAGGATCCACCACTTCAAAATTAAAATCAATCACTTCAATAAATTGAGAAAAGAGTTACGTGACAAAAGAGTTACGTTGTTGTTATTATAAATATATATTTTTAAATAAGTTGTGTTGTGACTTGTGTTAAAGAAAAAGAGGGCAAATGGATGCGTGGATGAGCATTAATTTATCCATGGGTGGAGCTAGCTAGCTAAGTTTGGCAGCAAGAAGATGAGACAGTGTGGGTAAAACAGATGGATTGGGATTGGAATATAACCTAAGAAGACAGCATATGCTTTGACTAAAGAAGCCTTTGCTTGTCGTTTAATCCATTCAACCATCCTTGATCTCGTACGTGAATGTGTGAAAGTGGAGACAATCTGTACAAACTTTTCCGCCACAAGCAAGCGGCGCACCACGTGGAAAGTAGTAGTTGAGGAGGCCGGTTGCTTTTGTTTCGCTCATCATTCGTGATTCATGAGTTTCCTATTTTTTTATTCTTGCAACTGTGGATAATTGTTGTTCACAATTTGTTCTCCTAACTAAGTTTTGACTTATATGAAATAAAAATAAAAAATAAAAAAAGTTTTGACTTATGTTCTATTATGGAGATAAGGAGAAAAAAAAAAAAAAAATTCATATATCATGTCAAGGTAAGGATCCTGTTTGCTTAGGTATTTTAATTAACCATTCTTCTTTTTATCAAATGTGTAATATCTGTAATTGTTTTCACCATTTTTTTAGTGAGTGTGGGTGGGAATTAAATTCCAGATCTCTTATTCAACCATCAGAGACTTTACTAGTTGAGCTAAATGAAACCCACATTATTTTCACCATTTACTCCTTAAGATTGTACAAGATAAAAGTTACAGAAAAAAAATTAAGTGGAGTAATATTTTACTTCTTAATGTTTTTAATAAAGACGTATAAGATTCAAATTCTTTGTCTCCTCTTCTTAATAAAAATAAAAATAAAAATTTTCTGTCTCCCAATTATCATATTATCATAAAGAAGATCTAAATTTATTATAATAATATTATAATATTAGTATTTAATGGTATTTTTTAGGGTTATTTCAAATAATGTGGGAATTGGGCATCATATATAGGTCACTAACAAGACTAATGAATATAAATCACTTTTTGAAAATACGATAGAGTTTGAGTTCAAATTCCCTTTTCTCTCCTAATAATTGTGTTGTATAGAAAAGAATATAAGTAGTACTGTAATGCTTAGAGAAAAAAAAAAATGTTTGGAATTCCAGCTTATCATTTCTTTTTAATTCTATTTTTAGAAACATTGTTGCAGGGAAACCCTTGAGAAATAATTACAATATGCCGCTAATCCTGCAGCTCGAACCTTTTCCCCTCTAGACCCCCAAGCACTTTGTGCATGGGGATGTGCCAATTCAGCTACAAGGCCTTTGGCGGGAAATATGCAATTTCTTGTATATACATTACATGGAAAGTATGCAAAATGGCATACAATTGACCATGACTTATAAGAATATTGTTTTAAACAAGTTGTACATATGTGCATGCATTACATAAATATAAAAAGTTTGTAACTCGTGCATTAAACTCCAAATTTGCAAGATTTAGAAGATGTAATCGGTAGTCAGTTTTACTCTAATGTGTTTATATAAGAATATTTATTTAAACTAATCTGTTAGGTTCTAAATGTTTAGAACATGTTGGCAAACCGTAAACACAAACTTGTCTAAATATAGATTATTAAGTCTATAGAGTGTATTATACAATGCTTAAGGTATTACAAATCTGAATACAAGAACAAGGAAGCTGCAGGTTTAAGAATTTGAAACATGCCAAGTTCGATCGATTGAGGCCATGGTTCGACCGATTGAGATGCAGCTCTACAGAATTTTAAGTTCGGTCCATTAGCCCAAACTTGTCCATTTAACGCCCAAATCGTGATCTACTTGTTGCAGTATTTAAAAGACATTATACGCTAACCCTAAGAGTGGTTTTTAGAGAGAGAAGAGTACATCTTGTGCCTCCTATTGTAGATCTAGGGTTTCTGTACCCAAAACTCTCTCAAATCTTCTACCAGTATTATTCTTAATTTGAAGAAACTTAAGATCTGGTGTTATAAAAGTTGCTGTCATCGCTAGTTATCAAAGGTCTTAGAGATCTAAACCTTCAAAGGTGGTCTTGGAGTCACAAACTGGAGTGTTTGTGTGCAACATATTCATAAGAGAAGAGGTCATGAATTTGGAGTTGAGTGTGATCACGTGAGTAAGTATTACATGAAATAGCATTAGATTTAGGGAAAAATCTATTGTAAACACTTCCATTTTATTTTGTGAGTTTGTTACCTTGTGGATTGTTTAGGTTATATCCTCCCCATGTTTTTTACCTTGAAATTGAATTGTTTTATTGGTTTTCCTAAATCATCATATCGCTTGTGTTCTTTACTTTTCCGCATTTGTGATATGATTGTTATTTGTATAACCTAAATCTGTATAATTGAACTAAGTAACTACTTGGTGTTGAAAATAATAATAAGAGCTCTCTTGTACTCATCTGTAGTCTGTAGATGTGTGGTCTACACTGACATTTCTTACAAATAGTATAACTTATAGCTGAATAATTAAGTTTAAACTTTAAAGGAAGTGATCATTACATTGTTTTTTATTTTTTATTTTTTTCTATAAATTTTTTATAGGATTAAATCATTGTATTTATATAATTGGAATAGGATTCTTCTGTCCACTTTTCACTATTGCCATTATTGTTTAGTCAAAATGAATTCCAAAAAAACACAAATCGAGGACAAAAAAGTATTTTCACAAATAGTTAAAAGATAGTTTGGAATAAGATAAAAAGATAAGAGGTCAAATAGTTAAATAAAAAAAAAAAAAAAAACTCTTAAATATATCTAACTTCATACCCCACATTTTGTCTATAATTGTGATTACCATAACTTTTAACTCTTTCGCATCAAAACAATTAATTATTTTGATGAAGCAATGATAGTTTGTGTATAAGTTTTTTTTTTTGGAGAAGATGGTCTATGTATAAGTTGATATCCCTTCTTAAGTTGATTGATGCCTTCAATATGGTAACAAAACTTGAGTTTAGGTATTTATTAACTAAAAAGTATTTTCTTTCGTGTTTTATGGGGAGGCCATAGGAGTGGGCTAATAATTGGCTTTTTTTTTTTTTTTTTTTTTTTTTTAAGGTATTTGAAATTTCTTTAGACCATTTTTTTTGAGAAGATCTTTAGACCAACTTAATTCTTGAAAGGAAGCTAACTGTAATATTTATTAATTTAAACTTTTAATCTTTACTTTATATACCATATTAAAAAAATTATTATAAATAATATTTAAAAAAAAAATTGAAGGCAGGAGGACCAACTTTAACTTTTTATTATCTATACCATAAAAAATTATTATAAAATACTTTTAAAAAAATAAATAAATAAAAGAAAAGAGGCCAGGGGACCATGCCGATCCATAATCACTCGTATTAACCATGGATAATAATGAAAGTTGCGAGCCCAATCTATGAATCTTAATAGTTTCCGTTAACCAAATAGATAGATCATTAACACCGGTCGGGCAATCATCTGACTTTTCTAGTTCAATTATCAGATGCGGTTGTTTTGATACGAAACCTTATCAGTTATCACCAATCAACCCAAAAAAAAAAAAAAAAAAAGTCAAAGACATGGCACTAAACGAACTTTTATGGCCTGTTTGGAAGTTTAGAGAGGGAGGAGAGTAAAGGGGAATGGTTTCCCTCCATCTTGTTTGGATGTTTTTAAAATCAGTAAGGGGGAAGGGAGTAATTAACCATTCCCTTTATTTGGATGTTTTAAAAATTAGGATGGAGATGAGAGGAAATGATTAAAATAGACAAATTTACTCTTATTTGAAAATGGACTTGCAACATTGGTCTATTATTAATTTAGAAAGGGTAAATTGAAAAATTTATCTAGTCAATAATTTATCTACTCTACTCTCCCTCCAAATCTCTCCAATTTGAGGGAATTAAAAATGAGGAGTTAGAGGTGGTTGAAACCCCTCCAAACTCCTCCCCCTCATTCCTTAAAAAACTTAAAAAACTTTCAAATAAGGTAATTGAATTACTCTCTCTCTCTCCACTCTACTCCACCTCATTTTTTAAACTTCCAAACAGGCCATTAAGTTATAGGATAATAAATAATAATACCTACCTATGGCCATGGAGCATTTAGATTTTTTTTTTTAGTAAACAGTAATACTTATTAGAACACACACAAAAATAGTAATATTAGTGTTTTAAACTGGGTTTATAATACATTATTTAACTAGAGTACAACTACAAAAAGGCTTAACCTTTATAGTTGTAGACTGGGATTATAAACAGCGGATACTAGACACACATAACCAATGTGGGATAAACATTTTTTTTTTGAGTAAACAGTAATAACTATTAGAACACACACGAAAATAGTAATATTAATGTTTTAAATTGGATTTATAATATGTTATTTAACTAGAGTATAACTACAAAAGGGTCTAATATTATAAACCCGGTTAAAATATTAATATTACTATTTTCGTGTGTATTTTAATAAGTATTATTGTTTACTAAAAAAAGAGAGGGATTTTTATCTCACATTGGTTGTGTGTGTCTAATTAGATTTCCTTTACGCAAACTTAAGCAATTTTTTTTATATATACTTTTTAATATAAGGTTTAAATTCTCATCTTTCGCAAACTTAAGCGATTTTTTATTTTATTTTATTTTTTATGTATTGAGAATTTAAACCTTAGAAGCTTTTATTGAAAATGCTAAAAGATGTAGTGTGTGTTTGGATATCAATAAAAAATTAAAATTATTTTACTATTCAGTTTATTTTTGCTACTATTTGTGGGTCCCACTGCACCTTTTAGTATTATTTATGGGTTCAATTGTACTATTTCAACTAACTTTTATTTTCATCTATGATACTTTTAGTAATAAATTTTCAGTTCCAACAAAATAACCGGTATCAAAACTGACCGTAATATGAGAGATTTGCTCTGATATAAAATTCTACAGTCATGTGTATAAAGTGAAAAACCAAATATTATAGCATAATATATTGATCAATAACTTTAGTACATTCTGTGACTTTTGTGTGCAGGGACAGGGACAGGGATAGGGACAATATGATATGGAAGTGGAACACGTATATCATATATCTCGTTCTACCTGCGGATTCCTATATGTTATGCTTCTTGATAATGTCTGACTGCTTTTATCAAGTTAGTTTTTCCATCCTCCAAATGAAATAAAATATTATTATTATTATTTTTTTATACATTGTAAATGGAACAGGAAATTCAAATCTTCAATGTCTTTATTAAAAATATATAGAAACATGTTATTTTACTTAAAGCTCATTGACATGAAATAAAATATTATAATTCCTTTATAATGGTTGGGGCTATTATTTGTGAAGCCATTTGGAGCGCTAGAAACTAAGCAATCTTTGAAGGCAAAGAAACTAATCCAATTGAGCTCTGGCAGAAAGTTGATAAGACCATAGTTGAGCACAGAATGCCCATAGCTATCCATTCGGGCTTCCAATTGCCGAAACCAGTACAAAGGTAGAAGAAACCACCTAGAGATTCGATCAAGATAAATGTTGATGCTGCTTTCAAGGATGGTAACTATTCCATTGCAGTTGTTGCTAGAGATTGGAGAGGGATAGTGATATTTGCTTGTGCTAAGAGAGTATATTCCAACTCCCTCTTTAGGCAGAAGCAGAAGCCATTAAATGGGCCTTAAGCTTAGCTAAAAGTATTGAAGTAGCTGCTATGATTGTGGAGAGTGACTCCAAAGATTGTGTCAATGCACTAACACCTTTTGGAAAAAAAGGTTTTCTGGAGAATTAGAGGTATTTGCAGTAAAATTCTCAACTTGATTTCACTTATTCCTAGTTGTCATATTACTTGGATCCCTAGGGCGGCAAATAAAATAGCTCACTCTCTAGCTAAGTGGCCCTTTTTGAACAATGTTTTTGGGTCTTTTGATGTTGGTTTCGGCCCTCCCTGTTTTGAGATTATCGTTAAGGATGAGGCTGTTGTATCCTCTTTGTAGTTCTGTTTTGTCTTGTGAATAAAATTTTTGTTCATCAAAAAAAAAAAAAAAAAAAAGCTCTTATTAAAAGATGATGTTTGTAAAAATACTGTCTTATATCTTGAATGTTTTCTTTAATATGATAACCCATTATGATATTGATGATTTAGATTTATGTTTAGAACTAAAGGTTTTATTTATTTATTTATTTATTTTTAAGTTTTACAAGTTTAATAAAATACTATAATTCACATATTAAATTATAAAAAATATATTATTATTTTACAAAATTTATACATCACTTTTGTAATTTTTATTAACATCACTTATTAAAATTGTTTTTACACCATTTTTCTAAATATTAAAATTGATAAAATCCCACTTACGATCGATTATGTTACAAGAAAAATTAAATGGATTAGTGATATTATCAATCAAAAATGAAAAGTTAAAAACCTTTAATTCAAAAACTTAATCAATAATTTTAATATCAAAAGCGAGAAGAATGAATTTTTATATTAAAAAAGGTTAATAACTATAATCCAACACAAACCATTGGGCTCTTTGCAATATACACCATAAACTTCGGAACATTGCAATTGATATTTTACTATGTTAATTTGCAATGTTCATCTAACATCTAAAACAGTGTACAAATTGACAGTTTATTGGGCAATTATTCACCATAAACTGTAAGAGCATTAGAAATGTGCACCATAAATAATGAGAGTATTCGTAATGAACACTCAAGCCTAAAGACTCTAAACTATAAGATCATTTACATTATACACAACTATTAAAATCTGATATTTCAGATTTTAATTTGGGTGGTTGTGGATATAGTAAATTATTCTCAAATTAAGATGTTATTTGATAGGATATTAGAAACCTTTATTCAATGACTTAATGAGAGTACATCATTAGAGCAAGAAACCAAGGGTTTTCTCCAACCACATAGTTAGCCCAAACAACATGCATTCCTATCGAGATTTGATCAAATGTAATGGGTCGGGTTGGTTTCTATATACGTAATGGGTTGAGTTGGGTTGTAATTTCTCAAACCTTGGGTTGAAAAAACTTTCCAACCCAACACAACCCTATCTATGCACATCTTCACCATTTATAAATAAATATTATCTAGATAAATCATACATATCCATTTGAACTAGCGTTTGAGCTATAAATTCCTATCTGAAAGTTAAAGTTAAGAGAAAATTACATTCAACCAATCTCTTAATGTCGCTCAAACTCTAAATAAATCCTTAGCATTACAATTGCTGTCAAAGTAAGAGCAAATTAATGCGCTCAAGAAGAAGAAAAAGCTGATGAGACATTTTTAGTTACATCTTGAGCTTTTTCTGAGGAGTTTGCATCTTGAATCTTGAGCTTGGTAGCAATGATTGAAGCAGGTAATAATTCCTCCCTATCAACCTAAAATTTTAATAATGTATAACATGTTTAAAGCTGTCGAATCATATATAATGCATCCATCGTGGATCCAATTCGTGGCTATGTATATATGCAAGTGGATTAGATAATACAAGAGACTTTCACTTTATAATTTTAAATTCTCTGCAACTTATAACATGTGTGCAAATGGCATCTTGGGATCCCAATGTTGTTGCAATAATTATGTAATTTAGCACATTTTTAATTTATAGCTAGATAGAGAAAACTATATATTATTTGCTCCACGGCATAAGAACTAAAGTACGAAAACTTGAACCAATACCAACACCAGTACCCAAACTATATTGGTATCCCATTCATCTGATAGAAAATGTGCTTATACTTTGAGCACTGATTGATTGAAATTAACACATAAATTGTAAACAAAGAGTACTCAGACTTTATTAAACAAGTGTAATATTTAGAATAAAAATGGAGGGAGAGAAAAAGGTCGGCAAAATCAGCAAGCTGGATGAATAAAGAACAGACTGAAAAGAAACATCGATTTGAACTCTGGAGGTGGCGACAAAATTGCCCATAATCTTTATTGCACTTTCTCCCATAATTTTTATTCTCTGATGTTAAGTTTTGTGGGGGCTGATGTGATTATAATAAGTCTCTCTATAATTAGTGAAAGACAGCTCGGTCTATCTAAATTAATCAAATGTAATAATAATTCAGCACTATCTCTCACTCATATTAAAACTTAGGGCGCTGACTGGTGTCTTCCTCGTATACCATATATATATACTAATCTTTTGGATGCATTATAAGATGACGATTTGTGTCAATGGTGAATCCACTTTGCTCCACAATGCTAAGCCCCTAAATTCAGAAAGTCATAGAATTCGATTCATGTATGCTAAAAAAGAATTTGCATGTCAACAAATGTGCTTCCAAATAGGTCAAAGTCAATTGCATTTACGTAAGATTCATTGTATTACTTTAATTCAAACTCATTATACTAAGAACTATAATCTTGTTTATAGTGCAAGTGATCCTAGTAGTGTAAGTAACCCTATGGTTCCTAACTATGTTACAAATATTCCTAATTATACTCCAAGTACTATAACTCAAGGATATGAATCTAGGTTCAGTTCAATGCATATAAGGTTAAATGGGTTTATTGCAATACATAAAGAATTAAAAAGTAAAGATTTAGCTGTTTGGAATTCTCTATTATGAGTATATACCTTTAAAATTGAACATATTAATTCTTTTGTATTCCTGCTTTTTTTCTTTTTGTCTTTACTTACTCATAGTATTTCCTTATTGTAAAATGATATCAAAACTGTATCTCGCTTTACCTCTATGTCCATCACTAATCCCTAGATCTAGCTCTCTACTCTCATCATCCCTATCAACCACTATTATAGGCTCAATCTTGATTTATTGCTTGTCATGGATGACATCCTAAAAAGCTTGTTTATTAGTTAATTATTCAGTGGATTATTTAGCTATTTACCATATTAGCCAATTATGTGATTACAATTTAGCCACAACCACAACAAATACCAAGTTTGAAAAATAAAGCAATAAACAATAGGAGCATGCAAATTCAGTGACAAAGTTGAAAAACCAATGGAAAATGACTTTGAGGGTGAAAAAAAAAAAACTCCGAGGGTAACCTATCTCAATTATGGTAATTCTCTATAAAAAAAAAGTTACAATTTTAGTTCAAACTCTTTGACCCCAGACACTACCCAGTAGCGGAACTTACTGCTATTACCCACAACCGTTTTAAAATTTTTGAACTCTTTATATATGTTCATGACAAGAACTTCTATGGACTCTAAGTACTCTTCTTGAAGATTTGAATACCATAGTGACACACTAGAATTAAAGGGAGAGATTTTCTCCTACTCTTTTAAGAAAAAAAAACTATAGTCCTACTTCAAATAGTGAAAGAAAAACAGATTAACTAGGGAAAGAAAAACAACAAAAAATCATAATTCAACTAAGAAAAGGGAAACAACATAAACTAACAAAATTTTGTCATAACTGATCTACATATCACCGCTATTGTCTTTGTTTTAGGTAGTGGTTTGAGGTTTTCTGCGGTGGATGTAATTTTGTTGTGTTCTTTCATAATATCAAAGCTATACCTCGTATTTTCTAATTGCTTAAATTGGTTCTTTAAAAGGGGATATGGTCCTCATACGTACAACTGAATCCTAATCCTTATGAATCAATGCGTCAGATATATAGAACCAGGTTTGGTAGGACAGTTTTTGTAATCCTACGTACTCGGTGTTTGCATTTAGAGAAAATATTCTCTTATCCTCTAATTAATCTGTTTATCAGTTTATGGAATTTCCCGCTTAACATTATTTAATTATTAATCATCTTACTAGAATTGGCATTAACAAATCGAATTCAGTGGGAATGCTTGTATTTCTAGTTACATGGCGTACCTTCAATATAATAGGTATCGCTATATATAAATGCAACATCCATACCAGAAAAGATTAATATATATATGACTCCCTTCCTTGATTTAGCAGCAAACCTTTTCTGTATGATGATGGTCCTAAATCTAGGTTAGGTAGTTTGTACAAGGTCCCTAATGATGTTTTGAGATGGGCAAAGCACATGTATATCCACTATATATCCACTTCATGTTTAATCCGCACCCAATGGCTAAGAAAAATCTTATTTAGACCCTATAAAATGCTTATGCATCGGATTAATATGATTAATTCAACAAGTTATTCCATATAGATATTTGAACACAATAATTAATTTAACCACAGTAATCTATAACATAATCAAAAGCAAAAATAGGAAAAACGGTAAGATGCACTTAGATTTTGATGACAAAGTGGATCCAATCCCTTAGAGAATTCACTAAAAGAAACCGTTATAATAATCTACTTACAAAACCTTTGAACCTAAACTTATAATTATAATCTCTACAAATGTTGCCTCCTCACCTTATTGATTTCAGAATCTTTAGTATCATTCTTCATGAATCTCCTCCACAAAACAAACCTAGATTTCAATTATCTCACTTGAGCGGAGTGTCACACGAACTTTAATATTTCCTTAGACCGAAATTATGCTATTCTTCAGATACTTCAATCAGCTTATTGACATACTTCTAACCTAACTCAAATGCATCAATTTCAACCCTCTTTGACACTAGTTTTATCAAATATATATTGCCAACATTTAAAACCTAACAGGGTCTAGCTAGTACTAAATGTACGGCCCTCCAAAAATGTGAGGGATAATAAGTGAATAACCTTGTTCACCGTAATTGTTTTTCTTTTACTTTGGGCCTCTATATAGAAATATATAATGTATATGTCACAGAGGAATTGACTACTTATACTAACTTTTATGGCAGAGTGCGCAAAACCCATCCTCCAATATATATAATATGAAAGATTTAGGGTTTCAAGAACAAGTTAAGCTGCATAAAGTTTCCTATACATAAGAAGAGGGTCTCTTATCGAGAGAGAGAGAGAGAGAGAGAGAGAGAGAGAGAGAGAGGAGTTTTATCTTTGTTCTCCTTTCTTTGGAAAGCAACTTTAAGCTTAGAAGAGTAGAGAGAATATTATCAAGTGATAACTGATAACGCTAAAAGCGAGTGTGGATACTAAGAGCTACAGTTTTTCACTAGAGCTAGTTTTTCCATATACTCATCTTGGGAATTTCAAGTCTTAAATAATAAAATATAATGGACTCTGCAAATTTTCATCATCAGCATCAGCTCCAAGAACAGTTGGCTGAGTATTTTACTTCAGCAGCCCAATCTGGCTATAAAGCTTCTACTACCCGTGACTGGATCCCAAGCATCGTTTTGTAAGTACCTCTATCTCTATATCTTCAATGCGTAGTTTAACTTCTCCTGAAATAAATCCATGCAGATTTAAGTGTCCAAACTTTATACTATATTCGTCCTGACCATTCAAGTGGTCTTGGTTTTTCCTACCACTAGGGAGAAAAAGAAGAAAAAGAAAAGAAAGCAGTCAATCTTTTCTGATGTGTTCAGTAGTATTACCTAAAAGAAGTATATATGATGATTACTCGTGGCAATAAATATATATATATATACACATAACTGGTTGCTGAAAATAGTGATCGAAGGAAGAAGATGAAACTGGTGTTGAATAGTTATAGTAATCAAACCTTTTCTTATGATAAAGAAAATACTACTTCTCAATCAAGTTAATTCTTTAAGAATATAGTGAGTCAATATGTGTACGATTTTCAAAATTCAATTTATTGATTTCTTCTTAGCTTAGGCACTTAATTTGCTAGACAAAGTTGGTTTCCTGGGGTTTGGGATTTTATCTTGATTTGAAATTCTGAGTCCTTGGATTAATTTGAAGATGTTGCTCTTCAAAAGTTCTATATAACTACAGTCACTAGTTCCTTACTTTCTTAAATAATTGTGCAGAAATAATGGTAGTAACTACAATAGCTATCTAACTGAAAGCATCCCAAATTCACGGGAAATGTGGCCTAAGTGTACCATCAATGAGCAGCTTCTTAGACCTAGCATGAATGAAGACTCAAGTTTTTCTAATGCAAGAAGTACCCAACAATCAGCCGATGAATTGCTCTTTGCAAAAATCAAAGAGGAGATGCCAGACACTTTCCCCAAATTGAGTGAAATGATATGCAATCCCTCTAGTTCAGAAGAATCACATTCACTCTCCATAAGAAATGAGCTGCAATGTTCTCCTAATAATCTGTGGCTCAGCAACTTCTCCTCTGGTCGCCAAATTATTGGACAACCTTCTGCAGGAGATTTGTACTCTAATACTCAGAACCCTGCAAGTTTTGGAGGTGTAGCTGGATCCAGCAGATTTAACTTCAGCCATGTTTTTCCAAGTACTAATTCATCACCCTCAGATTTGTCGTCTTCATTAGTTTCATCAAGTTCTTTGGGCTTGAGCTTGCAGACTTTGGATCTTTTGACATCTACCAATTATGGTGGGAGTTTTAGCCAATCTTCACATGATATTTTTGGCATTCGTCGAGATAGGATGTCTCTAAGCCCTGATCACATGCAAGAACTTGCGGATAGTCCATCAAACAGCTCCAACAAAGTGAGTGTCTTATTCTTCTTAGTGTCAATTTGGAATCGGTTCTTTTCTTTTAACTTTCTAGCTTATTTGCTTATTTATGAATTTTTAAAACTTCATTTTTTTCTAGGTTAACTATACTTTAACAAACTTTCCACAAAAATGCTACATGTGATTTTTTGCTTATGTGAGTAAAATTTTCATAATCTTCTTCACAATTGCACTGTAGAAAAATAACGGTAATGGCCAACAATGATGGACTAGAGGTTTAGATATCCTAAAGAGAGAATGCATTTTAGTGAAGTTGGGAGAATTTCTTGCAGTATATCTTAAAATGTCTTACAGATTTTCACCCTCAATCGCTGATGAATTTATTGTATCATTTTTTTTTCTATTGGAACATGAAGTTTTGGTAGCAAAAGCTTACTATTATAGTGTATAGTTACTAAATCCAATATAGGTATAATCAATAACATTAGAATTGCCAAAAACCTTGTAATTTAATTAGTTAACATCTCATGGTGTGTCCATGACATCTAGAATTCAAATTCTCCCTTGTAATTATATATATAGTTTGGAAAAAATATATACTTAGCAAAGAATTTGAAATGTTGTTTTGATTTCATTTCTCATTCATTATAAAAAAAGAAAAAAAGAAAAAAAAAAGAAAAAAAGAAAAAACAAAGAAGAGACAATTGGTAAAGAAAAAGTTGGAAGGAGAGATAGATGGTGATAACGATTTTGTATCATTTGATTATCGTGAGGAACTCTGCAACTTATTTTTGTTCAGTTTTTTAGTTTTCTACACGTGGAAGATTCTTTTCAGCTTTGTATATACATTCTATTACTATTCTCTTGATTTAAGAATTCGTGTCCCTTATTCTAGATTCAACAGCATTATTCTCATTGCTATGTTCCTAAAATTAAACTTTTCTCTTCAATTTTAAAAGACAACAGCTTTCATGAATGGAGTTACAAAAAAGAAGAGGGCTAGTAGTGTTTCTGAGCCAAAAGAGTCTCATGCAATAGCTAAGAAGTCGCAGTCAGGGTCACGATGCTCATGCCCACCACTGAAGGTGAATAATATTTTATAACATACCCATCAAATATTCAGGTTATTAAAGATTGCTCCATTTTATAACCTTGTGCTATCGTGGAATTGGCTTTGCCTTGTATTAGGTACGAAAGGAGAAACTAGGAGACAGAATTGCAGCTCTTCAGAGATTGGTAGCACCTTTTGGCAAGGTACTATATATATATTTCTCTATTTTCTAAGTTCATTCTTCATCAGAACCCACTAATGTGTTTATATATATAAAGAAACCCAATATAATATCTTTTCGGCCATGCTTTCTATAAACTGTTTTTAACATTTTGAATCGATATGGAGGTTGCAGACTGATACAGCCTCTGTATTAACAGAAGCTATTGGGTACATTCAATTCCTTCATGATCAAGTCCAGGTGATTACTTTTTCACTTCCCAACGTTTGATCTCTTCTTAATCATGTACATGATCTTGTCAAGGAGAAAGTAATGGGGTTGGAAAGGCTAGGGTTGTGTGGTGTCTAGGGTTACACTACAAATGCAACTATATAAGGAAACAAAGGTGGGAATAGAATACCCATGCACCTAGGTTAAAGCTCAATAAAAAAGTGCTACCGTTTTAGCCAAAAAAAAAAAGTGTTACGCTTTTACTACGATAAAGTACTTACACATAATAAAAAAAAATGCACAGACACACACAAGCTGCATTAAAGAACATGCTGGTCTTCTTGGAACTCAAATAAGTTTTAATCTCTGCAGACATTGAGCATGCCTTATATGAAAATATCGCACAGCAAGCCCAATAGAGCCATGCAAACGGTAAGATATTCTTGTGCCCCCGCCCCCCCCCGACAGACCAGCAGATTCTGTATTTAAATGTTATTTCCACACTTTAGCCCTTGAACACGGATGCTATAAAATGAATAAGAGCTTACTGGATTCTAATAAGACTCACATCATTTACAATTTCCATAAAAGAATAATGTCTATAATACATGCACTTTTGTTACACACAAAGTTGCATTTGTAAATTTTTCAAAAACTGAAATTCATGACACGATTTCGGTTTTAAAAACTATTCAATAGCTTGTGTACACTATTCATTTTCCTTTGAAAAATCAATTAGCATAATTTCTAGTTGTTAATGATGACAGGGTTTGAGCGATAAGGATGGAACAGAACTAGAGCGAGACCTTAAAAGTAGAGGACTGTGCCTTTTGCCCCTATCTTATGCGTCATATATTAGTGGTTATGAGTAAAAGGCTTTGGACACCACGGTCACTGATAAAGGAGATAGTTTGAATTGAAGGTTGTGATTTAAGAAGAATAATGCTGAAATTATGAGACATGCTTAACATAAGCTCAAGTAATTATTCAGTACTTCAGGAATATGACATGATACTCCCTTCTTTCACATAATAAGAGACCTTACTAATTAAATTCATAATGAAATTCACCCTTTATGTGAACGGAGAGAATACTACCTTACTATATCCCAAAAGTACTTGATAATTTTCTCATTTCTCATAAGCTCGTACCTACAGGCTAGTGCATGGACTACAAACGCTCACCAGCGTTTTTTTGGAACTCCTCTAGTGACCTTTTGGCTCCATTCATTGCACACTAGTCAACCTTTTATATATGAGAAAATGTTTCCTTTATCTCTTTATTTTATTTTTAATGTCGACCTCGATATATGAGAAATGTTTTTAGTGGAGTGGAATTGCTCATTCTTGTTAAACGCCACAATCTCTCTATGTTTTGCAATTCCGAAATCTTAAGAGTTCGTTTGGTACGTGTATTTAAATAATAGTTTTCAGTTTTTTTGGAAATACATGTGGGTGAAAAAGTGTGTGGAAATCCATGTAATGTTGTTTGAAAACATGTGTTTAAATTGATGTATCAAACATCCTCTAAATCTTTGTCACTGCTTCTTGGCTCCTTATTACGGAGCATAGGCATTGAGAGGATCACTTGTGATAGCCTGATAGGCTCAAGTGAACCACCTGAGCGATTCTCTCTTTGGTCGTCCTACACACCTAAGGACAATATATTAAAAATTGAGGTTCAAATGGTTTTTTCACAATTAAAGTATAATAATGGGACACACAAATTTGTTTAAAATATATATGATCGTGATAGGATTACGATGGAAGTTTATACATGAAAACTGTTGATAAATTATATATTTTGTAATAGAATATTAAGAGTATATTTGGTTTGGGTGGCTCTGGAGAACTGAACATCACCCATCTTGAGCACCTTTGGGCATCCAGCATTTCTTCCTTCACCAGCCGAACTGCATTACATGCCAGAGTTTGAAAATTAGATAACTCCATCTTAAACTTAATGTTGATGAACAAAATTAAAATACCAATGTTATGGTCTTCTTAACATACCAAATTCTTCTTCTTCTTCTTCTTCTTGTCAAGGTAAGCTAGAAGCTCTTCTTGTTGGGCAAGTGACTGCTCTAAAGCCTGAAAAACCAATAATCATCAATATGGAATGGAAACCTTCTAACATTATTAGGTATTATTTAGTATCAATTGCCTAGCATCATCATGGTCATAGGTAGGATACATTAATTAATGGGAAAACTTTTTTTTTTTTTTTTGGACTGAAAGAGGTAGAATATATTAATGAAAAAACTTAGGTACAAAATCTTAAGTATTGTACATGGAATTCTCCAATTAAACTCAAACATATGGTTGCATTAATGACCAACAAAGCAAAAACAATATGTTATCTATTTCAAGAACAATTAAATTCAATGCAACTATGTTTGTATTTAATTGGGGAATCTAATGAATTGCACCTAAGTTCTACCCGTAATTTTTAATAATATGAATAGCTTGTAAAAGCTATTGAAAAGAGGGACATTGTTTTCACACACTCGTTGATGTACACTTTGTATACACAACATTCTTTTTTTATTTTTTATTGATGTCTACATTTAAAACATGAAATGGGTGATGAGTAACAATGTACAATAAGGAAAGTGTGAGAATCAATTCCCTTAAAACAACCAGCAAGAAGTATCTATAGCATATCATCAAAAGAAAGAGATAGTCAATACATGTGACTACCAAGTGTTAGACCATTAATATCTTAGATATATGATATGCTGAACAAAATATTCCTTGATCTTCAGTTTGGGAGCGTTGACACTCAAGATGTATGGCATGAGAAAGAAGCAAATGAAAGCTAAAAACAAATCAATTTAATCCTGGCTGCTAGAACTTGTCGTGTACTCATGTCTCAATAATTTTTTACAAACTCCATTGTTTTGGCAAGCATTTCCCAAACAGATATAACTCACCTTCTAAACAAATTAATTTACGTCAACTTGGTGGCAGCTATAAATTTTCATGTAGGAATATTTTTAAATAATGCCTGACTACTAAAACAAAAAGAAAACTGTGTCTTACTTGTATTCACTCCTGAAAAGTCATGAAGCTAGTCAGGTGGAATTTATTTTAACCATTTTGGCAACTCTTTCAATGCCCAAATGATAGGGTGCAGTTTATATTGAGAAGGATGAATAAAGATTAAAAAATGACTTAAGCACCATTTGGTCAGTGCCACAAAAAGTACTTAATTGCTTTTAAAATAAGAAAATTAGAATCATATAAGATTGTTTGGTTTTGTTTGAACCTGGACATCAAAAAGATTGATTTCAAGCTAAACAAAAAATATTTGTTTTGGAAAGAAAAACACACACCATCTTAAGCTTCTCCATGATGACCCTTGATCCGGCAACCACTACTAAAGTTACCACTCATACTTTTAACTGTTTACTTTATAGAAAAATGGAAGAAGATGCCCCTTTTGAAAGGTCAATACACTAAAAGCCTAAGCATAGAGAACATGATTATCATGCAGCTTAAAGCTTATATTTTCCCCCATTTTAGGCTAGCTTTTACTACTGTTTTTAATTATTTAATAACAAGGAAATTCATAGAAACCAACAATGTGTACCTTCCTGGTTGCCCCAAGCTCTTGCTCTAATGCATCAACCCGGCATCTAGCAGCATTCAGCATTTCTTCCTTCTCTGCTGGCATGGCAGCAGGTTTCATGCTCAAAACATTCGCTTTCTCTTCCAATTCAGCCAGGCGTTTCAAGACAGACATGAAATCAGAGACACAGATGGCAGGCTCAGGAAGCTGGTGCGAAGGTGCCTGGCCTTTAAACATTGTGTCGACACAGTACATAGGACTGTAGTAGATGGTGGCATCTGTGAGCTTCTTTGGCATGTTACGTGTCATTCTAACCATGGTGAAAATGCCCAAAACAAAGGCCATTAGACCAGCAAAAAATTTAGAGATGAACCCTTCAGTACCCTTGCTAGCATCATGCATGGCAAAACAATCTGCTGCTGAAGTTGCAGGAAATTTATCATATATATTATTTTTATTTAAACATAATATAACACATATTAATTGGACTTAAAAAATGAAAGACAAAGAATAGATTTAAGCTAGCTAAACATTGTTTCTTTCATAAGGTAAGCATATGACCCTAAAAAATGAATACAATCATGGATATAATCTATCAGACAATGGTACATAGATATACAATTGTAACATACCACTTGATTGGTGTGATACAGGGAATCCCTATCAGGAAAAACCTTCATATAGTGACTTCTTAAGAAAATAACGATAGAATATTAATAAAGCATTGGTAAGATTATATTAGCAACGTCATCCTTTTTTTCCTTTATCAAGCAATTGGAAAAAATGGTTGTACAGAATTATAATGCTCCTCCTGCCCATTATTAGGCTGATTAGTAAAACAAAACAATTGCAACATAATACAATGCTTCTCCTAAGCCTCAATTCTTAGACTGTATGCATTTCTTAGCTAACATATTGTAACATACTGTAAAACCATCCAATATGCAGATACTAGATCAGTTCACAACATTGTAAATACTCAAGTTAGATGGAGGAAGATGCTGAACACACCAAGTCCAGCTGCAACCTCCCCCTTCTTTCTTAAATGATCCCAGAATCAATTCACATCTCAATATAGATGTAGGGAATTAATTTGCCATTCCTTTTTTTTATTTATTATTGCAATTCTAGAACAAACCATGTCAGGTAAATAAAAAAGGCAAGCCTAATAGTAATTTTCAGATATGCATTTACTTCAGCACCCTTCATGACATAGATTAGAGCCAGTAAATATTAAAAAAAAAACAGTATGTATGCAACTATAAATGTAGGTGATGTACCTTTTGAGAGGGAAACTCTGTCATTATCTACCATCTTTTGCCAAGTCGAATCCACACCTTTATCAACCATTGGGGCTAAGTCTTCACACATGTAGGCTTCTTGGTAATTTTTTGTGATGGAAAGCTGTGGTGTGTATTGTACATCGAAAGTTAAAACTGTCGCATTGACAAAAGAGAGGGATATAGAGGAACAAGGAAAAAGAAAGGAGAAAAAGGAGGGGCCGGGGGGGGGGGGGGGGGGGTGTGGGGAGGGGAAGAGAGCATAATTTATAAAAGAAGAAGCTAATGGTCCATTTGGATTGAGGAGGAGTAGAGTAAAGTAGAGTAGATTTGGCCCAAAATCAGCCTATTTTCAGCCAACTCTACTTTACTCCCCTCCACTCCTCCTCCTTCTCCCCTCAATTCAAATGGGCCCTAAGAGAATGTTCAACTTTCAAAACCCTAGAGTGTCTCACATTACACCAAATGGCATGGCTAAATTTACAGAAATTTTTGTCCAAAAACTAAAAGACTTCTGATTAAAAAATTAAAAAAAAAAAAAACATTGGATAATGGATACAACTTAATAACCTATCACAGAAATCCTTAAGATAAGTTGTTGGATTAGTGTCATTAGTGAAAGGAGAGAGCAATGCAATGGTAATTACAATAATGAGAAGCTATAAAGCAAATTTATCTTGTGCAATGAAAATCTGGAATACTATTGGTGCTAATATCCAAGACAACTTCGAAAACTAGAAGTTGGAATGCTCAAAATCTCTCTAAATATCAGTTTGTTCTAAAATAAAAAAGAGGTGCAAAAGAAAAAATCAATTTGCAGACTGCATAAAAGGATAATTATACAAATTACCAACAAAGATGTCATCTTTGGAAATATATCAAAGGAAAGGAGGTGGGGATGCTTGCAGCTATAGATCTAAGTGCTAAGGCTTTGAATTACAATCATGTACAAATAATGTGCTTTTCGATTTTTTTCATAGTTACCCATCTTGAGAATCTTAAGAATTATATTTATTTTATGTTTTTTTTTTCTTTAGAAGATTTATTTTATGGAAGCGTAAGCAATGCAGTAGTTTTCTCTGTTTCTTAGTGATATTAATTAGGTGTAAAATATATTGTTTATGAACAACTTTACTTGACTATCTTTAGTTGTATTCACTATTCAGTTGATTATAATAAATATAGTAGATACATATCAGTTGTAAATGATACACATAGATTAATTGATAATATCGTTAGGGAGCTACTAAAAGGAGAATTAGCAGGATTATTAGAATTTTTGATAGGCAAGCCTTTGTTTTGCTGCAACATTTAACCAGATGCAAAGGTAGCTAGCGATTAAATGCACTATAAGGGCATAGATTTATTTATTTATTTATTTTTAACTTGATTTGGTTTAAAGTTTGGTACTAATGGGCTCTATTTATCTAAGCAGGTTCTCCTTAAAAATTAGTGGAGAACAGTGAAGATTCAACATTAAAAGAGGACAAAAGGAAGAAAAATCATACAGGCAATTTCTAAAAAAGAAGAGCAGTAGTTCAAGAAAAGTTTCAGGATCAAATTGAGATGTGGATTCTTTTTCATGAAATAGATTTAAGATCCCGTGGAGGAAAATGTTGCTGATTCATAACATGGTTATGCTTTTCTAAGTATTTTTTTCCTAAATATTATTCAAATGTCTTATAGTTGCTGTAATGCAGGTTGTGAAAATGTTGATATTTGTAACTCATTTTCATCTTAAAAGATGTTTTTTTTATAGGTCATTTTCATTTTGAAAAATTACATGAAATTAGTTACAAAATCCAATCAAGTTTCCATCTGACATGGCAGCACAGGAAATGTAACTAAAGTATTAATATAAAAATAATTACAATGAAAGTAAATTAAATAAAAGAACTTGAGCATAAAGCAGGTTATAGGCTAGTTATTAAATTTAAGGTACTTAGTGGGGCCTCTATGCTTTGGAACGTCCTAAACATCTATAACCCATAGATAAAAACTTTAGAGTGCATATGCATCAAAACACAAACAAAATGAAGTGAAATTTCATCCATTTCGGATCCCCCAACACCCAGTTATGAAAACAAACAGCGGATTCCACTGGGTGAGTGGCATTTTGAGTCTAGTGTCATAACAGGAACACATGGAGTTCTGGCCTTCTCTGGGCCATGCATCCATGTAGAAAAAGTGGTGTCAAAAAACCTGCCAATAGAGAATCCAACTTGGACCTCACACTACCAATATAAACTCCTCGCTTCTACACTTAGCCTCACTGGCATCATCAAACAAATGTATGCCAGTGGCAGAAAAACTGTTTTCCAGATGCCTTAAGCCACTCTTGCTCTAGCTGCTGACAGAGACAATTTTTTTTACTGACAATATTTTTGTTTTACTACGTAAATTGAGGGGGAGGGGGGGGGGGGGGTTGAACCTCAGTTCCGAGGCACCACAAGAGGTGTTGGAACCACTGGTTTATCCCTCAAACCCCTATTTACAAGATTAAACAAGAAATCTGCTATACTTACTTTTTTACGGCTAAGAGAGAGCTTTGGGTGCTTGATATGCTCCACTGAAAGTCTAGAAGGAAAAGATCGCATGTCATGTACATCTTGAGCTGCATCCATGCCAGAAGAAGAGTTAAGTCCCTGAAAATGATATATAAAATAAATTAGGGAGTTATCATTGACGAGGACCAAGAGCCATTGGAAAGCTAAAATACTTCAGAGAACAGAGATAACCTAGCACCAATAATAAGATAATTATAGAGGCATATCAACAAAGAAAAAAGAAGAACAAAAGAATTATGTTAAAAGATCAAGAAAGACCTTAAGGTACACTGTCTCATCCTCAGAAATTGTCTTCTCCTCAGCAAATTGATTGTCAAGTTTCGTTGTACATTTATGATCACCATTTTGAACCATCTGCAAGTCCATATTTTGAAAAAAAAAAAAAAAAGTTACTAATTCCATTGTAAACTTTACAAAGAAATTAATCAAATTGTAAGTAACAGGGAAAAATGAAAAAGATATTTTTGTTGGTCACCCTCAAGATATCTGGGTCCTTCCATGGGCCCTTATCAGAACGCATGCAGCCTCCTTTATCAGCACAGGTACAAGTGCCTCCTAGAAACTCAGGCAACTCACTGATGCAACAAAACAAACAAATTATTTGAAGTACAAAAAGGAAACCCAAAAAAAAGAATCAAAGAAAAATTCACTCAATTAGAATAGAGTAAGATCAGCAAACAAGATGAGATAGAAGTGCAAAATAGATTACCCATTAAAAACTTACCTAGCATCAATTATTTCAAGCAACTTGCTCTGGAATTTATTGCCTAGAACCTGGTGGATAGTACCATTTACTGATTAGTATATTCCCAACATCAAAACAAGCAGATTTAGCAATGATGTATCCTTACATGGATCTTTGCTGTAGTCTGAGGATCAAGGAACGATTTTACAGTGCTCCACAACATTCTAAATCCAGCACCAGCATTGATGATGAACATGCGATTCAAGGTCTGCAGTGCGGACAACAATTCACATGGCATCAAGATTCCTGCCATCCACAGTATAAAGACAAGATTCATAGACAAACAAATCAGAAAGAAACTACCTCAGGATAATTGCCACCATCAATCTTCTGAAGGCTCATAAGAAGTTCCCTGGCAGCTTTGTTTAAATTTTTCAGTCCCTGTGGCATTGATTCAAAATTAATATAGTTTCTGTAAAATATTCTATATCTCATTATTTTTGCTTTACGAGATTGGGTTTGTTGGGGGAGACGGGGGCACCTAAAGCAATTCAAATTCACTAAAAGACTTTCTAGCACACCATGTGCAGTGTGAACATGATTTCAACTTTTGGCACCTTTTAAAGAGTGACATGGTCATTTTTCCAAAGATCCATGATGATTACATTTCAGTTTATATTTTTATGCAAGATTACAGTTATCTAATTTTCCCACAGTAGTGATTATTGTTCTCACATACCACTCCTTGCACATCCAGGATGGTTGTACTTTGATCAATGTGCTTCTTTGCTGCAATTGAACAAGCTGGGAATTTTACGGCAAATGTCTTCTCAAACTCCTTTACGTGGTATTTCAAATATCGTTCCATGGTTGTGACTTGCAACAGCTTGGTAGAATCTACTTGGCCTAATCTCTCGATGTAAACAGGTCGTCCATCCTTATCCACTCCATGATTCCCTTGTGGATAGTATTCCAGGACTTCATTGACTTCCTTAAATTCAAATTCCTTTAAAAAAAAGGAGCAAGAAGAAAAAGAAGGAAAAGCAGCTAAGCAAGTGGGGCACACTGTTGGGAAATTAAAATCCTTAAAATATAAAAAAAAAAAAAAAAAAAAAAAAAAAAAAAAGAATAATAGAGAAAAAGGGAAAGCAAAGAAATAATACGAAATTTCAAAGCATTTCTAGCCCCAGCCACCCATATCTACAAGATATACCTCCATAACAGTGTCAGCACCATATTCCTTCCTCCACTGGAGCATGTCTGACCACATTTGCTTTGTTTTCTCCACATCAAATTTCCTGGCCTTCAAGAATCTGTAGTATCAAAGGAAAAGTTTTCAAATTACTTGACAAAAGAATAAAATGAAATTTTTTTAGTTTACTAAAAAATAAGTACAGTAATTATGTTCATCTCCTCTTTCGCAGAATCAATCTTCATAAACTGTGCAACACATGCCACTTACCAAATTACCAATTGTACTCAAACATTAACTAAAGTGTTTAATCTTCTAGCAACAGTTTCAATTAATTTCAGAGCATTAACGTAAGTGTGAGCTTAAAAAGAAAAAGATATAAGGATACTTTTCTAATCTGATAGAAATACACATACACACACATAATCTGTATGACTGTATCCACCTTTTCCATTAAGAGAACAGTTTCCCTTTTTCTATGCTATTTTATAAACAGGTTATTTTATCCAAGGCCAATTTCATCCACAAAATTCATGATGGAAACAAGAAACAAAAAAAGTAACCTGAGCATCATATGATAATCATCGTGCTTTGTAGGCAGTAGCTCCTCCAATATAAGTGCTTGACGGAAAGCATCCACGGCCTGCAACTCCTCTGCATCATGTACGTCCTCAATTTCAACAGATATCACTTTACTACTTCTCCTACCCTTTCTTGTCAAAGAATTCCTGAACTTGGCAGAGGCATTAATCGCTTTCTTCTTCAAAGCTGCAATTCTATTCTTCTTCTCATGGTCCAAGTTCTCAGCATCAGATCTTTCAATGGCTGTATGTAAACATGTGATCATGATATAAGTATATATAAACATCACATATGAGTTAGCATAAATTGTTAAAAAAAAAAATCTAAGGTTTTCCTATCATTGCTATTTTCATTAAGAGCATGCCAAAGCATATTAATATCCATGTTTTTGTGCAATTTTATTAGAATTCCATATACTCATCACTACTCTTCACCAAATACATACCAAATTTTTTTACAATAAGTCTAGAGACAATATTTTTCACCATTGATGACATGACCTTGATAAAATTATCAATTGTCCCAAAAGCTTAAACTATTAGGAAATGATGAATTTAATCGTTTAAGTTGCCCTTAGTAAGTGGGACCCAACAAATGGGAATTTTTTTAAAATGGAAGGTAAGAAGAAGACATGGTTTGAACCTAGGATCTCCTACCCTTGACACAATGATAAATTACTAACTGTTCCAAAAGCTTAAGCTATTAAAAATTGATGAATTTAATCATTTAATCTAACAGACCTGTTGTGATTGGTTCATAATAAAGTAGTGTCACAATAGGCCATGCCAGCAATTGTGAAA
Source organism: Quercus robur (assembly GCF_932294415.1). NCBI lineage: Eukaryota > Viridiplantae > Streptophyta > Magnoliopsida > Fagales > Fagaceae > Quercus > Quercus robur. The sequence goes on along the minus strand of NC_065539.1, from coordinate 18,501,497 downwards.
AATATTGTGTTCGCAGCATTTATTTATTTTTAAGGTCAATAATGTGCAATCATGGGAACAACACAAGGTATTAACATTAAAAAAGAAGACAGAGATACGTATGAAAAGATTGAATAGAATTGGATAACCTGGTTTGGGAGAAATTGTTCCAGACATGGTGACACTCATTTGGTAATTTGTGTGATCGGCTGTGATAGATGGCAAAAAAAAAAAAAAAAACAAAAACAAATCAACCACTCATGCCAGAACTCCCAAGTCCCAGGCCAAAATGGCTGCACATTTTAGATTTTACACATTTCCAAACCCATAATTTTGTATCAGCAAAAAATAAATACACTAAATTAAAAGAACCAAAAAGAGAGAAGTTGAAATCCGAAACCCTTACCTCAAAAAAAAAAAAAAAAAAAAAAAAGAAAAATCCGAAACCCTAAATTTACAGGGAGAGAGAGAAAATAATTTTTACCTTAGAACAAGGAAAGGGAGGTTTTGTGGGGAAAGGGAAATAAGTAAAGCAAAAAAGAAGAGGAGTAATTGTGAGGATGTGAACGTCCATAGAAATTTGCGGAGAGAAAGAGAGAGAGAGAGAATATGCTCTCTCGACCCAGTCTCGACCTCAACACCATTTGGCTGTAATCTAAAAATTGGCATGAGATATACAGAGAGAGAGAGAGAGAGACCGACATGCGAGGCCGTTCCATTCAAATCCTAACGGATCATCTAACAGCCCCTTCAACGTCTCTATTCCGTTTCCCGCCCAAATTCTGTCTGTCTCTTCTGTTCTTATATTTCTTTTAATTCAATTATTAGCAAACCCTGTTAAATACTCTAATTTAATTAAATAATCTTTATTTTTAATTTGTATTCAGAAAATTAGTTATAATTTTAGAATATATAAAAAATTCCCTTAATTTAATTAAATAATTTTTTTTTTTTAAATGGGGTTAAAATTGTTATTCAACAAATTTTTTTTTTTTTTTAAAAAACTAGTAGAGAAATTTTTTTCCTGAAAATTAGCACACTCTCTATTTATATATACATATTTCACGCACATTTTAATATTTTTTTTCTAAAAACTAGCACATATTAAACTTAGCATTTTACTTCATTTTAAATCCTAAATTTTAGTTTCTTAAACATTTCATTATGTGTAACCTCACTAATAATAGATAAATTTAAATTGAAAAATTATATTAAACTAAAAAAAAAAAAAAGTTTCCTTGCATGTGCTGAGTGTGTGTGACGAGACTAGTATGTATTATGTATTATTTAAGTAAATTACAAAACTCATTAAAAATGTCATGTGACTATAAGTACATGCATATAGATTTTTTAACCATCATATAGTGGGTTACATAAAAATTCTGGTAATTAAAGTGAGCATAAAAACATTTTCCTAACTGAATTAAGGGTCAATTTTGGATTTTTTTTTTAATTTTACATTTTTGATGATAAAAAGAAGATATATTAACATAAAAATAAGCTTTTCCTTTTTAGGTATGATTTTATATTAAAAGTAACTTTTTTTTATTTAATTTAGATTATATACTTAATACTTAAAATATCATTTTAAAATTTCATATAATTCTTGGTTAAATAGTAAAAGAAGGTTGGATCACTAAAAATTTACGCGGGATTTTGTGAATATTTGTAGAATATTTTTTTCTATTTTGGTTGTAATTTTAATATATTTGATTTGAATGGTTGTAAATTATTATCTTTTTTATAGGTTGTAAATTATTAGCCAACTCACATATTACCAATATTTGCGTTGTCATGACTCATGACATTAGTTATAGACTTGATTCTAACATGATGAGTTACAGACTCAATTCTAACATTATGAAGACATTGAGTAAGGCACAAAGTTTTTTAAATTGAGATGCTTCTGATGATCGATGGAAAGGTTTCATGGATCGAATCAAGGATAGTAAAATCCTATTTTTAAATGAAGAAGAAAAAAAAAAATGATAGCAAATTTCTATTAGAAGTGTGCATGAGTCGGATTGAGGGGTTTTTTCAACTCAACCCATCATGGTGGGTTAAAAAAAATCCAACCCAGCCCACATGGATCAAGTTGTACCCATGTGGATTGGACAATTTTTTTTTTTATAAAAAATTACTATTACTAATATTAAACGGAGAATTAGAACATCACTACAAATAAATGCAAATTTATAACCAAATAATCCTGAGCATAACACCAAACCAATACAAACTATATGAGGAGAACTTAGAGTATGGGTTTTATTTAGGAAGAGGGCTAAAAAAGCAAATAACAAAATTGCATAATATTTTTTAAAATTTTAAATGTATATTAAATATAGGTGAGTTGGGTCGGGTTAGATGAATTTGTGAGTCTTATGACCCGAACCCAACCTGAGCTACTGTAAAAACAAATTTCACAACTCAACCCAACCCACCAACCTCTAAAAACCGGCCTAACCCAATAGTTTGGGTTGGATTGGGTCTGAGTTCATTGCTACTCGAATGAGATTCTAATTATTTTGGGAAAGTTCTCATAGGATTATGCAATCCTACAATTTGGACTGCAGTTTTAAGTTTTAACAACTGTGGCATGCGTAGAGAAATTAGTGCAGTCTAGATAGGAATTTCAATCAATCCATCAATAGAACCAAAATAATTAGAATCTATCACCAATAAACTTATTCCTGTCTTGGAGGGACTCTCAAACCACCAATATGGGCTTTAGATAAAGTTGCATTACTTGTCATCAAGTTGGTTAGGCATGCTTGCTCAAACAAGGCATTTATGGAATGGTAACCTAGGACTCATTTCTCCATAGGGCTCAACAGTTGATATAAATGGTCAAAGTGCCTATTGAGTAATCATTGTTCAAAAAGAACACGCTGGAATAAATTCACATGAAGCAGAAGTGACTACAACAACACAAGCATGCATTTAAAAAGCATCTCAAATTCTCTCAATATCTAGGATCCTTCCCCCACCCCAGGCCTCCCCAAGTGACCTGAACTAAGAATCCAGATAGAAAATCTGCAGTTCTTCCATTTTTCAGTCAGAATCAGAATCAGGATTCAAAGAGGATCTCACTGTCCTGCGCCTATTTTCATGATTACCATCATCCTCTGCATCTGCATCTTCTTTCTTCTCAATAAGAATACCTGTACAATGATAGTTGAGAGAATATTGTGACAAGCTAAGAAATGCGAAACACACTGGACAAAAGCATTACCTTTCTTTATTAGTAGGGCCTCAAGTGTCTTTGTGGAAAAATCATCTTTTCCTCCCAGATCTTGAAACCCAACTAGCCTATCTACTGCAATTCCTTTTCTGAAAGTAAACATTGTGACAATAATCAAATGATGCAAAAATGCAGCATAATCTGAAGGTCATGAAATAAACATGAGGCATATCAGCACTGATAACCTTAGGCTAATGATCAAGTTATGCTTGTCTGGGCTACATCCAGGCAAATACTGCTAATTATATGTCATTATCATTATAATATTAAAAAACAAAAGAAGGCCAGAATCTTATGAGAGCTCTTTTTTCACTACTTCCAACTTCTTTTGGTCTCCGACTGTCTTTTGGTACAGTACTGATATGCCAATACAAAAATTGATGAATTACAACAATTAAAGGACAACAAATATGACCTTACCTGAAAAGAATGACACATGGCAAGGTCTTGACTCCTAGTTTAGCAACAAAGAAGGGTGCATTCTGCATTTCATTTTCAATAATGTATTCAATTTCATCTTGAATGATCAAAGTTTAGCAATAAATGAATCCCCAAATTCTGATATTGCAATTGGATATGCTCAAATTGAGTAAAATACCAAAAGATTTATCTATTAAATCATATTAACTGAAAAACTCATGTATACTGACCTCTGCATCCAACTTGATGAACTTTGTATCAACATGCTTTAGTGCAAGGGTTTTCAAATGCTTATCCACAATCCTAACAAAATCCATTTGGCATTAACACCAAAAATTTTGTAATTCAGACATTCATGTGTGTACATGAGAGAGAGAGAGAGAGAGAAAGATTAAAGTAAATGCTTTACTTGCAGCGATAGAACTCCCGATGGTAGAAATGACAAATCACTTTTTCACTACCAGTAACTTCACCCAAGAAATCCCCCTCAGTAACCTCCCTGTATTCTCCATGCCCTTGCTTCTTTAATGCTTCTCGCTTCTCAGCTTCTTTCTATTCAAATAAATCCTATCATAAATATAGAATGCTTACTCCAAATCTATACATCATAATGCATCTAGGTCAGTTCAGGGGGGAATAAAATTCAAAATTCTAACCTTGAGAGCTGCAATCCTATCGGAATGCAATTTTTCCAGCTCAGGATCCTAATATCACCCAATGCAAGTACACCTTATAAATAGAAACAACTGCATTAATATGCTAAATGCATGAATTACTATATAACTTACGTCCATCAACTCATCAAGGTCGACCTCCTGGTTGACAGAACTTGATGCCTGTGACTTCCCTTGAGCAAGCACTTCCTGTAAGATTATTTAAGTACGCATGAGACAACATAACAATTGGCAACCGAAGCTACGTTGCTCGCTAACTGTAAGAATCAAACACTACATTCTTAAATCATGTTATTAGTCATTCTAAATCACAAGGAAAATATTATTTAACCTGGCAAACATTTTTTAGTATTAACTAAACTACTTATAGCCCACTTCAACCAGAAACAATCATAGAACATTGAAATTTTAAAAAACCCGAATGGATAGATATACTTCTTGACTTATGAGGACCGCATAAAGATCTTTACATTCTGCTAAGCAACAGTATAATATAGGGTGACATACAAAATCAATTTTTCATCAAAAAAGCAAGTGGGCAGTTAATTTAAAGACTAAAATCTAACATTGCAATCGGAAACAGACACGTAGAAAGAAAAGTAGCATTCTTGTGTTTCCAATGGAGCATCAAGGATTCATTTGCTTCTTAAATTCTAGATTGCAAAAGCTATTAATAGAGAATTGGGGAGCTAGACACGGCAAGCTAAGATTTTTATACAACTCCCTCAAATTATTTTGGGAACTTTAACAGACTTAATTCCCATAATTGCAAAACAATAAAGATTCTTGATGCTTTTACTTAATCATGTGAATTCAAAGATTTCTAGCCTGTTGAAATAAATTTATCAAAAAAAAAAAAAAACTAACAAAGTACAAATACAAATACAAATACAACAATAACAGAAAAAATTTGGATCTGATGAAAAAAAATATAAAATAAAATTGCAAAGTGAATTGAAGAGGAGAACACACACACACCTTTTGATAATCACGAGCAGCGGCGGCCATAACATTTCCAAATGCTAAGTTACTCAGAGTCGATTTCACTGAATCCGGATCCATCTCGCTAATTTTTTTTTTTTTTCTCTCACTCTCTCTTTCTGAAAGATTTTTAAAAAGCATATCAGAATTGAGATCAGAGAAGTATGAGATCTTAGCATTATAAACATATTTTTGGAATTTGTTTTGAATGGAACTATATGAAAAGAAAAGAAAAAAAAGTTAAGAACTTTTGAGATCTGGAAATGGAAGACTCTACCTTTTTAGAGTTGGTGAAACAGTATTTTCTTTCTCCCGGGGGCTTCACTGCTTTCAAATTTCGAAGAAGAGAGAGAATTGAGAATTGAGAATTGGGAACCTGAAAACCACACAACCACCCAAAAAACAAAACGGTACGTTTTTGAGATCTGGAAATTTCGGTATCCTGGGGGGGAATTGAGAAAAACAAAACCTGGGTCTGGGCCGAACTTTGAAGTCCGAACCATTTCAACATAATGTAAAGGCCCAGGATCAGGCTCAGGGTTTCCCCATCTTGGCTTTGGAAAATTTTATTTATTAGAGAGAAATAATGAAATAATAAAGTCTAGAGACACGACATATTTCACAACAGTTTTGCAAGATTGTTTGAGATCTTTAAGGTGGTAATTTATTAATGGTAGATAATAAAGTAGTTTAAGTGGAGGGTTCATATTAAAATCAATAATTATTTGTCAACTCAGCATTTGTGAAATTTATTGTGAATGGTTCCGCCAAAGTTGTTCACATATAGAAACCAAAAACCGAGCTTAATACTTGTTAAGCAAAACATTCCACAACACAATCTTGGTACGATTGATGGAAATAGAATCAATGTAGAAGATTAGTAGGTTATAGACTAAAGTAAGGTTGAACCGAAAATTATAAAGTTAATTGTAACGATGGAATTATATTTATATCATCCAAGAAGTTTAAAAATGGTCATGAAATGATGTAGGATTTCTTAATCCTCATTATGAGACCAAAAATGCAGTCATACAACACTCTAGGAGTACAATAATAATGTTCTTCCTTCTATGATATAATAGTATATCACATTAATTAAATTCATAGCAAGATCCATCATTCATGTGAAAGGAATGAATACGACATTATTGTATCATGAGATTATCCAATAATTTTCCTAGAAATCCATATTTGATCATGCATATCAATCAAGCCATTGAGAGTAACCGTTAATCAACTACCTCATTGAATACCATTAGCCCAGACAAATAATTGGCCTTACTAATCTATAAACAGAATTGTCTCGTAAAATAGAAGCAGCCTGAGAGCAGTATTAATGCTTACATAAGCCAGTGACATGATTTATTTATGATAGGAAAGCAAAAACTAATTTCTTTCTAGCTTAATGATTAGTATGTAACTTCACAAGAAAGAACACATTTGTGCTGTCATGATTTATTTGTAACAATGTATAGAAACTAAGAGTTTAATGAATGGCATCAATTGCTGAATATATATGATATCCATGTTTACATATAATAAGAAACAAGAGTTTTACAATGGCATGATTAAAAAAAAAAAAAAAAAATTACATCAAATTTATTCCTCCTCACGTTTGTCATTGTTTTAGCTTCTGTGCTCTTCCTTCTTCCAAACGCCACCTCTAAAGCCAAAATCATCAACTGGGAAAGATCCCAACTCCGGACACCAACTCACATTCACAACTCTTAATGAAGGCATAACTCGTTGCACCCTCAACCATTCCACTCCCAAATTCGAGAGAGATTCCAACATCAAAGCCTCAATCTTCCAGACGGTATTAACATCCCCCCAAAATCTCTGATTCATCTCTGCAATATCACCAGAGGAGATTGAAAGAAACTTTAAGAAAGGCAGTGATATGGGGTTGAGCCACATTGGACTCATCTTTCCTGGATAGAATTTGAGACACAGCTCATGGAGTTGCTGTGGAGGAAAGAGTTTATCGACCTTGGTAATCAGGTCACTACCATGACTATCGAAGCAACTCACTGTCAAATATTGCAGTTCTTGGAGATTTATCAATGCATTGACCTCATTGTCTCCAATCTCATCAGCCCGAGTTATTTGTAAACCCAATGTCCTGAGTTTAGTCAAATTTCTTAATTCACCAATGCGACAACCTTCTAATTGACTTGATCTGGCAGGTCTAAACCCCAACAATACCTCAAGGTTTGAAAGCCTTCCCAAGCCTTTGGGCAAGCATTCAAGTGAACCGCAATGGCTTACATCTAAAACCTTGAGCTTCTTAAAAGTCACAATATAAGATGGAATCATTTTCAAATTTTGACAATAACTCACATCCAAAATTTGAAGGTGGCTGATCTTCTCAAGTGAAGGTGGGAGTTGAATCAGTGGATGAGTGTTGCTTAAACTGAGGTAGGTTAGGTGCTGAAGGGAACCAATCTGATTCAATGTAACTGAGAGAGATGCTTCAAAGATTGATCTGGAAACATCCAATACCCGCAAGTACCGAGACTCGTGAACTTTTTTGGCCATGCTTGATGCAATCTTGTTTACTTCAGCAGTCTTATTTGTGGACAACAATGCCCGCAACTTTTGATTGGCAATGAGGTGCTTTGGGCCTAAATCGTTTTGGATCCCCAAATGACGACAACTTGAACCATTTTCGTTATAGAATGCATCATCTTCTGCAACTTTTAGCACCAAATCACGAACCATATCATGAATTGTGCAATTGTAAATAGTCCCATTGTAAGTCTTATCAACAACCTCAATCAAACAACGATTTGTTAAACCTGAGAAACAATCTTCCCCTGCTTCAGTTGTTGATCTGCCACCCCTCAGTGGGACAAAACCTTCTCCAATCCACCAACGGACTAATTGATCTTTGCCTATGACACAATCCTCTGGGAAAATAGAGAAACAAAGGAAGCATGACTTCAGATAAGACGGGAGCTCATCATAGCTCAATTGTAGTGTAGCCCTCAATCCACTCTCAGAATCATCATTTTCAGCTAATTCATTGCGGAAATGGTCTGAAATCCGCTTCCATTCATGATATCGAGGCGGTTTACAAAGCATCATTCCTCCAACTACCTTAATTGCTAATGGAAGACCCTTGCACTTCACTACAATCTCCTTCCCAATATTCTCTAGCTCAGGGAATGTACATTCACCACCACTGGCTGCAAATGCAATCTTTCGAAAGAGCAACCAGCTATCAGACCCACTAAGGCATTTAGGCCAATGGATTTTGTCCTCCTTTACTCCCATCTTTCGTACGACTTTCTCATTTCTTGAAGTAATAATAACAGTGCTTCCATTTCCTTTAGGTAATCCTGCCAAAATTCTTTGCCACCAAGCAACATCCTCGCTCCACACATCATCCATTACAATCAAATATCTCTTCCCTATGAGATATTGGTTTATTTTTCTCAGTAATTCACCTCGATCATCTCCTGAACTTGCATCTCCCAGGTTCCTCAACATGCTTCTCATAATTTGTTCTTCAGTAAAAGTCTGGGAAACAGAAACCCACATTCTTCTTTCAAAGTGCACCTCTACTTCTCGATCATTGAAAACTTCATGAGCAATGGTGGTTTTTCCCAGCCCACCCATACCAACCACTCCAATTCCCAGTATGCCGTCATCTGCATTAAATACCCAATCTTTTATCTTTCTTTTGTCACCTTCCAATCCTACCACTTGTGTATGATCATACACAGGAGAGCTCCATCTAGGAAACAAGTCATTTTGGTCTGGTTGGTTCAAAATTGATACTCCAAGATAGGGTCCAATGTTTTTCTTGATTTCGATAATTTTCTCGTTGATTTCTTTAAGGCGCTTTCCAGTCTGATACTGGAATGGCAGTTTTTTAGGATAGATGCACATAAACCAACCAGCGGAAAAGGGGTCATTATCCCTCGACTGAAGTTGGCAATCTGCTAGTATGTCTTCAGCTTCAAAAATCAGTTCTCGCAAATTGACCATGATCGTACGAAGGACTTGCTGCTTCCTTTTGAGCCTGTCAGCATCTTTGAGGAAGCCTTGCATTAATAGGAGTTCACTCTGTAATTTTTCAAACTGATCTCTGAATTCAACCAAAATGCGGCTCTCTTCTGAAAGAGCTTTAAGCAGGTTATCCAAGAAAACGGATACTACTGCATCCACCATATCTTTGCCTTGAAAATATTTTGAAGAAAATTAATTAGGAAAAAAAAAAGAACTCTTCAATATTTAACAAAAATACTATTGCGAGAATCATTAAAGAATGAAGAAATCAAGAAATGCAATCAAGACTACTAAGAAAATTGCCTCACATGGGAGCCCTTTCCTATAGGAAACAATGATAGAGTCAAGATTTTCTCCCTATGTCTGTAATTAAATATATTGATTTTATTTTATTTTGAAAATAAAATTTCCTATTACAAACCAATACCTTATTACAAACTTTCTTGACAAATTTGTATATTTTGAAACCATTGTATCATCCCCCATCATCAATACCATCAAAAACAATAAATTTAATCACAAACACTTTGAAATATAAACCCATACTTTTACTATAGAGACAACTTAATATGAATTTTGTAGTAATTAATAAACACTATAATTAGACTTGTCACCATGTAAACCGATAATATCTAAAAATTTCATTATTTAAAATTAATTAGTAGAGGTCCTAGAATAATCACTTTTTAGGAACTAAATAAAGTATGAGATGAAACCTCTTAATTATAATTTTTTGTCAAACTAGTAAACAAATTCAACCCAGTAAGTTTCTCCCAAAAAAAAAAAAAAACCCAATATAAGATTTAAGGTTTAAATCATTTTTCACCTAGCTGCACAATCTTTTCTTTTTCCACGTATTCTCTCTCTCTCTCTCTCTCTCTCCAACAGATGAACCATAGAAGGGTTTGAGAATAAGCCGATAGGGTGTGTTAAGTAATAAGTAATGGGGAAAGTGGTTATTTGTTTGAACAACTAGGTTCAAGAGAAGTTTTTTTTTAAAAAAAAAATCATTTGTTTTGTTTTAGGGACCACTTTTGCTATATAAAAACATGTTCTTCATTATTATTTTTTATTTGATCAGTCTACAGATTCTTAAGATTGCAAAGAGTTCTCATTTTTTTTTTTTTAAATTGCTTTTGTAATTGACACAATAATTTCTCAATAAGTGCAATTGAAAAAGAAAAAAAAAAGATAAAAAGAAGGAAACAATTAATCCCTAATACTTTACATATACCTCAAAACTTTTTAAATTTCAACTTGCAACTATGTGACTCTGCCTCTGCTGGAAAATATTGACAGTATATTGAAATGTTATTAGATAACCATTGCCTAAAGCTGAATGGTTGAAGCTGATACAGCATCCAAGAGCTATTCCAAAGCATATTTCATAATCTGGCTAAATTTCAAAAACAAATTCTCAACAAAGGGTAGATTACTTAAATGGGATTATAAGATGTCCCTTGTCCATTCTGTAGAAGACTTTTTGAAAGCAGGAATTACTTGTTTTACGATAGCATCTTTTCTAAAATAAATTGGAAGCAAGTAATAGAGATGTGCTTAATTAGAAGGCACATGGATGTGGAGTTACAATGGACTACTACAAACTCAAAGGGTATGTGATAAATTACCACTTGTTCGGAAAAGCGTAAGTTGATGGTAAAGAGAATTTTAATCAGCTCCAATCACAGAATCACTATCCTAATGGTATGAATTTACAGGCTGTTTAAGTGAAGCTAGTAAGGACCGTAATGTTAGGTGTACACATGGGAGTGAAGTTTCACAATAAATAATGATGAGAAGAATGAGTAGTTAATATAACATAATTGAGCTAGGAGGTAGCAATTGATCTAAATGAGTAGTTAAACCTTAGATATCGCTGTTAGAAACACTAGGAGGTGTCAATTGAGCTAAATTGTTTTACTTGATTAGTTTATATATTCTGCTGTAATTTAGGCGGCTAAGCTGCTGGTGTTCTGTAAGTAGTGATCTAGTTTGAATAAATTTTAAAGCATTTTTGCACCAGAACTTATGTCTATGAAGTGGATGGTTGAGCTAACTTCTATTGTTACTCCCAAATACTCTTTTGTGTTGTGGAATCTCTATTTTACTCGAAATGGTTTCATAGATAAGATTTTATTTTCTGGATTCAGCAGTTTATACTTTATAGACAACCATGTCATTTAATATCCAGTATGAACCATGAAATGGATACATTTCCCCGAACAAACCGATGTGCACTAAGAATCTTCTTTTCTAATAACAAATTGCCCGAACTCAAAAGCCAAAGACTCAAAAATAACTAGACAATTTTAAAGTCTTCATGCCATATATATAGATATGAGTTTCTAAATCAGTAACCGCAGTTCATACAAATGAAATGAAACCGTAAAAATACAAGTTGGTAGAGACTATTAAACATTTTACTAGGAAAAGAACTAAAAGGAAAAGAATGAAGTTCAAGTAATTGGGTATGTTAAAACTTACAATTAGCTTGTTCACTGGTTAAATTCTTCTACAATGATGCAGCCCAGTGTTGATGAAACCAAGTGAGTTTATCCTGCAAGAGTTGGAACCAAGCAATCGGAATGAATCAGAATAACCATAATCTGTCAATTATAAAACATATCTGAGTTTTGTGAGACATTACAAATGAAACTTGTAAGAGAAGATCAGACAAGTTTTTCTTACTTCTCTTGAAGAAGTCTGGGAACTCTCAATTTGGTTAAAGAAAAAGTCATACGAAAATTTTATGAACAATTTGGGAGCTGAATTTACGTAAACATCCTTCCATTGGGTGATCCAATGATGCTGCTACCACTTTGACAACAAAAGGACATTTAAGGAAATATGTTCGTCAACTCCACGGTCGGTCAACTATAAGTATTTAAATAAATAAAAAGGTAGTGCATTTTTTCCACGCGGTTTGATAGCCCAGAAGGATAGAGACTTCGTTGAGTACTAGACTTTTTCCTGGTCAGTCTCCTCCACTGGTTCTTGGAAATTGCTAAAGCTATTTCATTGATAAATTCTCATCCGGGGCTGACAATTTTCCTTTCTTTACATACGTTTTCTTATCAACCAAACACGGCTGACACTAAATTTAACTCTTCAAAGTATAAAAAAAAAAAAAAAAAAAAAAAATACTTACATAATGGTTTATAAAGAAGTAGATGTTTGGTAAAAATGATTTAACTGTAAACAGAGGCCAAATCATCGTGTCTTGAGCTTTGAGGTCGTTTTCATCTCTGTCAAGCCATTGTAACCTTGGAGGCTTCGAAGGAACACGTTGCAGAGAGCCAGAGACGAAGACCAAAGGTCAATTTGTCGGAGACCAATGTCATGTTCTATATCAAGTTACACAGAATATGAATTTTTGTTTTCTTAAACTTTTCTTTGGATACTTTTATTTGATAATCATTTATTTTTAACAATATCTTTTTCTTTTCTTTTCTTTTCTAAAACTAAGCTTAGATATAAAACATTTTTATAACTTAAAAAAAAAATTAGGAATGATTGAAAATTTGAAATAATGTTACTCAAATCATAATCAATAATATTAACGGCGGTTAAAAAATTTATAAATTATTATGTCGCTAATATTATATTTCTTATTTTTAAAAAACAAAAAAAAAAGTTTGTTTTAACAACTATAACAAAACTAAACTTTAATTATAGAAAAAAAAAAACTTTAAAGAGTATGATTGGGAAATTTTTTTTTTTGGTGATGTATATAATTTTGGAAGATGTCATTGTATCTAATCACATTTTTTATTTTAATATAAAAAATGGAGAGGTAAAGAAATAAAATAATAAAATTTAATAAATTTAATGCGTTCTACTAATTGACCTCAATCATATTAATTTTTATATAATAATAGAAAAAATTATATACTAATAAAAAAAAATACTTTTTATGTATATAAGTATCATAATAAATTTATACCAATTATATTTCTTTTTTATTCTCAGCCAAAAAAATAAAATATGTATCTTATTGTGAGAGGGGGAAGCTCGAAGAGAAGGAATTATTAAGTGGGATACATCCGAGGTGCAACTGGACCAAACTATTCACTAGGTCAAGCCCGGCCCAGTTAGGATATATAGTTAGGTTAGGGAAATCGAGGAGGACAACTGGTTTGAGGAACAAATACTTTCTTGGGAGACTGGAGATAAACCACCAAGGTCATAAGCTTGAAGGCTAAGGAGGATGATAGTGATGTGCAAATAAGGGGCAGGAGGAAGCTTTTAGATAAAACATCCATCTCCTCCACGTTTAATGCACTCTACCAGCTCAGTCTATTGCATTAATGGTAGAATGACCCTTGAACAGTGCCCCCACAGCCTATAGCCTATTTTACTGCCACCAGCAAAACAGTAATGGGACAAGTATCTAAAGAAGGATCAATAGCCATCCAAATGGAAGGTTTAGATGCAAGCTAAACAGCTATATATAGGAAGGAAAGTCCTCCTTAAGGAGAGATTGGAAAAAGTTTAAAGAGAGAAATAGGGAAATAGAGAGAGAAAGTTATATCATTGTAAAACTGAGAAGTGTACTCCTAAAGATCCATTGCTCCTTGGCCAACCCAAGGAAGAACTTAAATAAAAATTTCTCTTTCCTTGTTATAATTTTTTATTTAAAATTGTCATCCTTACCAATTTTTTTTCTCTAATTACCAAATTGTGGCTACAAGAGCTGAAAAGGTTGACTTTGACAATCCACCTTTACAAATTGGTTGTATTAGGCCTCTATCTTGACCAGTCTCATCTGAGTTGGGTCAGCTGCTAGTTTTGGCCCCTACACTTATTTTTTAGCACAAAAAGAAAAAGGAAGTATAAATCTTATTTCTATCATTTCACTTTTCTATTTCTCTTTACCAAACATGCATAAGGGAAAACCTAAGCATTATCTATACTTACAATTTTTTATCATTCTATTTTTCCATCCTTTTAACCAAACAAGCCCTAAGATATCTAGTAACAAATGGTAAAAGATTTTTGTTACTCGAATATTGATTAACTACATTCCCATTGCATATCAAATTATGAAGCTAAAAATTTGCTAAAATTTTTTGATGTTCCATATGTAGGGACAGAGCCAGACTTAGAGTTGGGGGCAGCTTTGCTGCTAACTATATGCAGCGGCTTCGACTTTTGCTTTATTGCTGCTTAGCCGCTAAGTTTTTTATGTTATTTATTTATTTATTTATTTTTGCATGCATAGGCTTTTGGATAAGGACAAAAATATTTTGTTTAAAATTTTTAAAGGGATGGGTTGTTTAGTTGATTGAGCTTAATTTTTTTAACTTTACTATTGGTAATTTTTGTTATTGGACTATTTTTTTGGGGCTTGTATATTTTGTTCTAGATTTTTAGATCTATGGTTTTTTTTTTTAGTCTTTAAAAGGAGGAAAATATTAGAGATATAAACTATTTTACTAATTGTTGATGTGATAAGTGGTTATAGGTAAGTAAAAAAATGGTTTAAGTGGTAGGCTCAGATGTAAACCAATAAGAATTTTCTACTTCAAAATTTTATATAAATGTTGTAAAAAAATTTGTGGTTATAGCATTACTCTTAAAAGAATCAATAATTGCTAAAATTAGTACTTGATACCTATATATACTAATATATATATATATATATATATATATATTTTAAATTTTGGGGTGGCCAATGCCTCCCAAGTCAAACTATGCCTCCATCTTTGGCCATACGATTTATTTTTATGGGTCATATTAATGGGTATGCTTGAGATAATTGTTTTTTTTTAGAGAATTTCAACCTTTGATGTCCGCTCTTGATGATAACTCTTTATCATTAGACCAAGACACTAGTCAGTTTTTAGTGTAGGCGGGGATTGAACCCCACATCTCTTATACAACTATCAGAGATTTTACTAATTAAGCTAACTGGAACCCACCCCTTAGGATAATTGTTAATAAATCATATTAGGAAAGTTTTGACACAACTTTTATAAGAAATATAAAAGTTGTTAGAAAAATGAATTATTTATCATTTTTCCAATAAAAAGTTTCTAAAAATAGTTTATAAACCAATGCGCATTTGTTAACATATACTTATTTTTATTAGCAAATATTATAGATGCTGATGAAGCACGAATTTGTCCTCGTCAGTATGCTCTTCGTTGTTACCGATGGATGACCCGCAGTGCCTGTTGAAAAGACAAGAAATAAAAAGAAAGTTCACCGGCTTGGTGCCAGCTAAGGACACTCTGATGCCTAAGTTAAATTCTTGCTCTGAATTGATAGTATAGTTGCAATATATTGTGTTTTTCATGAAAAATAATCACCTTAGTTCGATAGCCTTTTAAAGTTTGCTTTCTGGTGAATCATTTATGCCTATTAATGCTCTTCTAGGCATTTTCACCTGAATTAAATGTCACATTTAATGGTGTACGTTTTCAGACCTCTTAAAACACAATTGGATTAACTTAGTTAATTAGCCAAGTAATTACTTAGTCCAAATTTCAGATCTAGGTTAACACAATCATACAATCATATCAATGTAAAGTGCGGAATATAAAGAACACAAAAATATGATGACCCAGAAAACCACACCGATAAAAACCTGGGGAGGATTTAACTTAGCTATCCTCAAGGTAAACTTGAATCTATTATGAAAGAATCGAAGTTTTACAATAGCGACTTAGACCACTAACGTCCTGTTGCTACCCACCAGTAGAAAACTTACTGACACGACCACATGATAGCTGCGAGACCATGGACTCCTTCTTTCTTGGATTCTCCAGCAAGTACAAGCACTCTCGCTTGTGTATCTTTAAGCTCTTTTGCAGCAACTGAATGATCATCAAGCTCTCAATGAAATCTCCTTTTTGATAATCCTAAGCATGTGTGAAGGCAATCACCTCTCAGATTTCACAAGATATTCACACACACATCAAATAGAGTGACTTCAAAAACGTGGCTAGGATTTCCCTTTTATACCTAGGGCAAAACATAAAATCCTACACGTCATATGAGTTTAGGGCTGAGTTGGAAATTCTGCAAAAAAAACATTCTGCTCGACTTTCGATCGGTCAAGTCTAATTCTCAATCGATCGAGCCAAACCAAA
Organism: Quercus robur; assembly: GCF_932294415.1. Classification (NCBI taxonomy): domain Eukaryota; kingdom Viridiplantae; phylum Streptophyta; class Magnoliopsida; order Fagales; family Fagaceae; genus Quercus; species Quercus robur. Next base: position 18,485,094 of record NC_065539.1, on the reverse strand, counting down.
TTGCACAATGAATTCTGCAGCAGCTCGATTCCAACTTTACATAAAACACATACTTTGAGCAAGTCTAAAACAAGACTAAAAACCTATTTTGATCATACTTTGCCAACAATACAAATTTGAGTTCTAATACATTAGTTCCTAAATACTTAGAACCTAACAAACTCCCCCTTTGGCAATCCGTGACAAAACACAAACACAATGCTCAAAGTTACAAGTAAAAGCCCTTTACAAAAATAATGCTCATTACAAAATAATCCAATATAACTACTATCCATCAGTTGCAAGTGTAGACAGCAGCACAACTGAATCCACCTGTATATTTCCTAAAATACTCAACAAACACATAAACTCATGTGTGGAAAATACAAGTAAAACAAAAATAAATTCTTGACTTCACAAAACACAAAACAAAGACATATATCATGAACAACTCATAAATATAAATCAACGAGCAGTGAAACAAGAAACACAGATAACAATGTATCTCCCCTTAACATGAATAACCCAAAAACAATACATCAAGAGCCAAAAAGGATACACATACACAGTGAAGCACCTAGATACAATCTAAACTCCACAAGCTCCAACAAACAAAATCTCTCCCCTTAATTACAAAAATCATTTACAAGTGACCAAATATTCTCCCCCTTTTTGTGATGGAATGCCAAAGGGCAATCAGAATCCATCATCAAAAGGATGTGGTGAAGGCGAACGTCTAAGATGCACCAAATCTGCTCACAAAGCACGAAGCTTATTAAGCATGTTCACCAAAATCTGAACATAAGTCGCTTAAATGGTCATGACAGTCTCTAATGTATGACGAATGGCAAAATCATCCGAAGTAAATGGTGGAGGAACAGTAATAGTACTTGTAGAAGAAGGAGGGGATGCGGTACCAGAAGGCTCAACTCGAGGGCATTTAGAGCTCTCTCTCATTTGAGTAGCCTTTTGCCTAAGAAAAGTGGCACCTATGGGAGCAATAATGTGTACGGGCTCAGAAGAGGGGAAGTCATCTAAACCTAAAAATAACAAAATCCTATGAATGAAAACAGGATGGAAAAGAGTATGAGCGGTAGAGGAATTCCTATGAACTTCGTTCAAAGAATGAAGAAATAGATGAGGAAAACTAATAGAAGGATCCGTAATAAGAGCATACAAAAATGCACATCGCTTTAAAAGAATGGTGTGCAGATGAGAGATAGGTCACAAGGAATGACATACTATCCTAAAAAAAAGATAAGTAGTCTCAATGAACTCAGCAGAAGTGATTCTAGGATAAGAACCCCACCAGATAGAAGTACTAGTGATGTAAGACATGATGTCATCTAGGGAAGGAGACTCATCATAAGGGTAAACAGGATGCCGGACCACAGGTACTCCAAGAGCATCAGCCACTACACTAGGAGTAATGGTGAACTCTACACCTCGTATCCAACTCTTTACTAAAGTGTTGGAATCATAGACGTGGATAGAGAGGTTCAAGTAGAACTCTCTAATCAGGGTAGCTAGAAGAGGATAATCAATATCCAAAAGTGGCAACCAGTCCCGATGCTCAAAGTATGCCTAAATGGCAGGATCTAGCTCATCTAACAAAATCTTACGCTCTGCCTAAATCTTTCTCTTAAGGTTTAAAGACTTATACAACTTTTGACATTTCTCACTTCGAAACAAAGTGCCCACAGAGGAAGGAGCAGAAGAAGAGGAGGATGTCTTACGGACTCTAGTCTTCCTAGGCATGGTGCTAGGGTAAGGACAAAGACACAAGAGAAAGAACAAAAAAAAACACTAAGGGCAGATTGCAAGTTAGCACAAAACAAATATAGAAATAACAATCTATATGATGCATGAATAGATAAATGTCATGATGCATGCTCTAATGTAGTGATAACAAGTTCAATTTAAGTTTAGAATCACAAAATTGACTTGAGCATAGAGTTTATAACAAAAAACCCCAAAATTTTGAAAAATCACTTGTTCAATTTGTACTAAATTGACCAATTGATCATCACACAAGTTAGAAAATAGTTTATAATGATCAAATTAATCAATCCAACAAGCCAATTTCATCAATTAAACTCAATTTGAACAAAATCCCCAAATCGAGTAGTTTCAAGCCTTAGAATTTTCAATTTCTCACAATACGTCAAATTGATCAAATTAAACACCAAAGATCATGTTTATAACATCCCCCAACAAAAACCCATTGATCAATTGTGAAAGAAAATGCTTAATTCATCAAAAAACGCCAAAAATTTCATAGTTTCGAAATTTCCCAAATAATGCATGATTTGATGAATGAAAAGTGAAAATAAATGCAAAAGGAAGGGTATAAAGGTCTTACTAGCCTTGGGAGAGAAAAACCTTGCAAAAAGAATGGTGGAAAATGACAAAAAATCGGATTGGAGCCTTGACCAAGTCGTATAGAGAGAGAAAAAGCTGAAAAACTTTTGAAAAAGTGAGTTTGAACACGTGAAAATCAATTTTTTTTAAAATTATTTACACAATTTTCGATCGATCGAAAATGCTTTGATTGATCCAACACCAATCAAGCACCGATCGAAACAAACAGAGACTCACAAACATTTTTAATAGCAATTTCGATCAGTCGAAAAACAATTTTGATTGGTCGAAATTCTGGAAAAATCTTCTTTTTTTTTTTTGAAAAACAAAGAAAAATAATGTAGAAACTCCTTAAAGCATTGAATTTTTTAAATCACATATATGAGTATGAGATGAAATGCTTTTCAAAAACACATGTTTTGAACCCAATTTTCCCAAAATTAAGATTTTCAATCCATTCTCTTAAAATCTCAAACATCAAATATGTTTTGCATAAAACTCAAGAAATTTTCAAACTTGGTTGGTCAAACCAAAAACACACACAATAACATGTACAAAGTTTAGCAAAGAATAACTTGTGTAGTTTGTGCAATTAGCAAAAACTTGAGATACATGTGAAGTGATATATGAATAGAAATCAAACACAAACAAAATTCATCACATAGAGTTTGAAAGAGACTATCACCTAAAGAGTTACATCATATAACTCTCATATCTCTTAGATCATAAGCTTGCAATCATGTAAGTTTCTTGATTTGCCTTATATTGTACACACAAATTTTAATTTAGTAGAAACTTATTAAAATAGTCGGGATGTACACACCAATTTTATTTGATTGATTTAACTTTAAGTCCAATAATGTACACACCAATTTTAAGCAATTTAACCGAGGCTACACCTTATTTTCTTTTTGTGCATGTGCTACACTTTTTAGAGCACAAAATCTTATGATATGCATTAAGGTGTTCATGATTGGCTTGTGAATAATGATGAGATGGTTATTTATGCCTTTCTCCAAAAGTTCAAGTTCGACAGTCAAAGACATGTGACTTCAAGATCAAGACAAGGTGATCAAAAACTATAAACATCATTCCCACACAACATGCACTACAAAGTTTCAACTAGTAAAGTGCAATAAATAAGCTAATCCAAGCTAAACAAGGTACAAAGACATGTTATGTAAAAAAAAATTGACCAACCTTGTTTTCAATGCCAAGAAAATAAATGCAAAACACAATTTGCTTCTTTTTTTTTTTTTTTTTTTTTTAATTTGAAAAGAATTAAAAAAAAAAAAAAATCCTAGAATGAAGTGCATGAATGTAATGCAATGCAATGCAATGCAAAAAAAAAAAAAAAAAAAAAAAAAAAACAATGGTCACAAAGAGTAGAACAATGAACACAAGGACCAAAAAAGCCAAAGCCGACTAGGGACACGGAATCACACCAATTACTTGACGAAGTGTCTCAAACTTACTTCTATCAAGAGGTTTGGTGAAGATGTAAGCATTTTGACGTTCAGTAGGAATATACTCAAGAGCCACAATCTTCCTTTGAACCAAGTCCCTAATAAAGTGATATCTAATCTCTATATGTTTAGTCTTAGAATGCTGAACAGGGTTCTTAGAAATATCTATAGCACTAGAATTATCACAATAAACAACCATGGTGTCTTGTGCTATTCCATAATCACTCAAAAGTTTTTTCATCCAAAGAAGCTATGAACAACAACTTCTAGCAGCAATATATTCTGCCTCTGTAGTAGACAAAGATACAGAATTTTGCTTTTTACTCATCCAAGCAACAAGATTGGCTCCTACATAAAAACACTCACCTGTGGTGCTTTTTCTGTCATCAGCATTACCGGCCCAATTAAAATCAGAGAATCCAGTAAGAGACATATTTGACTCTTTGCTATAAAACAATCTATAATCACAAGTTTCACCAACATATTTTATGATTCGTTTAACAGTATTTAGATGTGAAACCTTAGGATTAGATTGAAATCTAGAACAAACACCAACACTAAAAGCAATATTAGGCTGACTAGCAGTTAAATATAAAAGACAACCAATCATGCTTCTATAAGTGTAACATTGACTGACTCACCAGATGGATCATTGGTTAATTTTGCATTGGCAACCATTGGTGTTCTAGCATGTGCAATATTATCAAGTCTAAGTCTCTTGACTAGATTCTTGGTATACTTTGCTTAGTTGATGTAAATTCCAGAATCTGTTTGCTTCACTTGCAATCTTAAGAAATAATTTAGTTCACCAACCATATTCATTTCAAACATTACCTTTATTTCATCTGCAAAAGATTGAGCAAAATAATCATTAGTAGCACTAAAAACAATATCATCAACATAAATTTGAGATATTATAAAGTAATCCTTATCATTTCGTATGAAGAGAGTAGAATCTGCAAATCCTCTTTTGAAGCCATGCTCAGTGAGATATGCAGTCAACCTATTATACCAGGCCCGTGGAGCTTGTTTCAAACCATAGAGGGTTTTCTTCAACTTATAAACATTATCTGGTCTGTGAGGATCAACAAAAACCCTTTAGTTGTTTAACATATAACTCTTCTTGCAACATTCCATTCAAGAAAGAACTCTTGACATCCATTTGATACAGCTTGAAATTCAGATGACTAGTTATAGCCAAAAGTAAATTAATGGATTCCAATATTGCTACCGGTGCAAAGGTCTCATCAAAATCAATCATTTCCACTTGTGTGTAACCTTAAGCAACAAGTCTTGATTTATTCCTGATAGCAGTGCCATGTTCATCTGACTTGTTCTTAAAGATCCATTTAGTTCCAATCACAATTACTCCCTTTGGTCTAGGAACTAATTCCCACACATCATTCCGAACAAATTGATGAAGTTCTTCATGCATAGAATTAACCCAATCAATATCTTGAAGTGCTTCATCTACTTTCTTCGGTTCAAATTGGGACAGATAGCATGAGTGAGTAATTACATTTAAGGTTTTTAATCTTTATCTCATGTTATCATTCAAACTTCCCAATATATTTGTAGTAGGATGATTTAGCCTTACTCTAGAGGATGGACCTTTAATTAGAGATGTGGAGGTACCTTTTTGTTCTAATGAAGGACTAAACTCATGTTGTGCTTGTTGAGTCTCATGAACCGGTGTGGATGGTTTTGGACTTGATGGCATAGAAACTACATCATTCAGCACCATCAACTCTTCATCACTATGCTTCCTCACTTAATCAACAAGAAGTGAGTCATCAACCTCCATAGACTTATCTTGAATCGGAGCAATGTTTTCTGAATGTGCTTCTGAACATACTTCATCATTGATCACAACATTTGAAGATTCCATGACTGTTTTGGTTCTCAGATTATATACTCTATACGCTCTACTAGAGGAGTATCCTAGAAAATATCCCTTATCACTCTTTACATCAAAATTTTCTAGGTTCTCTCTATCACGTAGAATGTAATAATTACTACCAAATATCATGAAATATTTAACAATAGGCTTCTTTCCTCTCCAGAGTTCATAGAGAGTTTTCTTGGAATCAGATCTGAAATACACCCGGTTGAGTGTATGACAAGCAGTGTTAATTGCTTCTCCCCAGAAGGATTTGGGAAACTTTTTATTGTGTAGCATGACACGTGCAATCTCCTGAACAACCCTGTTCTTTCGTTCCACTATTCCATTTTGTTAAGGTGTCTTGGATGAAGAGAACTCTTAAATGTGTGTCTTGATTATTGCAGAAGGTAGCCAGCTTGGTATTCTCAAATTCTCTTCCATGATCACTTCTGATTCTGACTATCACAGTATCTTTCTTAACCTGCAATTTCTTGCATAGATGTATTATCTTCTGAGGAGCCTTAGCTTTATCTTTCAAAAGCATAACCCAAGTATATCTAGTAAAGTCATCCACAACAACTAGAATATATTTCTTTCCACCTAAACTATGAACTCTAGTAGGACCCATAAGATCAATGTGCAATAACTCTAGAGGTCTTGAAGTTTTAACACTAGCTACAGACGGATGTGTCGATTTCACTTGTTTACCTATCTGACATGGTCCACAGATGCACTTAGCTATTTTCTCAAACTTAGGTAAACCAATAACTGCATCACACTTGAAAATCTTCTCTAATTGCTTATGACTTGCATGTCCCAACCATTGATGCCACAAGTTAACTTGATCGATCTTTGCACTAAAGCACTTGTTGCTTATACTTGGTGTTATACCATAATAGTTGTCAGCCGTCCTTACACCAACATACATACAGTCACCTCCTCCATCAAGTATCTCACATTCATACTTAGTGAAGAGAACATTCAGTCCATTGTCACAAATCTGATTGATGCTGAGTAAGTTAGCCTTCAATCCATCAACATACCAAATATCTTCAAAGACTGGCAAACCTGGAATGTCCACAATTCCAATGCCTTTGATCACAAATTTGCTTCCATCTCCAAAAGTGATTGTCCCAATCTTTCCTTCAAAGAGTGTCTTGAATAAACCTTTGTTTCCTGTTATATGCTTGGAACAACCACTATCCAAATACCAAAGACAAGAATCACGTGCCTTTAAGGCGGTTATAGCAGTATAACACAAATAATTATCATCACATGTGTTTAGACCAAGATACTCAAGGAAAGGTTTAGCAAAAGCAATAAGAGACAAAAACAACAAGTAGGCAAGTTGACATATAAGTAAAAAGATTTTCCAAGAATCCATGACAACAGGGGTCAAGAATCAGCTCAAAGATCAAAAGATCTACAACAAGAGAGTTACCTGTTCTGATACCACTTGTACGTTTTTAGACCTCTTAAAACACGATTGGATTAACCTAGTTAATTAGCCAAGTGATTACTTAGTCCAAATTTCAGATCTAGGTTAACAAAATCATATTATCGTATCAATGTAAAGTGCGGAATATAAAGAACACAAAGATATGATGACCCAGGAAACCACACCGGTAAAAACCTGGGGAGGATTTAACTTAGCTATTCTCAAGGTAAACTTGAATCCACTATGAAAGAATTGAAGTTTTACAATAGTGACTGAGACCACTAACATCCTATTGCTATCCACCAATAGAAAACTTACTGACACGACCACGTGACAGCTTCGAGACCACGAACTCCTTTTTTCTTGGATTCTCCAGTAAGTACAAGCACTCTCGCTTGTGTATTTTTAAGCTCTTTAGTTTAGCAACTGAATGATCATTAAGCTCTCAATGAAATCTTCTTCTTGATAATTCTAAGCATGTGTGAAGGCAACCACCTCTCAGATCTCACAAGAGATTCACACACAGAGCAAATAAAGCGACTTAAAAAATGTGGCTAGGGTTTCCCTTTTATACCTAGGGCAAAATATAAAACCCTACACGTCATATGGGTTTAGGGCTGAGTTGGAAATTCTGTAGAAAAAACATTTTGCCCGAATTTTGATCGGTCGAGTCTAATTCTTGATCGATCGAGCAGTTCGATTCCAACTTTACATAAAACACATACTTTGAGCAAGTATAAAACAAGACTAAAAACCTGTTTTAATCATGGTTTGCCAACAATACAAATTAGAGTTTTAATACATTAGTTCCTAAGTACTTAGAACCTAACAAATGGCAATGAAGATTCTGTTTAATGTGTAATGAGTTACTGTTGGCTAATCAAAGCTTCTGTAACTGTTTCGGCGTATTTACTCGTTGTCAGCTAGCCTGATGAAGCTACCCTCTGACTTTAATATGAATAGACTCATTTATTCATACGGACAACCTTTCAACATTTGCTTGTTCCCGACTTAGATGTGGTTTATGTTCGTCCTTACACTGGACGACCGGTTTACTGATACTCGTTAGTTGCCCCCTAATTCCTTTGTTGTTAAGGCTTTGGATAAGCATAGGAATGTGACTAGATATGACGGTTCGTATCTTTTCGTTTCCCGATATTTCTCTTCCATCTTAAATGCGAAACAACTATTTCCTAGGTAAGAGACACGTGTCTATTCTTTATTCATGGTGTGTGCGAAATCGCCTAGATTTTGGCGCACTTTAATTCTGGTAAGGTCTCCTTTCTCTATGTTTTGACGGTTGGTTTTGAATTCTTTAGTCAAGAGTGCCATTCAATTTCCTTTTTCTTTGCTAGATTAAGGGTTTTTCTTGAGTACTCTTCTGGTCGGTGTCCTCAGGTTGGTTTTTTTGTGTTGCGTTTCATTTCACTGCACTTAAGCTCATTTTGTTCTCCCTTTATCCTTTGATTATCCATTCCTTGATAAAACACCATTTGGAGATGACAACCATTAAGTATAGGGAAGATGACGTTAGGTCGAGTGAATTAGAGACAGGGTTGTCCTCAAATGTTGAGTCCTTGTGCAAGGCTGTTGACATCGTTGTGTCAAAATGGCCTTCGTCTTCTTCCTCGCCTCCTTTGCATGCCCTTTTTGAAATTTGCTCTTTGAAAGAGAAGCATTTGAATGGGTTTAGGAAAAGATTATAGTTTCCCAAAGGTACCTCCATTAGATTGCGTTGTCCTAGCAAAAAAGCTTGTAGCTTTGCCCATGGAGAAGTGTGCTTCTATGAGGCTGACTTTCTGTGTGGTCTTTGCTTCCCCGTCCATTCGTTTATTATGAAACTTCAGCATAATTTCCAAATTAACCTTGGTCAACTCATCCCTAAGTTGTATGTCCATCTGGGTATCTGCTTATGATGGAGATATGATAACGTTAAATGAGTTTTTGCATTTGTACCTCTTGAAAACCTGCACCAAGTATGGGTATTTTGAGCCTTTACCCTGGGATAGAAAATCTAGGGTCGTCTCTGGCTTTCCCTCATCTTTTCCTGATTGGAAATCACGATATTTTTTCATTTTTGGAACAAGTTAGGAAGCTGTGTTTAATGACTTCTGGGGGAACGTCCCAAGATTACTACAGAAATGGGAAGTTGTTGGTGTGTACTTTTTTTTGTATAACCCTGTTTTTCTTCTGATCTTTTCAGTTTCTGATCGTCTTAAGTTGGAAAGCTAGTATTGTGAACGAGTTCATTTAGCTCTTGCTTTTGCTAAGGAGATTGAAGATTTTGACGACTTGGTTGATCCTCGTCACTTGTTTGACTGTTGTTTGGGACCTGAACCTTCAAAATATGTGTTAGAAAAATTCACCACAAAGAGAAAAGTAAGTTTGTCTTTGCAATTCTCAAAATCAATTTGTCTTCGTTGGCCTCATCTCTACTATGTTTGATTGCTAACTTAACTTTTTGGTTAATAGAAATGGCCATTAGGTACAGTAAGGAGAAGTACGCTTGTATCAGAGGGATTAAGAATGAATCTCTGTCCTCTCTTGCCGCTTAGTCAAAAAAACGAAAATTGGGTGACGAGAAGGGTGATACCGTGGTGCTTCCATCTGTTCAAATTGCCCCGTCTTCCCCCACTCAGTCTCTTGAGGTTGCAGCCTTTACTCCCTTCACCACTCGTTCTAAAGGGAAAGACAAAGTTGTGAAGAGCGTCTGGGATGACCCGGCCACTACACTTGGTCAACCTATAATGTAGTTATTGACAACGAGCTTAAGAGTCTGACATCTATTCCTTCCCACGAGTTGGTTAGTTGCCATATTCACAAGTTGGTGTAGGTATACTCCTTTGTTTCGTGCATATATCTTTTTTATTTTAAAGACTTTCTTCTTACCTCTTATAGGTCCTTCCGTTGAGGCAAAGAGCTCAAAATTGAGGAAGAACTTGATTGCCACTATGGACAAGTCTAACAAGGCCAATGAGAAAATTAAGGAGCTTAATGAAGCCTTGTGTGTGGAGAAGATGCTTGTCATCCAGGAAGACAAAGAAATCTAGGCTGCTCTCTTAAGAACTAGTGCTGAGAGAGAGAAGGTTGTCCAGTAATTCATGCAATCTGAGTAATTTTCTGACCTCTAGTTTATCCAGTACTTCAAAGGTTTTGAGTTCCTACAAAGATGGACAATGAAGCACCATAGCCTTGTTGTGGACTTCTCTAAACCTGGATTTTGAAAAGATAGATACAAAAATTCTTGTGGATGAGGCCAAAGAACAAAAGGAAATTGAAGTTGACGCTGTTGGAAGGATGGACACTACTATTACTGACGGAGACCAAGGAGATGAAGCTACTGTGCCCCCCTCTTAATATATATATATATATATATATATTTCTTTTTGGAGAATAATGGCTGCCTCCTTGTTTTGGGGCCTTTAGCTTTTCATTTGAACACTTATTGCCTCTTGATTTTGAGGCTTTTATTAACTGTTTAGCTCACTTATTGCCTCTTTGTTTTGAGGCTTTTGCTTAATTGCTTGTCTTGTCTTGAAGTTTTTCTTGAATGTCTTCTTATCAAGCCCTTTTACTATGTTGATCTTTGTTGAGGATGATGAGATTTGTTTGTAGGAAATTTTATGCATTTTGCCACCTCATGGTCTTGTTTTTAGGAAGACCTTTTGTTGCCAGGGCAATAATCTGCTTTCACGAATGCATAGACTTTTACACATAGATACATGTGTATACATTTTTATTTGCCTAAGCAAAGCCTTTGTCAATGTTTGCAACTTTATCATTGGTAGATAGAGTTTTTGGCACGAAGGATGTAACTTTAACTTGCAATTTTATAGACGTAGTTTTTTGCCACCGATATTGTGACTTTGGCTTGTCGTTTTGCAGGTGCTATGATTTAAACTCATCGTTTCATAGATAGGGTTTTTATCATATAAATTATGATTTAAATTCGTTACAATTTAAACTTGTTATGATTTAAACTCATTGTTGGAATTTTTATCATAGAGATCATGATTTAAACTCGTCACTTAGTGGATGGAGTTTTTATCATTAAGATTATGATTTAAACTCGTCATTATGTTGATGGAGTTTTTATCATAGAGATTATGATTTGAACTCGTCATTATGTTGAAGGAGTTTTTATCATAGAGATTATGATTTAAACTCGTCATTATGTTGACAGAGTTTTTATCATTGAGATTATGATTTAAACCCGTCATTATGTTAACATAGTTTTTATCATTGATGTTATGCTTTAAACTCATCGCTTTGGCGGAAGAAGTTTTTCATCAACATGTTTGAGACTCGATCATTTGAAAAGAAATGGATTTAGAGATGCCTTATTTGTTTTATTCATCCTTGCTTATAAAAGGTATTACAAGGATTATACTTAACAAAAACGGAAACTACTGAAAGTAAAACTTATGCATGAAAACAATAAAATCTCGCTTATTTGTCAGTGAATAAGACAAGGTATTCCAGATTTTGGAACTTATTGATGCTGGGTGTTAGCTTCTTCATTGGTAGTACTTCTTGAGGTACTCTGCATTCTAAGGATGAGGTAAAGATTTTTTGTTCATATCTTCTAAGTAGTAGCTCCCTCTTCTTGAATAATGGACGACCTTATAAGGACCCTTCCAATTGGGGCCTAGCTTTCCTTGGGTTGGATCATTGGTGGCTTGCAAAACCTTCCATAGAACCATATCTCCAAGATTAAATCTTTTCAGCTTCACCCTTTGATTGTGGTGCCTTGTCATCCTTTCATGGTATAGAGCCATCATTTGAGCCGCATCCTCGCTGACCTCAGGTAAGCAATCGAGGGCGAGTTTCAGTCCCTTATCAATGTTGTGTTCATCATAACATGTCCATCTAAGGTTTGACATCCTAACTTCCATAAGAATCATTGCTTCAGTTCCAAATGCCAGTTTCAAAGGCGTTTCTCCTGTCGATGTTCTTGCAGTCATCTTGTAGGCCTATAGGACTCCTGGAAGCTCTTTAGGCCATGCTCCCTTTGCCCCCACAAGTCGAGCTTTGATTAGCTTAACCAAAGTTTGATTTGTGATTTCGGTCTGGCCATTGGCTTGCGGGTGTTCGGGGGAAGAATAATGATTTCTGATCCCCAGCTCCTTACAGAAATCTCTACACTTGTTACTGTTAAACTGTTGTCCATTGTTAGAGATGATCACACTCGGTATCACAAATCGACAAACAATGTTTTTTTAGATAAAATGTTGTATCTTGGCTTCTATGATTGCTGCTAATGGTTTTGCTTTCACCCACCTACAATGTCAACTCCCCATGTTGAGAAAGGCCATGGTGATGAAATGTTCGTCATGTGCTTCGCTGGGACGTGTTACACATTTCCAAACTGTTGACACTTGTCGCACTTTTGGATGACCTGGGCTACATCCTTTTGCATGGTCAACCAGAAATGTCCTGCTCGAACCACTTTCCCCACAAGTGATCTTGGGCTTGAATGATTTCCACAGACACCTTCTGGATTTCACTCAACATGTATGCAACATCTTCAGAGTCTAGACACTTCAAGTAGGGTTAGGAAAACTCCCTTTTGTACAGCTCGTCATTCAGGATTGTGAATCTGAATGACCTTTGATCTTTCTAGCCTCTGAAGGGTCTGGTGGGAGCGTGCCATCTCTGATGTAAGTGATTATTGGGTCCATCTAGCTGCCTTTGGATTGGACGTAGATTACATCTAACCTTTCTATGCTTGGGAAGCTTTGCAACTCTATGTATAGTCCGGGTCGTCCTGCATCATTGTTGGACGAGGCAAGTCTAGCCATTTTGTCTGCTTCGAAGTTCTCCTTCGTGGGTACTTGAGTAATCCTGATATCATCAAAGTTAGAAATTAACTGATTGGTAAGTCTTAAGTACCTTTTCATCCTGTCTTCCTTTGCTTCATACTTCTTGGTTATTTGCCCTACTACTAGCTTTGAGTTTAAATTCAACTTTAAGTTTCTGACCCCCAAGGCTTTTACGACCCTCAGACCTGTAAGTATTGTCTCATACTCCGCTTCATTGTTTGTTGCTGGAAACTGAAGTTGGACCCCGTACTTGAGGATGTCTTTCTCAAGAGATAGGAGGATCACACCTATTCCCCCAACACCTGCGGCTGACGACCTATCTGTATATACTGTATAGTAATTTGCTTTTGGGTCTTGATCCATCATGGTGAACTTAGCGACGAAGTCAGCTAATGCCTGAGCTTTAATTGCTGTCGAAGTTTATAGTTAATATCAAATTGACTTAACTCCACAGCCCATTGAACCATTCTTCCTGTAGCATCTGGCCTGCCCATGGCTTTTTGGCGGGTTTGGTCCGTCATGATAAGGATGGTGTGAGCCTGGAAATATGGATGAAGCTTCCTGTATGCAATGATCAAAGCAAAAGCTCTATCTTTGGGTATCTCGTCTCTGCGCCTTAAAAGGTCTAGCTTGTATAGTAAATAGGCATTTGGACCTTGAGCTTTTCATGAATTAGTGTTGAGTTCATAGCCGTTTGTGATACACCCAAGTAAAGGAACAGAGCTTCTCCTTTGACAGATGGACATAGGAGTGGTGGTTTGGACAAGTATTGCTTAAGGGCTTGGAAAGCTATTTCACACTCCTTTGTCCACTAGAAAGCTTGCTTTAGTATCTTACAAAATGGAAGGTACTTATCTGTGGCCCTAGAGATGAACCTGTTCAGTGCTACAATTCGTCCAGTTAACCTCTATACTTCCTTTACACTTTTTGGAGAGGTCATGTCAAGTATGGCCTTAACCTTCTCTGGGTTGGCCTCAATTCCTCGTTGGGAAACCATAAACCCCAAAAACTTGTCTGACAAGACCCTAAATATGGACTTTGCCTGGTTTAATCTCATCAGATACTTTCTCAAAATCTTATCGTTCAGGTGCGACTCTGCTTTTTTGCTTTTTACAAGTATGTCATCCACATATACCTCCATATTTTGTCCAATATGTTTGTTGAACATGTTATTCACTAGCCTCTATTAGGTATCCCCTGCATTTTTCAGGCCGAACCACATGACTTTGTAGTAGTACAACCCCTGGCTAGTGACGAAGGCTATTTTTTCTTGGTCTTCCTCGTTTATGCGGATTTGGTTATAGCCTGAAAAGGCATTCATGAAAGTCAGCAACTCATGACCAGCTGTAGAATCCACAAGTTGGTCAATTCTAGAGAGTGGGAGGCTATCTTTCGGGCAGGCATGGTTGAGGTCTATGAAAACAACACACATTCACCATTTTCCATTGGACTTCTTCACCATGACGACATTGGCAAGCCACTCAGGATAGAAGACTTCTCTAATAAATCTAGCAGCTAAGAGCTTCTCCACTTCTTCCATGACGACCTTATTCCTTTCAGGAGCAAAGAGTCTTTGTTTTTGTTGGATGGGCTTTTTCGTTGAGTCGACATTTAATCAGTGCTTTATCACCCTGTTGTCTATGCTTGGCATATCTTCATAGGTCTAGGTGAATATATCTAGATTCTTCTTCAGGAACTCCACGATCTTGTCCTTCAATGGTGGGTTAAGTCCCTCTCCGACTTTAGTGACTTTGGTAGGATCTCCCTCTACTAGCTTCACATCTTCCAAATCTTTAGCAAGCTTCTTAGGCTCCTCCTTAACCATCCATGCATGATTTTCTTTGGAAGTTAGTATTTCCTGATAGCACTCTTGGGCAAGCAGTTAATCTCAGCATATTTCTCTAATCCCATGAGGGGTTGGGAATTTCACCTTGAGGCAGTAGGTCGAGGTTACAACTTTGAGTCGATTTAATGTTGGTCGTCCAAGGATCACATTGTATGACGATGGACAAACAAAGATAAAAAAAATCCACCTATTTTGTTACCTAAGCTGGATGCGTCCCTGCTATGACTGATAACGAGCTGATGCCTTTCGGATAAATATGGTCTTCACTAAAATTGACAAAAGGGGACTTGAAAGGTTAAAGTTGTTTAGGGTCCAACCTCAGCTGCTGGTAGGCCATCACGTACATGATGTTTGCTAAGCTCCTATTATCGAAATACTCTTTTCATATTGAAGCCTTCAATTTCCAGCATGATGTCGAGGGGGTTGTCATGGGGCTGCTTGGTCCCATTTGCATCTCGTTTAGAGAAAGTTATGTCATCATTCTCTAAGTGACGGTACTTTGCTGAGGGATGCTTGACATGGACGCTGTTGATTTGCCTTTGATAGGCCTTTCTTAGGGACTTGCATGATCCTCTTGATACTAGCCCACCAATTATCATCCTTATTTCCCCTACGGCCTATTTTGGATTGTCTCATTCATCATCTTTATTGTCGTCATGAGCCTTATCTTCTATTCTTGATCAAGACTGATGATCTCTCTTGATGAACTTTGAAGCTTCCCCCTTTGAATCAACTCCTTAATTAACTCCTTCAAATCATGACATTCGTCGATGAAATGGTCGTGATCCTTGTCGAAACAACAATATTTCTTTGGATCGCGCTTCATCGAGGACGTGCTTAACGGCTTCAGCCATTTCAAGCCGGGTTCATCCTTAATTTGCATTAGGATTTTATCCGCATGCATCACCAGTGAGGTGAAGTTCAACAACTTCTTTGGGACTTCTGGGCTGCTCTTGCTAGCCTTGGTTTCTGAGGAATGGTCTTTGCAATCCTTTTTCTTACCCTGAGAGTCACTAGGTTCTTCCTACTTTCGTTTACCCGTCAGTCTTTTTGTAGTGAGAGCGTCCTCCCCATTCATGTACTTTTGTGCTTTGAACAGGAGGTTTGTCATAGAGGTTGGTGGCGTCTTTCCCAGCAAAAAGGCGAGATCAGGATTGTTGAATCTAGCCTGAAAGGTCGTCATTATAACCTGGTCGTCAGCTTCGTCGATCTCAAGAACGGTTTTGTTGAAGCGCTTGCATACTCTCTCAAGCTTTCCCCATCCTGTTGCCTTATTGTTAGCAAGAAAGAGGTTGGCCTCTTGTGACGTTGCCCCCCAATGAAGTGCTGAACAAATGAGTTACTAAGTTGTTCAAAGTTTGCAATTGAGGACGTTGGCAATTTTCTGAACCAAACCCTGTCAACTCCCCTGAGAGTGACGGGAAAAGACCTACATATGACTTTGGAGGTTCAAAATTGTCTTGAAAGCCCCTGTGTGGTCAAGAGGGTCTTTCATTGTCATCATAGAACTTTAGTTGGAGGAGGCGAAACTTTGGAAGTAAGGGGCACTCCAGAACACTTGCGATGAAAGGTGAATCTGTTCGTTTGAGCATACCATTGAGGTTCATTGCCGTCTTCCCCTTCATGGTGTTTTTCACCTCGTCTAACTCCCTTCACAAGCTTTTCATCATGTGATTGTTACTGTGCGTGGATTGCTCGATGTACTCGGAAGCATCTTTTCCCTTGCTGTTCTCAGGGCTACTAACTTCTTCGTTGTGTTTGCTGTGACTACATCAATGAAGTGAAGTGTTGTTGCCCTCAGAACGAGCTTGACGCTTCAACTCTTCATTCTGTTTCATTAGCTCCTACACATTGGCCGTTAGAATCTGGATTTGTTGAGCCATTACTACTGGATCCAGGGGTGTCATTGCAGCGGATTCCATTGGTCTTAAGGAGCTTTATCAATAGGAATACAATGGCTTATCAAAGTCCCTATAGACGGCGCCAAGTTGATAAAGTACGAATTTGTCCTTGTCAGTATGCTCCTCGTTGTTACCAATGGATGAGCCACAATGCCTGTTGAAAAGACAAGAAATAAAAAGAAGGTTCACCAGCGTGGTGCCAGCTAAGGACACTTTGATGCCTAAGTCAAATTCTCGCTCTGAATTGATAGTATAGTTGTATATTGTGTTTTTCATGAAAAAGACCCACCTCAGTTTGATAGCCTTTTATAGTTTGCTTTCTGGTGATTTATTTATGCCTGTTAATGCTCTTCTAGGTGTTTTCACATGAATTAAATGAGGCATTTAATGGCAATAAAGATTCTATTTAATGTGTAAAGGGTGACCATTGGCTCATCAAAGCTTCTGTAACCGTTCTGGCACATTTACTCGTTGTCAGCTGGTTGGATGGAGTTAACCTCTGACTTTAATATGCATAGGCTAGTCTATTCATATGGCCAGCCTTTCATCATTTACTTGTCCCCGACTTAGATGCAGTTTATGTTTGTCCTTACACTGGACGACCAGTTTATCGATACTCGTCAGATGCCTTAGTCATATTGAAGACAAGTCATTATGGAATGATGAATATTGACGAGGAAAAATATCTTAACTTTATCAACTTGTTGGAATGATGAATATTGAAATGATGAAATAATTATCCAAGAAGTTTGATGAATGCTTGCAAATAGAAGAAAAGCAGAGTGCCGGCATAGGGTTTTTTTTCTTTTTCATTTTTTTGTTGGTAAAAAGCTGCTTTAGTAAAATTAGGACAACAATGTACTAGTCCATATATACTTCAAAGAAGTGACAACTACGAAACCATGTACTTGTCTTGATCTTTCTTTCTATCTTCTAGTCATCTTCCTTTACTACAATTCCTATTGTAACCTGTAAGGATCAACGAATGTAAGATAACTTTTCTTCCACATAGGTAAAGTGTGAGTGAACCCTCTTATTGACAAACGTACGTGCACTAATATTTTACACTAGTCAAATATTATACATTGTGCACTTCTTGTGGCTGATCGCAGGCTTCTTCCTCCTCTTACACCTCTTCTCCTACCGTTTCTAAAGATTCTCTCACCAGTTTTCAACTTGTTTCTAACAATTTTCTTCACATTTCCATCAGTTTTCAACCTCTTTGCTTCTTGATCTTCATCTTTAATTTCATTGCTTTCAACCTGCTTACGTTTGAGGAAATTGGCAAGCTCTTGAAGAGCAACATTGGCATCTTCGCTCTTCATTAGTTCCTCAGCAACCTCTGCTGGGGTGACCTTTGTGCTGTCTATTAGGCCTTCAATTTCTCCATAGAGGGGGTGGGATTTTCCATGATGAATGCCAAGGTAATTGGAGGCCAAGAGTTTGAAGCCACGACTAGTGCAATATGACATGTTAATATGCACGTCCATTCGACCGGGACGCAACAAGGCAGGGTCAAGCCGGTCCTTGTGGTTGGTAGTGAACACAATAATTCGCTCGTCGCCGCAACTAGACCACAAGCCATCAATGAAGTTTAATAGACCCGAAAGAGTAAACTGCGAAGAAAATAGATTATTATATTAAGACGAAAAAGAAATGTTTATAATTTACGTGTTAAAGTACATATTTTAAAAGACGAAAAAGAAATTCCACTTGTAAAATATAAAAATGAATATGAAAAATCAAAATGTGGACGTAAGATCGAGTGTATCATTATTCTGTTAATTAGCATATATATATATATATATATATAATCATGAGTCCGGTTAATGTGTGTTCTAACTATTTATTTTAAGAAAATTTTTATAAAAAAAATCAAAATAATAAATTATTTTTTCATTTTTTTATAATTTTTTTAAAATAGATTACTAATATATACTCTAAGGGTATGCATTAATAAATCCCAATAATTATTGTTGATTCATTAATGATATGGATTACAATAGTTCCCAAAATTTGACCCACCGAAAAGTCTGGAAACGTGAGAAGTGATCGTTCAAGGTTTCAAACATTCAATACCTTTTGTTTTGGTCGGGTTAAGGCCCAGTGGTACGTATTGACACTTTTTCTTTTTTCTTTTTTCTTTTTTTGATACCAGGTCCTGAAACTTTTTCAGGAAAAAAAAGGGTACCAAAAACGAGTGCTTTTTAGTTTTTACCGGGAGAATGAAGTACCAAATCCAGCCAAAATATACTCGGGTCATGTGAGGTGTGGCGCTGTGTGGTTCTGATTCTTTTATGAAAGTGAAGTCATATGCAATGCGTATATATTAAATTCGTTTTTCATAGAAATATTTATTTATTTATTTTTTAAAAATTAGTAAACGACAAAAACATAATTGTATTTAGAAAATCGAATATAAAAAACAGTACATAAATTAATAAGAGCATCTACACATCTGCATGTAAAAAGTATGTGTGCCATATGGTGAACATCAGTTGGATGCTGTGTGTTTAGATGTGTGCAACAAACATTAATGAATTAATAAATTAATGAAAAAGATCTAATCCAAAGCACCAAAAAGGCAGGAACAAATATGCTGTTGAACTTGGAATTTCCGTTTACGTATGGGCCGCCAACGGCCCCAAAACGTTGTGCCAATTTTACTTTATTTTTGTCTTTTACTCTTTTTCTAATTTTTTGATGAAAAAGTAAGCAGGAGAGAGAAAGCAATAAAGGTGTGCAAGTTGCAAATGAAATAATTTCCCAATAAGTATGGGACCCATGGGCGATGTCGGCTGATGTCGGTCTTCAACTCCATGATCATGTTGACGATAATACAAGAAAGCAAATTAAGACATTTTTTCTAGGTACATAACATAGAAACAATATATATATATATATATATATATGTTTCTTCTTTTGGTAATTAATCTAGCTAGCGGCTTGGGGGTTTAATCCGTGACCATAATGATGTTTGGGTTAAATATCCAAGACCAATCAACTAGTGTTTTAGTCTTTCATCCAAAAAAAACCTAGTGTTTTAGTCGAATTATGGACATTTAGAGATGGTCTTCAACTTGAGATATCACTTGAGTCGAGTCCACTCATTTGATAATTGAACTTGATGCTAAACCGTTTTTACATAACTACTATATTGCCATGCTATTAGATGCTACAACTCAATGCCTAAAGTGGTGGTCATTACTTTATTCCTCGTGAGGTCCATATCCCATCAAAAGCTAACTTATTCCTTATTAGCATCCCTCAAAGCTAGGGGTGTACATGGATCGGGTTGAGATGATTTTTTGACCCAACCCATCATGGTAGGTCAAAAAATTTTTAACCCAACCTAACTCATCACATAAGTCCAACCTAACCCACATAGGTCGGTTTGGATCGGATTGAACCCATGGGTTTGATAAATTATTATTATTATTAAATTGAGTAAAAAAAATATAAATATTAATATATTAAAAAAACCTAAAGATTAGTATCAATGTAACTCCTTAAAGGCTCAACACTAATGACTAAACAACAATAATAATTTATTAGGATTTGTGTGAACTAATTGGTTTTTATATAGAATAGGAAGAACTGGTTATTTAAAAAAAATTTATTAATTATATAATATTATATATATATATATATATATTAAATTAGTATTAGTATGAGGAACTGCTGCTCTACCACTGGTTTTTTTTTTTTTTTTTTAAATTATTAAATATATAATATATATATAAATATATATATATATATATATATATAAAAGTGCCCTATAATTGATTTAAAAAAATTATTAAATATAAAATATATTTTAAATATATATTAAATATGGGTGGTTCGAGTCGGGTTTGATGGGTTTGTAATTTTATGACCCAAACCCAACCTAACCCATTATAAATTTTTTTTTTTGTAACCCAGCCCAGCAAGCCTTAAAAATCGACCCAACTCGGTGGGTCGGGTTAGGCAGGTCAGTGGATTTTCTGCACACTCCTACTCGAAGCTGCTAAGATCTCTGTTAGATTTTAATAGGTCAAAACTCATATTTCACTTGCTATGTAAACAGTTGTAATAACTCTTTTATCTTAGTTTATTAACATCATCTATGCATGTTTATTCAAATAAAAAATAAAAACAAGAAACACTTTACTAACCTTGGAATGAGGAGGTTCATACTCATCTTGAATTTGCCGATCATTCATCTCTACACTGCAATCGATATCCTCAATCACCAAAATAGACCTATTTGTGGTGGACAACAAAATCCTTCTTAGATCAGAATTGCAGTAAATACTGGTGAGCTCCAAATCATAGATATCAAACTTGAGGTAATTAGCCATGGCAGCAATCAAGCTAGATTTACCGGTACCAGGAGGACCATACAACAAATACCCTCTTTTCCAAGCCCTTCCTACTCTCTTATAGAATTCTTTCCTCCTCACAAACCTATCCAAATCACTAATTATAGATTTCTTAAGCTCCGGATCCATAGCCAAAGTATCAAACGTAGCTGGATGCTCGAGATTAATCGAACCCCACATGCCTCCACCACCGCCTCCCTCCTCGTCACTGAAGGGACACTCACGGTTATACAGCTTCACCACCTTCTCTTCTTGTTTGATAGAGTTAGCTCTCACCAAAATGTAGGGCAAGTAAGATTCAAACACCTTGTCTTTGAATTTCTTATCGAAAGTGAGCTCGAAGCAACGCTTTTCAATGGCGTGTGCGTTCTTGGGTTCTGTGCAAACATAGTACCACTTGAGTTGAACATTGTCGAACCTGTCGACAACCTCTTCACCGTTCTCGATTGCCACAGCGAAGTTTTTCTGACGCGAGCTTTTGCTGACTCGAAGTCGATCTGTTGTGGGGCTTATCTTGGTGCGGAGATACATCTCTGCGGAGTCAAAGACTTGGTTTCGAGCCATGCCACAGTACTCGTCGATGACAAGTGTGAGTGTGGAAGAGAGTGGAGTGAAGAGGTAGTGGAAAGCGGAGTTGAGATAAGAGCGGAGCTCAGGGGGAATCACCTCGTTGGCCATGGATCGAATCATCATCATGGAGGCAGCGAAGGAAGCGTAAGCAGAGAACAATGTGGAGGCTGTGGATGGCATTTCTTTCAGGGAAAACATTTTCACTGTTGGAGCAAGAAAATCTTGAACAGCTCAGAAATCAATCTGATTTTTGGATATTTGTTATGTTTTTGCTTTTTAAGTGTTGCCTGTGCCTGTGCCTGTGCTTATTGCTTTATTGGGGCAAGCAGGGTTTGTTTACATTTATAACATGGGGTCCAACTCCATCAGTTGCTACTGTTCGCCTCATTTGAGGAGTCCACAGTAGTTAACCCACTTGATTAAAAAAGCGAGAGATTTTGCTTTCTTTTCAAGCATTCTGTCTGACTCATTATATTATCGCAACGTGGATAAAACAAACTGGAAAGAATTTCTTTTTTGTTCATTCCAGAGATGTTAAATAATATTTGGGACATTATTAAAGGACAGAATATGTGCATCACGCTTCACCAATAACTTTCTCAAGAACAGAGTAATATGTGAACCTTTTTACTTTCGGCGATCAAAAAGTTTGCTGTTACGCCAAATTCCACAACTTTTATCAGGGAAACATAAACGGATGTGCATTTGATAACGAATCATTTTAAGGAAAGTTTTATAGTAAAAAAAAAAAAAAGTATAAATAATTAATATTTTGATAATTTTTTTAATTTTCAATAAAAATTGTATTATAATTTTCTTAAAATAGTCTGTTAACAATTATTTTAAAGGCACCTATTAATATGACCATTTTTATTATTATATACCGGGTTGTAAGTCATGGCTTCACTAATCAAAATTGTCAGAGTTGTAAATGAAGGGTTCATGTGGATTAATAACTTTGTTATTCACAACTCATCACATAAACAAGTTTTCAAAAAAAAAAAAAAAAAAAAAATTTTGAGAATCTCAAAATATTATTAAAAAATAATTACATTAGCAAACTTTTATTTATTTTCATATAGTTTACAATTAATATTACTTTTTTTTATTATTATCTATTACTAACAATTTATTTTATTTGATGCTAGCAATAATGAAATTTTTTGCCCCCCCCCTCTTTTTTTTTGGTGCGTGTGTGTGTAAGTTTCTCAAGTTAACACTTTTTCGTACCCTTCCCATTACATCCCATGATCATCTAGGTTTTGTTAACAATAGATTGATGATGGGATTGAGCTTTGACTGGGGATTTCATATCATTTGAGAACTGAGACTCAGGTTTTTTGTTCAAACTTTGAAGTTTGAACCCTTCTCTCTTTCCTTTCCCAATTTTTCTTAAATGTTTTTTTTTTCCTTGGCAATAAGACTCACAAGCCACTGAACGTGGTGGCACGTTTATGATGGTCATCGGAGACGAGTGCATCACTTGAACAATTACTGATTACATAATAACATTGCCCATCCCAACTTGGGCCCCAAGGTTTAATGAATGCTGACTAGATTCTCTATCAAATTTTTCTATATATATATATAAAATTCACCATCAAATATATTCGGGAGGATAAGAGCGTTGCAATTCTGCCTACTCATCATATTTTTGCCAAAATTCCACTGGTTGTTCTTTTCCTGTTTTTTTCTTCTTAACACTAGTTTTTTCCCCCTTTTAATCCATTCATTTTATTAGAACTCAAATTAGCAATAAATATAAATTGAATTATAATTTTTGAAGTCCATTTAAATTTCGTTTAGAATTGATTTAGGTTTGAATTGAAATATATTAGTTAATCTGGTTAACATTCTGTTTGAAATCAATTTATATTTTAAATAAATTTGGGTTCATTTCATTTTATTATGATTAATTGGATATAATTTTCAAATTCAATTCAGTATATTATGTCAAAATGAATTGAATACCGATTCTCAATTCAATTTTGTCTGCTCTAGACAGTACTTGAATTATATCATTTGCTGTGTGTAGGTAATTTAGAAATGTTATCTTTATAATTTGATTATCACTAAGGCCAACCGGTGGGGGTTGATTAAGGAAACTCCGGTAGTCAAGTTAGCTTAGAAAATTAATAGTGTTTAATGATAAAGTAATAGATGAGGTGGAATGGGATATTTATAGGGAAGAGAGACTTGGATTTGGCAGGAACTATTTCCTAAAATCAAGTTTAGAGTCCATTTGGTTGGAGAGATGGAAAATTGTGAGGTTAGAAAATGGGAAGAGGATGAAAAAGTAGAAAGATAGAAGAGATTTTAGTTTCCCTCATTTTTGTTTGATTGGAGTTGTGGAAAAGTGAAGGGATGGGAAACTTTTTTATTTGGTTGAAGAGAAAAATAAGATGATAAAAAATGTAGTTTGTATAAATTTACAATCATGTTCCCATTAGATAAAAGAAAAAATAAAACTATTTTATATTTTTATTAGAAAATATATATGAATAGGCACTTCATTTAAAAAAGAAAAAGAAAAAAAGAGCACAAGAAATTCAAGAATCCAAAATTGTTTTCTAAAACAATTTTTTTTTTTAAAACTGATAAAAAAAAAAAACCAATAATGCTTAAAAAAACTGGAAAAAAAAAAAGCTAATAGAAAAAAAAAAAAAAAAAAAAGCCGAAAAAAAGAAGAAGGAAGCAACACAATAGAAACGTTGGTAGAGGGCATTTTAGTTCCAAATTTTGCACCCCATTTTGGGGAGATTGAGTTTGGTGGACTTGGAGAGAAAATAGTCAGACTCACCATTTTTCTCTCCCCCTCCCCCTCCCCGTCCTAACCAAATACCCTTCCCACTCATTTTCTCTCATATTTTTTCATCATTCCAAAATCCACCTAACCAAACATAGCCTTAGGTTTGTTCAGGTAATTATAAGTGAATTTTTCTTTTTTTTGTGGGGGGGTGGGGGGAGGAGCAAATTCAATCATATTAAATACAATAGAATGTTGGAGAGACATGTATGATAAATTTTGATATGAGGTGCATTAGTGGCATTTAGATTTCTTTTGTGGAGAAAGTTATTGACCAACTGATCAAAGGGAAGATGCTCCTAGGAAATACTAATAATTTTTATGACCAGACCATATGTTTATAAGTTCATATCAAAACGTAAGGAAATGCTAAATATACTATAATTAAGTTTCAAAACAAAAGGTTTGGAAACTGACATGACAATAAATGTGATTAGTACTACTGGTCTGTTTGGATAGGCTGTTTTGAAAACTATGTTTTTTAAAAATAGCATTTTTAAAATGTGCATTTTGAAAATACAATTTTGAAAGCCACATTTAAAGTACCCTTACTTCAAAGCTTTTTATTTTTATTTTTTTAATCCCCACTACATAGTTAATGATAGCTAAGAAAAAGCAATAGTATTATATATGTTGCTAATCAATATCAAACACAAAGAGGAGAAGTAAAAACTAAAAAGTCTAAAAAGTGAAGAGACCTAATAGAAGGAGAGAGAAAGAGCTGTGGGTCTCTTCTCAACCAAATAGAGTTCACCATTGAACTCATTCTCACAGCTTCTAGTGTGTGTCGCATGATCTTCTTTCCAACAAAATAGCTTGTGCCAAGAAGTTGCAGTCGTTGGAAAGTCAGATCAAACATAGGTGAGAACTTTACAAGTTGATAAATTTGTTATTAGGCAAATACTTGAGGGTATTTTAGGTCTTGATGTTAGGACATATATGATTCACTTGTTAGGAACATATGTCACTATTTTATGTAATTGACTAATCTTTTGACAAAACGCACTTTACTTGTATTTGGGTAGATCTAGGATGTGTTTAATACTTTAAGAAACTTTGTTTCAAGATCAAGTGTTGAAGCCATGCAGGTCTGTTCAAGATTCAAGCTGAAAAGTGCAAGTTCATTAAAGCTCAACAGCTAGCTCGATAGCTAGTATCTTTCGAGTTTGAAGAGCTATTCCAACCTCGTGGCTCGACAGCAGCTCAACAGATAGGCATCTGTCGAGGTTTATGAAAAACAGAATTTCAGTTTTGTTTTGACTCTAATCCGCAATTATGTGTTTGAGCTTTCTTTTCTCACAACCTTAGACATATAAAAGGATTATTTTAAGGGTTGTCAAAGTGGACACAAGTTGCACAAGTGTTGAGTAAAGTTTGTTCA
The DNA here is from genome assembly GCF_932294415.1 of Quercus robur. Taxonomy (NCBI): domain Eukaryota; kingdom Viridiplantae; phylum Streptophyta; class Magnoliopsida; order Fagales; family Fagaceae; genus Quercus; species Quercus robur. The sequence goes on along the minus strand of NC_065539.1, from coordinate 18,459,278 downwards.
AGCAATTTGTGACCGGAGACAGAGTTTTGCCCTAGTTCATCATTCTTGTGAAGAAGTTGCTGTGTTTGTGCACCGTAGGGTTTTGTGACCAAGCATTTTCTTGATCTTCATTGTTAGGATGAACTGAAGAACTTTGCAGCCAACAACCTTTTCTAGTTGGTGATTGAAGTTGCGTACTGGGATCCGCGTAATTGGTTAGTCACGTATTGCAAGCCATGCATCAAAAGGAGAGATTGTTGCTATAAAACAAGTCCAATTGGGTATTGGGATAAGGATTCAACTGTAGGTTGATATAAGGTACTGAGATTTCTTTACTTGTAACCGCTTATTATGATAATAGTGGAATTTCGAGAGTGGTAACCTTAAAATCATCCGATGGGGTTTTTTGCCGTATTGGTTTTCCCCATTCATAAACAAATCATCGTGTCAATTTATTTTCCGTTGCATGCTTAGTTTAATTGGTGATTTGTTTGTATTACCACGCATTTGCATGTTAATTTGATTAATTAATAAACTTGGCTAATTAATCAATTAATCTATCACAAAGGGTCAATTCATTTTTGGCCTATCAGTTGAGACCCCTAAAACATTTGTCTTAAAACTAGTGTTTTCATAAAAAGCTAGTTGGAGGAACGATTTTAAACGTGATTTCTTAGCGTTTTGGAAAACGTATTTGGCTGAAAACGTGAGGCCAAACGCATATTGTTTTGCATTTTCTTCTAAAAACGCGCGTTTGTTCCACATAATCGCCTTTCCAAACAGGCTCGTAACTACACAATAAAAGTTAAGATATCAATTAGTAAAGTCTATGTAGTAAAATTTGGAGCACCCTAGGCCATAGCATTGCTCCATAACATAATCTAATCAAGACGCAAATGTTGTTCTTAAATTATTATTTTTCTTTGCGGTTAAATTTGCTTATTAGCCTGCCCCGAACCCAACTATATGAGTTAGGCAGATGACAAAGACCACACACCAATAAAGCTTCATTTTACAGGTGTGTAATGCCTTACTTAGAGTAAATAAATATTCTCCTAAAATAATCAAATAACAAATAAAATATTAATAAAATGCTCTCCAAGAAAAATTTGATTACCAATAAAATATCAATAACTAATCTAAAAATAATTCATAATTTGAATCCTCCCAGAAATATCTATCGCAACTAAAACAAAACTATATTACAAGGCATCAAAGAGTCACATACAATATTTTTTATTACTTTTTAATATAATCACAATTTCTTCTCACCCACCATTGCAACAAGATTCCAGTCTACTTGCAATTCCTCACTATTTGAAATTTGAAAATTAAAAAGACAATGGTGAACTCGGCGACTATTATTATTATAGTCAATATCATTATTGATAGTCCCGATCATATCCCCGTCCATAGAGAAAGCAGTGGACGAGAGTAACTCCAAGATTCGTCCAACTAGTGGTGTCCACCAGGCGAGGATGAGGCCATTTGTCCCTAGTCATTGACGAAGCGTTACAAGACAATGATGAGCCCCCGTACCGTTGGAGAGATATCTCACCATTAACACCCTACAAAGGCGTTACTGATACGGTAATGAAACCACCATTAAGGCAGCACCAACGGCTAGAAGGAAGGAGTAAGCGCCTATATATATACCAACCCAGAAGACTTGAAAAAAGGTATAGAAACTCTAATTCATACATACTAATATTTTAATACTTCTCTTCTCATTATAGCCATTCTAACTTTAGCATCGAAGGTTTTGTGGTAAGCACCACATCGATGACCCACACTTCTCCCTTTCACTGTCCATTTTCTCAGGATCAGGTTGGCTGTGGACGACTCTACTCTGGATGATCATTTTGACTGATGATTCGAGCATCATTAGTTTGTCGCCGTCTGTGGGAATGACTCTTTTGCATCTAATTTGAAAGCAATGTTCCATTCAACTTGCAAGTTCAGATGGAATCCAACGTCAATCAAGATCCTATTGCATTGACTCTACAAATTCAGTCGCTCGTAGCTACTGTGGAAGAGCTTACCAGGCAGAACCAAGAGATGAGGCAGCGATTACAACAAGAAGATAACTGCTTGGAGACCAACCAGGACGATGACGAAGACAGTTATAGGAAACGACCCGGCACTCTAGAAGGGGCAAACTCAAACCTTCTCAAGAAAATGAGAAAGGAGATGGACGAGCTAAGAAACGCTATCAAAGGGAAAATAGACCAAAGTCTGGACAAAGTGGTCAGGAAGACAGACTCATCCTTCACCCTAGCGGTCTAGGAATGCCCAATACCTTCAAAGTTTCGTTTACCCCAGCTCGAGCCATTTGACAGATTGAAGGATCCACTGGATTACCTTAACATTTTCAAGACGACTCTGGGCCTTTAATAGCCCCCTGACAAGATATTATGCCGGTCTTTCCCCACTACCCTCAAAGGGGCAGCCAAGGAATGGTTCACCAAATTACCCACATTGTCCATTGATAACTTCGAGTAGCTAGGCAGTTCCTTCCTTCGTCACTTCGTCGGTGGGCAGCATCCAAAAAGGCTAGTTGATCATTTGCTCACCATCAAGCAAGAAGGAAACCTTGAGATCCTATGTAACACGTTTCACCCGAGGAACTTTGGAGGAAGACGAAGCAAACGATAAAGTACAGCTAACAACCTTCAAGGCCGAATTTAAGTCTAGGGAATTCGTGGTCTCCTTGGCAAAGAATCCCCTCAAGACGATGGCAGAAATGCTCTTGAAGGTGCAGAAGTACATGAAGGTTGAGGATGCCTTAGCAGCCATAGAAAGGGTAGAGAAACCCAAGGAGAAGAAGAAAGAAAAAGAAGACAACCAAAGAGGACGAAAAAAGGACCGAGCAGACCGTCAGAATGTCGAAGGGAGTAGACAAAGAGATGACAAGAACCCCCGTCCGGTGAAGTTCACATCTTTGGTGATGCTTGTTGACCAAATTTTGACGAAAATCAAGGATGGATACTATCTCATATGGCCCAGACCATTGCACTCATCACCCAGTGTGCGCGATAAGAGGAAATACAATCATTTTTATAAAGATCACAGGCATTACATAGAGGACTGTCGAGACCTGAAGGAGCAAATAGAAGAGCTAATATAAAAAGGGAAATTGTAAAAATACGTGAAGAAGGGGGATTCTAATAGGTTCAGGGATGGCAACAAGGATCAACATGAAGGCTTTCAAAGGGACGAGGACCACATACCTCCTCATCCACAAAGTGCCATAAGGGAAATAAAAACCCTCATAGGAGGACCATCCATGGGAGGGTCATTTAAGTCTCTCAAGAAGTCATACCAAAGGTAGGTGAACAGTGTTCATAGCTTGCCTCCTCTAAAGCAAAGAAGGTCGTACCAAGATATGTGTTTCTTAGAAGAAGATGCTAGAAGGGTGAAACAGCCTTATGGCGACCCGTTGGTCATCATGCTCATGGTTGAAGGATTTAACACCAGAAGGGTTCTGGTAGACAATGGAAGCTCGACAAACATCATTTACCTTTTTGCCTTCCAGCAGTTAAAAGTAGACCCAAAGAGATTTCGTCCATTCAAATCCCCCCTCATCAGTTTTAGTGAAGACAAGGTGTACCCCCCAGGGAATAGTAACTTTGACGGTCATGGCTAGCTTGTACCCCTTCCAAGTAACCAACAAATATAACTTTTTGGTAGTAGACTCACCTTCGTCCTACAATGTGATTATAGGAAGGCCTATCCTTAATCATTGGAACGCAGCTACTTCCACGTATTGCTTGAAGGTGAAGTTTCCAACAGAACAAGGGGTTGGAGAAATAAGAGGAGACCAGGTGCTGGCAAGGGAATGTTACCAGGCGGTCCTAACCTTAAAGGAAAACCATACATTAGTGATTGAGGAAAAGATGCTGGAAATTGTTGAGAAATTGGAGACAATAGAGTTGGTTGAACAAGATCCTATGAAGACAACCTAGGTAGGGACGAGTCTAAGCCCTTAGAAGAAGAAAGAGATTGTCAGCTTCCTAAAGGATAACCTGGACATGTTTGCATGGAGCCACAAAGATATGCCAGGTATACCAGCAAACATCATTCAACATCGCCTAAATGTGGACCCTGAGAAGAAGCCTGTCTAACAAGAAGAAGAGTTTTTTGCTTCTGAACGAAACAAAGAAGTTATGGGCGAAGTGAACAAGTTGCTCACTGCTAATTTCATCAGTGAGGTCTACTATCCTAAGTGGTTGGCCAATGTCATCATGGTAAAAAATGTAAACGGGAAGTGGAGAATGTGTGTTGACTTCACGGATCTGAATAACGCCTTCTCTAAGGACAGCTTCCCTCTACCTAGAATTGACTATTTTATGGACTTGACAGCGGACACAAGCTTCTTACTTTTATGGACTCTTTCTCTGGGTACAACCAGATACAAATGACAGAGGAAGATTAAGAAAAGACGGCCTTCATCACTAGCCAGGGGCTTTACTTCTACAAAGTCATGCCTTTTGACTTGAAGAATGCGGGGGCTATGTACCAAAGATTGGTAAACCAGATGTTCAACAAATAGATCGGGAGGAACGTTGAAGTATACGTTGACGACATGCTCGTCAAGAGCAAAGAAGAAGAGGATCACCTAGACGACCTTAAGAAGACATTCAATACACTTAGACAATACAACATGAAGTTGAACCCGTCCAAATGTGCCTTTAGGGTCTCCTTAGGGAAATTCCTCGGGTTCATGGTATCATAAAGAGGAATAGAAGCCAGCCCTGAAAAGGTGAGAGCTATCCTCGAGATGTCCTCCCCAAAGATGATCAAAGAAGTACAATATCTCACAAGAAAAATGGTAGCCCTCAACAGGTTCGTCTCAAAAGCAATAGACAAATGCCTTCCTTTCTTCAAGACCCTGAAGTGGGCTTTTGTCTGGACGGATGAGTGTGAGGCAGCATTCCAGGAGCTAAAGCGCTACTTAAGCAACCCCCCACTCCTGAGTTCGTCCAAAGAGGGGAAAGACTTGTTCCTCTATTTGGCAGTATCCTTAATTGCAGTTAGTGCAACCTGATCAAAGAAGAAAACAAGATAAAACTCCTAGTGTATTACATCAGTTAGGCCTTTCAAGGAGCTGAAGCCCGATACCCGCAGATAGATAAGATTACCTTCACCCTGATAGTGGCCTCAAGAAAACTTCGTTCATACTTTCAGGCTAACCCAATCATAATAATGATGGACCAGCCCATTAAGAAAGTAATGAATAATCCCAAGGCTACTGGACAGATGGTACAATGGGCCATCGAGCTCAGTCAGTTTGATGTAGAATATCACCCCCGAACGGCCATAAAAGCTCAGACACTAGCAGACTTCATAGTAGAATTCACCGCTCCTGAACATGAAGACAACCAGGAAGAACATTGGACGATCCATACAGACGAATCATCCACACAAAAGAAAGGTAGAGCAGGCGTCGTCATCACTTCCCCAGAAGAGGATGTCTTGAAGTATGGAGTCCAGCTTAAATTCCCCGTAACCAATAACGAAGCAGAGTACGAGGCTATATTGATGGGGCTAAGGATAGCTCAAGCACTTGAACCTAGAAACATTTTGCTAAGGAGTGATTCACAACTCGTCAGGCAAGTCAAGGGAGATTTTGAAGTAAAGGAGGCAAGAATGCAGAAGTACCTCAAGTTGAGGAATCAATTAGTGAGCAACTTTAATCGTGTAGAGTTTGCTAAGATCCCACGAGATTAAAATGCTGAAGTCGACGAAGTAGCCCGGAGTGCATCAGCGGAGGATCAGACAAAGGTGACTGATTGGAGACTGGAAGAACAGAACTCCCTCAATATCGAAGAATTTCAAACCTTCCTTGTGCATGCCCGCTCCGAATGGACGAGCTCCATTCTATCCTACCTTTAAGATGGACGATTACCACCAAATCCTGAGGAAGCCAAGAAGATCCAAAAACGAGTTGCCCAGTTCACGGTGTTGAATGAAGAGCTTTACAAAAGAGGCTTCTCCCAACCTTACTTAAGATGTGTTGAAGAGGAAGAAGCCAAATATGTTCTAGAAGAGGTGCATGGAGGAGTTTGCGGTGAACACATGGGAGCAAAGTCCCTCGTTAGAAAGATCATGAGGGCAGACTATTTTTGGCCCTCAATGCAATAAGACGCATCAGATTTTGTCAAGAGATGTGATAGTTGCCAAAGGTATGGAAATGTACAACGAGTCCCAAGAGAGAAAATGATGACCATTTCTTCATCTTGACCATTTGCACAATAAGGGATCGACATTATGGGTCCCCTACCACAAGAAAAGAGGCAAGTAAGGTTCTTTCTCATCATAATCGATTACTTCATGAAATAAGTAGAAGCAGAAGCATTGGCAACAATCACAGAAGCAAAGGTAAAAAAATTTGTATAGAAAAATATTGTATGCAGGTTCAGAATCCCAAGGACAATCATTTCAGATAATGGTCGTCAGTTCAACAGTCACGGATTCAGGTTGTTTTGCTTAAGCTTGGGCATCAAAAACAAATATGTTAGGACATATGTGATTCACTTGTTAGGAACATATGTCACTATTTTATGTAATTGGCTTATCCTTTGACAAAACGCACTTTACTTGTATTTGGGTAAATCTAGGATGTGTTTAATATTTCAAGAAACTGTATTTCAAGATCAAGTGTTCAAGACATGCAAGTTTGTCCAAGATTCAAGCTGAAGAAGTGCTGTTCATTAAAGCTCGACAGCTGCTCGACAGCATCTCGACAGACAACTATCTGTCGAGCTTTATGAAAAACAGAATTCCAGTTATGTTTTGACTCTAATATGATTTTATGTGTTTGGGCTTTCTTTTCTTCTAACCCTAAACATATAAAAGGATTGTTTTAAGGGCCGTTAAAGTGTTTACAAGTTGCACAAGTTTTGAGAATAGTTTGTTCAAGCAAATTGTGACTAGAGACAAAGTTTCGCCCTTGTTCATCTCTTTTGAAGAAGTTGCTGTGTATGTGCACCTTAGGGTTTTGTGACCAAGCATCTTCTTGATTTTCATCGTATGGATGAACTGAAGAACTTTGCAGCCAACAACCTTCTCTAGTTGGTGATTAAAGTCGTGTACTAGGATCCACGCAATTAGTTAGTCACGTATTTGGGAGCCGTGCATCGAAAAGGGAAATTGCCACTATAGAACAAGTCCAATTGAGTATTGGGGTAAGGGTTCAACTGTAAGTTGGTATAAGGTACTAGGATTCCTTTACTTGTAACCGCTTGTTGTGATAATAGTGGAATTTCGGGAGTGGTGACCTGAAAATCACCCGGTGGGGTTTTTGCCATTAAGTTTTCCCCATTCGTAAACAAATCACCGTGTTATTTATTTTCTGCTGCATAATTAGTTTATTGTTGATTTGTTTGTGCTACGACGCATTTGCATGTTAATTAACTTAATTAATTCACTTGACTAAATTAATTGGTTAATTTATCACAAGGGGTCAATTCGTTTTTGGCCTATCAAAATATTCATCCCCAGGACATCCTTAAGCCAATGGATAGACGAAAGTAACGAGCCGAACCTTGCTAAAAATTATCAAGGCCCGGTTAGTGGGGGTAAAGGGAGCATGGCCCGAGAAGTTACCAAGCATTCTATAGGCCTATAGGACCATAGCACGAACCCCAACAGGAGAGACGCCCTTCAACCTAACTTATGGCACAAAAGTAGTCATCTTAGTCGAAGTAGGACTCACCAACCTCAGGAGGGAGTTCTTTGACGAACAAAATAACGATGATCAACTGAAGTTGAACCTGGATTGTTTGGACAAAGTCAGAGACCAAGCCTCCCAGAGAATGACCAAGTACCAGCAGAAGATGGTTGAGTACTACAACCAGAGGGTAAAGCTCAAAAGATTCAACATCGGAGACCTCGTCCTTCGAAAAGTGACTCTTGCAACGAAGGACCTAGCATAAGGCAAATTAGGACCAACCTGGGAAGGACCCTACAAGGTCGTCCACTATTCTCGCCAAGGAAGTTACCACCTAGAGGATTTGGACGAGAACAAGCTATCTCGTCCATGGAATGTTGAGCACCTAAAGAGGTATTACGAATAGGAACCGTAGTCCAATTGTAAGCAGTAAGCATGACCTCATACTTTTTAATGCAAATCAAATAAACGTATTACTCAGCAATTCATATATTCTAGTTATCTCTCTTTCTCAAACTAAAATCACCATCCGGATGCGGAAACCTCGTCCAAATAAAAGACGATAAGATTCCTTAAGTGGATGTACATTGTCAAAAAAAAAAAAAAAACGATAAGATTCCTTGAATGGATGCACGTCGTTCAAGTGAAATTCCTTAGACCTCGTCCAAATGAAGTTCCCCAGGGGGATGTAAATCATTTCAAATGAAAGGCAACGAAATCTCAGCCTTCTTGCCAAAAGCTAAGGCAAAGAGATCCTAAAGACGGAAAGAGGCCATCCTCTAAGAGGGAACAACCAAATTCGCATTTGGGCAAAATTCTCTAAGTCCCTAAATGGACGAAGACAATACCTTAATGAAAATTCTCTATGTCCCTAAATGGACGAAGAGGATACCTCAACGAAAATTCTTTAATTCCTTAAATGGACGAAAGGCTTGCCCTACCGAAAATTTTCTAAGTCCTTAAATGGACAAAAGGTACACCTAAAGCAAACTACAGCGAACAGGAAATGCAAGCAAGAAGTATTAACAAGCCAGATGAATAAAGGTAAATGCATAGATATATATAGGGTTGCAAATTGTTCAAAAGCCCTAAAACAAGCAAGGCATCCACATATGAAGAAGGTGTCCAGTAGGCCTAAAACAAACAGGGCATTTCCAAAAAAAAGAAAAAAAAGAAAAGAAAAAAAGAAGGCAATAGAATCAAGATGGGGGAATGTCATCTTCGTCCTTCTCAGCCTTGGGAGGATCCTCGCCAGTGGTCATAGCAGCCTGGGTTGCCTGGGCAGCCTCGTCTACCTCGATCTCTTTATCAACGACCTCGAAATCTAGATCCTCCAAGTCCGTCCCTGGGCCTTGCTTTATGAAATTCCTCCTTAATAATTCAAAACCTTTGAAGTACCATTGAAATAAAATGGTATTATACTCGTCGGTATCTTGAAAGGCATGGACGACCTTGGCCATTGCAGCCTTCATCCTTTGGCCAGTTGCTGCAAGCTGCTCATCTTTCTACTTTACCAGCGGCTTCTCAAAATCTAGTTGCTCAGTCAAAGCTTGGATCTGCTCTTTAGAAGTGTTATAGGCGTCCATAGTAGCAATTAAGCCTTTTCGTAAACCAGAAGCCTCGGTCTCCAATGCCTCCATTTTGGACGTGGCCACGATGGCCTTCTTCTCATTAGCCAGGTATTGGGAAGTAATGTGCATCGTCTCTCCCAACACCTAACAACAGAAGTTCGTTATGACCAAGATCAATAGGGGCAACTGAACACTTAAGAACGAAACAAAAAGAACAAAACGAAGAAGGTTATCTGCACGAGTTTGTTAACATGACGGCTCACCATCTCGAGGGAAGGCATGTCTGAAATCTCCTTCATCTCCTCAGGAGTAAGGAGCTCATTTGCTCGAGCCATGTCCGCGCCAGCATCAGCCTAGACACTAGAGCCTATCTTCTCCTTCCCTTTATCTCCCGTCTTTCATTTCTTCGAAGGAGGGACAACCTCCTCGATTGAAATGCTGGGAGAAGCAGCGCGACCTTCATCCAAGGTAGGGGCGGACGAAACCCTCTCCACCATCTCTTTCTCTTTCTCCTTATCAGTAACCCTTAACCTCTTTTGGCCAATGCTAGAAAGGGGCTCGTTCCTCTTCCCCTTAATCCTTGCATACATTTCCTGATTAAACTTGGTCGTCATCTCTGCACCAAAAAGAGCAAAGGGTTAAAGTTAGAAAAAGAGGAAAAGATGATCTAGTATATCAAGAAAACTCACGTTTCCTCTCTTCTCGATCAAGTGCACGGAGGACGTAATAAGAAGGCTTTGGCCCCAAACAATGACGAGCTAACGTGTGTGGATCAACCAGCTCGTCAAAATCTTCGATGGTGCTTGCGTACTTGACAGCCTCTCGAACCCACTCCTCAAACTTACCCACAGGCTCAGGACGCTCCTCAAACCCACTCCTCAAACTTACCCTTCACTACAAAGCAGAAAACTACGCAAGGTTAGAAGGACGACTAACATAAACAAAAGATTAAAAAGAAAGACATCTCATAGGAGGCAAATGTACCAAGCTGAGGGGTCTCCCACCGGCATAGCAACCTAGGTACATCCCTCCAAAAGTCATCAAAAAGAGTCTCCCAACCATCGCCCGACACGAAGAAATGCCTTGACTTCCAGTAATGGAAGGACGACTGGAGGTTGACGACGAGGCGAGACTTTCTATCCTAGGGTACAAATTCATAATACCCAAACTCCTTGGACTCTTTTAAGCGGTAGAGATGGATGAACTCATTAACCGTGATCATATCCCCATCAGCTATAGTTGTCCAAATCGCCATGTAGCTTATGACGATTCTCCAAGAATTCAGCATAAACTGCCTCAGAGCAATGTTCAGGTGGTGAAGAAGCTCCATAATGAATGGATGGATGGGAAATTTGAGGCCGCACAAGAACGCAGCCTCATAAAAACAAACCTGACCATGAGCAAAGGAACAAGCCTTCTCACCTTTCCTAGGAAGACGAACCCTGGTCTCATCAGGGAACTGGAACCTATCCCTGAACTGACTAAAGACGTCTGCCTTCAGAGTGCACTTTTCTTTAAGGGCATGGAAAGGACGAGGTGTGGCAGAAGCAGAAGGGTGAGAGGACGAAGGTGTAGGGGAAGGCATGGTGGTAGCTGTGTCTGTCCCTACCCCAGCCGCGCCTACACTAGAAGATGAACCCCTCTCCGGATCACTTGATCTCACCTTGAACCCCATACTTTCCCTCCTCAAAACCCCACGCATAGATTCAAACCAAGCTAGGGATTGGTACAATAGTGGATATAGGTCACCCAACACCAAACCAAGGCCACTATCACTTATAACGAAATCCCCAATATGTGGGTATTGATCACTAGAGCAATATGAAAGTGCACCTAATGGGTCACTAAAAGAATCTATTAGCGCCCCTAAGCGAGCAAAAAGGAAGGCGATGGAGGGAGAAGTGTGCCTATTTTCGGAGTAATCCACCACTAAGGAAAGTAACAGAACTCAAAATGGAAATAAGAGCACCAAAGAAAGGAATACAGTAAAACTCAGAAAGGAAAAAGGTGTAAATAAGGGGTGTACTTGGAAATAAGGAAGGAGACTGAGAAGACAAAGAGTAAAATGCGTAGAAGCAACTATAAAGTTAGAAAAACCAAACGCAGAAAGAAAATGAAGAAATGAAAAGAGAAAGGCAAGGGTTAAAAAGGTTTTCCTTGAAAAGTGTGGGAAATTTGAAAAGGTTTCACCGAAAATGAGACCTTTCAACCAATCAAAGTAGGACACGTGGCCACGATGTGTGCCACGCCACCATGGAGCAATTAATATGGGGAGCAGAACCCCAAGCACCTCAACCACCAAAAAAAAAAAAAAAAAAACTCCTCATTTTCCTATAACTGTCCAAAATATGGACGACCTTGGAATAAAGGGCCAGTTGATAGTCCCGATCATATCCTCGTCCGTAGAGAAAGCAGTGGACGAGAGTAACTCCATGATTCATCCAACTAGTGGTGACCACCAGGCAAGGACGAGGCCATCCGTCCCTAGTCATTGACGAAGTGTTACAAGACAATGATGAGCCCCCGTACCGTTGGAGAGATATCTCACCATTAACACCCTACAGAGGCGTTACTGATACGAAAATGAAACCACCATTAAGGCAGCACCAATGGCTAGAAGGAAGAAGTAAGTGCCTATATATATACCAACCCATAAGACCTGAAAAAAGGTACATAAACTCTAGTTCATACATGCTAATATTCTAATACTTCTCTTCTCATTCTAGCCATTCTAACTATAGCATCAGAGGCTTTGTGGTAGGCACCACACCGGTGACCCACACTTCTCCCTTTCATTGTCCATTTTCTCAAGATCAAGTTGGTTGTGGACGACTCCACTCAGGATGATCATTTTGACTGACGATTCGAGCATCATCAATCATCATCATCAATTCAAGAATAAAACTTATATTTTAAGGTTGTTTAAAAATTAAAAATTTTCTACCAAGAGTCATGTAATTTAATTGAGACTTTCTAATGTTTCTAACGAAGAAAACCAAGGCTTAAATCCTCCCACCATCCATTATAACTGTCGAATTATTTTTAGAAAAGTTTAAAAATTTCTCATTGATCCCAATTTAACTGCTAATTAACTTTTTAACTCAAAATAATAAAATGAAGCTTTTGATTTTTTGTTGACCTTTTAAACTTTTGACACAAACTTTGCAAGCCTCGATTTACACGTCATTAATTATATATATTTTTTAAATTATAAAAATTTGACAACTTAAGTTATCAAAAACTCCATGTTATACTTGGAATTCCATTGTGTGTACACCATGACAATTGTTAATGTTTAAGACAAAGAAATTTTTTATATTTGCTTTGGCCGCTGCCTAGAGAATTAGACACACACTAAAATTGGTGTGGTTGTTGCTAACATACGAGTCAAAAGCTCAAGCAGGATCATCCAGCATGGCTCCAACCATATCCTACCTATAATTTATTTTTTATTTATAAATATTTGACAAAGTTCTATAGGACTCATGATTCTTGCAAACCTAAATTATCAAATACTCCATGTTATACTGGGAATTCCATTGTGTGTACACCACGTCAATTGTTAATGTTTAAGACAAAGAAATTTTTTATATTTGGTTTGACCGTTGCTTAGAGAATTAGACACACACTAAAATTGGTGTAGCTGTTGCTAATAAATGAGTCAAAAGCTCAAGCAGGATCATCCAGCATGGCTCTAACCATATCGTACCTATAATATATTTTTTAATTATAAAAATTTGACAAAGTTCTCTAAGGACTCAAGATCCTTGCCAACTTAAATTATCAAAGACTCCATGTTATACTTAGAGTTCCATTGTGTGTACACCACATAAATTGTTAATGTTTAAGACATAAATTTTTTATATTTTCTATTAGGACTAAAAATCATTGGAATTCCATATAGAAGAGTTTTGTATTTTTATGATTTCCTCTATCGATCAAATTATTATTGTATTAGCATTTTAATTGTTAGAATTATTTAAAACCAATTAGAATTTAGAACTGTTGTTTCTATATAAAAAATAAAATAAAATCTCACGCTACACTTATTATTTGGTTTTTTTTTTAATATATTCAACGTAAGTTCTTTTTTCTAATCTTTTACTTAGAGAGAGAGAGAGAGAGAGAGAGAGAGTTCATTAATTATGTATTCACTCCATCTCTCATGTCTTATGTTTTTTGTTTGAATAATAGCCTTAGATGCCAATAATTATTAATAATTTAGATCAATGAAATACTTCATACTATTTTCAACTTTTATTAACTATTTAGTACATTACATGAGTTAGCGACTAATATATATATAAAAGTTAAATAAGGAATTTTATGTTTTAATCTGAGTTTTTTTTTTTTTTGAGAATCTAATCCATGGGAATTTTTATTGATCAAGAAAAAGGCTTATCTGCGAATACGAGACTACTAATATTTGGAGGAACAAACTCCATCCAAATTGTTAAAGACGAGCAATATCTTGCTTTTTTTGCCAAGGCATCTGCAACACAATTACCTTGCTTATAAGTATGAGAAAAACTAAAGTAATGTAGAGATTTTGCATACAACAAAGTGTCTCGAAAAAGATGGCCAAAAGCAGATTGAAACATATCACCTCTTTGAAGAGCTTTGATGATAGTTTCCGAGTCTCCTTCCATAACGGAATTTTGAAGACCTACTTAATGGACAAAAATGGCAGCTCTCCTAGTTGCTAATAATTCCAAAAGGGTGACCGAAGAGGGCTATGGTATTTTTTATGATAGGGCTACCATCACTTCACCATCATGATTCCAAATCACCAAACCTAAACCAGCCTCACTTGTGTCATGGAACATGGCACCATCAAAGTTTGTTTTGTACTCACACTGGACTTGTGGTCTCCATTTTGCTCCTGTGGGCTTAGGCAGCTTCGGCTTTATCATCCTAATCGGATTGTGGAGAGAAAAATCTCTTTGCTTCAAAAACAACCTGATTCAAAGGAATGATCTCCTCCTTCAATCTGAGTTTGTTTCGTCGCGACCATAGGAACCATACGATGACTGCAAATAGTTCCAACAAGGGTGGCTTCTTAAGGACTATCTCTACCAGGTTCTCGAAAGTACCATTAGAGGCATGATGCCTATTAATCCAATTGAAGTCCATATCCCAGACCTGACGAAGACCCTCACAATCCCATAGTGCGTGAAGACAAGACTCGGCCTTTGAAGAGCATTGATGGCAGGTGTCATCGTCCAAAATCCTCCTTTTCTTCAGATTTTCCATTGTCGGCAGCGCATTAGTGCAAGCTTTCCACAAGAATTGTTTTACCTTCCCCGGCACTTTAGCTTTCCAGATTTTTTTCCAGAAACCTCTGGACCTCTCAGGATTTGAAATAGACGCTGCACCAGAATTTTCCTCACTGCACAACCATTGATAACCTGAGCTTAACACATATGATCCATCACTACTCTTCGGCCAGAACAGACAGTCGAGTTGGCTGGTGGTGCACAAAGGGATAGCTTTTGTTTTCTGAGCTTCAAAAGGCAGGAAAATGCTATCAACAAGGCTGTCGTTCCAATCATTTTTTTGTGGGTCAATAAGGGCTGATACGGTGGCATTTCTGAAGGTAGGGGATAAGGTGACAGAATTCGGCCTTGACACTCCCCAGGTAGCCAATTGGACTTATAAATCATGATTTGAGTCCCATCTCCTATCCTACATTTTGCTCCCTGTTGGATAATTCTTCTAGCATGAAGGATGCTTTTCCATACAAACGAACCCGAGGAAAAATTTGCGTCAAACACAGACCCATTCGAAAAATATTTTACTTTGAACACCTTATAGAAGAGTGATTTAGTGTCATGAACTAGTCTCCAAACTTGTTTTGCTAGCATCGCTTCATTGAACTTGCATAGTTCTTTAAAACCCATACCTCCCTCCAATTTTGGCTTGCATAAAATTTCCCACTTTTTCCAATGTACTTTTCATCGATCACCTTGTTGACCCCACCAAAATTTCCGAATCATCATCTCTATGTCTTTACAAAGGCCCACCAGTAAACGGAAGCAACTCATAGCAAAAGTAGGGATTGCTTGTGCCACTACCTTAAGAAGAACTTCTTTCCCTGCTTGTGATAACAATTTCTCCTTCCATCCTTGAATTTTTCCCCACACCCTTTCCTTGATAAAGTTTAAACTTGCCCTTCTATTCCGCCCTACCACTGTTGGAAGGCCCAAGTATTTTTCATATTCTTTTATCTCGGGGACCCCAAGATAATTTTTTATGGAATTTTTAACCTCCAAGGAGACAGATTTGCTAAAGAACAAAGTTGTTTTTTCCTTGCTCATCCGCTGCCCTGATGCCTTTTCATACAACTCTAAAATTTCTTGGATAGTTTGAATGTCACTTATCTGATCAACAAAAAATAAGTGAGAGATTTTAGGCCTATACTGGCAAAGGGAGTAGCCCCTTCTCCTATCTTCGTTCACTGCTTTTTGGATTAGGGCGTTGAGACCTTCCGAGCAAAGGAGGAAGAGGTAGGGAGACAAAAGGTCGCCTTGCCAAATACCCCTTGTAGGAAAAATATTTCCCTTGGGTTTGCCATTCACTAGTATGGAGTAGGAAACAGTGCTGATACATTGCGAGATCAAATTTATCCACTTGCTATCAAACCCCATTTTCTTAATCAACTTCAGCAGGAAAATTCACTTTACTTTATCATAGGTCTTGCTCATATTAAGTTTGAGTGTCATAGAACCTACTTTTCCATATTTCTTTGTTTTTATGTGATGGAGAGTTTCATAGGCAACAAGTATATTATTTGAAATTGGATGTATGTTAGGATTGCCTAGGTAGAAGGTGGTATTAATATGTTGATTTGTTCACTATGTGGAGTCAATATTTATCTGAGTTATATGGATGTGATTGAAACGAGAAGGGGCTCAGAAAATATACATTAGGAGCAGTTGTAGGAGTTGGAGATCTCATATAAAATTATTAATCCTCATACTTGAGAGTTGACTCATTTATACATTACTTTGAGCATATAGCCTATTTCATCTCTTGGGGTCAGCCGGCCAGAGCAATTTCATGGAACAATTGTATTCAGAATCAGTCTGTTTAATTTCTTGCTACACTCCCTCGAACGAATGCATCGAAACATATATCTGACAAGCTTTTAAAATCGCATACAGAAAGAAGTATGACAGTAAGATATATGTATGTATATATATATATATATATATATATATAAAAGATAATTTGTCCCCAAAAAAAAATAAAAGATGATAGCCCAGTTATATTCCTTTGTTGCACGTGGCTGAATGTCTACCTTTCGTATTAAAAACCAAAGAAATACGGCAAGCAGGCAAGGTCGTGCTCGAGCTTTATCCACGATTTGCTACTTGCTTCCTCTAATTGAGAATAATTGACTTTTCTGACTAATAACGCATTCAATTATTCGGAATGGCAAATCAAAAAGAAAAATGGAATGGATTGTATAGGAAAGTCCTCTAATGTTTCTGTCTTATCCTTTTCTAGTCCTATTTTGTCTATCTAATTTCTGTCTTATCCTTTTCTAGTCCAATTTTGTCTATCTAATATCTCCTAGTAACACTCTAATTTCTCCTAGTGCATATCTCCAGGTAGCTTTTAGTCGAGGGCAGGGCGGCTCGAGGCTTACTTAATATATATATTAAAAAAAAAAAAAAAAAAACAGCTCTAGGCCTAGGCCTAGGCCTAATACCCCACCTATCCCAAAAATTTACAAATGGTCCCAAGAACCCCAAAATTGTTAAAAAAAGGACCCAAAATTATAGGATGAAAGACGATGTTATTTTTTAAAGAAAAAATATATATAAGTGGGTGTAGCATTTTTTCTCCACCTCCTAAAAAATGCTCTCTAAATATTAAGCCAATAAAAATCCAAATGAATTTAAATCTAATTGACACGGGAGTAAAGTGATAGCTACAAACATGTTGGCATGAGGAGTATTAGTATAAGACTACAGCTCAATCCAATCAATTTCTTAAGCCCAACCATGTTGATTTTCAAGTTCAGTAAATAAAGCCATTATTTGTCTAACAATTTAGAAGATATTTGAAGTCATTTTTTCCAAGAAGTCAAAGTGTATTTAATATTGGTTTCCTAGGGAACATTCAGTCATTATGTTTTATTCCTCTTGAGATCGGAGTGTCCCAAGTTCCAGCCAGAGTGTCCTAAGATCCTACAAGTTCGATTTGATGTCAGTTTGGCCCAAAAGCTTTCAGAATAACAGCCCATTATTTTAAAACATTTTTTTTTAATTATTATTAATTAAGTCAAATAATTTTTATTTATTGTCTCCTAGGATGAATCAGACTTTATATTTTATTTCTCCTAGGTAGACAAGTATTTTATTGTGTTCCTAAGTTCCTAAAAGTCATATTTGACTTTGGTTAGGTTAAGTGAATGTATTTATTATTATTTTTGTTTTTCTATGCTTAGAAGGTTGTTCCAAACTCTATTTAAGCCTTTGGCTGAATCTGTATTTTCAGATTAAAAAAAAACCTCATGTTTTTCAAAAGATGGATTTCTTCTAAATTATCTCTTATCCCTTGGGTGGATTCCTTTGGGTGGCGAGTATCGGTTTTTGTATCTCTTGTGTGGTGTTAATCTGTATCTCATAGAGTGGTGAGCCAATCTCGTTCTGTATCCTTAGTTAAATTCCTCTAGTTGGTGTTATCTGTATCCATTTGGGTTTACTTTTATGGTGAGCTTATCTATCATTTAAATTATTGAGTATTTTTATTATCTCATAGACCAAAATATATAAAATGTATACATCCAACCTATTTCCATTAATCATATCGTTTAAGTTTGGGTTGTCCTTTATGAATCCGGTATCACCAACCATTTTACTAAAAACAATGTTACAAGTGTGCCTAGGGACGAAACTAGGATTCAAATTTAGTGAGGGCCGAAGTTCTTTGTTCAAAGAATTTAAAAAATTAGAATATCAATACTAGAGGTTGACAACTTTGCATTATTAGCATTAATTTATTAATTATTATTTGTATTTTTTCTTTTGAAAAAATCAATAATAAGATTTTATAATCAAGAGTTTTGTAAGTCAATTGGCACGTTTTAATATTTTCAAGGTCTAACTAATATGTGGATGGAGCAATCAATTTGTGGCAAAGGAGTAGTCTCTATGGCTATCAGGGTGGAGTCGTTTGAGAGGAGCATAGAGCTTTCAAGTGAGAGGGAGAAATTGGGTAAAGGTTATTAGGTTTTTCTAATTTTTTTTTTTGCTAGGATTTGTAATTGATTTATTGTTATTGCTTTTGCTTAGACTGGATTTATGATTTGTCCAAAGATTTTTCTTATTATCCAGATATGTGTATTTTTTTAATAGATTTTTCTTGTTATCTATTTGTTGGAGTTCTTTGATCAATTTGTAAATTTTTTTGGGGGAAGTGGGGGGGGGGGGGGGAGTATATATATTTTAGAACCAGTGTAAGGGCATATGTGAATCATGTTAGGAACATATGTCAATATAAAATTGGCTAATCCTTTGACAAAACGCACTTTAATTGTAATTTGGTGGATCTAGGACGTGTTTAATACTTCAAGGAACAAGATTTCAAGTCCAAATGTTAAACCCATACAAATCTATCCAAGAATCAAGTGAAGAAGTGCTGGATTTTAAAACTCGACAACTAGCTCGATAAATAGCATCTATTGAGGTTTAAAAGCCAGCTTTTGCCTAACGCTTGACAACTGCTCGATAGATACCCTATCTATCGAGATTTATGAAAATCGAATTTTTAGTTCTGATTTTCATCCAATCCATGTATACATGTTTGAGATTTCTTTTCTCACAACCCTAAATATATATAAGATTATTTTAAAGGCCATCACTGCTGGATCCGTGCATCAATTGGTTAGTCACGTACTGGGAGCCGTGCACTGAAAATGAGATATTGTTATTACAAAATAAGTCCAATTGGATATTGGGGTAAGGATTCAACTGTAGATTAGTATAAGGTACTAGGATTCCTATACTTGTAACTTGTTGTGATAATAGTAGATTCTCAGGGGTGGTAACCTTAAAATCATTCGGTGGAGTTTTTGCTTTGGAGGTTTTCCCCATTCGTAAACAAATCACCATGTCAACTTTATTTTCCACTGCATATTAACTTAGTTGGTGATTTGTTTGTGTTACCACGCGTATTGCATGTTAATCAGATTAATTAATTAACTTGACTAATTAATTGATTAATTTATTACAAAGAGTCAATACATTCTTGGCCTATCAGCCAGAATTAAAATTCTTTTTATTAATATACATACTAGTTTTTTTTTTTTTCAAAGTTTGGGGGGGGGGGGGGGGGGATGACCCCCTTAGCCCTTGAGTAGTTCCGTCACTAAGTGTGCCGACTAATTAATTATTTATGATTAGTTTTCCTAACAATTCATAAAAGAGATGTTAATAAAACTCAAATATAAAAACTTATTAGCCAATAAGTGGGCTTGGCTTTTTTTGTCCACTTCCAAGAATGCCCCGGAAATATTAACCTAATAAAAATCCAAAATGAGTTTAAACCAAACTATTTCACTAAAAATAATGTTATGAGTGTGCTAATTAATTATTGACAATCAATTGTCTTAACATGTTTTTAAAAAAGATGATAATAAAACCTAAATATAAAAACTTATTAGCAATTTTACATCTTAAACAACAAAAACCATTTTAAGCCAAAAAATATGTATATAACATAAAAGGTTGAATAAAAAAAAACAATTAATTGATATTTAAATATGATAAAAAACCACTAAAATTCATGGCCTTACATCTCAAAATCTATTGAACCGGCCTGATCGAGAAGAGTAGTAGAATTACTCACAAGTCTAAGCATTAGTGATAATTTTACAATGACATAAGACAATCAGCTTCTTCCTGATTACAAGAATTTTCTAATTCTTCTGTTGCTCTTTGCTACAATGTTCCTCCCAGATCTTCTTGGTTTGTTTCCCAATTTCTGCCTTTTTGCCTTTTGAATTGCAGCCTTGTTCTGATCAGCAACATCTTCAACTTCATCGCCTTCCATTTTCTTACGCTTAAGGAGCTTAATAACTCCTTGGAGTGCAACATCAGCATCCTCGCTTCTCATCAACTCTTCAGCAATTTGTGCTGGAGTTACCTGTGTCTCTCCCATTAAGCCTTCAATCTCTCCAAAGAGGTGGTGGTGGCCACGGATTCCCAAGTAAGTTGAGGCCAATTGCTTGAATCCGTGGGAGTTGCAATAGGACATGTTAATGTGCATGTCCATGCGTCCAGGACGCAACAGGGCAGGGTCTAACCTGTCCTTGTGGTTGGTGGTGAATACAATAATTCTCTCGTCTCCACAACTAGACCATAAGCCGTCTATGAAGTTTAGCAGTCCAGATAGTGTCAACTGCACATACTAAGAATAGTAAAAAAAATTTAGTATAATGGTGTTCATTGAATTTCATTTATGCTTGACAACAAAGTTAGGCCTTATATGGTAATTTAAGCTTTATTTATAGACCAATGATAGTTTATCAGAGTATCAGCGTCTAAGTTGATTCTAAGATCAAACCCTATCTCTATTTACATCTTATTTAAAAAGTTCTGAACATTACTCCCAGTTATTGCGGAAAAATGCCTATGAAGCACGGGTGCGTTTCGGGACTCGGGTGTGGGTGCGTTTCGGGACTCGGCAATTTTTGAAAAAGTAGGGTGCGGGTGCGGCGAGACTCGGTGATTAAAAAATTATTAAAAATATTTTTATTTATATTTTCTATATATTTTTACTATTAAAATATTCTTAAAAAACACATTAATATACTTGATTCACAAAACAAAGAAAGAAGAAGGCAAGAAACACATCTAAGGTCAGAATTTCGGCTGCTTCGACGAGTTTCACGGCCTATAAAAAAAAAACTCAGACGCTGCATCGACGCGCGGTCAACCGCGTCGAACACCGCGTCCCGCGTCGCGCCGTGTCGAACTCGGGTGCGGCGCGTCCGTGCTTTCTAGAAAAATGCTGTGAAATCATCACTAAGTGATGTTCCTTATTTGTCCTATCCATATGTGCGATTGGGTTTCCTTTGTATGCTTTCGGATGATATTTTATTAAGAAGCATAAATTACTTTTTTATATGTTGGGTTGCTCTTCCTTGATCGAACGGTCAAGAGTCTAGACCCTCTTGGTCATATCCCAGAAAGGGGGACCTACGACAATGACAAAACCCGAATAATTGTTGTAGAAAGCCCAACACAAGCTAACATGAGTGGCATGCATGGCATTGAAAAGAGAAGCACTATTCAATTGATACTAAAAATTGTACTGTTTGGTTTCTTCTTTAATGCAATGCATCTCCTTTTTCACCAAAAAAGAAGAGTATGACAATGAGGACAGAAACAGAAATAGAAATAAGATAACTACTACTATTAACTTCAGTATTAGCTCTGAGCTGTCCAACAATTATACATGGCTTGGGAGAATCAAATAAAAACAAGGCAATTGTTGCTGAACCATTGTCCATTGTTCAATGCATGTATGAGAAAATAAATCTAAAACCTGAAATCGACACTTTGATTGGATATATAACTTTACACAAATGAAGACCCATTTGTTACCCACTACTGCTCAAAAGACTTTCCTACCTAACAATTGTATTTTACAGTCGGTTGTGGTCCTAGATGGCTTTCATAAAAATACAGGGGGTTCTGGCGTGGCTTTGATAGTGAAAGGATGATGTATATTTTGGACATGAGGTGGTGGGGACTAATGGTGGGCTGAACTGTTTCATTAACCATACACAGTACACACTGCTTACTAACCAATGACATTCTTAAACGTAATCCAAAGTAAGATGCACTAAATCAAAAAGATCAAATGGGTCTCCTTTCTGATTAATTAAAAAAAAAAACACTCATCTCCATTATGTTCTAATTATTTTATTATCATCTTTTTAAAAGAAAAAAAAAAAAGAAAGACAAAGCAAAACAAATTTATGAGACTTTGGAAAAAGAGTGCATTTGTTTGACTGACAGGAAAGAAAAAGATAGGGGCGGTGGAGTGCATGTGAAAAAAGTATTAACACTTGAAAATGCAACTTGTCATTGTTAGTAAACAGGTCAAAAATTAAAATATAATTGAATGGGATAAGCCCCACAAATTTATTCAGAGGAGGAATTTCCAAATTATGATTCCCTTCTTAATTATTCCATAGATTACATTTCCCTGTCACTTAATTAAATCTAATTATTAGTGGTATGTTCATGAGATATATGGATTAATTAAAAATTTATGAAAAAAAAATTACAAATATATATATATATATTTTATTTATTAGTAGAAATTACATTGCATTAAATTAAAATAAAAGAGTTAAGACATAGCCTCTCATAATACATGTCAATAGAATCATCATATATCAACATAATAATATCCGATAGCTAGGGGGATTAGCAAAAATCCTACAAACTTGCTGGTGGTTATGCAAAATTATGAACTACTTTTTTCATGTTGGTTGATGGAGAGGTGAGAAACATGGCTTTGAACTACTTTTATTATGTAGGTCATGTAAAACCAATGACTATATTCTACGAATATTATCTACCATGCAGTGACTTACTTGAAACTTTAAATTAACCATCATAATATATTCATATAATGGTCTACTTGGGGCATGAAGAGTGTGTAATGTGCAAATTTTATTATATTAAAATAAAAATTTATATGATCCATGATCAATATAATTAAAATAAATATTAGGCTTTATTTTAAAATTTTTGAAAATTTTTATAATAGAATTTTAGTTGAACTAAAATTCAAATGTCTTAAAACTTAGATAAAAGAGATTTACCTTTATTAAATCTAATAATTAATAAGATAAATAGAATGTTAGTGGGGGCAGCATTTATAATTTATAAAATTTAATTTAATAATTAGTGGGAGCAATGTGACATTGACACAAAGTGTGTTGTATACTTACACCCAATCTTGGACAAATTTTCAGCAATTAGTCAGCACCCTTGTTAAGTCTACCAAAATTACTTTAGTAGTAATTAACTTTATTTTAAAGAAAATAACTATGCAAATTGGAAAAAAGTTTGGAAATTATTAGAGTAATTACGAACCTGTGCGTCATGTTGCTTACGTCCATCTCCATGGCGGCGATCTGGAAGATCCACACTGCAATCAATGTCTTCAATCACCAGTATTGATCGATTTGCAGTAGCCAGCAACAATCTTCTGAGGTCCGAATCACGTAATATATTTGCAAGTTGCAAATCATACACGTCAAACTTCAAATGGTTAGCCATGGCTGCAATCAAGCTCGATTTTCCAGTGCCTGGTGGTCCATACAGCAAGTAACCACGTTTCCATGCCCTCCCAACTCTCTTATAGAAATCCTTCCTCTTCACAAACCTATCCAGATCCTCTATAACAGCGTTTCTCAGTTCTGGGTCCATAGCCAATGTCTCAAACGTAGCTGGGTGTTCAAGATTTATGGACTCCCACTTGACACCATTGTAACTGTAGGAAGTGTTAAGCGTGTGCATCTTCAAAACCCTTTCTTCATCTTTGATGGCCTTGGCTCTCTCAAGAACAAACTGTATATAAGAGCTCACGATCGTGTCTTTGTGTTTCTTGTGGAAAGTTAGCTCAAAGTATCGCTTTTCTGATCTTTGACCATTGTTATGACCATTGGGGTTGTTCTTCTCTGTTTCATCACAGACAAATCTCCACTTAAGCTCAATCCCTTCGTGGAAATCGACTATCTTCTCTCCCTTCTCAAGACGAATTGTTAAATTTTTCTCCTTTGGGCTTTTGCTGATCTTGAGCCTTTCGGTGTTGGGGCTAATCTTGGTGCACAAGTAAATTTCTGCAGCATCGAAGACTTGGTTGCGGGACATACCACAGTTTTCTTCGATAACTAGGGTGAGCTGAGGAGAGCGAGGCTTGAAATAGTAGCGCAGAGTGGAGAGGAGATAGCCACGAATTGGGTGGGGAATGAGTTCGTTGGCCATTGAACGTACAAGCATCATTGAGGCGGCCATGGAGGCATAGGCCGAGAACAATGATGATGGTGAAGGCATGTCTCTAGTGGGAAACATGATTGCAAACTTTTGAGCTCCCCCAAGTTTCTTAGTGTTTCAGATGACCGATATTATTTATGGCTCACACCTGTGAATTAAGAAAATCCATTGAGAATTTTAACCAATCTCCAAAAAATTTAAAACACAAAACTGAAAACCTTTTATTTGTAAAGGGAAAAACCACATGATGAATTCGAGATAAATTAGCTATTATAAAATCAATTATAAACTACACCAAATACCTGTGATCTTCACTAATTTTGAATACAACAATTCTTAAATCTCTCCCTAGAAAAACCCCAAAATTTTCTTTCCTTACACTCACACTCACACTCAAACAGTGCAGTCTTTTTCTTCTTCTTTCTTCTCCCTTTTTCCCCAGCAGCACTCACTGTCTGGTGTGCCCTTTTCTTTTATTTATTTATTTTCTTTTTATCGATTCTTAGAAAGCCCCACACGCATACCTTTTATAAAGAACTCACGCCGCCTTGTTTTGCTGTGTGAGTGGAACCCTACCATAGTTAGTCTAAACCAAATAGTGTATGGATATGTATTCGTACCCTTCTTTCTTTCTTGTGCTGCAAGTTATTAGTCCAAACTAATACGTACCTTTCTTTTCATAAATAAAATAGGTAAAATTATTATTTTAGTCCTTACTTATCTTTTTTATTAAAAAAAAAAGTATTTATATTTTGAGATCACACTCATTGAAACTCTATTACCTAAAATATAGCATTACAAAATTATAACTCATGTATATATAGTCCAACCCTCATTAAAACTATACTATCAAATATATCTTGCGCGAAAACCATACGTGAAAGTCCAGCATAAACGAAAATTTTGACTGTCCAAATGTTGTATTAAGGTTGCATGGCCATATTCATCTAAACACAAAAAGCTTTATTACAAGAATTAAAATGGGAAAGACAATAAATATAACATACTTCATGAATTAAAATGGGAAAGACATTAAATATAACATACTAAGTAATATATGTTAACATGTATGAATATAATATAGTCACTTGATTAGGAAATTTAACATGCTATCTAGCATTAACTTGTTAAAGGGAAAGGTTTTGCTGCATAATGTGGCAGTAAAAATAAAGCAATATATGTCTATGAGTCATGTGCAATACACACAATCAGGTGGGTCCTTAGATACTTGTCATTTTCTTTTTGTAACCATATAACCCATTATGCAACAAAACTTTTCCCAACTTGAAAAATGATTCTAGTGCAATAAGCATGTAAATAATCACATATAAATCATTCAATCATTTCCACAAGATAATCACATAAGCATGGCAATTATTGAAGCAACCAAAGCATAACAACTAATAAGTACAAGGGATTTTTGAGAGATTACCTTAAGAGATTTTGAGATTATAGAAAGATTGATTTTTTTTTTTTTTTTTTTTTTGGAGGGATTAGGATAGTATTTGGGTATTCTTTTTTTGGATTTTTTTGTTTGAAAATCGAGTGGGAGGAGAATTGAATTTATAGAGAGGCTTATAACTAATAGGCTCACACTATTTTGAGCTAGAAGCATATTGCACATAAATAGTGTGAGTTAGGGAGTATGTCTCATATATTGTGATACCCCCAAATGGTATACTGTCGCAACATCCCAAATTAATGTGTCAATATAATATATTTTTGTTTTATTTAATTCTTCTACAATACTATATATTCTTTATGGTTTTGTTTTGTTTTTTTGTTTTTTGTTTTTTGTTTTGGCAATAAATACAATCTAAAATTGAAAAAAAATAAACATTGATATTCTTAAGTGGATTTTAAAATAAAAATATCATACAATCTTTTTTTTTTCTTTGAGAAAAGAAAATATCATACAACCTAACAATAATGATAAAACTAACTACCCTAACAAAATGCCCAAAAACAATTTATAACCTACATTTACACTATATTTTCTATTTTAATCAAAATTTCATAATTATTACTTGTCCCTCTACGCTAAAATCTTGACTCTGCAATTGACTTTAATGACGGAAACAATCTTGTATAAAATCCACAAATAAAGGAAGAGTTATAAATAGTCCCGATTCACAAAACCTTTGTAGTCTAGACTTTCTATGAAACCTCTATCAATGTTTTGCTTGCACTAGTCCTAGAACCTTTCAAATCTTTAAGTAGTAATTTCCTCCACTAACTCTTTGCTTGCATTAGAGGTTCTGGCTCTCCATCACAAATCCTTTGGGATGGAAAGATGAGTGGGCAAAAATAAAACGGATGTTTCAATATAACATTTATTATTTGTATTTTTTATTGCTTCATTGGCATCATAGCATTGAAGTTTTATTGAAATTATTCTTATATTAAGTGTGCATTTGGCTCCAGCTTAAAAAATCAGTTTATTTTACTATTCAGTTTATTTTTGTTACTATTCATGGGTCTCACTATATTATTTCAGCTAATTTTTACCTTTATCTATAGTATTTTCAGTAAAAAGTTTTCAGTTTAGCAAAATAAGCGAATCTCAGCAAAAAGCCAGCTTATTTTACTATTCAGCTTATTTTTGCTACTAGTTTTTTTTTTTTTTTTCTTTCTTTTTTTTTATTTGGCCCATGAAAACAGTGAGAAATTACCGCAAATTCTAGTTTGATTTGGTTTAAGATTTCTTGGTGTGGGAGGAAATAGTTTTTCCTTGGTTAAAAAGAAAATAATTTTCTTTGGTATGGAATGAAGGTTCTTTCTTAAACAAGTAATTGACTATTTCTTGTCTATGTAAGAATAGAATTAGAGCATTATAAATAAATATTGGTGCAAAGGGTTTAGTGTCTTTTGTTCACAAGTTCTCCCATATGGACAGAGTACTCTTAAAAGAACATGGAGTGAGTTTATATGATGAGTAATTTGAGTGTTTTATCTCTTTTAATTTTGTATGAGAGACTTATTGAGTGTATTTGTTATGCTAGAGTTATTAATGTACTTGGAGTTTGGAATTGTGAGTTTGTGTGCCAGGTATGTTAGTTTATGTTTTTGTTCATTTTTGTGAGGTTTATGAGTGTTGTTTTTGTAACTATGTAACTTTGTTGGTTTGGTTTGTGAGGTTTGATTGAAAATGATTTTAATTCATATATAGTTGATAGTTCATTTTGGTTAGCATTAGTCGTGGACATAGGTTTGGAGTCGGCTTAATCGTTAAAATATTGTTTTTTGTTTTTTGTATTTTGTTTGTTTTACTTTATTGTCCAAGTAAATGCACTTTTTCTAGCCCTAAATCACAACAATTTTTTTTTACTCCCCTGATGTGTTGAGTTTAGACAAAATGAGACATCTACAACTAGAAATAGGCAATTTATAAGATTAGTATTTAGGGTGGTGTCATTGTTTACTCTCTTTTTATGAGGAGAATCAGGATTTGAATCTCTCATTTCTTATTTTCCAAAAAAGGTTGGACAAAGTATTATCTATATATAAACTTTAAAAGTTAATGCATGACATTTATGGTTGCTACGTTCTTATATATTGAGCCACATCAATGTAGCATTTTGATCTATTTGGTCAATTTTGGTCCACTTAGGTCTATTTTGGTCCACTTCGGTCCGCTTTGGTCCATTTCGATTCAATTTGGTCCATTTTAATCTTATTTAGTCCATTTGGTCCACTTTGGTCTAGTTTGATCCAATTTGGTGATGCCTTGGAGGAGAAGTTTGTGTAGAGAGGAGCTGATTCATGACAATCATGTCACATTCTTAGCGTAACTTAATGAAATTACATTTTTTTTTTTAATGTTATTAAAGTTTTGTATTTTTTTTCTAATATAAGTTATGAATTTATTTATATCTGCTTTCTCTTTAGGTCATGTAAGATGTATAGAGGATGAATTGTTTTTAAGTAGTACTAGAAACAAATTTTAACTACACAATACATTATTTATAAAAGAGTAAAATTTAGGTACAATATCTTAGGTTCCCCACTTAAAATTTTGACATCTATCCAATTTAACAACCAAGACAAACAGCGTTAAAACTAATTTTTTTTTCCCCTTCTTCCTTCTTTTTCCTATACTACAACTACAAGAGAACCCATGGCTTCAGATCTTTCGAATTGTAGGATCTATGACTTCTGCTAAAGAATAAACAGATATCATTATCAAAAGCAAACAAA